>NC_051039.1:4754329-5458496 GCF_904848185.1 Acanthopagrus latus | reverse complement strand
TAACCCGTCCTCCTCCTCCTCCTCCTCCTCCTCCTGCTGTTCTTCACTCTCGCTCCCTCCTCGTCCTCTTGGCTAATTATTTTCCTATAAGCCCCCCGCTTCCTACAGCGCAAATAGCAGAGTCACTGAGCGAAAATTATGTAAATATTATTAAAGGGACTCAGGCACGGAAATTCATTTTAGGTCGGCGGCAGCAAAGTAAAGCTCCGTCCCTCGGATCCCCCTCAATTTATTTGCAAATAAAGGCGGAGGTGACCGGGAGGGATCAGGGATATTTAGCCGGGCTGTCAACACGGGGCTCCTCCGCGCGCCGGCTCGCCAGAATTAATGGTTTTAATAATTGGGATTTCAGTTTCCAGGGACTTGGTGGCGTTTACACTTCCTAAGCTAAACACACTCTTTTCTTTCACACACACACACACACCTGCACATTTAGGAGAATCCGTCTTCTCTTCTGTCCCTAAACATGCTCTTAATTCAACCATCCTTCACTTTCTCACACCTTTTTTTTATTTCTTTAGCTCAGCCAACAAATTGGTGAAAAAAAAAAGAAATAATATATATATATTAATGCGAGCCTGGCACATCAGTCGCCTTCCTCTTCCTCTCCTATATCTTTATCTGTCTCCCTCCTCCTCCTCCTCCTCCTCCTCCTCCTCACCCCCCGAGGGACTCACAGTCCTATTAGAACAAATGACGAGGGGCCCGGGCGCTTTTGTAAAAAAAAAAAAAAAAGAAAAAAGAAAAAAAGGCGCAGGCAGACGGGCGCGCGCCTGTCCTATTATGTGCGACACATGATCAATAGGGCGATAACGCAGCAACATCAATATAAGCGACAGAACAATGAGGGATATCATCGGACATCTATCTTAATATAGCCGACTACAAGGGCCGTCTGACAACCGCGGCAGCTCATGAAAATTCCGCCCCACGAATCTGCCGCCATCTCCTCCTCCTCCTCCTCCTCCTCCTCCTCGTGCGCTCAATACACCATGCGCACTCACGCACGAGTTCGCCAAAAACACGCGCACACACACACACACGCACACACACGCGTGCGATGCAGCTGGCGCGGCTATTATTTCCCCATTTCAATTTGACACCCCTGCCTTTCATGCTAATTCTATTATTGTAGGAAGTTTATGTGATTCCATATCACTAGAAATCGGTAATGTCTAATAACCCTTTGGGCTGAAAGGAGGAGGAGAAAAAAAAAAAAAAAAAAAAAACTGCCTGGAGACCTGCGGCAGCCAGTGGGAAAATAATTACTTTCATATCAAAACTCAGCAGGAGGCGCAGGGTCCTATAGCCCGCGGCCACTAACCTCATTCCAGCTCGGCCTTTCAAATGAATAAATTTGTTAAAGCAATAAATACAAACAGCCAGACGGACTTGAGCCCGAGCTCCGGCTCACTACACAGAGAAAAAAAAAAGGAGGATTTATCTGCTGGAACACGACAAAAACTCCAGCCGCCATGATCCAAGCCTCCGCCACACAGCAGCAGCAGCAGCAGCCTCCCCTCCTGCACCTCCTCCACCTCCTCCACCCCTCAGAAGACAGTGATTCAATTTAAACAATAACTTTATTTATCAAAATGTTTACATATAAATATCATTTTCTCGTCTTTCTTTACAATATCTGAGGATTTTTGTTGTGTGTAAGATGTTTTATTGTCGCCTAGGGGTTTTTTTTTTTGTTTGTTTTTTTTGTTGTTGTTACAAGTTGGTCACCAGAAAAGAGAGAAAGAACCTGCTGCTAAAGGTGTCGAGGCCTAAAGCCTGAATATGAGGACGGCCGCGGCTTTTTGTTCGGGGCCATCTGGATTGATCACACATCATGATTAAAAAATAGATGAGAATTAAGTCTCCTGATTCCTGATATGTTTTAGAGTGTCTCAGCAGAGCTTTGGGAATGTTTGAATAGTCTGAGCGGTTGTTCCTGGTCCTTTGTTTATGTTTGCTCCTTGCAAGTGTTAGTCCATATCGACATCCTCTCCATCTGTTCCGGGTGTTTCTTGACAGTCTGTGTTTGCCTCGAGACGCTCGGAGAGGTCTGGAGACGCTCTCTCCTCTCTCGCACCCTTCTCTTTTACACACAGCTCGGAAACTTGGCAGCCGCCGGTCGCTGCCTCCGTCCGAACTTTCAAACTCCTCTCCTCGCCACTGTCACTGGACTGCGCCGAGCTCAGCCGGGCCAGAGCCGTCTGAGCCGCGCTGCTGGGCGGAGGAGAAACAGGAAATCTTCCATTACTGCAGTCACCACCACACTCCTCCGCGTCTGCTCCATCCACTCTATTGCTAATGTGATTGTGGTGATGCTGCGTGTCATGCTCCGTAGGATCCGGGTTTAGAGGCTTAGTGACAAAGCTGGAGAGGTCGGAGGGAGCGGGGCTCCCTTCACTTGGCACGCACCTCTGTCCCAGGCTGAGCCTGTTAATGCTGCTGTCCTGACACGGTGAGGCCTTCAGGGCTGTTTGGGGCACTAGAAAGCCCAAGGGCTGATGGGTAATGGGGTAAAGCAAGAAGTGACCTTTGCCCACCAGAGTCCTCTGACTGGGCAACGAGGGGAAGTCCAGCTGAGATTTGCGTCGAGGCGTGGCGTCAGAGAGGAGGCTCTCCACGCTGAAGGGGTTGCGTTTCTGCAGGGCAGAGGACCTCGGGCCTCCAGGGCTGGAGCTGTGCGTGCTGCCTGGAGAAACCTGCTCCGGTTCTCCTGCGGTTCTTTGGTTTTGGTGGTTTTGTAGTTGGCTGAAGTCGTGTCGTGTTTGGTCACAGCTGGAATCGGTTTGGTGTCCTCCTGCTCCCTTTGTTGCTGGCAGTTCGATGTGAATAGTCCCGTTAACGCTGGATGGCTGCTGCTCGCTGTCGGTGAACTGGGAGACCCCGCTGTCGCTCTCTGAGCCTCCAGGTGTGTGGAAATTGTCACCTGTGAGCAGTTTGTTCTGCGACTTCAGCAGCTTCCTCTCATGTTTCCGCTTCTTCTTCTCGGCGCGCTCCTGCTCCCGGCGGGCGATCTCCTCGGGGTCCATGGGCTCGCCGCTGCACGTGGTCGGGTGGGAGTTGTGAGCAGGCCGGCCCGGCCCTTTCTTTGTGTTCTCCTTTTTCCTCCATTTTGCTCGTCGGTTTTGGAACCACACCTGCGCACAGACACACACATATGAAACACACACAAACACAGGTGGAAGAGTGACACATGAGATAAGTTTCTCTTCCATGTCAACACCTGTGAAACACCACCGCTGAGGTCATACATTCAATCACAGTGTTCAATATAATGTCACAATTTGTTTTCAGGTTTGAGGGGTTCGGGCTGAATTGAGTTGATTAATGGTTCAGTTGATTATTCTGGTACACCAGATAAGAAATCGTCAGCAATTTTGATGATCAATGAATCATTTGTGGAGGCAAAATGCCAGATTAGCTTTTTGTGTCACCGTGCGTCAGACATCTTTGTGTTTTTCGACTGAATAAGCTGATTTCAAGAGGTCAGCTCGGCTCTGGAGGATTGTGACGGGCGTTTTTCACTATTTTCTGACATTTTACGGACAAAACAATCGTAAAAACGATGGATCAGTTAATCGGCAGTGAATATAACTGTCACAAATGGGACAACAATGAACATTTTATAAAACAGGGCCCACGTTTATTTCAGGGCTGGACCTACGACACAAATCATGTTGTTATAATCCAACACAATATTCTTTGCTTTTACAGATTTGTGTATAATATTCACGTGATTAAAATCTGTGGTCACCTTTAAGGACGTCTTTGTGTATTTTGGGTCGTTGTCTTTGGCTTGAGATGTTCCTAATTAGACAAAACGTCTGTGACAACCTCAGACAACAGACCTCACACCTGCCACCACAATAAATCAGTGTCACACTGCTTATCAGATGTTAAGGACAAAAACCATATTGCCTGCAAATCCAGACAGATTCCAACAAAGCCCTGAAACAAGAGGAACCTTTGTCCTGCCTGCTTCTGTCTGTCTGTGTTCACTGCTGTAAAAACACCTGGAGTCCATCAGGTTAATGGGTCGCTGAGGTGGACCAGCAGATGCACACATGTGCTGCTGTTAATTACCAATGAATCCGCCGATTGCATTTAATTGTGCCGTCGCTGCGTGCTCCTCCACACCCGGCCCTCATGCGCTCATATGGGGCTTAACGCTTCCCCGGCTCTGCTCCCTCCGCACCGAGCCAACAGAGGCAGCCTTCCCCCGCCTGAGAGCGCTCCCCAGCCGGCCTCTGGGCGCGCTCAGAGCCGCGTGTTCGGCGCTGATAACGGCGGGATCGGGCGGGACGTTGCATAATAAGGAACGGGGACACCAACATCACCGAGCGCGACAATAGCGCTTCTTATGAATTGTTAATGTTGGTTATATCTTTTCCCCCCCGCAAAAAAAAAAAAAAAAGAAAAAAACCTGGTGATAACGGAGCGCTAAGCAGCTTGAGGGAACAATAATCTGAGGTTTAGGAGCGAAATCCCCCCCAAACAACATCCAGCGACGGCGAGCTGCGCTTCTGTCGAACCGAACACGCGTGAGAATTATATGTGGCTCATTTCAAGATCCATGTTCAACCACACAGAGCCTCATCAATACAAACACACTGAGCCCAGAGCCCTGCTAAACCTGTAGGTCTATTATTATTATTATTATTGTTATTATTATTATTATTATTATTATTATTATTAGGAATTACATGTGAATAATTATCGAATATTATTTTTAAAAAACTGTCTTTTTTATTGTATATAGTTCCTTTAAAGTAATTGTTAAAAATATATAATCTTAAACTCTTGTATTTTGTTAAAATATTAATTAAATTATTATTATTTTCTTGGTATCTATTATTATTATTATTATTATTATTATTATTATTATTATTATTATTATTATCTGTTAAATTATATAAATAGTGTAGTATATTTATATATTTTAAAAAGTATCATCCAATAAATACCGTAGCAAATTTATATAATATCCTGATAAAATAATAGTACTAATAATAGTAATAATGATAATAATAATAGTAACAATAATATAAATAATAACCTGAGATAATATAAATAATAATATAATAACGGCTTCATTTTAAACTGTTATAAACCTAAAATAGACAATAGATGAAGGAGATGTGGGTATAATTGTGAATCAGTTGTCAAATAATTGGATAAAAGCTTAATAAAAACACTGAATGTGAAGGAAGGGTTTCCATTTTCACGCCTTGGTTTGCTCAGTAAATAGCCTTGTTTTTATTAACCCATAAATCAATAGTCTGCCTCCATGCATAATTCAAAAGAGAACCTTTATTGATGCTTTGATAATTGACAAATAGCTGTCTCGGTGTGGGGCAGGCCTGCACGAGCGTCACTGAACAAACGCCCCTCTCATATTTTCTTTACGACAGTTTTGTGGATTTTTGATACAAAATTGAGATTAAAAAATATACATATATATATATATATTATTTTAAATCAGAACATAAACTCAAATCTGTTTCTCCTCCAGCAGCGGGATGAACTCGGTGTGACTCGTGTCTTTACCTGAACCCTGGACTCCACGAGGTCGAGCCTGAGCGCGAGCGCCTCCCGCATGAACACATCTGGATAGTGACTCTCGTTGAAAGCCTTCTCGAGCTCCTCCAGCTGCCACCCGGTGAAGTTGGTCCTCGTTCGTCTCCGTTTACAACCGGGACTGTCCTTATCCGGGTCCCCAGAATCTGCACGGGTCGACGTGTGCGTGTGCGTGTGTGTTTATGAGGGTGTGTGTGTGTGTGCGTGTGTGCGTGAGAGAGAAGAGAGACTGTCATGGCAGAATTTGGCTCCTAAAGCTCAGCTCAGTGTAATCACACATTTCTCTTACATATTTATTATTCTTTTTGCTGGTGAACTCAAAAACATTTAGGCCTAAAATAAACTTTCATGTCTTGTTTAATATTAAACATTTTAGGAAGTTAAAATATTTGATAAATGCAGTTTTGTTATTTGCTGCCTTCCAACAATCAGCAGCTAACATACATTTTATCGAAATAATAGATCATTCTTCCCTGTATTTTTTAACATACAGTGAGCTGATGCAGTAACATTTTTAATAAATCAGCCTGCACATAAACTTTTCCTGCATTTCTTATTAAATTCACTGAGCTCTCAAACTTTTAAACAACGATGTTTTCTCTTTAAACTGACTTTCTCGCTCCAAGTCTCTCCTTAAAGCCTAGAAAGAGTTCAATTTAGCCTAAAAAAATACTAAATATTTGTGTTATTTGGCCATAAAACAATCCACATCTATTCACTACAGTGTCTATAACAAAGCATTGTTTCCACACAGGTGTGTTGATGAGCCGGGCCTACCTGAGAGTTTGAACTGCTGGCTGTCGGGCGACAGCAGCGGGTTGGAGCTGACCACCGAGGCCGAGCAGGAGCCGTTAAGTAATCCGTCTATAGAGAAGGGGACTGCGGCCGAGGACTGCAGCTGGTGCCCGCTGGCGAGCTCGTAGACGTGCTGGTGATGGTGGTGGTGGTGGTGATGGGGACCGAGCGGGTACGGGAAGCCCACCAGCCCGCCCAAGGAGCCTCCGAACTGGGCGTGAGGATGCTCGAGTACCCGACTGTCCATGCTCGCCCGGGCTGCGGCGGGGCCGAAGTGAAGATGCAGAGGGAGGCAGTGTGGCTGAACATGCAGTCACAGAAACAAAAGTCAGGGAGAGGAGGAAGAGAAGGAGGAAGAGGAGGCGGAGGAGGAGGAGGAGGAGGAGGAGGAGGAGGTGACGGCGGATGGGGGAGAGAAGGGAACCCAGGCAGACGGTCGTCTCCCGCGGCCACGGTACGGTGTGTGTGTGCGGCGGCGGAGAGAGCAGAGCGGGGCTGCGCGAGGTATTCACGTTTACGGTCCAGCCGAGATGTCAACCCTGCTCCTTCCGTCCGCGAGCCAGCTCATTAGGACTCCTCCATCTGCTCGCGGGACCAATAAGAAACGTTAATCGCCCCGTGACGTCAGAGGCGCGGTTAATGGAGTAACGGGAGAGAGAGAGAGAGAGAGAGAGAGAGAGAGAGAGAGAGAGTCTATCCGGATCGATCGCTAATTACACCTCGCGCGCTCCTTTAATTCAGCCCTGTCAAAACAACGAGGACGAGGCTCGAGCGGCGCGTGCAAACAACCGCGTGACTCCATTAAAAATCTCACCAATAAAACCCGCGAGCTTTATTTTTTATTATTATAAATTTTTTTTTTCTAGTAAGGAAACACGTTTTCCTCCAACTTTCCCTCCGTCTCTCACTCGTGCGTGCCTTGTGCGTGCATGCGTGCGCGCTCCCGCACCGCGTGTGTAAGTGTTTTACAGGGGCATTCAGGGCCAGATTGATCCAATAACAGCGCCTTTATCATCCCCCCCCCTCCTTTTCCTGAGCTGTCACATCGCATTTTAAACTACAAGCCTCTCTCCATCTCACAGGCACCCCCACCACCTCCACACACACACACACACGCACACACACACACACACACACTCACTCACGCAACATATCCACTGTGCGCCAAACTCCGCACCATTATCTCGATTTTTCACCTGAGCAGCTTACACTCCTGTTTAGTTGTAAATGACGGCCGGAGTTAGTTCGTACATGATGTTTGTTTTTTTGTTTTTTTAAATCTTTTATCCCAGGAAGTCAATACAGCCGCCATTAAAGTGCGCGTGTATCGATACAGGACAACATCAGAGGGATCCAGTTTATCAAGCTTTTCACTCTGTGGTCCATTATCATGAGCAGGAGCAGGTTTCCTCAAATAAGGTTACTTATGAAAATAAAATATATGCGCACTAAAATAAAACTACCAATGTTGGAGGTGTTCTTATTGATCATAAAAACATTTTCCCTTTTAAAACAAACAAAATAAAAATGGCAGTGAACACAGGATATCAATTATGAGACCGTTTATTTAAACAGTCTCAGTTTTGGTGCTTTTCCTTCATGTCACCTGGTCAAACTCCACCTGCTCATGAAGATCACATGATTATAATCCAGCTCCACAACAGATACACGGAGCTTCAGGTGGGATTGTTTAATCTCAGTCACTAAAACTCAAACCACTTAATTTCTGCTATTTCAGTAAAAAAAAAAAAAAAAAGTTCCTCTACCAACAGATGGAAGCAGAGAGCAGCAGTGCAAATGAACTAAAAATATTCTTTAAATGTATTAATGCTGATGAATAAATATTTTACTAATCCAGTAATAATGATTTTAAGTTATTCTACGTACGCTGAGTGAATTTTTACATTGACTCAGGGAGATTGTTCAGAGAAATTAACAGCTCGGGCCCCAGAATAAAATACCAGCATTAACGTTTCGGATACATCTGTACGTACGTGTTCATCAACAAGTCTACTGGACATTTTTATGGAGGCTTCGGGACAATTTCCAGACGTGTTTGCTGCAACAAACAAAATCTAATATATTTGACAGAAAGTCTTGACAACACCAGTATTTGTTGTGGCAACAAAAAAGTTAAGATTGTTCAGAGAAATTAACAGCTCAATCCCCGGAATAAAATGTCAAAATTAACATTTCAGATACGTCTATATGTAACAACAGCTATTTCAATCCAGACCATGATGTTTTCCTAAACACAACCACCTGGTTTTTTAACCTAAACCTAACCAGAGAATGAACACAGAGAGAAATAACAACGTTTGTTTTAAGCAAACACGAAGTTTTTATTTATCCGCAGTTATTGTAGTAACATACGTTGCTAACATGTATTCCTCCTCCCTCATGAAAATTCCACAATATTTAAAAATGCAAATATTTTATAACTTCACAAGTTTAACTTATGAACACATCATGTTTCTTACTTCACGGTCTAATGAGTCTAATAAATGTGTGTGTGCTCTGGAAGTCTTAAGTCTCCACGTCACACTTCCTAAGGACCTCATGGGACCAATTTTTCAAGTCCATAACGTCGTTATTTGTTGTAAAGATAGTAAAATCTGGTTTTGTGTTAAACCGCTCAGTGAACTACATCGTCCGGCTCAACATACGTCACCAACGCCAACATGGCCGCCGCCTCGGCACAGAAAATGTTTCATAGAAGGTGAAAGTCACAATAAATCTGCTCATAGTGAAAACTGTGATTACAGGAGCAGCTCTAATATGTTAAAGTTACGGGTTTTGGTGACTGTTCAACAAGACGGCGTCACTAAAGAGACCGTCGGTTGTGTAGTCTATAATTACGTCTTGTATTGTGTTATTTCTACGACAAACTGCAACTTTTTTGACTTAGCAAAATTATCTTTTCAACTGAAAAACGTTGTGTGTGATTCATGTAACAATTTAAGCGGGATCAAAAAATTATATGTGCACATATTTTCCAAAATAAGGTCCCACGGTGTTCCACTGTAAATATACAGTGCCTTTGTTTTACTGTCGGACATCTTTGTGATGTCACAAATCATGCTCGTAGTCCCGCCTCTTAAAAATCAGATTGTTAGTGAGCGCAGAGAAAACGGATTGATGTGAAAACAGCGTTTCAAGTATCAAACTCTGCACATACATCATTTTACATTCAGCTGCAGGAACGAGAGGAAAACATATTCTTATAATATATACTATAATATGTAAAGCAGAAACCATTCAAATGACACTTGTTTCACATTTTCTCTAACCCTGCTTTGATTAATAAATATATTAATCTGCTGCTTTTTATATTTATGTGTAAATACGCACTCTAATTACATGTTTATTCACACACTACCTGGAATAACTGGTTGACTATATACATACAATTATAACTTATAGCCTCAGTTGAAGCTTTGCAATTAGAGTAGGTTACGTTTACGTCGCGCAGGTTTGCAAACATGAAAACCTCCATTTTCAAGCTGATTGTTCCAGTCAAGAGCTGTTGTGACTGAGTGAGGATGAGTCTTAGTAAGAGGCCGACAGTGTTAAACACCGCGTTACGTCAAACACAGGCTTCGTACGATAAACACAGAAACGCTGAGCGGATGTACAGGTCAGATTCCTCTCACACGTTTCTGTCGATGGAGCTCTCCTGTTAGCCGAGCCGCCTCTCAGCTCGCTCCAGCTTTATTAGAGCCACTCGAGGTTAATAAGGTCTGAATTCAGGTTTGTGTTCCTCTAAGTGTTCTTGCCTCTTCCCCGAATGATGATCTGCTTTGAATAAGATCAACCACATAATGGACACAAAGCCTTAAAAGGCATGACGGCTCTGCGGTGAATGAATAGCAACAAAAAATACACACACGAGTGAAATGGAGTTAATGAGTCCTGGTGCGTTTAAGTCCAGAAATGTAATAACACAGTCGTTATTGAGCATTTAAGTTTATTTAGCACTTTACTTTGGACGTTTTCTTTTCGTACTCACCAAAAATAGACACTGAAATGTAAGATTTCCTCCAGAATGATCTCAAAAGAAGAGCAGGAAATCGTATCTGAGAGCGAACGGGTTCAGTTTTCAAGAACCCTCATTAATAATTTCAAAGAATTTCGATTTGAAAGAGATGAAATGGTCCTCGCAGGACGGGAAAACCCACAGATACTATAATCACCTGAGTCATTGTATGGCTGCTTCTCAAAGGGTTTGTAGGGTTGTAACAAATTAACGCTCCTCTTCATTATCGATGGACTGGACAGAACATTTCCTATAATTTTAACACTATACAGTTTCAGAATAACACACACGTCATTAGTGTGCATTGTCTTTTTATTTTAAGAGGTGTTTACTTTTTAAAAACCGAAGGTGGAAAAATGCTCCTCCCTCTTGATCGTGGCTGGAGGTCACTGACGTAAGTGTGCGCAGTAGTTTAAATGAAATTAAATCAACCAATTAAATATTTTGGGTCCTCAAAACCTGAGTATGAGTTCTAGGAGATGTGCGTGTTTACAGGTGTGTTGAGGGTCCAGATCCACGCTAGCTGCTCGAGGTTCAAAGGTCATTTATTCATCATTCCACTAACCAGGGTTGTGCAGTGAAATGAGTGATAACCTTTTTTACACCACGGTTGAGCATTTCAATACAAAAATGAATTGGTTCCGAACCCAAAACATGTCGGCAGTTGGAACCAAATACAGCAGATTAGCAGAATTCCTTTGACCCGAAGAGGGAACTGTGTTGGTTGTGTCAGTGGTTGGAGAAGATGAGGTGAAATCTCGCAGGTGATCAAGGCGATCTCTCATCCTACTACTTTTTTACTTCTGTTCCCTCTATAAATCAAACATCTTTGATTATTATGGTTCTGGACGTGACAGATTGAAACATCGGCTGGTTAAAAGAATCCTGAACCGAACCAGAGCTAACTTGTGGAACAAGGATTTATGAGGAAGTCCTGTTGAACGCTTCATGTTAACACCATGCTAACATGCTGATACTTGACAGGTATGTTGGCAGGTGTAATGTTGACCATGTTTACGCTCTCAGTGGCTAAAACAAGCACTTCTTACATTGGCTGTGTTGTCGCAGCCAGCTGAGGTAATCAACTGGACCAAAACGTTCGGTAAGTATGAATCATTCACACACCAGAACTTGTTAAAATAGGACCGAGGTTTGAAAAATGTGGGTGTGAATTTACTGAAAATCCCTCCAGTAGTTGTCAAGATAACAACAACAAATGTCAACCACGTGTAGGCGCTAAAGGAAAGTAAGACATCGACAAAATGAATGTAGGATGTATCATCTGGAGACCATGAATGTCTAGTACAAGATAAATGTTGACATATTTCATATTGTGCCAAATTGTTGGACCGACTGAGCAGCTGAAAAATTCAACTGAGGAACTAATAAATAGCATGAAGTGAAATTTGGACACAGCTTTGGTCAAGGAAACATAAAAACAGCATTTTAGCAAAACTGATGAGAGCATGTAGAAATGCACGTAGTGTCTGTCTGGTGGAGATTACAACAAAAAGAAAAAAAAAAGAGAGAGAGAGAGAGACAGAAGATAACTGCAATTAAAAATGTTCGAGTTATCCTATCGAGTTAAGGGTCTCGTCTAATGCAGGGGAAACGGTGCTCGAATTTAAGTGCGTGGTGGAAAAAAAAAAAAGAAAAGAAAGAAAGGTTTTGAAAATTCACAATCACGGCACAGGCCAGCAGCAACCGGGCCGTCCAGGTGGACATCTTTGGGGGAGGCGATGGAGGGAGAGCGAGGGAGAGAGAGAGAGAGAGATTATACATATAAATTGTAAACGGTGTCGCAGGGGCCAAATCTTGCCCGAGGCGGTGACTGCTTCATTTTGTGTTAAATTTCTTGACAGAAAGCCACCCGCGTGCTGGTGAATACTGAATGGTAATCAGAGCTGGTTGAATAAGTGCCTCCCCCCTCCTCCTCCTCCCTCCCTCCCTCCCTCTTCCATTACTGTGAATTAATTCGACTTTATTTATCCAATTTCTGGAGCTGACAGAATGTTAATTTGAGTTGAGATTTCTCTCTGCTGTTCTGCCTGTGACCCGTAGCCCTGGGATTGGCGTGTTGTAATAACCTGAATCTTTCACCAGAAGCTCCGATAATTGTTACCTTATTAGCATGTAAATTGTTTAATTAATATTATTATGAAGAACCATATAATCCCTCGGTTACTTGACCCCGAGTCCACACACGAGCGGGCTTTTCTGCATTTCAATGTCTAGTTTTTTAAATGGACTCTTTAATGTCGGCTGGTCGTCGGGCTGTTATAAAACCCCCGTCTCCCCCGATCTTAGTGCAACTTTGAACGGCTTGAGAGGCGCTTTTGATGTCACCCCGTCTCTATCTCCCTCCTCTGCTCCCTCTATCCCCCCCTTTTTTTTATTTCTCTGCTGCTCTTTCTGATGTGTATTTATTATCCTGCTGCCATTTTTGAACATCAAAAACCCAACGCCTTCATGTCATTTGCTTATAAAAGCTCCTTTTTCTAACATTTTTTTTTTTTTTTAAAAAAGCCTCCCCCCCCTTCCTCTCCCTCCACTTTCCCAGTGACTGTGCGAGCCAAACACATGCAGTGCTCGATGAAAAGCAGCCCTTGACATGAGGTCCTAAGAGACCGCAGCATTTAAATTCGCTTTTCTTCCTTCCTCCTCCTTTTTTTTCTTTTCTTCTCTTTTCTTTTTTTTTTTTTGCTGGGCACGAGTGACATTGTCAGATGCTAGCTTTAATTAATTTGATAATAAGATGGGCGACTCACATGCAGGCCAGGGTTTGGCTCGCCCCGCCTGCAGCCTTTCTCCCCTCTCTCATCTTTCTGTGCAGGCAACACAATCAATCCCCCACAAAACAAGACAAAACACTCTTACAGAGGCCATCGCTCGTGATGTGTTTCTAACCTATTGTGACTCTCACTTATATTGTTTTAGTTTTGTGAAAATACAGTCAGAGGCACTGACGAGTTACAGGAAATCCCTAACTGACGACCAATCAGAGCGCCTGAACGTCTGAATGAAATCAGATATTTTCTTGATCCATAATCTGACCGTTGAGTGTGTCACGCAGCTGAAACCTCCTCAGTACCCTGTTCTATTGTGTCTCATTGCATGAATCTAAGTATTAAAAAAAACCAAGATATTCCTGACTAACATACTGGCACTGACTTGCAGGGGTTAAATACACAATTCAGACAAGATGAAAACAACCTGAAGGGGGCACTCCAGTGCATTTGAACGTGCTGACCTTGCTGCAGCCTATCACAACACATGAGTTTAGCAGCTGTGAGGTTGAATTGTGTTACACATTTGACCACCAGGTGATCTGTGACCACATGTTGAGAACAACAAGCTTGTTTGGTTGCTTGTATCTCAGTAACGAGTGCGTCTTTTACCTGCCGGCACGAGCAAAGACAGATCAACTAAACCCGGTACTCACAGTAAACCCCTCACTTCCTCAATCAGTTTTAGGTTTAGAATAGTTCTTATTTGGTTATTGTTCCTTGACTTCATTCACTGTAATCTTGAAGTAAGTGCTGATTTTAATATTGTCCCTTGAAGTTGAGGACTCACAGAATCAGAAGTGTCTGATTTTGGCCCTGAACCTCCCTCAGTTTGTCAGATGTCTTCTGAAACGTTAATCTTGTCTCTCTGCAGGAATCTCCTGAACACTGAGTAGAAGTTATAATGCTGAACCAGACTAAGAACGTAACCTGGGCTCAGGATACGTAGTGATGATTATCAGCCAGCTGCCATTGTGTCAGCACAAACTAGGCTGTAGTGTGAGCTACATGCTTCATTCTTCCAATAACTTAATAGCCACTGTACGCGCAGAGCTTTGAGATTAGTAACTGCCTGGATGCCCAGTTAGAAATGTGAAACCCTGAAAAAACTGAAGTTGGAGACAGAAAGTCAGAAATTTAATGGACATTTGGTAAAAGTTTCTTCGTGGGCCACTAGAGATCTTTATGTTTGTCGGTCTGTTGTCCTCCTCATATATCTCAGCAATTACTGGATGTGTTGCCACAGGCTTTCCTACAGACATTCATGGTCCCCAGATGATGTATCATGATGACTGTGGTGACCCCATGACCTTTTCTAGACTAGTATGAAATCTTCATGTTCCCCATAAACTAGAACATCTTGTCAAATCATCTCCTTCGATGTCCTACAAGGAACTTTTAACTGGTTATGAAACAGGCTCAATTCAATAAAAACACATGCAAAAAGACAAAACACAAGCAAATGAAGAAAACATCAAGTGATTCACACGTCCAGACACGCTTGTTGTTGACGTGTGCATCACTTTTAAGAGTCCTCTGGAAACACTTCTGTTGTCTTGTGGTCTATTTGCATCACTTTTTTCTATTGTGTTGTGTTGTGGTCTTTGCTGCGCGTTTTCTAAATGCTGTGCATGTTTTGTCAAATTGATGAAGATGTTTCTTTAATTTGCTTTTTGCACGTGTTTTCTTCAGTTGCAGTGCTGTGAGCTCTCAGGGCCTCCGTAAAATAACACCATCAGCAAGAATGTTGGGTATGTCTGTATTGTTTATATTGGTCTAAGTTCCAACTTGTCCAGGCTGAAGAGATAATAACATTAGAAATACGTTCTGATGAGGAAGTCAGGTGGTACTGCAGTAAAATAGTATTATTATTACAGAGTCAGGATGAATCCTGTAAAGATTACATCTGTCTTATTTTACTTGCTTCTGAGACACAAAGCACTGTGATTGCCAGATAAAGATCTTTACGATGGTGCTCATACTGCTTCTGTCCACAGGGGGCGCCAGAATCACCAACAACTGAGAGCTCCTTGTAGCAGCTTTAACTTGTCGCCTCACACCGGCATCAGGCCAAAACTAAAATATGTCCAAGACACTTTTACAATAATGTCATTCCCATCAGTCTCAGCTGCACTTCAAGCAAAATAGCTGAGCATCGTGTTGCCTCAAAGAGCTGCTAACATGGCTGTAGACTCTCCCTCCTGTTAGATTATTGATTGTGCCAGCTGACTCTCATTTACCTGTTCTGTCCCTGCATCATGTCAGGCCACAGCTTGATGCAGGTGAATCATTGAGGGGCTTCACTGAGGAGCTGTGCAGTGCAGCAGTCTCACATTGTTGCCTCAAATCACCAGAAGGTTGGATGTAGAGGGAGGAATGAGTTTTAATCTTCTACTGCCTCCCTCTGTTTTTTTTTTCTCCTGCCAATCCAGAAACATTCCAGTCCCGACCCCACCTCCCTTATATTTATAGACCGCCACCACCAACCAGACTCCATTTATATCCCCTATACGTCCAAAAGAATCAAAGCTTGTGACCACACATTAGCAAATAAGCGCCCCAAAAATAGAACAAAACTCAGGCCATTCATCCAAATTTTCTAACCAGGGTTAATTTGAGACGAGGTTTGGGAGTATATATATGGTTCAATGTATTTGAATTAAATTATTTTTAAACGCACATTTCATGTGTGTTCTTTAGCGTGTCCAGAAACAAGGCGGCCTACACTTCACCTGAGGTTATGTGCACACGGGTTTTTCACAATCAAGCATTTAAGCTCCCTGCAGTCACGTTTACGTTACCAAACAGGAAATTAGCTCCCAGAAAACTCTCCTTTTTATAAACTCTGACCATGTAGGTTAGTCCACAGAAGAATAAAAACCTCTTCTGAGCGCACAAAACCCTCCACGTGCCTCTTGAGAGGAGGAATCAAGTCATATTTATTTTTTAATTAGCAAACTAAGGTGAAGCAGTGGAGAGTTAATTACTCAATTACTGGTACAAGTTAATTTTTAACCATCTGAAATGAAGTCAGTCATTATTTAGGCGATTGGCTGATAATTAAGAGTCTAATCTAAATTAATTGTTGGAAGCTTTTTTTTTTTTTTCTTGGATCCTGCAGTGCTGCTTTGTGCAGCATTAAAACCAGGAAAGGATGCGATTCCAATTAAAAGTAAAGGGATTTAATGTATTGATGTTTTGTTTTTTTCTTTCCCCTCCTTTTTACCCCACAAATCCTGACACATAATGGGAGCTTTGATAATTTAGAATAAAAAAAAAAAGGAAAGACGCCATTTCCAGCCGAGTGCGTCTCAGCTCCTTCTCTCCACGCAATTAGAAACTTTTTTCCCCTCCATCTAATTATGAGCGTAATCACGCCTCTGATAGAACAGTGGGAGGAAAAAGGAAAAAAAGAAAAAAAAGAAAGAAAGAAATTGCAAATTGTGATTGATTGAAAGTTCTTTAATTCACCTCTTGTATGATAGATTAAAGTCCTTCAACGTCTCCCTGTGTATATTTAAAGTGAGTGTAACAAAAAAAAAACTTCCTCTGGAGCAATAATTCCATTTCAATTAAAAGTGACTTATCACCTTTTTTTTTTCTTTCCTAAAACGTGCCTGATACGCCTAAAAATCTTCAATGCTTGAAAGAGTCCAAAATGCCATTTTAATTGTTATCAGCCACTCGGATCTCCCCCCTCCCTCCCTCCCTCTCTCCCTCCTTCCTCCCCCTCTTCTTTCTTTTTCCTTGGCTGTCTTGGCACAAGCCGCACAGAAATAGACCTAATTAACCCCCCTTCCCCACAGGGAAATCCGCTATGCAAATTAACATTTTCAAAATATAGTAATGATATCATTTGAGAAACGGTGGCGCCAATTTTTCACGCACCGGCTCGAGGTATTTGCATATACATTTTAGCGGGGCCAATCAATACTCCTCTCATCTTTTAATCATCTGCAGAGGAGGAGGGGCGTTAAAACAAAACGCTCAGATCTGATGGGCACGCAGGAAGAACGGATCGGCCCACTCGGCCACTGGCTGGCTACTGGAGCCCGACAAAACCATCTGCCGGGTGGAGGGGTGGAGGGAGAAGGAGGAGAGAGTCGCCTCCTCCCTCCCCCACAAAGAGCTCAGCTTAAAGCCGCTCTGTAAACGAGGAAAGATGTTTTAATTAGGAAGCAAGTTCACGCGCATCTCATTTAAATCACTCTAATGAATAGCTTAGTCAGAGTGGGCCCGTGTGCGCCGACATGAGAGGCCCGGCGCCGCCTGAAAACAAAGGTGTTTACTTTGGTGCATGTTTTGTTTTCTCAACTCAGCAGGGTCCTCGCATTTACAACATTTCAGGATATAGTCAAATATGTTTAATCTCATGTAAATATGGCGTCCATTAAAACATCTGGATCACGCGGTTCAAATCACGGCGCTTTATTAATGTGGCCCCCCAAAAACAATCACAGATCACAAATCAGCTCAGGAGGATTTATAATGTGGACGGAGTACAACGCCGTCTGTCTTCAGACCCTGGACAGGAGTGATATGGCCTCCGGCCACTAGGGGGACAAGAGAGCAGAGAAAAGAGCGTCATCTGCATACACGTCAGATTCAGATTACATTTTACATATTTAAAAAAGCAAAATATCTTAAAGGCTCACTGTGTAAAAATTCAAAGTCATTATTTTTTAAAACAATACATTTGTTGGGTTTTTGTTCATTGAATAAACAGAGCAGACATCCCATCACCAATAACACAAGACTTTCAGTCTAAAATGAATGAATAAAATAATATACTTATATTCATATGTGCCAATACACATAATGTATATACGTACGCACATATACTGCTTGTTAGGGAAGAAATTAGATTGAATGAAATAAAACAATCTATGAATAAGAAATATAATTAAAGGGGGGGAAAAGTTAAATAAACAACAAATGATTAAATCTCTTACAACCAAGTTATAATTTACAACTTCACCAGACGGAGAATAAAAGCACAATTATCTTATCACAGGCATCTTATATCGACAAGTCATTCGTTAAATGTAAAAAAGGCATCTTGATCCATTAACTAGTGTTCAGTTCTGTAGTATCGTTCCATTTTAAAACAATCACACGTTTTGCCTGAAACAAGCAGAAGTTGATATGTTTCCTTTTCTTTGTGCTTGCTGGGAAATCTTCAGGGTAGATATGTGTTTGTAATATTTACAGTACTGATGAGGTAATTGTACAAACTCAGATGTGTTTATTTTTTTTCCATAAATGAATAAACAAGCTGATCTCAGAGGAAAATAAGGTCCAGAACACCGTTGGAAGCTAGAATGGTGGCAGGGTCCGCCGCATATAAACAAAGTGAAACAGTCTGAAACTGTGTTGTTCTTGAAGGTTATTTAGTTTATTATTATTAACCAAAATGAAGAGTTTGTTTATTTTATTTGTTGAGGCAATAAATCAGCCAATTTCTTCCTCACAACTACATAATGTGCCTTTAAATCTCCAAAACATTATTTCAAAGCTTTTTAAATATCTATTTCATCATTTATTTTTATTTAAACATACACAGTGGTCACTTCAGTGTTCAGGCACAAGTATTACTGTGGTTCTGTAAATGTGAATTTCCATTTAAATATGTAAATCTGAAAGAGTGAAGGCAAATTAAACTGAAACTGAAAATGCGTATAAATTAAATGTATAATTCGGGACTCTGCTCTCCTGATAAATCGACGATTAAACAGTTGCGTATGAAAACCAACACATGAAAATATACCTAAATAATTTAAAGAAGCTGTGCAGCAGTTTAGTCATTTTGTTTGTTCAGCAAATATAAAAATGTTCATTAAAGGAGGGGCCCGAAAAATAAAGTCGGCCCAGTGTGATGTAGCTTTTTGATCCGGCCCTGTTCAGACACAAGAACACTACAAGAAGATTATAAAATATTTGTAAAGAATGTGGATAACTGGCAGCTTGAGGAGCCTGAACACAGCATAATGATCAAAGTTATTAAAAGTAATGATCATTTCCTAATACAGAAGCAAACTCTAAACCCACAACATCCTTAAAAAAAAACCCTGTGATATCATATCTGAGGATATTTTTGCGCAGGTACGACTTCCTGACCTGCTCTGCTGAATCACAATGATTCCTGAAAGAGAAGTGTTAATACATCATTAGGACTTCTATCTGTGCTCTTTAATCTGACACCTAATTAATCTGTTCAGTCTCTGCACACAACACTGGATAAAGAAATGTTAAAATCCACAAAGTTGGATAATCAGTGAATCATTTTACTTTCTGGTCGTTTTTACACTGCGGTGGCAGCCGTTTAATCAGTTTGTCCATAATTTACTGAGCAGAGCGGAAAAGTTAGTGTCAGTGACGTCATCGCTCGTCCTTATAAAACGCTCACAGGTACCAACTGTGTAAACGTTTCTCAAATAGACACAATCAGGCTTCAGATTAAACATATAAAGCACTAACTTTCTCACTCAGACATAATTCTGACATAATAAAGTGTTGGCAGTTTAGATTCCTGCAAACCACAGATTTGTTCTAGTTTGTACGTATCATTGTGACGTTTCTACGTGTCGGATCACGATGAGGTGACTTTCATGCAGAGAGGAGGGGATGTCTGTGGAGTTACAGATGCCAAACCAGGCTGCGTTCCAACATTTGTAGGTGTCGCATCGCTGGGTATGTTTAACGAGATGTCGGGACATTTTACTAGAGCACAAGCAAAGTGTGGTGAGTTGAAATGTGAACCTAAAGAAATGTGAAGTTTGAACATAACTGTGGTTTGCAGAAAATGCGCAGCACACTGCAAACATTTAGCACATTCAGCTGTTCATGGAGTTCACCTATACTGTGGCCAACCTGGTAGATTAACATAATCCCTGACACATTCTTTGCACTAAACCTGCATCACTCGCTGTGTGTTTGTACTGTTCGTTATCATGCAGAGTTACGCTGCAGAGGACGGGAAGGAAAAGTGTTCGGATGGTTTTAATCACTTCGCTACTAACAACCACTTTTTTTTAAGTTGCACTGTTTCCCTGCATGTTACTTAAAGTGAAACTCTCGCCAAAATGCAACCGAGGGTCTTTTTGCGAATGTATATGAGTCAAACCTTCGTGTAAAAGCATAATTACGATGAAAGAGGCACTTTTAAGATTTACTGTATTTTCATTTTCGGGTCAATCTCATTTTCAATGGGAGTGCTACGGGCGCTTTTACGATAGCATCAAAATCTCTATTTTTAAAACAGTAAGAAGACTCGACACAACATGAAACTTTGCTGGTAGCATCACCAGGGTCTCTACACATGAACACCAGCACTGAGAACATTGTTTGTGTACACAGAGTTCACTAAAAAGAAAGTTTTTGGACAACTCACGTTAGCAGTAGCTTGTTCCGCTTGCCAGTGGAGAAGTATCGATCTCAGAAAGCGACGTAACACGGAAGATTCACTTAAAGCTTCACTTTTCGGAGCTCTGATGCTGCAGGAATCCTGATATTTTTCATCCACAGTGAAACCTGATGGATGTATTTGTTCAGATTTACTTCAGGAATTGATTTGTAGTTTTTTAAAAATGCTGTCAGGATGATTTTCCACAGATTTCCGCTCATAGGAGAATCTGTCACACAGCTGAGACGTTCACACACGTCATGTACATTATCAGCATGTTATCACGCTGTCACTACACGATATATATACGTGTGAATTAAAGACAGACTAAAGTAACACAGTGAAACTGATGGTGCGTAATCACCGAGGTTATAACGTAGATACTCTGTCTGCCGGATTATAACACAATTACTACTCACTGACTAATTAAAGCACTCAAAGCACTCTCTCTTTTAGTCTGTAATTATCGTTTTGCTTCTCTTAATTAGTCAAACAACCACTTTTGGAGCTATTTTCTTGCAGCCTTTTATTTTTGTGTGTTGTGTTGTGTGTGTGTGTGTGTGTGTGTGTGTGTGTGTGTAGCAGTCGTGGCAGCATGCGGTCGGTGGCACGCGGCCAAAATGACAGAACAGTTTAAAGCAATTAATGCTCAAAGATATCAGTCAGTGAGTGAAATAATTCCAGATAAACTGCCAGTCCAAGCACAGCCTGATGACACCCTCTGGAATATCCCATCCCAACATATGTCTAATTGTTTACTACTGCTTGTTTACATAAATACAAAATGTTGCAGGGGGGAGGAGGAGGAGGAGGAGGAGGAGGAGGAGGGAGGGAGGAGAAGAGGAGAGTCGGTACACTATAAGACAGAGCCGGAGAATTAATAACAATTTGTGGCAGATAATTACTTATCAATTAAAGCTGTTATCCTGCCTAATTAGGCAACGTTCATTAAATTCAGCCAATTTAAACCTTAATCAAAGTTAGCAGGGCCTGACAGCAGAGCGAGGCCCAGTGGAGGAGCGCCCCCCGCTGGAGGAGAGCGGGAGGACGAGTCCCGCAAGTTTTATTTGGTTTATTTATTTTATTTTCAATCCCAGTTCATGTATGAGACTGAGAATGAAAATTAATGAGAAGAAACTGCCTTTGATTTTAATATTTCTTCTTCTTCTCCTTCTTCTTGTAGTGTTTTATTATTAACCCATTATTGTCCACAGCACAAGTTTTTATTTACGTCCTCTTTTGTAGTTGTTTGTCACAAAGGGTCGGCGTGTTTTTGATTTTGTCATCAGAACAACTTATACTCATAAACCTTTATAGATTTACTCAGGTACTCGTGAACATGCTGCTACATTTAGCTTCATTTCTCACCTAAAGGACGTTGGATTATTTAGGTTATTAATTCTTTCTTTCGGCGATCACAGGAACCTTTTGTGAATCATGATGACATGAGTAAAGAGTGAAGTCTGTTGTTGCGATTTGTCTCTTTTATATATAAAATCAGTTTGACACTTGTGATTTTTAACGATGCATTAATGTGTAAGCAACAAGCTAATTAAACTACTGTATCTCCAAAGTAACTTAATCTGTAATACAATATCTCTGCCTGAGATGTTGGCTGTCTCTCTCCCGGGATGTTATTATGAGGTTATAACTCAGCTCTGTTGTATCAGTGAGGCTGAAGATGTCACAGGCAGCGATATCTGGTGAGATATTTAAACATATAAACTGTAAATATTCAAGATTGTTGGATTAAACGAACACTGACCCGCGGCCTCTGTGACGTCTGACGCCTCTTCGTCTGGTTGGTAATCCAGCCGTCAGTACAAGAACCTTAAAAATGATCCTGAAGTGCAGCACTCGAGTGAATAGAAGATGATGATGATGATGATGATGATGGTGATTGTTGAAGTACCACTACACTTTGTGCAGATTGGCCTCTTCATGTGTTATTATCATTATCTTTATAACTGTTAATGTTGTCATTATCAAGAAAGAGCGATCACCAGATCAGAGTGTTTATAAACTGGATAACTCTTTATAATAACCGTCATTAATACGTTAATTAAACTTCAGTCAGCCTGATAGTTTTCTCACCGTTAGCTATCAATAAAATGCCGTCGTGAACTAGTTGTGACTTCATAATAAACATCCGCATGATGTTTAGAGATAAACAGCTTTTATT
This sequence comes from Acanthopagrus latus, assembly GCF_904848185.1. NCBI lineage: Eukaryota > Metazoa > Chordata > Actinopteri > Spariformes > Sparidae > Acanthopagrus > Acanthopagrus latus. The sequence continues at coordinate 5,435,718 of NC_051039.1, read as the reverse complement.
CACCGCTACAAAGTTTGATAAACACCAGTTGCAGTTTTTTAGTTTTTGTGAGACTGAATGAACAAACTGAAGGACGACACAGTTTCATACTGTTATTACTTTGTTTACATGTGGCGGACCCTGCCACCTTTCTAGCTTCTGGGACCTTATTTTTTATTTTAAAAACTATGTGTATTTCTTAGTTTGTATAATCACCTTACAAATAAAGTAAATATTACCTGTCTGAGTGCAAAGTGCACCTTTAATATCCTTTTTATTGATTGTTAAAAGTGAAATGATTATTGACTCAAGTTTAATTTATTATAAATGTAGTCGACATAATTGATGTTATGTTAATTCTATACCATGCAGTGTTAGTTTAACCTGTAAAAAAACATTATGTGCTATAAAATAATGTTTTTTTCTAAATGTAAACCTCAATTTTCAAAACAACTTGTAAATGCAGCTGTCAAATAAAAAGTAGAGTAAAACTACAACGTTTTAAATATAAGATGTCAGATATATTATTTAATTTACTTGTATCTGATATTCTGTCCTATTAAAAGGTTTATTTTCCTCAATATGAAAGTTTCTCCTCACTTGTATCGACGGTCTGAGGATGTGATGTTGATTTCAGTCATTAAATGAGAATATTCCAGTAAAGAACCTCAAAATGTTGCTTGAGTAAAAAATTAATTTCATGTTGAAATCATGAACATTTGACACACACTGACTGCAGCTGTGTCCTCCACCCTCTGTCCTCTCCTCCACCCTCTCTCCTCTCCTCCACCCTCTCTCCCTCTCCTCCACCCTCTGTCCTCTCCTCCACCCTCTGTCCTCTCCTCCACCCTCTGTCCTCTCCTCCACCCTCTCTCCCTCTCCTCCACCCTCTGTCCTCTCCTCCACCCTCTCTCCTCTCCTCCACCCTCTGTCCCCTCTCCTCCACCCTCTCTCCCTCTCCTCCACCCTGTCCTGTCAGTCTCCTCCACCCTCTCTCCTCTCCTCCACCCTCTCTCCCTCTCCTCCACCCTCTGTCCTCTCCTCCACCCTCTCTCCTCTCCTCCACCCTCTCTCCCTCTCCTCCACCCTGTCCTGTCTGTCTCCTCCACCCTCTCTCCTCTCCTCCACCCTCTATCCTCCCTCTGTCCTCTCCCTCTCCTCCATTCTGTATCCTCTCCCTCTCCTCCACCCTCTCTCCTCTCCTCCACCCTCTGTCCTCTCCCTCTCCTCCATTCTGTATCCTCTCCCTCTCCTCCACCCTCTCTCCTCTCCTCCACCCTCTGTCCTCTCCCTCTCCTCCATTCTGTATCCTCTCCCTCTCCTCCACCCTCTCTCCTCTCCTCCACCCTCTGTCCTCTCCTCCACCCTCTATCCTCTCCTCCACCCTCTCTCCCTCTCCTCCACCCTGTCCTGTCTGTCTCCTCCACCCTCTCTCCTCTCCTCCACCCTCTCTCCCTCTCCTCCACCCTCTCTCCCTCTCCTCCACCCTGTCCTGTCAGTCTCCTCCACCCTCTCTCCTCTCCTCCACCCTCTCTCCCTCTCCTCCACCCTCTCTCCTCTCCTCCACCCTCTCTCCTCTCCTCCACCCTCTGTCCTCTCCCTCTCCTCCACCCTCTGTCCTCTCCCTCTCCTCCACCCTCGGTTGTGGCCAATTGCACAACAAAAGCAGCCCTCCTCTCTCTCTCTCTCTCTGTTGAGGCCTCCGGCCGGCAGGAGGATCGAGTTAATTAATATTGGCTCTTGTTTGGTCGAGTTAATGAATGAGTGAATTATGCACCTCTGGGACACCGCCTCCCCAATCGCTTTAAATTATCCCCCCACCTCCTCCTCCGCCCTCCACCCTCCACCCCTCTCCTCTAACATTGTCCTCCAATTTCCCCACTCTGATCCTGCACTGATGGGGTCCCTGTCAGCAAGCAGAGCACGACACACACACACACACACACACACACACACACACACACACACACACACACACACACACCCTGCAGTCTCCATCTGTCTGTCTTTGTCCTGCTCGGGTGTGTTTTACTTCTTTGTCTCCAGCACGTTTATTGACGCCCCTTCCTCTTGTTTTTTTTTTTTTCCTTTTTCTTTTTCTTTTTTTTTTTAATTCAACGCTTCTGGTCGACCTCGCATCGTCAGCTCAGGGTGGCAAATAACTTCCATCCCATTAACTCGTTTGAGAGGGGAGGCTAGTCAAACAAAGCTTGGCCCGCAATCTGATCCACACACACACACACACACACACACACACACACACACACACACACACACAGAGTTGTGTTGGTCAGAGAGGGGAAGAAGAAGAAGAAGAAAAAAAAAGGGATCCATATTATTTGCATTAAAAGCTTCGCACCGTGAAATTCATTTATAATTACAAAGCGGGGTCCTGTGTGTGTTATGCAGATCAGGGGACATGTGTGTTTCTCTGGGTTGGTTATTTTTGTGATATGCTAACACAGAATGTATAGTGACAGACTGCAATTATCCCGTTATTGTAATTGTCAGAGTCAATTCTCTGCAGGGCTGCAGGAGAACGAGCTGGTCTCAGATCTGTTTGCTTTTTTTTTTTTTCTCTCTTCTCTTTGACCCCTCAGAGTGTCGTCGCTTTACAAGCTGCTGGAGTTAAAGGTTGTTTATTTACCAGATAGTAATTAACATGACAAGTAACGTATGTTGATCAAGCATTAAAGCACCTGATGAAAGTACAATTTTAAATTTATTTTATTTTAGTGCGAGAAGATTCTGCAGTAACTCCATAAAACAACCGGCTGAAAATGTCCGTTTAGTTTCATCGCGTATAATGAAATCTTCTGTTATTAAATCTTTATTTTGTAATCAAATAAAATGAGTCTATGGGGTGTCCAGTGAGTGCAGCTCTGTGTCTGTCTCCACTCTGCTGAGCTCAGCCTGGTGGATCTCCAGCGCCCCCGTGTGGTGAGCAAGGTGCAGTGCAGGACAGCGTCACCGCTTCTTCACCCTCATGTACCTGTTCATACGTTTTACTGACATTTATGGATAATTAAGGCTGAATTAATGCATATTGCACATATAATTTGTCTTTTAAATCTCAGCCTCAGCTCCTATAATACTGTGTATAACACACGTTGCATGTTACAGCTAAAAAAACTGTTAATGAAGCATTAAAACACATTGAAATATGATTTTCATCCATGTTTTATTCATTTTCATTCATTTTTCACTACATAGTCCAAATACATGCAGTTTCCAGTTGTGTTCTGTAGGGGGCCTAACCTCATGATGAAAAGATCACGCTTAGTCCTAAAATAAAGTTACATATTTTTAAAAAAATCGATATTTTAAGAATATGGAAAATAACAACTGTTAGTTTTAGTGGCATCATGTAAACAAACTGTTATTTAAAGGGTTAAAATCCTGATGAATGAGTTGGTTTTTATTATCAGGACTGATGTTTGTTGAAAAAAGTAACAATAAAAGTTGAAAATAATATTAATATATTATATTTTTATGACAGTTTTTTTTTTTATACTAACTGTGGCCTGAGTAGTTTTATTTATTTTCTACTTGTCAGCCTTATTATTTAAAATCACCAAACCTTGGAACATTATACTGGGTGAGGTTGGATGCCCAGAACATGATATATAATAAGGATAATAAGCAGCTCAGCAGGTAAAGCACCTGCACCACCTCCTGCAGGCTGCTCAGCTGACACCTGTCGTTCCTGCAGCAGGTAGGAAAAAAATTCCATTTTTCAGCCTCCGACTGAAGATAAGAACAAGTCTGAAATAACTTTGTAAACACTTTGACGTCCTTATTTAAAGATAAAATGGGAGTTAGTGACTGAACTCATGAGGTCAGCAGGTACAGACGGTATCTTGGAGCTGATTGGCTGTCTCCGATCACGTGAGCAGAAGCTGAGCACACCTGCACGTACTTCTAGTTAATGAGACCTTCATGTCGGCCAGAGTGCTGTGTGTGAGGAGCAGAGAGGAGCAGAGAGGAGAGTGATGGCTGAGTCTCGCAGGGTCCAGTTGACCTCTCTGTCCTGGGATGCAGCTCCGTCCTCAGTCGAACCGGCTGCGGCCCACAAGTCTGCGCCAGGTGCTGAGCAGGTGAAGGGAAACGGTCCGGACCGACCCGCGGACACGGAGACAGTCCGGCTGGTTCTGACTTTGTTTGACTCTGATGAGAGGAGCTTCCCTGAGTTCAGCTACAGTCAGCTCGTTGATAACAAGGTGGGTTTAAATCTGCTGAGAGTCACTGAGTCCAGTCCAGTTAATCACTTACTAGATGTGACATGTCTGTTCACGTCACATCAATATTATGATTGATTTGAAATGAAGGATGAAATAAAAGTTATTTGTATGTTTGACCTTGTGGAGATTCAAGTAAAAAGCAAAGCTACTAGCAACTGGATGTTTTACTCTTATTATTTAACTGTTTAAATGACAACATCAGAATCTTTACAGGTTCAAAAGTTTGGTTAGATTAATTATTTTATTTTATTTTTTTTTTATCTCTCTGGTTCACTGAATCATCTTACCATCAGTACTTTTGTATCAGAAAAGAGTCGAGCTACCCAAATGTTTTGCTTTGTCTCACTCACATCTACTCAAAATAAATGGGGTTTAATGAGACATGGGTGCATGTTGACGCTAAAAGATGAATGAAATGTTTTTTGGGAACGCTGCTCCTCCATGTTTAGTTCTGACTCCAGGGACTGAAAAAGGTCTGGATGGTTCATGACGCAGCAGCAGATCAGAAAATGTACTTTAGACCGAAACCAGGATTTTGAAATCTATTATTTGACTGACAGGAAGTTTCTGCAAAGATCTGCGATGTGATCTACTCTCAGAATAAACAGTCAAGTGAAATACAGAAATATATAATATATAATATTTGAGTAGAGTGAGATTATTTAGCCTTTTGTCTAAAGTATTTACATCTGTTTTCTACTTTTTTTTTCTCTAAAAAAAAAAAACCACAAATCTCAGAGAGTCTGGATCGTCTTTGCTTGTTGGATGCTCCAGTGAGTAATGAATGAGGGGTGAAATTCACAAAGATCCTGCAAAACCTGAGCAAAAAACACAACTCCAGAACTGTTTTTTGTTTTTGTTTTTTTTATTATTTTTTTTATTTGATAGTTTAATATGAGACTTTTTTGTTTTTAGATCAACCTCAGAAAAGACGAAGCCCCTCTGAGCAGATTTGAAAACGAGGACAAGCGAGCGAATGACGAAGCCGCTGCTCTGGCAAAGAAGTTTGAGAAGAAATATGTGAGTGTTATCTTTGGTTAACATAAGAAATGTTGTCACGTATAAACAGCACGACGATGTTGTGCGTCGTCTCTCTGCAGGGCGGCAAACCCAAGAAAAAGGAGGATCGCATTCAGGACTTGATCGACATCGGACACGGCTACGATGACGAGGATTCGTTCATCGACAACTCTGAGGCTGTGAGTCGGTGTCGAGTCGCACATTCGGGTTACTCAAGAATTATTGATTGATAAACCAGAGGCAAATCATCCATCCAGGCCTTTTTTTTAAATGATTATTCCCCTGCTCAGACACGAGGCTGCACTTTTTGTCTTGTTTTCCTTCAGATTGTCCCCAAATGTGACAAACTTTCTCCTAACTGAAATCAAATCTGCTTGCTGGTCTCTGTAGTATGACGAGTTCGTGCCGGCCTCCATCACGACCAAGTTCGGTGGATTCTACATAAATTCTGGCGAGCTGCAGTTCCGCCAGGCTTCAGACTCGGAGGACCAACCAGCAGCGGAAACACTCGAGCCCTCAAAAGTAAGAAGTGCATCTAAAAAGCATCATTTTTAAATTTTAAAGGGAGGTTTTTGATGCTTTTTCATCTGTGAGTGAATGCCAAAGCTGTTTTTGGCACCAATGAGTCTAAGTTTTTCAATGTGACCCGTATGTGATTTAAGATATTAACAATTTTTTAGAAACGTAAACTCAATGGCGGACAGGACAAACCACAGAAGAAGAAGCCGTGCAGAGAAGATGAAGAGGTGAAGAGCAAAGTGGATCGTAAGTCGAGGTGAGGCCGACCAAAGCAGTGATGCTACTCATTGGATTTATGATTGTTGGATCACAGATTGGAGATTTTCAGCCTGTATGAGCTCTAGACGACACACTGTGGTGTGGTTATTAATCGGTTTCCAGATCTTTTGTATCTTCCTGTTGGTCTTTAAGGAATTCTGGTATTCAAAACAGAGAAATGACAAAAGGCCCCGTACATTCAAAAGTTGAATTTTAACAAAATTCAATTCATGTAGCGCTTCGTCTGAGATTGGACCCGATGGTGAGATGAAGAAGAAGAAAAAGAAGAAATCCATCTGCACATTAAGCGTCACCAGCATGTTGAAGAAGTTTCAGAGAGAGAAGGAGAAGGAGCGACAGAAGGTGGAGAAGTCACAGAAGGCGGCAGCGATCGTGGGCGTACCCACAATCCCTCTGTGCCCCGCTGATGCGGCTGGAGGGGGCGGCTCGGGACTGACCGACCCGCTCCTCAGTTTAATCGGATCCATCAATGACCACGCTCTGATCCAAGCGGCCAACACGGTGGATTTTGATATCGATCTGGACTCTTTGTTAGACGTCACCGAGGGGACGTTGTCTCCAAAGATGTTTCCTCAACCGGCCGCAGAGACGCAGCTCTTTCAACCCAAAACTGAAGATCAAACTCAAGTCCAGCCTCTGGGTACAAAGACTAGGCCTCATTCAGAACCCGTCCAGGTCCAGTCACAACCCGGTTCTACGTCCCCTCATCTGTGTGTCCCGCTGCCAGACGGACTTCCCCCAGCACTGGGAGACAGCATCCGAAAACTGACGGCAGTAAGGTTGAATTTTGTTGTTTGTGTTTGTTTTTCTGCATGCGATGGATGCACAGATGACTTGCACTCATTTTTCAGGCTGCCAAGACCTCAGAGGGCGAATCCAAACTCAAGTTCTTCACGCCGGAGATCAACTCAATCCTGCTCGAGTGAGTTGTCCAACAACAAAGACGAAACTCTGCAACAAAATAAGACGCCACGCTCATACAGATAATGTCCCAGAGCGCTGCTAGGGATCAGAAATGTCACATCCGCACAGATTCAAGTCGTTAATATCAAACATTAAGACTGCTCTGATCTGAAGGTCAGTTCATAGAAAAGGAATTTAATTTCTGCATATTTGCAAATGAGATGCTTGACAATAAGGCTGCAGATGATTATTTTTTATTATCAGTTAATCGTTTAGTCTGTAAAATGTCATCAAATGTCAAAGGTGAGTTCTCACAACGGCTTCTTTTGTCCAACCGGCTGACCAAAACCCAAAGTCTCTTCATTTACTGTTAGAAATGACAAAGAAAAGCAGCAGATCATCACAAGCTGGATTCAACACACATGTTGAGATGTTTCTTTTTTCTTTAGTCATTTCATCAGTCATTTAATCAACAATTTGAATAATTGAATAATTTCCTTTTTTGGGGGTGGCTGTGGCTCAGGAGGTAGAGCAGGTCTTGTAGTAATCAGAAGGTTGCTGGTTTGACTCCCTGGCTCCCGTAGCTGCATGCTGACGTATCCTTGAGCAAGATGCTGAACCCGAAGTTGTCGTGATGAGCAGTCAGCAACTTGCTAGCCTTTAGCCTTTAGCCATCCGTAAACTGGAAAAGCGCTAAAGAAAATGCACATCCATTACCATTTCGATCAGCTTCTATCTGTTGTATGATACGGCTTTGAATCTTAAAGCCGTGCGTTCCTGGCGTTTAGCGGTCCAGAACGTGGTTTAAAGGTGCAATATGTAAGATTTATTTGGTGAAAACACTCACAGTTCTGACGTCCAAGTGTTGTGTTGCAAGGATAGTTAGCATGCTAACCAGCTAGCCTCAGCCGGTTCTGTTCTGAAGCTCGTATGCTAGCTGTGGAAACACAAGCTCTGCACCTGAACTCCTAGTCTGGACTACTAGCTGCACGGCTAACTAAGCTAGCGGCAGCTCACCCTGCAGCAGTTAGCGGTTACTCTTGTGTTATGCTGTTTTCTTTTGGTATGACAGGCGCTCAGTTCTTACATTTGTCAGCTGTCTCGCTGTCTCTGTCCAGTATTGAGCTGCAGTGTCGGGAACAAGGAGGCCAGCTGCGCTCCAAGGTGTACACACACCTGTCGTCTTTCCTGCCCTGCAGCAGAGACACACTCCTCAAGCGTGTGAAGAAACTGTTGCTCACACACACGGTGAGTGTGTTTTTTTTCATGCACAGAATGGGTTGTTCAGGTTTTAGACTCGCATCTTCTTGAATCTGACTCTGATCAGGAGGAACCGCCTGATGTGGAGGAGCCGGTGCACAAACTCAAGGAAGCCATCGGCAAAGCGATGCCCGAGCAGATCGCACGCTTCCACGAGAGCTGCCAAGTGTATGAACACGTCAAGACTCTGAAGTAAGTTCATTAGATGATGACTGTTGTTGGAAGTGTTTTTCAACCTAACCCTCTTCTTGTGTTTCAAAATGAAAGTTTTTATGACCGCCTCGGTACATTAGTCACACAACCTCCACCAGGTCAGCTATCTATCAGCTTCTTGAATACTACGACTTGATGATTCAATCTTTAAAAAACAGCCTACCTGATGAAGGCTGGATGACCACAATGCAGTATTTAAGCTCTTGGATAGCTCACCTTGTGTTTTCCATCTCCCAAGGTTGAGGCTGGAGGTTCGATTCCACCCTGCACCTTCGCTGCATGGAGTAAAACTAGGCAGTCACATTAAAAACTTTAATTTTGAGGTGACGCTCTTTTAGAAGTCTTTAATTCCAGTTGAAAAAAGGTCTAAAATTACGTTGTTAAATCTTTATTTTGAGCCCTGTAAGGATGTCTGGTGGACATCGATGGTGAACGTTGGAGATGTTTTGCTCAGTGTGATTTTAAAGGGATGGAAAAGCAAAAAAAAAAACCACACGTGATACAATTGCTTTATATAACTGGAAAAGATAACGAAGCATCAGTGAAGGTTTGATACTTTACAGCTAATGATTAACAATGTCTATAGACACAAGAGGAATCAGTCCAGATGTGCTGCAGAGTTCTGGTTCACTGGAAATGTATTTCTTTCCCATCTTGTACTGGTTCTGTTCATGTCAGAGCGACGGAGGAGGAGAGAGAAGGCAAACAGAAGCTGAACTCTGGCTCGGAGGACACTGTGGAGGAGAAGGGCGGGAAAAGAGGAGGTCCGAAGAAACTGTTCAAATGGAGCGACGAGATCAGGTCAGAAACGTCGAAGATCATCAGATTATTTGACCTGGTCTCATATTTCGCCATATTCTGCCTTTTAAATATACATAACATCTATATTTTCTGTCCTGCAGGGAGTGCTTCTGTCATTTGTTAACGGTGAAAATGGAGCGATATAAAAAGGGAGGGAAAGGCAGCCAGGAGATGGAGGACTACCTGAAAACCATGTTGGAAAATGAGGTCAAACCGCTTTGGCCAAAAGGGTGGATGCAGTCTAGGTATGTGACGCTGCTGCAGAATCATTAAAACCTGATTTTCATTAGTTTTAAAAATACTTCTGTACCTGATTGTTCATGCAGACGTGCTCTGTCTCCACATGTGTCGCTGCAGGGTGCTGATGAAGGAGAGCAGGAGCGTTTTAAACCTCTTCACGTCATTACCGTGAGTAAGATGAAGAGATTAATTCGTAGCAAAAGCTCTAGATTTTATGAAAAGTCAGATTTTTCTATCACTAACTCGCTTAATGTCTCACATGTGCACTCAGCGTGAAGAGAACTAAGCCTGAGAAGAAGCAGTCGTCCGTCAGTGGTTGTTCAGCGATGTCAGATGGCTGCAGTGTCCTCCAGGGATCAGTGTCGAGGACGGGACTCCACCAGGAGGCAGACGGTGTCGTTATCAAGGGCTCAGATATCTCTCTTTCTGTTCCACTTGGTGCAGTGAAGAAGGTGGAGGGTAAACCCGGAGGCGGGTTTGCAGCGGATGCCGGTTCCTCCACACCTGCGGAGTCGGTGGAGCCTCAGGTCAACGTCACGTCCGCTCCGACTCATTCGCTTCTGGACCTCCTCGCCGATCAAGCGCTGGCTCGGGAGAAACCTTTCTCGGTGTCCCAGGAGCTCCTCGCAGCAGCTGTCGCCAAGTACAAACGCTCGGTTCAGCACTGGAGCTTTGTTGTGGACTCCAAAAGTCCTCCTCTTCCTCCTCCGCCCCCTCAGTCCAGCCCGGTGGGTTTCCCGGTGAGTGGGGTGTGTCCGGATGTTCCGTCCAAACTGCTGCAGATCGGCGACTTGACCAAACACGTGGATGCTGGTGAGGTTTACGTCATCTCTGACGATGATCCTGACGATCCTGTACCATGAAAACTCCCCATGCAGATTGTTAGAGTAAGTTTTATTTATTTTTGTCGTGGAAACTTTGTGTCACCTTAGTTAATTTATTCTGAGATGACTAAATTACCATCAATAATCCTTTTAGATGGCACAATGCTAGTTTCCTGTTTTTGTTTTGTTTGTTTTGTTTTTTTACAGAAGTACAACCCAAAGTTTGGTTAGTTTTGTCAACTTTTTGTAACGTTTTTGTTGTTGCAGTTTCAATTTCAGCTGTCAAACATGTAAAACCCACCACCTTAAGTCCTCCTGACATAAAATACACAATAACTTGTAGATCCTGATAAATTGCGTTGGTGCAATCAACAGTTCAGTTCAGTGACACTGCCCACACATGTCAATGGATCGGAACCAAACGTCTTGTATACGTTTTGTCTTTTTCTCTCCAGAGTGCTTCAGTCTCCTTGAAGTCGGGCTGACACGTGATCGGACTCTGACCACAGAGGAGTTGTGACAGAATCGGCTGTAGAAGTGAAAAACTAATTAAATTAAACGAGCTGAAGACGAGTCGCCATGCGCTCTCTGTCACTGTAGCTGTGAAGACACTGAAGATTTTACTAATCATGGTTTTTGACCGTTGAAAGGAGAAGCGGCACTTTAACTGTTGAGCAGAGAAGTGAGCCGACGTCCACCAGATGTGTTTCTGAATCACATCAGTATGAGTTTGGACGACGATCTGGAGAGGCTTTGTTTGAATTGTGCATGATTTACTGTGGATGAATAAATAATAAAGCACTGACTTGTTGTTTTTGAGCTTAATCGTCTTGACGTGAGGTTCAGTCAACGTGACCGGACTGTATTTCCAAACAAAACATTTAACACCTTTTACCTTCTGTTACTATTACTAGTCCTACTTGATAAATCAAGGATGTGATTTAGTTTTGTTGTGAACTGAAGCGTCAACATCACAAACTGAAATATGAAGACCACATACGTCCATCTCAACAAGTCACTGTATAACTTGAAGTCTAAATCAAGGACTCACAGCTGATGACACGAGATTGTTCAGCATTTTAATGTACAGCAGGCGGAACATGATCGTGATTGAAGCGGACCTGGTGCTTTACAATGTTTAAAGACTTGATACCACAGAAAATGTAACTTCGACACACATTTAACACATTGTAAGATCGACAAAAGATTCAGACGGCACATAAACCAGAAGAGATGGTGAAATGATTGTGGATTATTACGTGGTACAAACCTCGAGGGTGGATTTCTTTCAGAGCAGCTTTCAGTTTGGAAGTGTTTGAAATTGATTTTGAGAGTCACGGAGCCGTTCAGAAAATGTACCTGGACAGAAGCTCTAGAAAGACATTTTATGTGCTTCTTGTTTTGGAGTAAAAGTGGATCCATTTTGAACAAAAACGAAGCGTCATCCCGGACAGACGCTTCTCACACACAGTTCATCCAGACGGCCAGGAAACGTCCCGCTGGGTTTCCTTTTTTCTGCTGTTTTACAGCCAGTTAATCATCTGAATAATTAAGACGGCCAACAGGAAATATCCGTTACAGCTGTTTGCAGGTCCTGGAAAGGGAGAGAGGAAAATCAAGAGGACGACTTTGAACTTTTGACATCTGTTTCCATTTTTACTCCAATCCCCCTTTGATCATGCGAGATCTTTAAATAACAAACATTCAGGAAGGAAGACGAGTTTCAACATTTGTAATTAGAACTTAGAAAACAACAGATGATTAGAATAGTTCGCAGGTCTCATGCTTGGTGCTGATTTTTTTTAGTTTTGTTACATGATAGAGATGAGTGAAACCTACCACCGCCACCGAGGACCTCCACCTCCACCGTAAAGTTTTTACGTTCCAGATGACTGATTGCCAAGACCGTGTATTTCCCAGCATGCTCTCTGCTCGAGGACATGGGCAAGGCGACCACCTGCCCGTCTCTGACCCAGGTGACGAGCGGTCGGGGGTTTCCTCTCACCTCGCAGCTCAGGCGCTCTCCCTCTCTCACCTGCAGTTTTGTCGGACAGCCGAGCTGTGGACCGACTGAGAGAGAGAAGAGAAGATTTTTTTTATTTTCCTGTCATGGAGGTCGAAAATAAAAACTTCTTACAGGTGAAACTGTGAGCAGTGTCACTCACAGTAGACAGTGGCAGTGATGTGTTGGGACTTCACCACCGGAGGATGCTGTGGTCCTTCAGGTCCCAGGTCCAGCTCGGCTTCACACCAGAACTCTGCTCCGTCATCCTCTCTGCTGGGGGTGAAGTTTAAGGTGAAGATCTCGGTCGCCGGCTCCTTCGATCTGTTGCTGCTGGACTGTGGTGGACCCAGCGCCGTCTGTCCTCTGTAGAAGGTGACGGTGAGGTTTTCCACGGGAGCAACATCCTTGACCGAACACTGCAGAGTGTACAGACGATGCTCCAGCATCGCTCCTGTGTGATTGACCAGGCTGATGGACACGTTGTCTGGAGGCTCTGTGGAGACGCATCGACAGGTGAACCACACAGGAAAAGGATGATGGATTATCTAAAACGTCAGAGAGATAAAATGAGTAACTCACTGTAGACTATTAGAGGGACATTAATGTGACACTGTCCTCCCCGTTCTACTGATGCATAGCACATAGGCGTGAGGTTCCACTCGGTCATGCTGTCCACAGTCCAGACGATGAAACGATCCATAGTGTAGCCCGGTTCTGCCATGAGCTGTCGAACACAAATCACAGCAAGAATATTTGTGTGGTGTTGCTTTATACAATGTAATCAAACACAGCAGCCTTGTAATAAATCTTTGTGAAGTCTATGATAATAACTGGTCCTCTTGGACTCCGGGTGTTGTCCTGAGGAGCGCCTGCACGGGAGGAGTTTTGGGAGTGCCAGGGAGAAGGACTCTGACTTGGCCTGAAGTCCAGGATGGGAAGGCGAGGTCTTCCGCGGGCTGTTTTCAGCAGGACTGGGGACATTGTTGGACAGTGGAAGAACATATTTGATTAACTGCTGACGCTGACTGATACGCCCTTTTGTGAAGGAGGCAGAGCTGCAGGATTCAAGGGAAACATTAACCGTTTCCTTGATGGAGTGTTATAAAAAGCTCAGAGGCAGCAAGTGAACGAGATTCACCGTGAGATGCCGAAGGATCTATAATGCTGCATGGAGCTCAGAGACGCAGTTTACAGACTGGCAGACGAAGTTGTTGGTTCCGATTTCTCATTGTTGATCTGTAAAACCAGATTTTCTTTCTACGATTTAGAAAGAATAAGACCCGTCAGCTGATGAGCACCAGAGGGAGAGCAGCACTCTTTGCATCCTGTTTCTTGATCCTGCGACAAGTGTTTGATAACCTCATATGAGGGAGCATTGCAAAAAAAAAAAAATATTTCTGTATCATATTTTTCACAGCTGGCTTCATTAGGCTCCGACTGTCCAGTGTGCACTGGGACGGCCTGCAGGAGAGTCCGAAGAGAATCAGATGAGAATCGGCACCTCCAGGTGTGAAGCCATGGTGCCCGGCTGGAAACACTGGATACTGTCCGGTCAGGTTGGGTATGAGTTGCTCCACAGTTACGACACAGATTCCCCCCCAAAAAAGTCAAAAATATAATGTGATCACGTGCAAACAAACTGTTCCATGTTGTGTTCCTGATGCCACTTTCATACCCAACCATGATACTTCCTCCTGTTCAGTAACAGTCCACAACTTCTCCAGTTGGCTGGCATCAAATTTCAAATAAATTTGCCAATACCAAAGAAGCTGATGAGGTTAAACATTAAATATAACGTCTTTTGTACTGTTTTCAGTCGGGTTAATGTCAAAAAGTCAATCATCAAATTCCATTTTACTTATGTTTTACACAGTATCCCAACCTTTTAGGAATCAGGGTTGTATAAATAAGGGCTTGAAGTTGTTTATAAGAGAGTACAGATTCCTCTCACCGGTGAGACTTCCCAGCCGACACCAGAATAATCCATCCCGTGTCCAGAGCAGTTAGCTGTGACCGGATCTCCAAACCTGTGACAGGTGAGTTTACACAGGATTAGTTGTCACAAATCTCTATATATAAATAAAAGCATGTGTCCCAAACAGATCAGTGGTAATTTTCGTTTAATTTTTCTGCACTGTAAGGCTTCCCTACTTTCTCTTCATCACTAGTCTAAACATGCATCAGCTGCTCAGCGAGCACAGATGATTGTCAGAGAAGAGGATGTTGGTAAAAAGGGGATAAATCAAGTTGATCCACATGTTTACAAAGTCCTTCTCCCAACGCTGCTGTCCCACTATACTCCTCCTCTGCTTTCTCTTTTATTTTGAAAGGGAGGAAGGAATTGGGTTCAGAAAACCCCTTTTTAATCGCTGACATACCTGACCACCAGGGTGGGGGGCGACACCGTCAGTCGGCAGCCGCCCTTTCCTGCTGACGCTCCGGAGGCGCTGACGAGACCGAGGGAAGGAGAGGGCAGAGATGGGAGGACTGTCGGAGCCGGAGAGGGAGGTGAAATCTGCGACAGAGGAGGCTGAGCGGGAGTGCAGATGGAAACAGGCGATGAGGTAGCTGAAGGGCACAGGAGGGGTCAGCGAGCGGGAGAGGAACAATGACACCATAAGTCACTGACACACGTAAAAAAGGTATAAATAAAAATCTCTGAAAGGCTTTGAATGAATTAAACAATGCTGTATCTAAAATATAAGCAGTGAATACGGATTAAAACTCAAAACACAAACATTAGCAGGCTCTGCTCAGTGATAATCCAGTTGGAGGAAAAGAAATGATGTGTCTCTTTGTCTGTTTGTATTTGTTCTGTACGCCGTTTGAACTAATGAGTCATTTCCCCCCCCTGTCTTTACATAACACAGGCGAGGGTCAATTGAATTTTGCCATCTCGTGAAATAATACTCTTTTTAGCTGATCTATTGTGAACCATTGTTTCGCGGCGCACTGAATACACCCAGCGTGTTCCTCTGAGGAAGGAAGGACACCCTGCCCAAGTCAAAAGAACTCGCTCCTCTTTTCTATGACCATTGTTCCCCCGAATCCTGAGGTTTGTTCTGCTGCCTATCAGATGATCTCACTCGCAGGAGCGACACCAGTTTGTGTGTGTCAGCATACCGGGTACTCTTAAAATGTATAGCTGTGCTTTTACACATGGAAGTCTGCAAAATTAGTGAACAGTGACTGTCAGTCGCATTTATAGAGCTGAATATCATCAAAAACAAAGTGAATCTGCCATTAATGACTCTTCTTCTTCTTCTTCACGAGTATTCAGTAAAGCAGGAAGCACTCAGATCCTTTACTGACGAAGTAACAATAACACAGTGTAGAAATGTAGCAATGTTGGAAAAATGTAGTTAAAGTATCCAAATTAAAGGTGCAACATGTAAGAATATTAGTGAAAAGCATACAAGCACCAACTTAAATACGTAAACACTTAAATTATCAGCAGAATGAGAATGACAGGTCTGATGTCTGTGCATTGTTTTGCAGAGATTTAAGCTAGCATGCTAACCGGCTAGCCCTGACACAGGTAATTATACCTGTGCTGCTGATGTAAACACAAACACAAGAGTGTGTGTATGTGTGTGTGTAGTTACACACAGTAGCTATTTACTGACACAGCTAACGTGTTCTCAGATTCATTCAGCTTCTCTGTATCACTTCCACCACACTGCTAAAAGAAAAAAAATAATAAACATCTGTGAGTCATTTCCATTCAGTTGAGCAAGCGTCCCCGTATTCTTTCATGTCACGTGTTTGTTTTTCACATTTTAAAAAAAGTCCCCATCTTATAATTTTTAGGTGGACTGCTCTTTAAACACTGCTATATTACTTTAAATTACTTCTCATTATCATCGTTTGTATAACCTTTTATATTCAGGTTTCCATTGTATCTTACATATTTTTGTATCTTAAGAATTATAAATATGTAAATAATTATCTTATTTTCATTGCTACTCTATCAAACACTGACGTCCCCAATTACTTGTTTCACAATTTTTTACTGATAGTCTACTGTTTTTTGTATTTTATTCTGATGTTGCTATTTTTGAACATTTTCTATTGGATTAGTACATCTTATCTCATCTTAATTTATCTCATCATCCTCTGAATAGTATTGAATTCAAAGTATAAAGTACAAGTACCTCAAACTCGTACTTCAACGTAATACGAAGCACTTTGAACTGGTTATTGAGCAGCTTCACTGTCTCTCTATGATCTCTGCAAGCGAAATTAACTTTGTCTCATCGTCGTCAACTTCAGCCAGAATCAGAACAAAAATTAAAGTATCTTGTTGTGGCTTTAAGAAACGAACATGTGCACCAGATAGTTTTTACTTTCACCTTGATGTGTTTCCCTTTGTGTGATCTACCTGTTGGCCCCAGCCTGGAGGTCCAGACCCTCCACAGCGTTGTGAGATAAATCTGAGATCTCAGAAATCTCTTTTCAGATTTTTCAGCTGAAAATGATTTGAAACCCAACATACAGTGTCCATAAATCCCCAAATAGTTGCTCATCTCTGTGCTTTCATAATTTCTCCACGTTTTATCTCTTTAGTCCTCTGAAAACATCTTTAAAAAGTATCGATCACTCTTCAGTTGAGCTGCTCACTGTGACGACCGGCTCAGAAGCCCATCACCTCACAGCTGATCACAGCTGATCACAGCTGATCACAGCTGATCACCGCTGATCACAGCTGATCACAGCTGATCACCGCTGATCACAGCTGATCACTGCTGATCACAGCTGATCACAGCTGATCACCGCTGATCACAGCTGATCACAGCTGATCACCGCTGATCACAGCTCTGACTCTTCTCTCATCACGTTTCCATCTCCTTGTACCTGAACATACAGTGAGTTTCAACTAGCCATCGCTTCACTCACCTGAGCCGAGCAGGCAGACCAGCAGAAGCGTGATTGGCCGTCCAGAGATCTGCATCCTTCCTCAGTTTCTGGTTTCTTGGCTGCTGATGTGATGATGCTCCTCTCTCCAACACCAGATTCTGTCTGTGTGATGCTGGCAGTGAAGACGTCTGAGGAAACACTGAGTTACTTCAGGTTTTTATGGGCGTGTGGTTGTGTGTGTGTGTGCTTTTTGTGTACGTGTTCGGCTTGTGTGTGTGTGTCTGAAGCTGATGATCAGGCGATTCCCTTTGCTTTGGCCGCTGAAACCCACCATGGGCGTTCTCTGTTGGTATATCAAGAGAGGAAGGAAGGGAGGGTCAAGAATAACGCAGTGAAGTGCTGCAGCACAGAGGGCAAGAATGAGAGCGCATTGTGTGTGTGGGTGTGTGTGTGTGGGTGTGTGTGAGTGAGTGTGTGTGTGTGAGCAGCTACACACAGTAGCTCACTATTGAGAAAGCAGCAGACAGAAAGATAAAGTGTTATCACAGATAGATTCAGCTTTACTTCCACCACAAACTCCGCTGGGTGTCAAAGGTGTGAATCTTTTCAAAACATTTGAGATCTCAAAACTCACCTGACGAGTTTCACAGGTTTTTTTTTTTATTTTATTTTAGGGTGTTTTATTCTCCCTCTACCTCAGTGTTGAGGAGAATGCTGCAAAATGTGACAACAAATATATGGAGACCAACCAGAAAAAAAACAAACATAAACTGCCTCGATTCACCTCATCCAACATAATCCAGGTGTCCAGAAGCTCCAAGATCCCAACCTGATATGAAAAAACATCATTTTCTGAGGCATTTTATGTTGTTTTGTGGGTTTTTTTTTTTTTTTAGGTTTTAAAACAAATCCGCCTCTACTTTAGCTGCTCAGAAGAACGCTGCAACACTGATTTTCTGTGAAGCTCGAGAAATGTTTCGTGGTCTACAAAACTTCACCCCACTTCCCATTAACACTGAGGAACAGATAGTAACTGATCATTTTCATTTTTGGGTGAAATGCTTCTTTAAGGCTGCTATAATCCATATTCTCATATAAAACGGACGATGAGATTGAAGAACAGCAGCAGTTTCAGCCTCTTTTCAGCTCATCGTTTGAGCTTTTCCAGCCCGTAACTTTACTGTCTTAGTTCACGCTGCTATGATTATATGTGTGATTATCATATTCAGGCAGGTGTTTTCAGTGAAAGTCTCAGATAAAGTCTTGATACGCTGCCTGCTCGGCTACAGACAGCCGACCACATGTTCCTTCAACACTGAGCCCTCGTGTGTCACATAAACAGTCATTAAGTAACAATTTAAATCCAAATGAAAAGGAAAAGCAGGACTTAGTAAGTTAATCAGTTCATTAGTAAAAATGTTAAGTGTTTTTATTTCATGGTGGTGTCAAAAATGTACAACTGGTAGCAAAAATGATTATTACAAGATTTTACAAGTATTTGCGTTAATAACAGAATTGCATTAGAAAAGAAAAAAGAAACATTAAAATCTGAAAAAAAAACAAACATTTTCCTCCTAATTGTCTGATAAAAACCTGTATTGTTAACACAGAAGTCTTTTTATTGGTTTTATTTTCTTTACGTTGCGTCCCAGATGCTTCGATCAGGGCGGAGCTTCAGTCTCAGAACTGATTTATCTTTTATATTTTATCAACTTTTGGCTTTTTAAACAAACTATAACCTCCATGACCCGTGTGATAGTGTGAGTGATGTCTAGTGCATGTGGTTTATTTATTATTTATTTGTGTTTTGAATAAAATATCAGTTTACCTCCATTTAATGATGCTGTTAGGATGGAAGCACAGGTGGAGCATGTGTCCTCCTCTTCTTCTCTTTCTGTGATTTTCTGTTTTATATCCATTAATAATCTGAATTGATGCTCAACATGCAGTTTGTTATCGTTGTTACTGAGTTCTGTTGCTAGTCTGGAGATTTAATGAGTCCAAGTTAAGGACAGAAAAATACAAATAAACAGATGAGATATAAAATCTCTCCTTGTGTTAAAAATATTCATTTTATTCTGATTTTATTTGTGTTTTCAGGTGAAATGAGAAATATTAAAAGCCTCCACAGCTGCTGGTGAAGGTTGTGTTAACATCTGTATGTATTTTGGGGTGAAATGACGTCACAGTGTTTTCTACACTTGGACTTCTCTGTAAACTTCCTGTTGTACCAGTTTGAAACCGAAAGCAATTTATTTCCGCCATTTTCTTTACATTATCTGCAGGCTGCTGTCGGCACGGTGAGTCTTTTGTGTTTTTTTTTTAATCAGAGGGCTCAGATGAGAAGCAGCTCTGGCCTCTGTGGTTCTGCTGTGGTTCTGCTGTGGTTCTGGTATTGTTCTGATGTGGTCCCGCATGTTGCTGCTCTGCTTCCTCTGTTTGATCAAATGAAGAAGCGGGTCAAAGTTTCATAAGGAGTGAAAAAAAAAAAAGAAAAGAACTCGCGGACTGACTGACTAACTGTGACGTAACACTGACGGTACCGGTGCTGGTGCTGACGGTACCGGTGCTGGTCGTCACTTTTATGGATTTTAAATCACTCGTCTTGTTTGATTCTTCTGGGTCTTCTCAGTCTCGTGTGCTGGTGTGTGTGTTTCTGCTGTGGACAGAGGACCAGGTGTGTGTCCTCACCTCAGGTGTGAGCGCGTGCATGCGCTCAATGACTTCCGGTGATCAGTGGATTTATTAATGTTGATGAGTGATATGATGATCTGTAGGTGTTGCCTGTGAGCTGTGTCGGAGGCAACATAACTCGTTACTAATAATATTTCAGTAATATACGACTACAATTATGTCACGTGACACGTTACAATCAATATGATTAAGTCTACAGTTAAAGACATGTATAGTGTCACCTGTAGTTATAGTGAACGCTCCTTCAGGATGCTCACCTGCTAAACTGACTCTTTAAAGGGGCATTCCGCTGATTATACTCATGAATTAATGAGCAGGTCCCTGTTCAGCAGGTGAGATCAGTTTCATTTCCTCTGTGGTCCAAAGTCCCGCCCTGCTGACGTCATCCCATGATGCGATCATATTGCATTATGGGAAATGTAGGAACAAGGGTTTTTTGGACGCCACGGTTTGAAAATGTACAGTTATTGATTAATCATTATATGTGCTATTAAAACTATATTAGTTTAAGTTCATATCCGGCTTCATGACTGTCAGGACATTATAGTTTATTACTGTATTATAAATGATTTGTTCAAGCAAAAACAAAAAAACTCAGTCTATTTTAATTCTATTGAGGGTCATTGTAACTAATTATTGATTCTAGATATTCTTAATATATAAATGTTGATCATGATAATTATACTGTGCTCTGTGAAGCTGTCATATTCTCTGAGATGGTTGTCCTGAAGATCTCATACTGATGCACTAACACTATAGACTATAATAATATAAAAATTAAACATACTAACTTTTCTTCCAGCTGTTCAGTGAGCAGACATGTCGGTCCCACAGCTCCTCCTTGAGACTCTGCAAGACCTGCTCGAAAACGAATTCGAAAATCTCAAGTGGTACCTCTGGAACGGTGTCTTGGATGACTACAACCCAATTCCACTATCTTTTCTGGAGAACGCATCCCGAATGCAAACCGTGAGTCAGATGATAAAGTGCTACGGAGAAGAGTCGGCCGTGAAGGTCACCATTGAGGTTCTGAGGAAGATGAAGTTCAACGGCCCTGCAGAGAAGTTAAAGAGCAGATACGCAGGTGCTTCATGAGGCGAGGACTGACTTGTTCTTTTTCTCAACGTCTGTTTTGCTGACATGTCTCTATACTAATTCTCTGCATCTGTATCTTTGCATCTGCAGCAGGAAAACCAGCTACGCCCGCCTCCTCCTCCTCCTCCTCCTCCTCCTCAGCTGCAGCACCTCCTGCACCTCCTGCAGCGATGACAGCTCAGAACGGATCTGTGATCATCGCCCCAAATGTCGTCGGCGGGTCATCTGGAGCCTGGAATATAACCATCAACAAATAAACTCCTGTAACACAACCAGACGAGACAACTTGACCTGCAGTCCTCCAGCTGTAGATGCAATATTTTCCATTATAATAATAATTATAACTCCTTATATTTTTAGAAATACCATGTTTGGTATATTGACATAAGAGTTGAGAGTTATGCTGACAGATACAATAATTAACACTTATGTCTGCTTAGAAATATTTATAGTGATTTATAAACCATCTATTATATTTTATAGTCATTTTGGATTAAAATAATTGTATAAACAATACTTGACGTCACAGTTTCTAGTTGACTGGGCCTCATTCACATGTGATGCTGGTTTTAAGCCTCATGGAGCAGGTTCAGGTCTGATAATGTCCATCACCTCCACAATGGTGACGGCAGGTCGAGCAGAATAAACACTTTTAAAATTCAAATATCCGTATTTTCACAGGAGCTTTTATACTAAGTACCCTCAGCAGAATATTCAACCCTAAAATGTGCCTGACAAGTTTTCTTAATAAACAACAAAACACACAGTGTCGTGTAATGTTGGTGTACTCAGGATACATGTAGCAGACAGGTGAGCTCTGGATTAAAAGTTATGTTGTGTGGAATGATAATCTGTAAGACTGTCTTATATATGGTAGAGAGACAATAACAGCTCTGTCAGAAAGAAAGAGAGAAACAACATGGAAATAATCAACAGATCAGTGATCAGGGACTTCAGAAGGAGTTTGGCTCTCCTGAACTGGAGGCTGTAATGGCATCAGACAATTCATCTGTTGATGAAGCCGTCGTGACGTATCTGAAGATCCGTCTGGATCCTTGACAGTACAGAACGCTCTGCAGTTGCCAGGTTCTTCTCCACCACCTCTTTTTAGTTTTCTGACTCCCTGGATAAATACGGTTTCCTCCGAGTTGCTTCGGTTCACCCAAACATTACAGTAGAAATGTTAAAGAAATGCTAACCAGGCCACTCAGGCGGTGCATCATGGGAAGCTGTGATGACTTAAAGAACCAGAGAACTTCCTGTCGTCAAGATGAATGTCGTTAATGGGAAGAAGCTTTTTTATTATTATGAAACAGTCTGAAATGTGTCCGGACCATACAGCTTTAAACAGATTGTGTTCATACAAGAATATCAATCTCTTGTTTAACTTCTAACTTTGAATAACTCTGGTCTGACCTTTTGAGAGGGCTTTTAGGGGAAGAACGTGATTTAACATTCACAGAGAGAAACAGTCTCAGAGGTTTCGCTGTGGTCAGCATACGTGTCGTGTCTTCCGTAAAGACGTGAGTTTTCACAGCAAAACTATTACACTCAGTTCTTTGGTCAGTCTTGTGTTTGTAACAGGAAGTTGAACTTATTCTTGTCGTCCTGAGTTATAAACTAAAAGCAGACACTGAGGCTGCTGCATTGTCGGCAGATTCACTCCTGGACCTGATACGGTAAGACGTCTCCTGAGATATTCAAGAAAATTGTCCTGACTTTTGGCAAAACTGGGTGAATTTAAAGCTGTGATATAATATCTGTTTAGTGTGTGTTAACTTTCATCCTACAGACCAATATTCAATTAGTTTTCTTTTTTGATTTTAATTTCTTAATGAATATTTTAAAAAACACAATTTTTTCTAACTCACCAAGCTGGAATCAAAGTGTTCTACAGTGAAGTTCAAGTGTTTCATACATGTTAGAACAACTTCACCATTTATTTGGTTATTGTTGGCTTCCTTGTTAAGAGTAGAGATAAGGACAGGAAACATAAAGAGGAAGGGATTGTGGGATAACGCCAGCATGTGTACGTTTTACTTACAGGTAGTATCATGAAAAGTTGTGTTAACAATGTATTGAAACATTACGCCATGTTCTACAAAAATCATTCAGGTACAACTATAAAACATGGTGTAACAAAGCAACAAAGAAGTAAATCACTGAAATCAGTTTTCACAAAAAGTCAAACTTGAGTAAAAACAAAGTAAAGATATGTTAAAATATTTCCTGGGTAATAGTGAGAGTCATCTGTACAAATAGTACACAAGTCATAAAGTATATGATATTTAATGTACTTAAGCATCAAAAGGGAAAGTAAAAGTACATTTGTACATTATGTATATTTCCATGTATGTTCAGTATATACTGTACATGGGTTCACTGATTATTGGCCTGGCAGATTATCAAATATCAAAAATATTTCTGATAATTAGAATACTTTTTAAATAAAATCTGACTGCAGATTGAATAAATCATTTTAAAAATGTGCTACAATACAACAAATGTGAGTAAATATTAACCACAGTTGTTAGTTAATGAAATGGAGTCTAAGTGTAGTCGAGTATCACAAAATGGGAAAAATGTACAGCACATGGGTAAATGTACTTTATGAGCACATTCATTACAAGCGGCCGACAATCACAAAGAGAAATTCAGCTCAAACAAACAAATAAATTAAAACTTGGTTCAAACTGTGGATCCTGCTGGAGTGAGTGCACCTTCAACTAAAACTCAAAAGTGGCTCTGCATCAACAAAATGGATGCTGATCCACAAACTGACAGCTTATTTGTCTTTCCTCTCTTCAGTGAACAGAAATGCAGGCTCCACTTCTGCTCTTAGACACTCTGGATGAGCTCGGCGCCGATGAGTTCAAGAGGTTTCTGTGGAACTTGAGTCAGCCGGTGCTGGACGGGTGTCAGCCCATTCGTAGGGGCCACCTCGTGAACGCAGACCGGCAGGACGCCGTCAGCAAGATGATCGACAGCTACGGTGAAGAGATGGCCGTGAGTGTGACCGCTGAGATCCTGAAGAGGATGAACAACAACAACGCTGCGGAGAAGCTGAAGAAGGCGTACGCAGGCGGAAAGGATGGTAGGATTCAAAATAATGTCAGAAAATGTTTAACTTTCTTCTGTAGCTCCTTTTATCCTTCATCCTTTTTGTGTTTGTCTCTCATCACCAGGGGGATCAACAGCTGCACCCTCCTCCTCCTCCTCCTCCTCCTCTTCTGGTTTGACACTTCCTGCTGGTGCTTCACTTTGTGCTCAGGGCAAAAGCGTCATCATCGCACCCAACATCCACGGCACCTCGTCCGGTGTATCCATTAATATGAACTTAAACACACAGTGACTGATTCTGTTGTTGATGCTAAATGGTTTCATGCCTCAATAAACTTTAAACAAGTGCTATAAATGGCTCCCAGTGATGTTACCAAGTGTCTAAATTGCATTGTGGGTAATGTAAGTACCAGGTTAGGATAATAAAGTTGTCTCTGATTCTGCTTCACTGATTGTGTGTACCAGCTTGTTGTCACAGATAAACATTTCAATCATTATATCATCATATGGAGAGTAAAACAGAAAGTAGAAATAATAAAACTGAACCGAGTCATGTGTTGTTTTTCCTGCTTCCTCATATTGTGGCCACAGAGGCAGAAAGAACGTTTTTTAACGACAAAAACAAGCAATTACTGCAGTGCAATGAAGCAATTAATGATATGAAAAAGGGACTTTTCAATATCAGTGTCACAGTTTCCATGCTGGGGAGTTACAAGTTAAAGAGTGTTTCAGCCTTGTTGAGCTCATTTGTAAAAGGGACACTATCGAGTTTTGGAGAATAAATTCAAACACAAAAAATGTAATATTTGGAATATTAGCTGTGTCAGCTGTGGCTCAGGGGTAGAGTCTTTGTTTTTGAAAGGTCGCGGGTTAGATTCCCCTGGTGTGCCCCAAACTGTTCCTGATGTGCAAAGGTTAGGTAAGTTGCTTTGGACAAAAGTGTCTAAATACCCTAAATGTAATAATACAAACTCAGAAATTTGTATTTTTGCTGTTGTCATAGGAAAACAAGGTTCCCCAGAGCACTGCTTAAAAACCAGACAGTTGGCAGGGTCCGCCAAATGTAAACAAACCCAAAAAAAAAAAAAAGAAAAAAGAAAAATTGTTTATTTTGTTTGTTTGTTTAGGTATTTTAAAAGATCAGTTAATCAACATGTTTCTCTTCTGATTAAAAATTCTACACAGTGCCAATTTACAGTAAGCAAATATTTAAAAATGTGCTCGGTTTATAAAAATCCTTGAATGTAGAGTAACTTTAGTTCCACGTGTCAGTCATGTCAAACATCATATCTGCGCATATATGGCAACTCTGAGGTTCATGTGACGTGGAGGCTCGTCACGTGAACGGTTTCAGCCGGAAGTCACCACATCTAGGCCTAATAATTCAAGGTGTAGTCAGAACTGTGGCGGTGGAAAACGCGACACTTTTACAGACAAATAACTCATGACTACAGAGTTTTCTCAAAGATAGATTGTGTAACTCACATTTGTGATACTTTTGTGGATTCGTTTTGGACGGTACCGGCCTCTGAATCGCGTACCGGATGTGAGCGTGCAGCGGGTGACGCATCTGTCCGCACCGTGGTCAATGTTTTGTTCGTGGGTTCACGACCAGGAAGCGAGAGTTTGCCATCCACAGGCTAGCTGTTACCTTTACGCGATGAAAGCACAAAAGAATCGGAAAACATAACATCAGTTATTCCAGCTTGATGATAAACGACGCAGTTAGTGCACCGATACACTGAATCTACAGAATAGCATCGCTGTAGCTCGACCCGTATCTTGCCGGGACTGCTTTGCTAGCTTACTACTTAGCCATCTGGCAAAGATTGTCGTCAGCTAACGTTAGCATTAGTTGCCGCTAGCAAGTTGGTTACTGCCTGGTGATGGCTGTGGCACATAGAGGTTGTGTCGTGGCTGGATATTTACTCCTACTACTGCTGGCTGGGTGTCAAGCAAGGATACATCAGCTCACCCTAAAGGTAAAGGCGACTATCTCAACCCAGAGTTTATGCTAGCTAGGGTGCTAACATAGTATGTCGCTGGACGGCATTTTTAGCTAACTGATTCGCGTTAATTAGCTCTGACAGACGATGGTTTAAACACAGTGTCGTGCTGTTGTGGCACCATGAAACTCGGGTTTAAAAATGGAAGAAGACGTAACTTAACATGACGTATCGGAGCTTATCTGCTTGTGAACTTGGAGTGTACCTGTTTTGTCACAGCAGCTCACTTCTTTCTGTTTTGTGTTTGTGCTTCGTCCCAGAATGAAACACGGTTTGCCGTCGACCTCAACAACTTTGGCTTCTATGCTAACGGGACTCTGGATGTCAACCTGCGGTCTCTGCGCATCCCAGAGCAGCTGGTGAACTACAGCACGCACCCGGTAAGAAGAGTGTGTTTCTGCCCCTTGTGTGTATTTATAAGAGCTGGTTTTTAATCAGTGAGCTGTAGCTACATTTAAGTATGTAATCAAAACTTTTAAAATGATTTGTAATCGAAAGGGAGGAAATGCATCCAGAGGTGCATTTCCATTAGTTTTAAAAGATAAGGCTGGTGATGTTCTATCATTTTTGTTGTATTCTTTACCCCTGCAAAACACCCAAACCAACAATACATTTATCCTGCTTAAGCGATGGTTGTGTAGCCAAAGCCTGATAAAACTTATTGTGACACACACACACACACACACATACTCAACTAATAAGCCACATCATTGCACAAGGCCATGTTCATGATTTACATTAATGTGTCTACTGTCCAGACTGCTTTGAAAAGTGTTGTGAAATACTTGAGGTTATATATTTGTGATCCGTCTTGTTAAAGTGTAGAGTGCTGCGTAAAGGTTGGGGAGTGATGGAAGGTCGACTGAGGCATTGTTTGTGTTGGTATTTTAATTGTGTTTGTAGACAGTAAACCAAATAGACTTAGACTCGCGCAGACTTTATTGACACTCAGTGTGCAACAAGTGAACACAGAATGAAATTTCATTTCAGAGGCTCAGAAGATGGCAAACATGACTAAGTTTAAACTGAATAAAATTGAATTAAACCTTGCCACTGAGCATCGCTGCCTGACTTTTATCAGCATCGGTGCTTGTTGTAAGAATGAGGACAGTAACTTGTGTGATCCCACGCTACTTCACAATGGCATCAAATTACATCTTTTGTTTTTGTTTTGATCAAGGAGAAGTTATTTACTGTGAGTTTAAGTAATCCCACAGTTTTACCTGATCATCTGATATTTTGTACTCTGCAGGTGCACATACAGTTCACGGGATTAAGTTGGAGACTTGAGATAATCTCTATTTAATATTTGCCTTTATGTGTATTCCAAGTGCACATTCCAAGTGATGTGTTTCATCAGCACATAACAAGTGAACTACAGTATTTTGCATTCTAGCTTGTGAGTGCCTTCACCTGTAGTGTTTTAACTGTTTATTTTTGCTTTGGCCATTGGAAGTTGATGTGAAAACAGTGGGAGTACTTAAATGGAGCCATTGTTTCACTCAGATGTGTATTTATTCTGGATATCTTGTGCTTTTGAACCACTGACTGACCACATTTCTGTCTCTCTTTAGGTTGGTTTCTCTCTCTCCAGGTCACGTGTGAATGGAGTCTTGTCCTACACAGTGAGTACATTCACCATAAATATTCCTATAGCATTTCACACAAAGTTATAATCATGTTTTTTTATTATCCATCCCTTTAATTTCTTCTGCTTATCTGGGGTGGGGTCGTGGTGGCAGCTGGTTAACGAGGGAAGTCCAAAGGTCTCTCTAACCAGCAACACTTTTCAGCTGCTTCTTGGACATCTCCAGGCCAGATTAGATATGTTATCCCTCCAGTGTGTCCTGGGTCTGACCCTGAGTCTGTTACTAGTTGGTCACGCTTGGAAAATCTCTTAAGGTGGCCGCCTGGTAGGCATCCAGACCAAAAGTCCAAACCACCTCAGCTGAAAAAGCCATGCCTCTACTTCAGGCTTCCTCCCAATGCGCGAGTTCCTGACCTTTCTCTAAGGCTGAGTCAGCCACCCTACAGAAGAAACTCATTTTGGTCTTTTGTATCTGCAATTTCATTATTTGGGTCACTGCCCAAAGCTCATGACGGTGCGTGAGGGTTAGAATAGCCACAAATATTTCTGATGCCACACCAAACCCCGCCTGTCCATCTCATGCTCCACTTTACAATAACTTGTGAACAAGACCCCGAGATACTTCAACTCCAGCCACTGTACCTGGCAGAGAACCACGGCCTCAGCTGCTGACACTCATCCAAACTGCTTCACATTCAGCTGTCAGTCGCCCGTGCCTGCTCACGGACCAAAGAAGCCTGCAGAACTTGTAATCAGCAAAAAGCAGAGATGCAATTCAGAAGTTCCTAAACTGGACACTCTCCATACCATGGCTGTGCCTTGAGATCCTGTCCATGAATATCGAGAGCAACTTGCATTTGCATATAGGAGACCCTCTTGCTCTCCTCTGAGAACTCCCAACACAGCAGCGCTCTGCTGGCGGCTTATGAGTGTTCCCACACATGCCCGATGTCTCTCATCCTGGGCAACTTCGAAAAAGGTCAGAGTCAAGCACCTCTCCAGGAGTTTAGTTCAGGGACAAGTCATTATGTAAGGAGTTGAGACCAACAATATCAACTTGAGACTGCTTCACCTTTTGCACACGCTCTGGTTCCATCCCAACTAGACAGCTGACGTTCAACTTACCTCACGTCACCACGAAAGGAAGTCAGATCAGCTGTCACATCTCTGCCTTGCCAATGTCTGACATCCATCCCTGTGCTGGGTTTAAAAGCTCCTTCCTCCCTGCATACATCAGATTAAGCATATTACAGGTTATGTTTAGTGGTCTGAAATATGTAATTTGACTTTTTGTTGTGATTTATGTTTTCCCAGGCTGAGGAGACAGAGATATGCCCACTCACTCTCACAAAGTTGACCAACAACGAGCCTCTCATTCTTTTTCTTATTGACATCCACACGCTCAGGTGTGTATGTTTCTGCACCAGCGTTAAGACGTGTGTATTATACTGCTCTGACAGCTAATGTGACGGTTGACTGTATTATGTGTGTGTTGTGTTTGTGTAGTGTCAATGTGAGAGTTATGGGTGACCAAGACAACGTCTTAATCGCACAACCAAAGGCTGAATTGCCTAAAGGTTAGTGTTGCTTACACTTAAACAGCTTGAGTCTAACAGTTTTTGAAAAGCTAAGAAATATGCCAGGTAGCTTGGTATGTCATAGACCTGTGTTTGGTTCCTGTAGGTCAGAGGAAATCCAGAGAGGCTCCTGCTAATCCTGCCGCTAAACCAGAAGACACTGTGGAAAAAAGTGCAGATAAAACAGGCGGTGATGTGGCTGAGGAAAAAAAGAACAAGGAGCCTGAGGAGCATAAGGAAGAGAAAAAAGAGCACACAGAAGAAAAGCCAGTTCCTGCTGTAGAGGCTAAGAAAGTGACAGAAAATGAATTCCAGGTAAGAGATGTTTGTGTGTCTGTTTGTGTGATCTATTCATGAAATCCATTTCTAATCTCTTATTTTCTTCCAGCTGGAAAAGATAAACCAACTGACTTTAGCTTTGGACAAAATCAACGATTCCTACAACTTCAGTGTAAGTAGACCCTTCTTAACCATTACATAATGTAGGAAACATTGTTTTGTGTTGTTTCCTGTTGCGTGATGTTTGTTGTTCGTCCATCTTCCAAAGTTCCACATGGTGGTCGGCGTGCAGGCGGAGGGTCTGTACAGCCTCAAGTTCCACTACTGCCAGAACAGGAAAGCTGGAATCAAGTTGCCGTACTCGTTCACTGTAAGTCGAGCGATTTTGTGTTAGTGCGTGCATGTTTCAGATGTGTGCATGTGTTAACCTGAACGTATCCTATCCGCAGTTGGAAGTGACAGAGAAGAATCCAGGCGGCTACTTGTCTGCAGCAGAAATCCCTCTGTCCCGCCTTTACATTGGTATGGCTGGAGTCTTCTTCACTGCTGCCATGATCTGGGTGTACACACTCATGAAGCACAGGTACACATGCATACAGGTGCACTGACATGGATGCTTACAGTGTTGTGTAGCAGTATGTTGTAGCCCTTCTTATTTAAAGGTCAACATGCAGAGTTCATCATCTGAAAAAAACAAAAATTGAAAATGCATCAGAGGAATAGTTAGTCTCAGTTGCCTCTCAGGGCTTCCTAGTGTTCACTGTTTGCAGTGTCATGTTTTGCACATCTTGTTAAGTTGTTGCAACATCCACATTATAACAAGAGGAAGAGCCTTCAGACAGGCTGGCAGAACTGTGAGCTGTGCCTGTATATGGGTATAATGTCGCTTCAGTCTAAGTGCTAACAGCCGTGCACGAATATGCTCAAAATGACAATACTGACATGTTCACTGTCTTAGTTTAGCATGTTAATATTCGCTAGTAGTCACAAAACAAAGAGCAGCTGAGACTGAGGTGGTCTGAAAATACTTTAAATGTTGTCCTGACAAAAAGCTGATTATAAAGAACCAAAACTGCCATCCTGACAGTAACATGGTGGTCAAAATGTTCATCCATCTCCACCTAGTAGACTTATTTTCCACAGAGGATACTTGTCATAGCAAGATAAGCACAGTTGAAACAAGTTTAGTCATTGACGGTCCCAGTGAGCCTGTTTGCACAAAACCAGGACCTTTGAGCTGCCCTGATATGGAACAAAGTCATTTTTGTGCCTTTCCTGTAATGACATGTCACAATTTCTGCTGTGAAGATCTAACCAATCTACCAAAAGATCAGCTTTTTAGATACTTGTTGGACCAAAACTGGTGCTGCGCATCAACAGAAACAGTGCAGTAAATGTAAGAGAGCACTAGCACCTTTACTTATTTGTTTTTCTGTGTCCACACATGCTTTCAGAATTACTGTAGGGTGTCAACAAAGCCACAGGGAAAACAAACGCACTGCGTCTCTGCTTGAAGTGTGACAGTTATTCCGTTTTTGTTAGTTCGCAGCATTTTTGGACCACAAAACCAAACTGAATGACTTCACACTTGCACATAAAAAACCTTTCGCTATGTAAAATACGTCCTCTCTTGTGTGCTTGTTTACAGGTACAGTGTGTTTAAGATCCACTGGCTGATGGCAGCGCTGGCCTTCACCAAGTCCATATCATTGGTCTTCCACAGTGTAAGTACACCGCCACCATACAGCAGATTATTGTTCGTGTTTGTCTTTTAATGTATTTTCTGTCCTTAATTCTGTGTCATTGTATTTAACTTCTCTCAGATCAACTATCACTTCATCAACACCAAGGGGCATCCTATTGAAGGCTGGGCCGTCATGTATTATATCACGCACTTGTGAGTACAATTTCCCTAGGATATGAAGTTCTATTTTGTGTGTGTTTATCATTATTATTATTAAGTCAATGCTCCTTCCAGGCTCAAGGGGGCTCTCCTGTTCATCACGCTGGCACTGATTGGCACCGGCTGGGCTTTTGTTAAATACATCCTGTCTGACAAGGAGAAGAAGATCTTCATGATCGTCATCCCCCTGCAGGTGTGTGTGTGTGTCTGTGCTTGAGAAACACGACTTGTGTATGAGTCTTTACACTCAGTGATTTTGTTTTGGTGACCCTCTCACCTGCCGTCCTCCAGGTCCTGGCTAATGTCGCCTACATCATCATCGAGTCTACAGAGGAAGGCTCCAGTGAATACTATCTGTGGAAGGAGATCCTTTTTCTTGTCGACCTCATCTGCTGCGGAGCCATTCTTTTCCCTGTTGTCTGGTCAGTGTGTGTGTGTGTGTGTGTGTGTGTGTGTGTGTGTGTGTGTGTGTGTGTGTGTGTCGTCTGTTTAATATGTATCAGGTACATTTTCCAATTTCAAAAATCTATTAAAAAATAAATTAGTTTGAGACTATTTTATGAGCAGCTGGCTGTTTCCACAGAGTCTAGAAGATGTTAATGTTAGACTGACACTGTTAGTACTGTACCGCAGCCAAACTGCACACTTTCAGTGCATTTTGTTAATTAATAGATATATTTAACTTACTGAAATAAGTAAGGAAGTGGTTTGATTACCAGGAGACCAAGAAGAAAGGTTTGAAGGGTGATGTGGTGATGGGCTGAATGAGCAGCAACACCAGCCAAATACAAGTTCCTCAGGCCCTTTTCTCAGCCGGCACATATTATAAATTGTAATCAGTCTAAAATCTCCAGGTGTTAAACTACTGAACAAGCCTGTTTTCTTAGAACAGAAAATACATTGGAAAGTGTTAAGTGGACCATGCATGCAAGTTTACCCATTATGCTGAATACTGTTTTCAGTCTGTGCTTCTATGTGTTTGTAGTTCTCAAATATTCTTGTCTCTGTAGGTCCATCCGTCATCTGCAAGAGGCTTCCAGCACCGATGGCAAAGGTGAGAATCCTGATCAGTTACAGTCAGAAGGGTTTATGCCATACAGATTGTAAGAAGTTTTATTTAAACTTGATCCAATGTCTCTTTCAGCCGCCATGAATCTGGAGAAGCTCAAACTCTTCCGGCATTATTACGTGATGGTAAGAATACAGTTTAGCCCAGCTTGATTTTTCTTGTCGTCCTCCCTCCCATCCCTCAGATCTCACCATTATTAGATTTCCAGTGAAATAAAAATGGCCAACCACAAGTTTGATAGCTCGGCATCTAAATCCCCTCAGACCGGCAACATTTAATGCTGAATTTGTTGATAATGTTGCTGATGTTGCTTAACGATTTTCTTAATGATGTCAAGCCTTATTCGTACAACAGATAACACTGAGTCACGGTGTTTGGCACGGCCACTCGGTGCTTCTCATTCAGCAGAGTCACTGCTGCAGAGCCACAACAAGGCCTTTGTAAACAAACCCCACACACTGTTTGACCTTTGTGATAATGTCTACCATTATACTCTGCCGCAAAGCAAGATTCACTGACCTTGAGCAAGATGGCAGTAAAGTGAAGCAAAAATTCTCCTTAGAATAAAAAGTATTATTTCAACTCGAACTGCAGGTTTTTGAAATTCTGATTTCTTCATTTTCAGATTGTGTGCTACATCTACTTTACAAGGATCATAGCCATTCTGCTCAAGGTCACTATGCCTTTCCAGTGGCAGTGGTGCTATGAGGTAAGACGAGAACTGATATCAATCTGACTTTATCACTGTAAAGAGCTCTTTACTTGCTGTTCCTTATTCTGACAGAAATGACTGGGCTGAGTTGGCCGCAAGTTTTATCTTAATCTATGCTAGTGTGGTGTTGCAAACACATTCAGTATTTAAGCCCTTTATTATTTAGCATTTGGTAATTTTACTATCGGGGGTTTAAAAGCATATTAACATGATTGGAACAAGGAAAATGTTCAAGCTACACTGATTAAATCATGTTAACTTATTTATGAGTGAGTTACAACACAGGTCGACAATGAGCAGCATTCGTTTTGGTGCACGTGTTTCCACAGTTCTCCTAACACACTCGTATGTTTCTTCAGTTTCTGGTGGAGGTGTCCACTCTGATCTTTTTTGTGCTGACGGGCTACAAGTTCAGACCAGCGTCCAATAACCCGTACCTCCAGCTTCCCCAGGACGAGGAGGATGTGGAGATGGACGAAGTGTAAGTGACACACCTTCCATTCTGACTGTATAGTGAAAGTAAACTGGTTATTGGGCAAAAGTTCTGGCTTAAATGAAGTGCTTTTCTTGCCCAAGGACAGTTCAGTATGTGGCAGAAGGTGATTAATGGCAAAACAGCCTGACTCATCAGATGTAGACTGTTGGCTCGAGCGTTCTCCTCCCTTCCACTATCTGAATGTTTTCCCCCTTCACTGTATCGAGAATTGGTGCAGCCAGACGTTTTTCCTGCGTGCCAGCACAGCACTGTGGAGAAATTTCTGGCTATGAAAGACTAGTGGATGACATGTTTGACCTCCTGAGCCACAGCAGTTAATCTGCTGCTTCCGTAACAGTGTAGACGAGCTGTTAGGTAGCCACGTAATATACTGTAACAACAGAATAAAAATCTACATGTGGATATGCTCATGGTGTTATGAAGAGCATTAGCTGTTAAAATTTCCTGTTTGCTCTTTAACAATAAGTGTAAAATAGTAATTGCTGAATATCTTGTACAGCTGAAGAAAATATCTTTTAAAAGCAGTGTCTTTTCTGGGTCTTAATTGGTTTCATGGATATGTATTAGTGATGGATATCCGCTATCAATGGGAAGACAAAGTCACACTGATTACAAGAGTATGTGTTTGATCACCATGTGCTCCATCAGATCAGGTGCAAAAGCATCGTTATAATCTGAAAGACTATTTAGGGAAACCTCTCTGTTTGTCTCTGTGTCCAGAGTGACTGAGTCAGGCGCACTGGAGGGGATTTCCAAAGTCAAGAAAACGTGCAACGGACGCGATCGCCAGAAAGAATCCACCTTGTGAGCGGGAAGCTGCATCTTTGAGGGGGAGTGGGTGGGTGGGGGAGGCCAGCTGATACAAAGGGGGTGCACACGGACCAAGGCCCCCCACCACCACCACCACCACCACCCCCAGTGACGGCTTTCCTTTTGAAACTCTTTAAGTGGTTGCAGTGGTCGTGGTCGTGGCCACTGTCTGGCTATGCAAAAAAAAAATAAATAAAAGACTAACTTTGTCGGACGCTCTTTGTTTCCCCCCGGAACACCTCCACCCAGAAACTCTGAGAGGTTTCAGAAGGAGACGACTGCTGCCACACTGATGGGTGGAGATATGGAAAGGAAATCTTTAGTTTTCATTCTCTCTCTCTCTCTCTCTCTTTCTCTCTCTGTCTCTCTCTCTCTTTCCAAAGATAATTATCATTTTAGAGAAAGACTTGCTTTCCGTTGTGTTTATATATCGGATATTTAAAAAACGGTACTTCTGCCTCTGAGCTGTACCTTGTCGTGTGTGAAGTGAGTACGTGTGTGTGTGTGAATGTGAGACAACACAAGATTTGGACACAGCAGGTTTTGTTTTGTTTTTTTCCTTTTGGAGACGATGGCCCACACTCAGGTAAAAGGCTAATCTGTATGTATTTAAAATTTAGACAACAATATTATTCTCTTTCCCGCTGTTCAGGGGTGGGTAAAGTCCCATCGGTCATTACACACCTTCGTCCCCACATACTACAGTGCAGTTACTTTGTTCTTATATATTTTGATTTGTATATTGAAACATATGGACCTAAGAGGGTCTGTGTTTCAATATATTTACTTCTTGCATATTGAAATGTTCTATTTCAGTATTATTGTTTGTGTTGGAGAGTCCCAGTCCATCACATGGACCGCTGCTGTAATTTAGTGCTTTTATTGGTTGAGGTCGATTTACATCCCTGTGAATTCAGCCCAGACGGTGACACGTGCAGGTTTTCCCATCAGTCTTTGAGATAACCAGAGCAGTGGCCCCACGTGTGTTCATCGACGGCCTTGTTTTTTTCTTTTTTTGTTTGTTTGTTTTTTGTTTGTTTTCCTGGCCATGCTGTTCCAGTCCGGGCGGAGAAGTGACCTAACTGATCTTCATTTTTTTTGAAACTTTATGCTATTGGTTTTACCTTCTTGCTCTTGATGTGAAGCTTATTTTATTAACGACTCATTGGTGAAAGATCTGAAATGCGTGCAGCCGGACGGTTGGGGGTCGATTGGCCATTTGTAAATAATTTACAGAAGAAGAAGAAGACTGTTGATACAAGAAGAAAAAAAAGGCGGCACATAAACACTTTCATAAGAACTGCGTAGAGGCTTTCTAGACAGTGCTTGAGACTGTAATGACACAGGTTCAGATTCAATGAGATTTTTGGATTCCTTTTTAATAGACAAGAAAAGAAAAAAACGCGTGGAATCCAGGAGAGACTACTGAGAACCACAGACACTCCTGTACAGTGTTTACAGGCTGCTCATGTGTCTCCAGGTGTCGTGCGTACCTGAGAGGACACGTGGAACCAGCCTGTAAACCGTTTGAGCAGAGGAAATGTTGTGCTTGTAATGGAGAGCTGTTTGATATCTGTGTGAATTGTCACAATAAAGCTGGTGTTCTGGAAAGGTCTCACGCGAAGTTTGTGTGTTTGGTAGAAACATGGCGGACAGGAAGAGGACCCACTGCCTCTGTAGATATAAAAGCCTCATTCCAAGGTAACAGAAATGACACAATATTAGTTTGAGGGTTTCAACATACTTATGAATATTTTGTTCCTTTTCTGTCTATAGATCCCCCTAAATCATACGCACTGCACCTGTAAGTCTGCTTGTAGAAAACCCAAGAAAGGAAATGTTTAAAATGATAAAAACACACAAACAGTCCAAAAACACTGAATCCACACATCTCATCATGCAACTGGTATCTTTTTGGGTTGACCACCAGACAGAGATAAAATAATATACGAAAGCAAATTAGATCAAATCAGGAATGTTTTATGATTACAGTACATTTTGAGAAGAGACTTAGAAGAAGACACTGACTCAGACAGCCTTATTTCTTTGGGCAGGTCGTCCCAGAGTCTCGGGGCCCTGCAAGTTTAAGCTCTGTCCCCTTTTAGATTTCAGCCTGGACTCTGGAATAAAAGAAATATCCTAGTAAATGCGCTCGTCTTCTGAACTAAACACCCACAAACACCTTTGTAACAGTAGTCAAAGTCAAACATTTTCCTCAGACTTGACACAGCGCCTTCATTGCAGAAGAGGATTTGAAGAACAAGTGCGCAAAATGTGTCTCAGCTCTGACTTGAATTTGTCATCTGAGACTTTAAAATAAAAATAGGTCATTTGCAGTCACGTGGCTCCGATAATGCGTAAAAATTCAGATGGAGGGCTTGAGTTGAAATTAGATTGGAAGAGAAATGGAGGAAAATGTGTTTGTTATTGTTAGTTATTATTTGAAAATATAAAAAATACAAAGACATAAAATTGCTCCAGCATATTCCAAAGTCCCCTGAAGCCCACACTGATTTCAATAAAACTTTATTTACACCATTTTAAGCCGAAATCTTGAGTGTAGCTGCAAAAAACATTTGTGCACATTCTCTCTGATTTGGATACTCACGCGGCCGTGTGTCAAGGATGAAAATAACATTATATGACGTAATTTTTGCGTCTTGGGACTTCCAGAGACGTATGTTACTCTGGATGAGCTGTATGAAGCCTTTTCATGTTTTTATTTTCAGTTTTTTCTCCCTGTGTTTTGAAAATGGACACTATGGGACAAAAATATGATTCTCCCAGGTCATTCTGTCCTCATATGATAGGAGGTCATTCATATCCTGTACAGATGTTAAAGTCTCGATAAGGATGGTGTAGATTGCTCTGTGAGTTTATATCTCATTGTCTCCGCGACCTAGTTAATCAAAGCTACTGTAGATACGTCTACAGAAGAGACATCTGACGGAACAAGACGAGGCAAAGCTGCTTGCGTAAAACCCGTAAGGAGGCCTTCGATCTATCAGTATCAGCAGACTGAGTGTCTGTGACCTGTTTTCCTCCCATCCCTCCGCTCCACATGTAGTTATGTTGTTCCTCCTTGATCAAGTTTGTAGAAACTGCTTTGACTTTAAGTCATCAGTGTCTCTGAGTATTCTTCATCCCTGCTGAACGGTAAAGCGAGCCTGAAATTCCACAACAGGCAGTGTGTAGGTTTGGAGATGAAAGTCAGACTCATAATTTGAATATCGAGAGTGTTCATGAGTTAATAAAACAAACTCAGAGATATTGATCTTTTCCATAACTGAATAAACAAGCCAAGGCCCCCAGAACACTGTTTAAAGCTGAGATGGTGGCAGGGTCCGCCAGTAAACAAAGGACAACGCACTTTCATGCTGTTTTACTTTAAGGTTAGTTTGTTTATTTAGCTTGTTAAGGCAAAAAAAAAAACATGAAGATCTTTTTCCTCTGATTAAAATATCTTCCATGAAACTGCTCAGTGCACCTTTTAAAACAAGTCCCCATTTCCTTCAGCTGTTTAGGAGCGCTGCGACGTCGTTTTACTGCGAGGCTCCAGAAATGTTTTGTCAAAAATGACTGAATTGTTCATTTCTGGGTGAACTTTTCCTTTAAGAAGTAAAATACCCCAATTGCAGTGGTATGGTCCTTTAAAGTGAGCTGTTTATTTGAGGTACATTTAACTTCTTATTTTGTTTTTATTGTGGTGTGGATGTGCAGTTTAAATGCGGGCTGGTCTCCATCATGTCTGCAGATGAAGGGTTAATGATGGCGGATTCCTGATCAGACTTCGTCGTGTCGCTGCAGCAGCAGCACGCTGGAGGTGAGCCTCTCTGTAACTGGCACACATCATCCGTCCGGGGTTGGCTGCTCCGCTCGTTGTGCAGCCCCGTGCCAGCTCGGCCCCTCCCTCCCTCCTGCAGCGAGCTTCAGGCGGACGCTGGTCCTCACTGCAGTCCGCAGTGAAAAACCCACCCGGCGCCCGTCAGAGCGCAGCAGACTGCAGTCTCCATCACACTCCTCCACCACCTCCTCCTCCTCCTCCTCCCTGCGCTCCCCTGGCAGGTGGAAAGGACACACCGACACCGGCCGGGACAATGTGAGTACCAGCTCTTATATATTAACGTTAAATCAAAAATCACACAGGTAAAAATGCGCATTTCTTCTCTAACTGATCCCTAATGTAGTGACTTTTCCGCCGCGTCATGCAGGTAAAGTTGAATTTATTTTTGAATTTTTTTTGCGCCATTATTGATCGGACGTGCGTGCGTCTGTGCGTCCATGTAACCTCGAGGTTTTTATTTAATATCCCCCAGGCTGCTGCTGCAACACCTTAACACAGCAGCAGACAGACAGGATCCATCCCGAATTATTCCTGTAAATACTTTCAAATCGGGTGATTGTGTTGGATCAGACAGTCACAGATGCTCTGATGAAGACTGATGAAGAGGATGTGATGATCGATGTTCATCCGTGACCTCAAAACGCCTTTGATTGAGAAAAAGGCTGATGATGCAGCAGATCTCTCTCTCTCTCTCTCCTCTTCATCTCCTCTTCATCTCCTCTCTGCAGTGCAAACAGCGGATTGCAGCACACTGACAAACACTTCTCATCTGTCAATCAACATTTTTTCTTTTCCTCCAACATGTTTAATTCCAGACTTTAAACAGATTTTTGAATGTTTTCTCTCCTCATTGATCGGAATCAGCCTCCTGTGTGTGTCTCTGCAGTTATAAATGAAGATGTGTCACTTGTCCTTCCTCAGGGATTTCCTCTCAGTCTTGGCCTTCTTGGCCCTGGTGGTCTCTGCAGAAGGGAGCGTTGGGTGAGTCTGCCTCGTCACATAACTTGTAAAGATGTAGTTAATGTCCAAAAGTATGTGGACACAGTTAAATAATTACCAGGGTTGGGTCGGATTACTTTGAAATGTAGATACAGTTTACATGTTAGCGACCAAATCAGTTGGATTGCAAAAAAAAATGTCATATTACCTGCAGTAAACCTGAGTCATACTTGAGTGAAAGTAACGATGCCGTGTTAAAATATTAATTTTGTAAAGTGAAAGTCATCCATATGAATAGTACTTGAGTAAAAGTATCTGATATTTAAAGGTTATGATAATAACGACGCTTTGAGATTGTAAGACGGATGTAAGACAAAGCTAACTGGGATGAGTCTCAAAAAATACAAGTCAGACCTTTAAATGTACTTAAGTATTAAAAGTATAAATTGACATTTATGTATAAACTATGAAACTATGAGTCAACCACTTATCAGATCATATATTCAGCATTTTTCTGATTATCATGACTGTTTTTTTGTTATTATTTGATGTCTGATGAAAAACATTAACTTCAAAATACGCCCGTGTGTCTCTGGTGCAGCAGTCTGCAAAGTAACTAGTAACTGAAGCCCTAATGTAAATAGTAGTGGAGTAAAAAGTATAATATTTTGCTCCAGAATGTAGTGGAGTGGAAGTGTCAAGTAGCAGAAAACAGAAATACAGAAGTGTAATACTTGAGTAAATGTACTTTGTTACATTTCATAACTGCTGATCTGGATTACTTCAAATCAAACATCACAATCGTTGCACATTTATACTAAAACTACAAAAAAATCATTGTGAGCTGAACAAATATTCTTTATTTTTCTCTTTAAACATTTGAAAACATTTTCAATTCAAATAAAATAAAATGTGTTTAGCCTTTCCAGCATTTACAAATCAAACTATCTGTATAACAGAAACATCAGCAGAACAAGTCCTCT
Organism: Acanthopagrus latus; assembly: GCF_904848185.1. Taxonomy (NCBI): domain Eukaryota; kingdom Metazoa; phylum Chordata; class Actinopteri; order Spariformes; family Sparidae; genus Acanthopagrus; species Acanthopagrus latus. The sequence goes on along the minus strand of NC_051039.1, from coordinate 5,395,522 downwards.
GTGTGTAATCAAATTCACGTAGGTCTTTGTGAATAACAGCAACTCGCACAAACTGCACTGTCCTGTTTATTCATTCGATGTAACGGTGACATTGTCGGGAATGACGAGCTGTTCTTGAGGGACTGCTGCTGCTTCAACCTTCCATCTCGACTCGGCGCTGTTCGTTTTTTTTCTCCACCCACCTGATCGGCCACATGGTGGAGCACTTGTTAAAAAAAAAAACAACCCATATATCAGATGTGTGTCTCACGGTTCAGAGCAGTGGTTATTATAAAAGCTGCATCACTGTAAAATGTCCAGTGTGAGGATGTGTGACACCTCCAGACACCTGAGTTACAGCCACCACATCTGATCTTACTGTTGAACAACAAGACAGAGGGCTTTAATCTGCTGCTACACCAGCCTCCACTCTGCTGGGAAGGCTTTTACCTGGCTGCACTGTGATCAAGGCATTGTGTTGCCATGTACTCACATAAAATATGCTGTCGTCGGACCGCTGGGAGGAGCACCGAGCCTTCAGAGCAGGAACTTCAAGGCTGAAAACTAAAAGTGATCGTCCTCCTGTGAATCAGCCTCCAGCAAAGTCGGTGCTCGCTCTGTAGAAGCATCTTAAAACAACTAGAAATATCTTTGACTTTGGGGATTATACTTAATTAGCTCAGCCATACCTCTGAAAAGGAGGTTATGTTTTCATTTGCTTGGGTGATACAGTCTGGATCTAGTTCATCCCAGAGGTGTTAGATGTGGTGGACGTCAGGCCTCTGCGAAGGCACCAAACTGGGAAATAAAATATCACTTCAGGGTGAAGTGGCTGGGCCAAAACAATAAAAAAAAAACAAAAGCATACATTGGTCAGCAACCATGTCCAGATGCGTTTGACCTGTTAGTTTCTAAATTTTATTCTTTTATCACTCTGTTACAGACCGAGTACCAACAACAGCTTCTGCACAGAGTCAAAGGAATGTCTGGAATATGAGCTGGTCTGTAAAACAGATGAGTATGAGGTGAGTGAGTCCCAGCCAAACAGCATATACAGTATTTACCTCACACATCAAGGTGACCCCTCTCAGACAGTGACTCTTGTGTGTGTATGTGTGTTCAGGTGAGACACTACAGCCCCACTCGCTGGGTGTCAACAGATGCTGAAGCCTACTTCATGGGCGTGGGTGCAGCCATGGCCTTCAGGAGACTCTTCCAGTACATCACTGGAGCCAATGACGGAGGTGAGGACCAGAAAATCAGCTCTCGTCAGGAGGAGTGTGTTCGTTTTGTGTGTCTCAAACTGTGTGTGGGTATGTGTGTGTGTTTCATGCGCAGGTATCCAGATGGAGATGACCGCCCCCGTCCTGGTCAAGATCCCAGAGGAGACCAAAATGTGGGAGCCGGCTGTCTACACGCTCAACTTCCCGCTGCCGGCAGCCTATCAGGACAAGCCGCCTGCGCCCACCAATGACAAGGTGAGCTGAACCTGACAGGAGGGATGTGGGAGGAGGGAGAGAGCCTTTGGGTGCAGAGTGAGGCAGTTTTTCCGGGAGGCTGTGAGCTTGTTGCCCTTGCCAGTCATGAGGTCAAATGCTTTTATCCCTCCTGTGTCTGCCAGTAATTTGATCATTGAGAATTCTGCTCTGAGATCAATAGAGAGAGTGGACGGATGTACAGTGTTTAGCGGCTGGCTCTGGAGCTGCTTTCACTGACTCGGTGAAATAGAAATGGATTGAGCTGCGTCATGACGCTATCAGTGCTGCTGTCTGGTGTCTGTATTTCACCTCTAATAGGCTGTAGATAAGTTAAAACAACATTTAATTATTTATTTATGCCTTAAAGGTGCAATACCAATACCACCTTGAATTAATACTCCCAACAAATAGGGGGCCGTATATCATTAGAATAACTAGAACATCTGTTAACTGTTGGCTGTTATTTTTATACATCCATAACTGTAGCCACTGTTAGCTTGTTAGCAAAATTAGCCATGCAGCTTGCCAACCCAGTGTTGTGATGTTTGCACACTGCTAGCACAGATGATTTTGGACCCCTGGAAAGGTTTTCAAGGCCGAAGCTAGCTGATTAGCATGCTAACCTCAGTAGATATTTATATTCCTTCACATTCAGCTGATCATCAAATTTTACATATTGCACCTTAAAATAATTCATTTAATTATTCAGTGAGTCTTGTGAATTAAGCCAATGATCGTTGATTATTTTTAGACCATCATATATTTTTACAGAGTTTTAGGGAAACTCTTTTGTCATCCAGCGGTTTTCTGTTAATGTTGCGTCCATGTCTCCTCCGCAGCTGTATTTCACAGAGATGCCAGAGATGGACGTCTACGTGAGGAGCTACGGCGGCTGGATGCTGTCGGTCACCTCCAGGCTTCACGCTCACCTGCTGACTAAAGAGCTGGAGAGAGTTCGAGCTTCCTACAACCACAGCTACCACTATGGAGTCGGCTATGACAGGTGTGACACGCGTCTGTGAATACTTAATTATTTCTAACTTGGGAATCTCATACCAGATTTTTTTTTGTTTTTTTTTAAAATGTTTGTTTTTTTATATACTCTGTGTAGTTTGGTTGCCAAATTCTGATAACTGTTGCCTAATTGACATAAACAGGCACATATGTTAAAAGTTTTGCACGGCAAGAATTGCAAGTTAGATGCAACTCATTCAAAGATGGCCCCTCCTCCCGGCTCAACGGTTGAGACAGAGACAGAGATTAGAAATGGTTGCGGGACCGAGAGAGTGTAGTAGTGTGGCGTGAACACGGTAGTTAATCAGGGAAATAAAATATTATTTTATGATATTTTATTAGGGTTTACATTCTAAAGCACAAATAAACATGCCCAAATCTCCGAACAACCCTTCTGATTTTTTGTGAAAGCAACTGAAGTGTGCGCTGCATCCTGTCTGTGGTTTGCCTTTCTGCTCTGTGTGTTTGTGTGTGTGTAGCCCCGCCCTCAGTCAAACAGACACACAGGCCTGCAGCTCTTTATACATCCATAACAGACAGAGAGCAGAGGAGAGAGGTGGAGAGGGCAACATAACCTGGTGGATATAAACATACCCAAATGTTTATATCCAGAAACCTCCTGAATGCATCAAAACATCAAGAAACAATCCTCCTCAGACGATCACACAGCCTGTCTTGACAGATTATACAGTATATAGAAACACATCACTGCTCACGTCACTTACTTCTAACGGTTGTGTTTGTCTCTGTTGCTTGTTTGTCTGTGTGAAGTCCCCTGAAGCTGCTGAACAGGCACAATGAGGTGTGGTATGTGGCCGAGGGGCAGCCGATCTGCACAGATCCACAGGAGCCGACCCCGGCTCACACTCCCAGACCCGCTCAGACCGGCTCGCCCACAGACTCTGCGTCCGAGCCTCTCCCACACACTCTCTCTGACTCCCCCGCGCTCTCTCCCGCCAACCTTTCCTCAAACACAACATCCAACTCCTCACAAACGCCCTCCGACACCCCAGCTCTCCCCCCCTCCGATGCTCCACCCAGCCCTTCATCCGACATGCTCGCTGATGCCCCGTTCAGCCACACCCCCACCACGGCTCAGATCCCGCTGGACGCAACGACCAACTCCTCCGACCTCGTCTCCGTGAGCCCGTCCCTGGAGCCCCAGTCTGACGCTGGCCTGTGGAACAGCACAGCCCACAGCTCCCCTGATACTGACAGTCACCCCAAGGTCGAGCCAGATGACGCTCATTAGCAGCACTGATGTAAGCAGCTACTCCAGGTTTAATAACAAGGAGTCTGAACAGAAAAGAAGCAGTGGAGGGAGGTGGGTGATAGATGGAGAAGCTGCTTCCTTCCTCCTAATCTCTTTATTCCTACGTATTACACCAACTCCTTCTTATGGCACTTAATGTTTAACTATATGTTCTATCACAGCTTTGCACCAGCAGCTTCCCGTAACAGCGAAACACACGCTTTGTCCACTTTGTCGCTCATAGAGTTAAGTAAGGTGTTTGTGTTAGTTAGAAAGTTAGAGTCCATGGTTATTGTGTTGTTTGAACCGGCTACAGCTGAAGGCGGGGACAGATGCCGTTTAACGTCTGTTTAACGCTAAAAACTAACACAGCATCTAATAATACGACTTCAGTGGAAATCTGTAACTGGTGTGTGCTGGGACTAACCACAGTATAAGATGATGTATCAGAGGAAACTTAACAATCATAATGTGTTCTAGCTTCGCCTCTAAATGGAGTTTGATGCGGTAATTAGTGATTTCTGTCAATAGTTTCCAGCCATAACATCCTTCCAGCTTCTACTCTCTGTTTTTTATTCGTGTCGGTTAATTTGATGATATATGTGGCAACATGTTGGTGAATCATTATAACTTCAGTGTGCAACATTTACTGGGATCTTTGGAGCAGCCTTAAACCTGATTACTGACACCGTAAGGCTCTTAAGAACAGTACATTTCCCCAATTACTATTATTTTTCTTTAATAAAACTTCTTGCTAGTATTTGTGCTCAAAAGTGCCTGTAAAAAACACATTTTGCAAAAGTCGTTGTCCCAGTATTTTTCAGGTAATCCAGCAAGTTGATCATATTTAGTGAACACTCCAACAATAATATAATCTGAGATTATGCCACAAAACACAGTTTGCTGTAAATCACAAAATGGCTCATGTACAGTTTCACTCCTCATGGCTCGGCAATAAAGAATAAAAAAGAACAGCAATAAATGTTTTAACATCTCTGAATCACTATTCACACACACTTTCTGAATCTATTCCACGCAAGTTAAATGCAAACCTAAGTGGAGAAACTTCAACCAAAATGTTTCAGGAATGAATAAAATGACAGTTTTTCTTGAGACAACAGTGAGATTAAAACATATAAGCAGCTCTGGTTCCTTTGAGTACTGTGAATACCTTTTCCCCTAAAAGTCAATGTTTTATTCATGTTTCTGAACATTATATTTAAAAGTATCCTGTAGCGTTTCTGAGGACTGGTGGTTCTGTTGAGTGCTGTTGTAGTCCTCAATGATTTCTACTTGTATATGGGCACAAAGTCGGGGCTGAAGTGAAGCACGAAGAGCCACGCGAGCCTTTAAAGCAGGAGAAAACAAAACATCTTAACAATGCAGGACTCAAAAAACCCAGAAAAGATGCTGAATGTTAACAAAAACCTTTGTTAGTTTCCACAGAAAATCCTGCAGGGTTCTTTTAATTCTTCTGCCCTGATGCTAAATCTTGGACATACTTTGTAAATATCTGCATCTAAGAAAATCAGTCCCTAATCTTAATCTTTATTCTGCTCAGACTGCCCCAAAGATCCCAAAGACTCACGTCTGATCAACCGATGCAATATGAATTACATCAATAAATTAAAATCGTTCTCTATCTATGCGTATCTGAGCTACATACTGTATGTTCTGAGGAAGGTGCAATAAAGAACCAAAACAAGAAACTCTTGTCGGACTCATTTCATTGTTCGTGTCTTTGGACTCAATTAACCAAGAGAATAATTTATTCTGAGTGTCTGAGCAGCTCCTTAACTGTTTTAGCTTAAATGTTTAATCTTTCCTCGGTCGCCATCAGGTGGTGGGATTAAAAATAACACTTACCTTCACCTGCTCCTCAAGTACACCTGTGCACAAACTGTATCCAGACTAGTGAAGTGACTTTGTTGTTTCTGATTCTTCTCAGGACCCTCTTATGTTCTTGTTCCATGACAACAAAATCTCTTTTATTTCTATTACTGTATTTTTACTTGTTCTGCTGCCTCCAAGTGGCCAAAACATGTAATAATCCACCTCTAACTGAGAGTAAACCCACAGTGTCGCCACCCGTTGGTTTGTGGACGACCGTTTAGAAAGCTTCTAGTTTGACATTACAGCCGTCTTGGCTTTTTTGGAGCCACATGTGACCATATTTGGACAAGAGGGCGGAGCTGGGGAGACTATCCTGATTGGGTCTGACTGAGAAGCTGAGGACAGCGCTGTGGAGACGAGTCACTATTTTACAGTAATTCACAAAACGACCATTAAACCCATTAAACCATTGGAGTCTGAAACCATAAACTCATTAGGAAACTGTTCCCTCTGTGAAAAATAGGGTCAATTTCTCATAAGTTACGTACAATCAGTGGAGTCGCCCCCTGCAGGTTAAAGGAATGTCTGCACTGGCTTCATTTTTCAGACCTGTCAGCTCTGCACAGTATTTATACACAACCCTAATGCTACAACTAAACCAGAGCGCCAGAAGATGCCCCTCATCCCTTGTTAGACGTTTAGATGAATGTAACGAGGTCAGAGAATCTGGCCCGCTGTTGTTCTTTTACATGAGTTTATTTGGTACAGTTCTCCACCGTTCCTTTAGTTTATATTGCAGCTTTGATACAATTAAGTTTAGAGTAGATGTCAATCTGTTTGTTTCACCCAAAGCATGATGGGAAGTGTTGTCCTAACAACTCTGAACTTATTCAACTAAAGGAAAAACATCTGGAGCAACAAAATACATATAATTTATTATGTTCTTTACAACCAGGACATTATTTTAAATTATTGTGTCTACAACATGATTCTTTATAGACAGATAATACAAACTAACTGGAAATAACTAGAATAAAAAACATTCTTTGATGATCGACTTCGATCGAATAACTGTGGAATCATATTTGTACAAAGTAAAATGATCAGTACATATTTTTATACTTTCAAAGTTGATTTTAAACCTTTTGAAGTGTGTATTGTACAGTGTGTGTGTGTGTGTGTGTGTGTGTGTGTGTGTGTGTGTGTGTGTGTTTGTGTGTGTGTGTCCTCCTACAGAGACACTGAGGAACCAGATAACCAGAACAAGAACCCAGGATAAAGAGGTTCAGTGAATGTGGTGTTGAAGGTGTGGAGGTGGATCAGTGAGTCAGTGGAGACTCTGTAGAAGCACAGAGTGCCAGCAGGACAGTCCAGATACACTCCTACTCTGTTAGAGATGGAGGAGGAGGAGGAGGAGGAGGAGGAGGAGGAGGAGAGGTATGTTTTTCTCTTATTGTGACAGACAGAGTAACAACCACCACCATCATCAGAGCAGCTCAGACTCCAGGACTGATTATTCCGTCCAAACACACAGTCATCACTGTTTCCTCTCCTCCTGATTCCTCTGTAACTCACTGATATCTCAACTCCTCCTTTCCACTCAACCTCCCAGTAACAGCGACCAGTCAAACCATTTCTACACAGCAGTTGAGGCAATAAGTCAAACCTCTCCTGATGATCAGGATATGGCTGATACTCTCTCACATGTGTCACCTTCCTGTTGTTGTCAGACAGTTTGAGGAATCTGTTTACTGTGTTTGTGTCGACTGTGAGTTCACAGACATCTGATGGAGAGAACAAGACACAATACAGCAGCAGATTATCATCTGACATAGCTGATGGTTTATTTGTTGCTTTATTAACAGACTGACTGTTAATTAGATCAAAACTTCACTGTGACTCATCTTTTTGGATCTTCTTTCAAACTGACAGTTGAATGCAGATACACAAGCTTTAGATTTAATCCACTTCAACATGTGCTGCCTTGTTTTCATCAATCAAAGTGAACACACACTTACACTTCCTCAGACCAGGTTTCAGCCTCTGCTCTCCACCATGTTCCACCCTGGAGGAAGAAACAAAGTCAGAATGATCCTTCAGAAGTTTCCTCATCAATGATCTTCATAAAGCTTCACTCAGATCACCATTAAGACAAAACAGCTGCATTTATAAAACACACTTCATACACACACTCAAACTTTACATCAAACATTCACAAACAACTAAATAATAAAAAGGTCAGTCAAAAAGAAAATATCCACAGAATCAAGACAATAAAATACTACAACTTAAAGATGGGAGAATTATAGTAATTATAATAAATAGTTTGGATCAAAAAACGATTGTCAATAAAATCAGCATATTAAAGTCAACTTTCTTTATTTTGTCCAACATAACAAATCACAGTTTTTCTCCAGGCTCTTTACAATTTGTTCATTGACGACTCCCTCAATACTCAGACCCTCGAATCAGATCAGAAAAACTCCCTAAAAATCTTTAATAAGAAGAAAAGGTAGAAACTTCAGAAACAGCAACAGGGGAGGGATTGTTTTCAGGACGGACAGACAGGAAGTAGATGTCACAGTTATAAATCAAAATAAGTCTGAAGTGTTGAAGAAAGTCTCAGATCTTCTCAGCCTGATAACCAGAAGACAAATGTTAATTTGTTTTCTCTTCCTTGGTTGTGTGTGTGTGTGTGCACGCGCGTGTGTGTGTCTGCATGCATGTGTGTTTGTATATGAGAATTAGTGAATGAATGATTGTGTATGGCCACCGGTCTGTCCCCATCTAGAGGCTGCTTGAGAGGCTGCTGAAGGTGGAGCCTGATGGGGAAGGTCTTATGAACTTGAGGTCACTGCATCTGGGCGTGGCTGAGATGGCATACAGTTTTTTGACTGTGCGTCCATGCATGACCATATGTGGCCAATGGACTTTGATACTGAAAGCCTTTCTCAGTTTATTTTATTTTTGTTTACATCAAGTTTTCTGTAAAACAATCCTGTAACAATAAATGGTCATAGGGACCAACTTGGAACACTCCTCTACTCATCATTCATCTGTACGCATCAAAATCCAGCTTAGCCACCAGTCAGCACATTTACATGACACACAAGAAAACTGAATTACTGGGTTAGTCCGACTATGATCGGATTTTTAAGATGCATGTATACACCTTGGTCTGTCTAAAATCGGACCCGATCAGATTGCTCATAGTCGGGTTAAAACACCTAGATTATTCGATTGATAGTCGCATTACTCCTGCATGTATACGCTCCATCAGATTGGATCCAGATTTTGCCTTCTGCGCAGGCCCAAGATTTTTTTTCCCACGGCTGTGAGCTGGAAGTAGAAGGACAGCGGCTTTCCTCCGAAATAACCGCCAGCGAGAGCACCATTGTGCATCTAGTTTGTGTAATTACCATGTACACCATATACGAAATGTACAAAGATGTAGCTTCATCTCCATCTCCGTACGCCATCTCTCTCGAAAGCCGAGGCAGAGTTTGTTGTTCCTGGTGATGTAAAGAGGTCAGCCGGCAGTGGCTCTGTTACCACTAGTTGAAATGGGTACAGCGCCACCTATCGTACCGGGGTATGACACACTTCAGCCAATAATATGATTTTCTCACCGGCATGTATACTCGGACAATTGCAGTTGTCTGACTGAGTAGCATAGTTGAACTATGGCTGTAATCCCACTAAGCTGTGCATGTAAATGTACTGAGTGGTAGATTTCAGTGAACAAACGGGTTCAGGAGATGCTATTACATACAGCATCCCAGGAAAATAACCTGATACCAACTGTGAAGCACTGAGGTGGATGTGTCATGGTTTGGGGATACTGTGCCGCAGTAGGATCTGGCCAGTTCACCATCATAGAAACCACCATGAATTCTACTGCGCATCAGAGGGTGCTTGAGGAACATTTGAGACCATCTGTCAAAAAATTATAGCTGAAGCAGAACCGGACTCTGCAACATGACAATGATCCCAAACCTACCAGTAAACCTACCAGAGACTGACTGAAACCCAAGAAATGGAGAGTCCTGGAATGGCCAAGTCAAAGCCCAGATCTTAATCCCATTGAGATGCTGTGAGGTGACTTGAAATGGGCTGTACATGCAAGAAACCCCTCAAACAACCCACGGCTGAAAGAATTCTGTGTTGAGAAGTGGGCCAAACGTTCCTCAGAACAATGTCAGAGACTGATAGATGGCCACAGGAAGAGTCTCACTGAAGTTATTTCAGCCAAAGAGGGTAACACCTGCTATCAGGGGTGTATAGGGTGTCCTAACCTTTTCCTCAATTAGAATGCACATTTTTGTTGGTATCTTTTGTTTAATGAGTAAAACAAAGTTAATTTTTGTTATTCACCTGCAATAAAATCACTTTCTTTTCCAGAGATGAATAAAAATGTATGAATGTGAACATATGTGAATATTTCTTAATGAAGAACTGAATATCTAGTGGGGTATCCTAACTTTTTCACATGACTGTACATGTTCAAACTAACAGGTGGAAACACGCTGAAAAAACTGCAGATGTCAACGTCAAGACATGTACTTTCACGCCCCTGGACGAACATGTTGTATGAATTGACACACTTATCAGCAGTGCTGCTGGTTGAGACTGTGAACCAACACTCCTCAGCTTGTCAGTGTGACAGAGAAACAGTGTGTGAGCTCTTGTTGTCTGTTCATACCTGAAACAGTCCAGCAGCTTCGCTCCTGAGTCTCCTGGATGATTGTAGCTCAGGTCCAGCTCTCTCAGATGGGAGGGGTTGGATCTCAGAGCTGAGGCCAGAGTAGTACAGCCTTCCTCTGTGATCATACAGCCTGACAGCCTGTACACACACGCACATGCACACACACACACACACGCACATGCACACACACACACACACACACACACACACACACACACATTTATGTATCATTTATTTTCGTAAAAACAAAACAATGAGCTCAAAGATGCTTCATCGGTCCAAACAGGCAGGCCATGTTACCCTGGTGATCAGCCTTAATGTAAAAACACTGCCCCAAAATAATATCACAGTCTATCTAATTCCATTCAAATCAAAATTAATTGTTTTAATCAATTCTGAATGTCCTATAGACAACAGCCAGAGGTGAAACAGCTTATGAATTTCTCAATAAGGATAGTTCTTGTTTGGCACAAGCTCTTAATCCACCCTGGTACTAGCTGGCTAGCTATAGCAGACCTTGGAAAAAAAAAATTTTCTGTGAGAAATGTTCTTTTATTGTAACATTTGTGTTCCTGTATGAAATAATAAAACAATAATAATATAATTTTGTATTGTATTATCTTTTTTCATGAAAATAATGTTTCACTCCATTTCATGTTATTTTTTTTCTCACTTGCCCCCTCAAGGCTTCTGTGCCCAAGGAAAAGTCCCAGAAGCTATTTGGCTCCAAATTGCAACCAGCATTAAAGACAGTGTGAATAAACGTACAAAAAAATAAAATAAAAAATAAAATTTTAAAAACTGAAGACTCAAAGAATGACGGGTAATAAAACCCAATCTTATTGTTTTTGTGTGAAAGCGTCAGTATCAAAAGACTGACCATTATTTAAACAAAGTTTAAACCATTTGTTATTTTCATCATTTCTGGTTTCAGGTGCTGCTGCTGCAGCCTCCCTCCTAAAATGTTTGAATAATACAGTTAAGATGGTATAGAATACAAATGTGATGATGATTCATTTGGTGCTTGTATACTTTCTGTTAGAGCTATTAAAATTTCCGTCAGGAGCACCAGTGCTACAAGTGGAAAAAGAATTGACTGGGGCCCTGCTGCATATGTTAAATGTGGTATATTAAATAGAATTAAACTTGCATATCCATTAACATTTAAAATGTTCTCTCTTAAGCAGAAGCTGAATCCTAACCTGAGAGTCTCCAGTTTACAGTGTGAACTCTTCAGTCCAACAGACAGCAGCTTCACTCCTGAATCCTGCAGGTCATTGTTACTCAGATCCAGTTCTCTCAGACGAGAGGACAGGGAGCTGAGAACTGAGGACAGAGCTTCACAGCTTCTCTCTGACAGATTACAGCCACTCAGCCTGAAGGAGAGTTAGTGACAAAGACAAACACTGATTCTGTTTCTGTCTTGTACAATATTAAACACATCAAATCTCTGTGGTTGCCCTGACTGAGGCTTTATGGTCTCAAGTATATTAATGGGATCTGTCAACAATTAATACATTGTCCTAAATTATACTAATATCTCTGGGATTTATCCTGACATGAACTACAAAGTGACAGACCAAATTCCTACATGTGTGATACAGGATCTGTTCCCTTACAGAGCTTTGTTGGAGGCTTTGACCACTGGCAGCAGCCTCAGAAGAGCCTCCTCTGAAGCACAGTATTTCTTCAGGTCAAACACGTCCAGATCTTTTTCTGATGACAGTAAGATGAAGACCAGGGCTGACCACTGAGCAGGAGACAGTTTATCTGTGGAGAGACTTCCTGATCTCAGGTACTGTTGGATCTCCTCCACTAGAGAACCATCATTCAGTTCATTCAGACAGTGGAACAGACTGATGCTTCTCTCTGGAGACAAATTTTCACTGATCTTCTTCTTAATGTAGTCGGCTGTTTTCTGATTGGTCTGTGAAATACTTCCTGTGTGTGTCATCAGACCTCGTAGGAGAGTCTGATTGGTCTGTAGTGAAAGACCGAGGAGGAAACGGAGGAACAAGTCCAGGTGTCCATTTGGACTCTGTAAGGCCTCGTCCACAGCACTCTGGTAGAGATGTTGATTTTGAAATAGTTTAGACCACCAGGCAGTTTGTTTTCCTTCTGCCAGCAGATTGACTCCAGAGTTGATGAATGTAAGATGGACATGAAGAGCAGCTAAAAACTCCTGGACACTCAGATGGACAAAGCAGAACACCTTGTCCTGGTACAGTCCTCTCTCCTCTTTAAAGATCTGTGTGAACACTCCTGAGTACACTGTGGCTGCTCTGATATCGATGCCACACTCTGTCAGGTCTGATTCATAGAAGATCAGGTTTCCTTTCTGCAGCTGCTCAAAAGCCAGTTTTCCAAGAGAGTCAATCATTGTCCTGCTCTCTGGAGTCCAGTGTGGATCTGTCTCAGCTCCTCCATCATACTTGACATTCTTCACTTTGGACTGAACCACCAGGAAGTGGATGTACATCTCAGTCAGGGTCTTGGGCAGCTCTTGTCCCTCTCTGGTCTTCAACACATCCTCTAGAACAGTTGCAGTGATCCAGCAGAAGACTGGGATGTGGCACATGATGTGGAGGCTTTGTGATGTCTTGATGTGGGAGATGATTCTGCTGGCCTGCTCCTCATCTCTGAATCTCTTCCTGAAGTATTCCTCCTTCTGTGGGTCAGTGAACCCTCTGACCTCTGTCACCATGTCAACACACTCAGGAGGGATCTGATTGGCTGCTGCAGGTCGTGTGGTTATCCAGAGGTGAGCAGAGGGAAGCAGTTTCCTCCTGATGAGGTTTGTAAGCAGCACATCCACTGAGGTGGACTCTGTAACATCAGTCAGGATCTCAGTGTTGTGGAAGTCCAGAGGAAGTCGACACTCATCCAGACCGTCAAAGATGAAAACAACCTGGAACTCTTCAAAGCTGCAGATTTCTTTGGTTTCACTGAAGAAGTGATGAACAAGTTCCACCAAGCTGAACTTTTTCCCTTTCAGCACATTCAGCTCTCTGAAAGTAAATGGAAATGTGAGCTGTATGTCCTGGTGGGCTTTGTTTTCAGCCCAGTCCAGAGTGAACTTCTGTGTTAACACTGTTTTCCCAATGCCAGCCACCCCCTTGGTCATCACTATTCTGATTGGTTTGTCTCTTCCAGGTGAGGCTTTAAAGATGTCTTCTTGTTTGATTGTTGTTTCTGGTCTGTGTGGTTTCCTGGATGCTGTTTCAATCTGTCTGACTTCATGTTCATCGTTGACCTCTGCAGTCCCTCCCTCTGTGATGTAGAGCTCTGTGTAGATCTGATTCAGAAGGGTTGGGTTTCCTGCTTTAGCGATCCCTTCAAACACACACTGGAACTTCTTCTGAAGGTTAGATTTGAGTTGACGACAAACTGGAGCAACAGTTCCTGTATGTAACACAAGACATCAGTGAGTGGATGTTAGTGTGAAAAAGGAAACAGTTTATTGAGGAAAATCCTCTTACTGCTCTGCAGACAGTCAGCCAGCTCCTCCTGCTTCATTCTCCTCAGGAAGTTCAGCGTGATCTTCAGAAATGCCTCTCTGTTGCTCCTCCTTTGCTCCTCCTCCTCACCGTCCACCACCTCCTCATCCTCACTCTGCTTCTCCGAGCATTCTGGGTCATCTGCACTCAACACTTTCTGGAACTTCTCCAACTCATTCTTCACAAAGGTGATAACGTTTTCTTCAAGATTCTGCAATAGAGTAAAACTTCACATGTAAAATGAGACATTTCATTTCTTTTGCAGCTGAAGTAAAGTTGTTGTTGGACATTTACTCACCCTAAATATGGAGTCCAGGTCTGTTGGATGCTGCTGGACAGACCGACCACCAAGAACCTGCTGAACTCTGCAGAGAACATGAAGTACGATGCTTTCAACAATCAGCAGCTTCACATTTTTACATCATCTGTCTGCTTCTTTAGGCCATTTGATGGATTAGGTGAAGCAGTTCCCTGGTATTAAGCATTTGAGATACACCATCATTGGACTTGTGTCAAAGATGCAGAGCGACTAATGAAAGCCTAGGATTCTTTAAATTAACTATCCAACTTCCTCCCAACAGACTGAATCTATGGGAAACAACAAAATATGTTGTCATGATCCACCTGCACTGATTCACACTTCTTCCAGTCAGAACACGTAGTCCCAGGAGGAACAAGAGAGAGATCAACACCTTTAGTCCACAGATGATTTGAACAATTTATTTCAAATCTGGAGGAAAATGATTTGCTCCCACTTGATCACTTGCTTCATGTATTAACTGTTGATTTCTGGAAAATCTTGAATACTAAATGTTCCTCTCTGAAGAAAACATTAAATCAGTGGGATGTGAAAGTTGAGACCAGCTGACAGACCATTTTATGTCTGGACTTGATAGAAGGAGAGCTGCAGAACAACAAACTCTTCTGGTTTAGATTCTTACCTTTCTTCAGCAGATTGATCTCCATCCTTGAAATTTATAGGCTGAAACATGGAACTGTCACTCTTCATGGACACTACGCTGGGTGCAGGAGAGGCTGGTCGTTGCTGGTGAACCCTGATAGAAAGAGACAGACAAACCAAACCAAACAAACCAACCAAACCATCAAAACTTCAACCACAAATTCATTTTCATATGTATCAAAATCTAAAGTTGATTTAAAGAGAAGAAGTCCAGAGAAACCATCAGAGAATGAGACAATAACCAAAATTCATATTATGAGTCAGATAAACTGGTTCTAGTGATCATATCGTGTTGCTAATCATTCCTTCAGTTTGAAGCAACAACCCTTTTAAAATTCAAGAGATTCAGATTCAAGAGCGGTTTACAGTCATCTCAGCCACACACAGTACATGCTGCAATGAAATTATGTTTTCCAAGAAACAAACAGTGCAAACAAACAACAACAACAACATAGAACAACAAAAACCATACCAAATGCTTTTTTTTGCTCTTAAGTGCAAAAATGCTTTATAAAGTGACTGTACGATTATTATTATTATTATCATGATTATTATTGTTGTTGTTATTTACATGAGGTAGTATAGTGCATCAGACAAATACAAAACAGCAACATAGGACAGCATACAAAAGGGCAAGAGGTCATCAGTTCAGTCTCTGAGCATTAAGGAGTCGTATGGCCTGGGGGAAGAAGCTGTTTTGTAGTCTGGTAGTGACAGACCGTATGCTACAGTACCGTCTGCCAGAAGGAAGGGGGGAGAAAAGTCTATGTGAGGGGTGGATGGGGTCTTCCCCAATGCTGGCTGCCTTACAGATAGAGCATGTGGTGTAAATGTCTGAGATGGAGAGGAGAGTGGCTCTAATGATCTTTTCAAAATGTGACATGAGGTAAGAGGAGTTGGACAACATTACAGGAGAGTTCTTTGAAATGATAAACATCAGTAAAACGTAAAACGTAAAACTTAAAAGTAAAAACACAAACAGAGCTTTGAGTGTGAATCATGGTGGTGGAGTGATTTGAGTGCTGAACTGTGACATGGAGAAGAGTCATGGACAGTTAGAGATCCTCATCTCACCTCTGAGCTTTGGTCTGGCTGTCAGGTTCTCCACACAGAGTGGTTTTAGATGGAGGGACTCCCTCCTCTGTCTCCTCACACTGATTCATAGCAGAGCCCACACCTTCACACAAACACAACAACATGCTGTCACACAGGATTATCAGCATTCCTCTCAGTCACATGACAAACATACAGAGTCTCTCTGGAGGAAACTGATGAAGCTGACGAAAACACAAATCTGACAGTTTAGAATGAAGTTAAACCAGCTCAACATTTTGTTTCTGATCACAAAGAGCACTTAAGACACTTTAACAAGCCAAAATGAATATTTCAGCTCATCAGAAGCTGCTGAATTCACATCAACATCAAGTCACAGAGACTTTCTGCCTTCATCTGTAGGAAACACTGGAGCAGAGCTCAAACTGTCAGTCCATTCATTGATCTGATTGACAGATCATTACAGGACAGCACCTTGAATCATATACACTCATTTTCCCAGAAAAATGAACAAACATGAGCTTCAAACTTCTTCACTGTCTTTATAATTTAAACCTTTGTGTTGCTGGATGTCAGAGTTATTAATATTCTAGTCTAAACAGAGAGAGCAGACATGTTGCTCCTAAACTACATTAAAACACTGAAAACATTAACAGTCAAACACTGATTTTGGCTCAGTCTCTCTTGTTTAAACTAAAGCTCTCTCCACAATCATGTTACATTTAGAATAATGAGGTTGTTCTCTGAAGAAATACACCTTTATATTTAAAACTGCTTCAAAAATGATATCATTCTTGTTGGTGTATTAAGAAACTGGAACAATACAACACCTTATGATCTGCATTCTTACAGATATAATTTAGTTAGCAAATACTGCTGTAAAGTCTCGATGCGCACCATGACTAGCACTCACTGCTGCTAACCAGACATACAGTATCTTTCACACTGTAACTAAGCCTGCATCACAGTTTCAGTTTCATACAGATAACATACAGATAAAGCCTGTATTCACAATTAGGGATATAAAACAAACGTATAAATTATAAAACGGAAGACGTTGTAAACAGGAAAACGGAGAGTTCTTCCTGTTAATGTGTATCTCTAATAAACCTTTAATAAAAAAACACTTGCTCGTATCTTCTCCCTGTTTGAGTAAACATGCATCACATAGAGGAACTAAAAAAAGAATAAGAATTATTCTCTTAGTCTTTTCATATCTCATAACATTTCACAACGCATACGGCTAAAACTTCTCATCGTTTCAAACTGTTCAGGTCCAGAAGAGCCGAGCTATTTATCCTGTCAACCAACGAGCTCGACACCTCTCACACATTTCAACAGTTTCTCCTGCGATGATTGAGTCAAACAAATGAAGACACAAACAGTCTGATAACACGAGTTTTTACATGATAAAAGACACAAATCACACATGAAAAAGTGACATTAAAAACTCACATTTACCTTTTTGTCTGCAGGCAGAAATTATCTGCATCACAGTCACTTCGAGACAGAAAGTGAAAATTAGAGACCGATGTGGTGTAATCTGGATATACAGGTGTAGGCCTATGTGAGACACTAGAGGGGGCTCTAAACTAAGGGTTACCTGAGCATACCTGACTGTGGACTTCAAGGTCAGAAACTCAAAGGTAAAATTTAAGATAGATAATGGGGCTGATGTTAAGGTTATACCAGAGCAGGTGTATAGACAGTTATATAACAGCGCTTTATGCAACTTAGCCCCCGGTAACAAGGAGTTATTTGGGCCAGGCTGTACGCCTCTCTCCATGGTGGGTGTCGCCAGAGAAAACCTGCAGTGTGGCAAGAAATACACCACAAAAGTCATTTACATGGTGAAGCACCTGAACACTGCACTGTTGAGTAGCCACGGTAGACAGCATCGATATGGCCTCTGTGAAGCAAAATTATCCTAAGCTGTGTGATGGGTTAGGCTTATTACAGTGACTGTACACAATTAAACTCAGACCCAGTGCCAAGGTGGTGTCTCTCAAAAGTGCCACGTTGTGTCCCACTGTCTTTGATGGGGAAAGTGAAGGAGGAACTCCAGCACATGGAGCAGCTAGGGGTTATCAGCCGGATAGAGCAGCTGACAGAGTAGTGCTCTAGAACAAGATATTCAACCTTGTTGTTGACCAATTATTAAAAGACTGAGAACATGAAACAATAACTTGATTCTGGTTTTATTTATATACTGTAAGTTAATTTAACAAAACCATTCATTAGATTAGATTTAGATTTGGCTGCTAGGTTTGTTATTGGTTCTGTGTGTTTTATTTTCAACTGATTTAAATATTCACAGAAGCAGTTTGTAACATTTTGAAACATTCATCATCTATATTAGCTTACAAGCTTCTGCTTCTTTTTCTTCTTCTTCAACAACTCTTCTGTTTTATCCTTTTGTCATATATTGCTGTTACATGCCTCATTACATACACTAACTGTCAGGATGCTTTACTGCTCCCTGCAGGCAGCAGAAATGTGTGTCACACTTCATACTACAAATCTGAAACACACACTGACTGTAAAAAAAGTGGAAGGAGTGATTGCGACTTCACCCATGGGTATCTGAAAAGCCAGAAGGAGGCTCAGTATCTTTAATTATCATAAGCGACACTTCTCTGCACTCTCACCAACATCAACATTAGAGAAGATCAGCTGTGAGGACCATCCTACACTCCTGGAGCTCAGCAGCTGATGTGGACACTTCAAGTCTCCAGGTCACATAACAAAGGACGAAGGAGACGTCTTTTGTCCAACATATTCACACGCTGGGATTTTTATATAAAAGAGAACAATGTGGGAAAACTCATCAGACATGAAATATTCAAAGCACGTCATTGTTGTATGTTTTAAAAAGGGGTTTTTAAATGTAGACTTAGTCTGATCTAAGTCCTGTATGTATAACCCAAAGCCTGATGGGAACAACTCTGAACTTATTCAACTCAACTGGTAATAAAAAAAAACATCAGGCATAACAAAAATACATATGTGTCGACAACATGATTTTTTATATACTGATAATAGTAATGAACTGGAATTAAATAGAAGGAAAAACAATCTTCAGACAAACTTCATGAACAATAATAACTCATCTGAATTACAAAAACTGTGGAATCATAATTTTACGAAGTAAAATGATCAGTATATATTATTACCCTTTCAAGTGTCTGGAACCTGATTTTAAATCTTTTGAAGTGTGTGTGTGTGTGTGTGTGTGTGTGTGTGTGTGTGTGTGTCCCTCCTATAGAAACACTGAGGAACCAGGTGACCTGAACCAGAACCCAAACCCAGGATAAAGAGGTTCAGTGAATGTGGTGTTGAAGGTGTGGAGGTGGATCAGTGAGTCAGTGGAGACTCTGTAGAAGGACAGAGTGCCAGCAGGACAGTCCACATACACTGCTACTCTGTTAGAGATGGAGGAGGTGGAGGAGGAGGAGGAGGAGGAGGAGGAGGAGGAGGAAGAGGAGGAGAAGGAGGAGAGTTCTTTTCCTCTGTTATTGTGCCAGACAGAGTAACCAAAATCATCAGAGCAGCTCAGACTCCAGGACTGATTATTCCGTCCAAACCAACAGTCATCACTGTTTCCTCTCCTCCTGATTCTTCTGTAACTCACTGATATATGAACCCTTCCTCTCCATTTGACCTCCCAGTAACAGCGACCAGTCAAACCATTTCTACACAGCAGCTGAGGCCAGAAATCAAACCTCTCCTGATGATCAGGATATGGCTGATATTCTGACACATTTGTCACCATCCTGTTGTTGTCAGACAGTTTGAGGAATCCGTTTACTGTGTTTGTGTCGACTGTGAGTTCACAGACATCTGATGGAGAGAACAAGACACAATACAGCAGCAGATTATCATCTGACACAGCTGGTGATTTATTTGTTGCTTTATTAACAGACTGACTGTTAATTAGATCAAAACTTCACAATGACTCATCTTTTTGGATCTTCTTTCAAACTGACAGTTGAATGCAGATACACAAGCTTTAGATTTAAACCACTTTAACATGTGCTGCCTTGTTTTCATCAATCAAAGTGAACACACACTTACACTTCCTCAGACCAGGTTTCAGCCACTGCTCTCCACCATGTTCCACCCTGGAGGAAGAAACAAAGTCAGAATGATCCTTCAGAAGTTTCCTCATCAATGATCTTTATAAAGCTTCACTCAGATCACCATTAAGACGAAACAGCTGCATTTATAAAACACACTTCATACACACACTCAAACTTTACATCAAACATTCACAAACAACTGAATAATAAAAAGGTCAGTCAAAAAGAAAATATCCAAAGAATCAAGACAATAAAATACAAAAACTTAAAGACAGGAGAATTATACTAATTATGGTAAATAGTTTGGATCAAAAACCGATTGTCAGTAAAATCAGTATATTAAACTTTCTTTATTTTTTCCAATATGACAAATCAGTTTTTCTCCAAGCTCTTTGTTCACAATTTGTTCAGTGACGACTCCCTCAATACTCAGACCCTCGAATCAGATCAGAAAAACTCCCTAAAAATCTTTAATGAGAAGAAAAAGGTAGAAACTTCAGAAACAGCAACAGAGGAGGGATCATTTTCAGGACGGACAGACAGGAAGTAGATGTCACAGTTATAAATCAAAATAAGTCTGAAGTGTTGAAGAAAGTCTTAGATCTTCTCAGCCTGATAACCAGAAGATGAATGTTAATTTGATTTCTCTTCATTGGTTTTGTGTGTGTGTGTGTGTGTGTGTGTGTGTGTGTGTGTGTGTGTGTGTGTGTGTGTGTGCGTGCACGTGTGTGTCTGTATGCATGTGTGTTTGTATATGAGAATTAGTGAGTGAATGATTGTGTATGGCCACCGGTCTGTCCCCCATCTAGAGGTTGCTTGAGAGGCTGCTGAAGGTGGAGCCTGAGGGGGAAGGTCTTATGAACTTGAAGCCACAGGATCTGGGCGTGACTGAGATGGCATACAGTTTTTTAACCACGTGTCCATGCATGACCATGTGTGGCCAATGGACTTTGATACTGAAAGCCTTTCTCAGTTTATTTTATTTCTATTTACATCAAGTTTTCTGTAAAACAATCCTGTAACAATAAATGGTCATAGGGACCAACTTGGAACACTCCTCTACTCATCATTCATCTGTACGCATCAAAAGCCAACTCAGCCACCATTCAGCGCATTTACATGACACACAAGAAAACTGAATTACTGGGTTAGTCCGACTATGATCGGATTTTTAAGATGCATGTATACACCTTGGTCTGTCTAAAATCTGACCGGATTGGATTGCTCATAGTTGGGTTAAAAAACATAGATTATTCGATTGATAGTCGCATTACTCCTGCATGTATACACTCCATCAGATTGGATTCAGATTTTGCCTTCTGCGCAGGCTCAAGATTTTTTTTCTGATGGCCATGAGCCAGAAGTAGAAGGACAGCGGCTTTCCTCCGAAATAACCGCCAGCAAGAGCACCATTGTGCATCTAGTTTGTGTTATTATCATGTACACCATATACGAAATGTACAAAGATGTAGCTTCGTCTCGATCTCCGTACGCCATCTTCCTCAAAAGCCGAGGCAGAATTTATTGCTGCTGGTGACGTAAAGTGATCAGCCGGAGGTGGCTCTGTTACTGCTAGTTGAAATGCGTACAGTATGACATGCTTCAGCCAATAATTCGATTTTCTCACCGGCATGTATACGCGGACAATTGCAGTTGTCTGATTGAGTAGCATAGTGGAACTATGGCTGTAATCCCACTAAGATGTGCATGTAAACGTACTGAGTGGTAGATTTCAGTGAACAAAAGGGTTCAGAAAATGCTACTACATACAGCATCCCAGGAAAATAACCTCATACCAACTGTGAAGCACTGAGGTGGATGTGTCATGGTTTGGGGATACTGTGCTGCAGCAGGATTTGGCCAGTTCACCATCATAGAAACCACCATGAATTCTACTGTGCATCAGAGGGTGCTTGAGGAACATGAAATTATAGCTGAAGCAGAACCGGACCCTGCAACATGACAATGATCCACAACCGTAAACCCACCAGAGACTGACTGAAAACCAAGAAATGGAGAGTCCTGGAATGGCCGAGTCAAAGCCCAGATCTTAATCCCATTGAGATGCTGTGAGGTGACATTAAATGGGCTGTACATGCAAGAAACCCCTAAAACAACCCACGGCTGAAAGAATTTTGCATTGAGAATGGGCCAAATGTTCCTCAGAACAATGTCAGAGACTGATAGATGGCCACGAGAAGAGTCTCACTGAAGTTATTTCAGTCAAAGAGGGTGTATAGGGTGTCCTAACCTTTTCCTCAATTAGAATGCACATTTTGTTGGTATCTTTTATTTAATGAGTAAAACAAAGTTTTGTTTTGTTATTTACTTGAAATTAAATCACTTTCTTTTCCGGAGATAAATAAAAACAAGATTAAACATCAATATGTGAACATTTCTTAATGAAGAACTGAGCAACTAATGGGGTGTCTTAATTTTCTCACATGACTGTACATGTTTAAACTCACAGGTTGAAACATGCTGGAAAAACTGAAGATGCCAACATCATGACATGTACTGTCACGCCTCTTTTGGATCCAGAGTACGGCCATGTTGTATGAATTGACACACTTATCAGCAGTGCTGCTGGTTGAGACTGTGAACCAACACTCCTCAGCTTGTCAGTGTGACAGAGAAACAGTGTGTGAGCTCTTGTTGTCTGTTCATACCTGAAACTGTCCGGCAGCTTCGCTCCTGAGTCTCCTGGATGATTGTAGCTCAGGTCCAGCTCTCTGAGATGGGAGGGGTTGGATCTCAGAGCTGAGGCCAGAGTAGTACAGCCTTCCTCTGTGATCATACAGCCTGACAGCCTGTACACACACACACGCACACACCCACACACACACAAACACACACACACACACACACACACACACACCCTTACGTATCATTCATTTTGGTAAAAACAAAACAATGAGCTCAAAGAGGCTTCAACGGCCTAAAGATCCAGGCCATGTTACCCTGGTGAACAGTCTTAATGTAAAAATGCTGATTAGAGTTGCTTTAACCGCAGTGAGCAATCTGCCCAAAAATAATATCACAATCTATTTGATTCTAATCAAAAGCAACATACAGCCAAAAGTGAAACAGCGTATGAATCTCTCCATTTCATTAATGATAGTTCTTGTATGGCACAAGCTCTTCATTCAGCATGGTACTTGTTAGCTATCTATAGCACAAAATGTGAGAAATGTACTTTTATTGTAACATTTGTGTCCCTGTATTAATTAATAAAACAATAATAATCCAATTTTGTATTGTATTATCTTTTTTCATGACAAAACTGTTACACTCAATTTTCCAAGTTCATATTTTTTTCTCTCACTTGCCCCTCGGGGCTTCTGTGCCCAAGCAAAAGTCCCGAAGCCATTTGGCTCCAGATTTCCAGCATTAGAGGCAGTGTGAATAAACATACAAAAAAATAAATAATACAATTTTAAAAAATTAAGACGCAAAGAATGATGGGTAATAAAACCCAACCTTAATGTTTTTGTGTGAAAGAGTATCACAAGACAATACATTATTAAAACAAAGTTTAATAAGTTTGTTATTTTTATAATTTCTGGTTTCAGGTGCTGCTGCTGCAGCCTCCCTCCCAAAATGTTTGAGTAATACAGTAAAGATGGTATAGAATACAAATGTGATGATGATTTATTTGGTGCTTGTATACTTTCTGTTAGAGCTATTAAAATTTCCGTCAGGAGCACCAGTGCTATAAGTGGAAAAAGATTTGTCTGGGGCCCTGCTGCATATGTTGAATGTGGTATATTAAATAGAATTAAACTTGTATATCCCGTAACATTTAAAATGTTCTCTCTTAAGCAGAAGCTGAATCCTAACCTGAGAGTCTCCAGTTTACAGTGTGGACTCTTCAGTCCAACAGACAGCAGCTTCACTCCTGAATCCTGCAGGTCATTGTTACTCAGATCCAGTTCTCTCAGACTAGAGGACGGGGAGCTGAGAACTGAGGACAGAGCTTCACAGCTTCTCTCTGACAGATTACAGCCACTCAGCCTGAAGGAGAGTTAGTGACAAAGACAAACACTGATTCTGTTTCCATCTTGTACAATATTAAAGACATCAAATCTCTGTGGTTGCCCTGACTGAGGTTTTACAGTCTCAAGTATATTAATGGGATCTGTCAACAATTAATACAATGTCCTAAATTATACTCATATCTCTGGGATTTATCCTGACACGAGCTACAAAGTGACAGATCAAACTCCTACATGTGTGATACAGTATCTGTTCCCTTACAGAGCTTTGTTGGAGGCTTTGACCACTGGCAGCAGCCTCAGAAGAGCCTCCTCTGAAGCACAGTATTTCTTCAGGTCAAAAACATCCAGATCTTTTTCTGATGACAGTAAGATGAAGACCAGAGCTGACCACTGAGCAGGAGACAGTTTATCTGTGGAGAGACTTCCTGATCTCAGGTACTGTTGGATCTCCTCCACTAGAGAACCATCATTCAGTTCATTCAGACAGTGGAACAGATTGATGCTTCTCTCTGGAGACAGATTCTCACTGATCTTCTTCTTGATGTAGTCGGCTGTTTTCTGATTGGTCTGTGAGATACTTCCTGTGTGTGTCATCAGACCTCGTAGGAGAGTCTGATTGGTCTGCAGTGAAAGACCGAGGAGGAAGCGAAGGAACAAGTCCAGGTGTCCATTTGGACTCTGTAAGGCCTCGTCCACAGCACTCTGGTAGAGATGTTGATTTTGAAATAGTTTAGACCACCAGGCAGCTTGTTTTCCCTCTGCTAGCAGGTTGACTCCAGAGTTGATGAATGTAAGATGGACATGAAGAGCAGCTAAAAACTCCTGGACACTCAGATGGACAAAGCAGAACACCTTGTCCTGGTACAGTCCTCTCTCCTCTTTAAAGATCTGTGTGAACACTCCTGAGTACACTGAGGCTGCTCTGATATCGATGCCACACTCTGTCAGGTCTGATTCATAGAAGATCAGGTTTCCTTTCTGCAGCTGCTCAAAAGCCAGTTTTCCAAGAGAGTCAATCATTGTCCTGCTCTCTGGAGTCCAGTGTGGATCTGTCTCAGCTCCTCCATCATACTTGACATTCTTCACTTTGGACTGAACCACCAGGAAGTGGATGTACATCTCAGTCAGGGTCTTGGGCAGCTCTTGTCCCTCTCTGGTCTTCAACACATCCTCCAGAACTGTAGCAGTGATCCAGCAGAAGACTGGGATGTGGCACATGATGTGGAGGCTTCGTGATGTCTTGATGTGGGAGATGATTCTGCTGGCCTGCTCCTCATCTCTGAATCTCTTCCTGAAGTACTCCTCCTTCTGTGGGTCAGTGAACCCTCTGACCTCTGTCACCATGTCAACACACTCAGGAGGGATCTGATTGGCTGTTGCAGGTCGTGTGGTTATCCAAATGCGAGCAGAGGGAAGCAGTTTCCCCCTGATGAGGTTTGTAAGCAGCACATCCACTGAGGTGGACTCTGTAACATCAGTCAGGATCTCAGTGTTGTGGAAGTCCAGAGGAAGTCGACACTCATCCAGACCGTCAAAGATGAAAACAACCTGGAACTCTTCAAAGCTGCAGATTTCTTTGGTTTCAGTGAAGAAGTGATGAACAAGTTCCACCAAACTGAACTTTTTCTCTTTCAGCACATTCAGCTCTCTGAAAGTAAATGGAAATGTGAGCTGTATGTCCTGGTGGGCTTTGTTTTCAGCCCAGTCCAGAGTGAACTTCTGTGTTAACACTGTTTTCCCAATGCCAGCCACCCCCTTTGTCATCATTCTTCTGACTGGTTTATCTCTTCCAATTGAGGCTTTAAAGATGTCTTCTTGTCTGATTGTTGTTTCTGGTCTGTGTGGTTTCCTGGATGCTGTTTCAATCTGTCTGACCTCATGTTCATCGTTGACCTCTGCAGTCCCTCCCTCTGTGATGTAGAGCTCTGTGTAGATCTGATTCAGAAGGGTTGGGTTTCCTGCTTTAGCAATCCCCTCGAACACACACTGGAACTTCTTCTGAAGGTTAAATCTGAGTTGACGACAAACTGGAGCAACAGTTCCTGAAGGAAACACAACACATCAGTGAGTGGATATTAGCGTGAAGAAGAAAACAGTTAATTGAGGAAAATCCTCTTACTGCTCTGCAGACAGTCAGCCAGCTCCTCCTGCTTCATTCTCCTCAGGAAGTTCAGCGTGATCTTCAGAAATGCCTCTCTGCTGCTCCTCCTCTGCTCCTCCTCCTCACCATCCAGCACCTCCTCATCCTCACTCTGCCTCTCTGAGCATTCTGGGTCATCTGGACTCAGAACCTTCTTGAACTTTTTCAACTCGTTCTTCACGAAGGTGACAACTTTCTCCTCAAGATTCTGCAAAAGAGTAAGACTTCAAATGTAAAATGAGACATTTCATTCTATTTTCAGCTGAAGTAAAGTTGTTGTTGGACATTTACACACCTTAAATATGGAGTCCATGTCTGTTGGATGCTCCCGGACAGACTCATCTTCAGGAACCTCAGAAACTTTTTGCTGCTGAACTCTGATAAGAACAAAATACTGTATGTTTTCTCAATATAAACACAAACACATGGTTGTGTAAGAGGTTCAGAATGAAAAAAATCAGACATCTGCAACATTTTCAATTAGCATGGTTTCCTGTGCCACAAATTCACAGTCAGCAACAATTGTAACTTGTACACACGTATAATTCTCTATGATGGACAGTGCTGCGCCCCCAACATCACTACTGTGGGCAGATCCTGCAGATTTACCCTCTACAACATCCACAGGAACTGGTCATTCCTCACAAAGGACACAACACAACTCTGGGTCCAAGTGCTAGTCATCTCCTGCCTGGACTACTGCAACTGCCTTACCACATCAAAAAAGCATGCCCTCTGTATTCCAATGGAGCAACCCTGGAAGACATCCATTACAAAGCTGAACAAAGGTACTTGAAGAGGAACGGTACCAATGGAGGCATGACCAGGTACTGAAGACCATTGCTGAAACCATCAGCCTAGGAGTAGATCTGGTGAAGCCATCCCAACTGTTCAATAAGGCCATCACATTCATCAGAGCCAGAGAGTAACAAAAATCTGCAAAAAGAACCGCTGGAGGCATCTTGATCTTGGCAAGGGACTGACAGCTGTTGGTGGACCTCGAACGGCTGCTGAAATTCCCAAGCCATACCAGATCAGTCCACCAAGCAAGATGTGCTGCTGGAACTAACAGTCCCATGCGAAGACCACTTGGAAGAGCCCTTTCAGAGGAATGCAAGACTGGTCAGTGGCTGTCAGCAGGCCGGATGGAGAGCAAGATGTCTACCAGCGAAGGTTTGATGCTGGGTATTTGCAGCCTGTTCTCTGGCCAAAGCCTTCAGCTTCTGTTGGGCTGTCAAGGGTGACAGGAGGACAACCTTCCACAGCCCCACCGATGTGGAAGCAACAGACTCAAAAGAGGAGAGCCACGGAGTCAGAGAAGCTAGCTATCTAGACACCAGATGGGGTCTGATCAGTCCCGGCTGTGTCACCTGGAGGAGGGCGTATGATGTGGAAACACCCAAAACACCCAATGATTCCAGGAATATCATTGAGGATGTGTCCAGAGGTATCAGTAGATGTATGTTCAAAGTCGGGAGCTAAATTTACAAACTCAACTGGTTTCAATTCTTACCTTTCTTTATCAGGGTGGTGTTCATCTCTGAAGACTATGGCTTCAATCATAGAGCGGTCACTCTTCATGGACACTCCGCTGGGTGCAGGAGAGACTGGTCTCTGCTGGTGAGCTCTGATAGAAACAGACAGACAAACCAAACAAACCTTTAACAACAATGTTATAGTCTGTTAGTATAAAAAAGATAGTTCAGCTAAATGGTGATCTTAAGAGCATTGCAGGTGAAAAACAAAATTGTCAGTGAAACTTTTTGTTACATAATGATCATTGTATTGTCTTATACCTGACTTTCTTTTTCCTTCTCAGTGCATTGAAATATTTTAACTGTGGTTTAAATTATTTTTTTCATGTTTGTTTAGTAATGCACATGTGCTGCATGTATTGTATAACGTACTATAGAAATCAAGGTTTTTAATAACGTTACAGTTTTATGCTTTTACTAACATATATGTCTATACCGATATATCCAAACAAGCTTAAATCAGTCATGTTGATGTTTAAGTCCTAATTATCATCTCAGACACAGTCATACCAACTGTCACAGAGAGCTTAGAGAAGGTTTCTGACAGCTCTCTGAGGGACACAGCATCTATTTAATCGACCTGCACTGAGTTGGATAGCTGGCTGAAATCCATGGACAGGTTGGCTGATCTGGATAGTTCAATGCCTGGTTTATCAGCATGGCATTCTCCCCAGAAACCTGTGGCCCCTCCTCATCTGTGCAGCCCCAGTCTGTACAGTTGAAACTTTGGAGAGGAAGGTGAGTAACTGCCTTATGAAATGGATTGTGCTGCTTAAGGACATGAGCAGCATTGCACGCTACGCACACAACAACAGACAGCAACCGCCCTTCAAATTATTGGAGATGAATTCAAGGCAACAAGGCCAAAGAAGTGATGCAATAATGGGACTCAGGTGATCCAAAGGTGTCTCAAGCAGGGATCCAAGTCAGGACTGGCAGAAAGTGGAGGGGGGGAGGCGGTTGCTCATGAAGCATATGCAAGGTTGGTGGACATGGTCACACAAGGCTGAGCTGGCCTAGGATCCTTCACCACTCCCCAAACATCAGAAGGAAGGAAGGAAGAGCACTGCCTAGTTCAGGAGGAGGTGAAGGCAGCAGTGATGGAGATGAGAACCTGCAGAGCTGTTGGAATCAACCAACAGGGAGTCTGGTCAAGGTGGGAGGAAATAGTCTAGAGGAAAGTGACCTGGGCCTTGCTTTGGACAACTGAGCCTCACCACATCAAATATCAGCCCATCAAATCTGCACACATGGGACATAGTAGAGTCACTAGCATGCCCAGTGTGTTTAAAGGGAGCAACCCAGGAAGACATCCTCAGCAGCTGTACAAAGGCACTTTACCAACGGAGGCATGACCAGGCACTGAAGACCACTGCTGAAACCATCAGCGTGGGAGTTGATTGGTGAAGCAATCCCAATGGCCCAAGTAGGCCATCACATTCAGTGGGGGTGAGAGGAGGACAACCATCCACAGCACCACCAGTGTGGCAGAGAGAGACTCAAAAGGGGAGAACCATTGAGTCAGAGGAGCTAGCTATCTGGACACCACCCGGCGTCTGATCAGTCCCGGCTGTGTCACCTGGAGGAGGGCGTATGATGTGGAAACACCCAAAACACCCAATGATTCCAGGAACGTCACTGAGGATGTGTCCATAGGCATCAGTAATGTATGTTCAAAGTCGGGAGCAAAATTAAAACTCAACTGGTTTCAATTCTTACCTTTCTTTATCAGGGTGGTGTTCATCTCTGAAGACTATGGCTTCAATCATAGAGCGGTCACTCTTCATGGACACTCCGCTGGGTGCAGGAGAGACTGGTCTCTGCTGGTGAGCTCTGATAGAAACAGACAGACAACCAATGAACCACACAAACCTTTAACAACAACATTATGGTCTGTTAGTATAAAAAAAGAGACTTCAGCTAAATGGTGATCTTAAGATTATTGCAGGTGTAAAACAAAATTGTCAGCGAAACTTTTTGTTACATAATGATCATACGCAATGTTCAAACAGGATGAAAACTGGGCTTCAACACAACACACACAGCTTTGAGAGTGAATCATTATGGTGGAGTGATTTGAGTGCTGAGCTGTGACATGGAGAAGAGTCATGGACAGTTAGAGATCCTCATCTCACCTCTGAGCTTTGGTCTGGCTGTCATGTTCCCCACACAGAGTGGTTTTAGATGGACAGCCTCCCTCCTCTGTCTCCTCACACTGATTCATATCAGAGCCCACACCTTCACACAAACACAACAACATGCTGTCACACAGGATTTATCAGCATTCCTCTCAGTCACATGACAAACGTACAGAGTCTGACTGGAGGAACCTAATGAAGCTGACGAAAACACAAATCTGACAGTTTAGAATGAAGTTTAAAGTAAAACCAGCACGACATTTTGTTTCTGACCACAAAGACCACAAAGTTAAGACGCTTTAACAAGCCAAAATGAATATTTCGGCTCAGCAGAAGCTGCTGAATTCACGTCCACATCAAGTTACAGAGGCTTTCTACCTTAAGACAGATCATTATAGAACAGTACTTTGAATCATTTACACGAATTTTTCCTGCAAAAATAACAAATCATGACCTTCAAACTTCTGCACTGTCTTTCTAATTTAAACTTTTGTGTTGCTGGATGTCAGATTTATTAATATTCTAGTCTAAACAGCTGATGGATTGTAAGAAAAACTGATGCAACTAAGTTGATAATGAAGATAGTGATCATCAGAATCCTGAACTGAGAGAGAAGAAGCTTCTTATTGATCCATCAGGAAGAATCAGTTCAGTGGAACCTGCAACCAGGAAGCCAATCACAGAGCAGCTGATGTAGTGCTGCTGTCAGTCCACTAGATGTCCCCAGTCACCTACAGAGTCATCTATAGAGCTGCTCAGTAAACAGATAAATACCTGCAGGAGGAGAAACTGTGATCTCTTTCCACTGACAGGCAGAATGAGAGTGAAGGTCTGGAGCTGTGCCCACTAAAGTTTCTCATGTCACCACTGCTTTTTCACATTTATTCAGAAAGCTGCTGAGAGACACTTTGGCTGAGGAAGTGAGAGGACAGAAGGGGCTGAGCCTGCTGTCATGGGGGACTCTGTATCTCTGCTGTGATTGGATGACAGTCTGTCAGTGAATGTCCAGTTAAACATTCATCAGTATCATAAACAGATAGACAATTACATTTCATGACATGTGACACGTTGAATTGGAACAGATTTTATACAGAGAGTCTGAAGAGCACATTTTTGGTTTGGCTGCAGCTTAATACCTCGAAACAGATCAATACTAAACACATGATGGTTATTATTTACTGACAGATAAGCATCAATACTGCACTCATTTTAGAAAATTAACCAATCAGCCGCTGCCCCTGCTCTACAGGCTGGTCGTTAGCAATATGTGTATATCTGTCAGATTCAAATGATATCGACCCAGAGCTCTGTCGGCCCACTGGAAAAATGGATGCTGTGCCAGCTGATCAGTCCGGCCCTGCCTTCATCTCACTACCTACACATGATCTAAAATAGAACTTATAGAGAATATATATTTTATATAATATAATCATATAGAACTAGACTCATCAGCTTTTCTCTTCCTGCTCACACAGATGTCTCTGACCTTCAAAGGGGGAAGTTTACTTGTTAAATTTGTGATAAAACTGATGACTGCATCTGATGACTGCATTAAAGGACACCTTCAAACTATCTGACACAGTCTGTGAAACCTCAAATAAATGATGATGTCACACAAAAACAGAAAGCAGAGTTTCACTCACTCGACTTATTTCCACGAGTGTCCGTCAGTCCAACAGCTCTCTTGTGTCCTGATCAGGTGTGCGTAGAAAAAGAGGATTAGATTGATCTCAGTGTGACCAGCGCCTTCAATACAAATTCCTCCAAGCAGCATTAAAACACTATAAACCAGTGTGAAGCTGCTGCACAGGACAAAGTTCAGCATTCACTCTTTTATTAGCAGCCGATCAAATGATACTTGAACCCCCGAAGTCTTTTTACACCCACTCAGTTCGGCTCTCTACTGAAGTCTCTGTGTCTCAGAGTGTTTATTCAATGAATACACACAAAAACTGAACTCTGCACACAGTGTGTAAACTCCAAACCCCAACCTGGTGGGTCAAAATCAAACTGCTGTCTGAACTCTGTACCCTGATCCTAAATCCTGGACATACTTTGTAAATATCTCCATCTAAGAAAGTCAGTCCACAACAATCCCTAATCTTAATCTTTATTCTGATAAAACTGCCCCAAAGATCCCAAAGACTCACGCCTGATCAACCGATGTGATATAAATTACATCGATAAATCAAAATCGTTCTATCTATGCGTATCTGAGCTACAAACTGTATGTTCTGAGGAAGATGCAATAAAGAACCAAAACAAAAACTCTTGTCAGACTCATTTCATTGTTCGTGTCTTTGGACTCAATGAACCAAGAGAATAATTTATTCAGATTGTTTTAAAGGTCTTTAAATGTTTAATCTTTCCTCTGTCTCCATCAGGTGGTGGGATTAAGAATAACACTTACCTTCACCTGCTCCTCAAGTACACCTGTGCAAAAGCTTTATCCAGACTTGTGAAGTGACTTTGTCAGTTGTGATTCTTCTCAGGACCCTCTTCTGTTCTTGTTCCATGAGTAAAATGACTCTTATTTCTAGTACAGTAGTTTAACTTGTTGTGCTGCCTCCAAGTGGCCAAAACTTGTAATATTCCACCTCTAACTAAGAGTGAACCCACAGTGCCATCACCCGTTGGGTTGGGGACGACTGTTTGTAAGCTTCTACTTTGACATTGAAGCCATCTTGGTTTTTTGGAGCCACATGTGACCATATTTGGAGAAGAGGGCGGAGCTGGGGAGGATTTTCTTGATTGGATCTGACTGAGAATCAGAGGACAGTGCTGTAGAGATGAGTCACTCACAGTGACAGTACTTCACAATAATTCACAAAATGACCATTGAAACAAGAGTTTGAGACCTTAAACTCATTAGGAAACTGTTTGCTCAGTTAACAAATCAAGTGAGAAATAGGGTCAATATCTAAAACGTACAATCTGACTTAATTTTGCAACCAGTGAAAATGTCTGGCAGCTGCAGATTCACATGGAGACAGTCATAGCTTGCTTGTAGTTACGATGTTTCCAAATGCCTAAGTTACTCATTCACTTGCTGACATGCAGTGGGTCTTTAGAACTTCCGACGTGCCCTCCCATCTCACTAAGTCTTCAAAAAACTGCACAGAGAAACCCAAGTTCAGTTCCCACAGTCATTATTTAGGGCTCCCCCTTGTAGCTGAAAGGTCATACAAAGCTATTTAGTGCCCTGTGTTTTTCATAGGTCAAAGAATAGGGAAACAATAAGAGGGTGTGGGTGCAGCAGGAAACCAGGAAGAACTCAACAATACACCAAGAGAGAGGATGGAAAAGAAAAACGACAGAGAGGAACAGTTGATCTGTGGAGTTTAATCCAGTCTGTTTGTTATTTCATACATGAATGCTGGTTCTGAAACACACCGATTTAATTGTGTGCACTCTAATAAAGGTAAGGATGAGGCCCGATAGCATCGTAATAAATTTGGATCCAGCTCTGAATCTGCTTCTATCCAAATCCTTATTTTGATCTTTTAGTTAAAACAATAAGTTCTGTTTTTTCAGTCAGTATCATCTTCCTGCTCCTGTTTGATCATCCAGCGAATATCAACTGTATCAACTGAGATTCACAACAAAAGATCCAATAAGAGATTTTTTTTTTTTTGGCTGCAGAGCTTAACAAAATCTGTGTCTTGGATACAAACTAGACTCAGCCATCAGGACCCATCCCTAACAGAGAGCACCACAATGCAGGTACTTCTAAATGTAAGTTTGGCATGACATGTCATCCTCAATATGCAATTAGCTCAGCGTTGTTTAATTGGCATCTGAAACTCATACATATACCCATTGTCAACATAGTGTCATCAAACATTCAATTTTCACTGTGATATTGTTTTCAAAGTAAGTTTATACCACATACAGTAAATAACCCTCCATGCTGCTGCGGTCGTCGTCTCTGAAGACCACCGACACCTTTACAGACGTTTGACGTTCACTTCCGCTCTCTGCGACGTATGATTATGGCTATCTTTCATTTTGCAAAACACATGTGCTTTAATTAATCCACCTACTGACAGCCGTAACTCGGACAAGACAAAAGGTCCTGCCGGTCACGCTGACACAAGAAGGCATTTTCTCTGTTGTTTGGCGTAACGTACAAAACTGGTGCTCTACTAGCAGACAGGGAACAGACGGTAATCGTGTGTCTTATGAAAGTCAGTGTTTTTCAAATAAAAAGCTTCGTAAAGTTTCCTTTTTTCTTCATAAAGGAAAAAAAAAGTCATTTTTGAGTTTTGTACTTTAAACAATGAAAGTAGAAGTATCGAGACTTTTTAAAAGTAACTTCCTTGTGCGATTTGAACTGAACATGTTTACAAAAACTTCCTCGGTACACTCTGGATGTGAGTGTGTCCGTTTAAGGAAAGGAAAAGCTGTGCTGTTAACGTTTTCCGTGCACAGAAAGGAGGAGTACAAATCATTTCTTAATGTTTTGTATTTGTTGTAATGTCCCAGGGCAAGAGAGGTAAAGTGTATGTATGCACACACGTGGCTAAAGGCTCGACTGTGTGCATGTTTTTATACGTGACTACAGTTTTCACTATCATTATAGTGTTTTCTTTCATTATCTGTCACTGAGATGTAAGATGTTCTTCACTTGGAAAAAGAAACGACTGCCTTATTTGTAACTCTTCCTCCCCCTCATCCTCCTACTGTATTTCATACTTTACAACAGTTTCCACTCTAATTACAGTGTGATTACAGTGTTTTCTTTAATTATCTGCCACTGCGATGTGTCATGTTCCTCACTTGGAAATTACTGCCTTCTTAGTGATGCTCGCTCTCCTGCTTCCTCCGCCCGCCGCTCCTCCTCCTCCCTGCCAAAGATGGCCGGGGATTGTGAAGGCGTCCACACTCATGCCCATGGTTTTAGAGGGGATGGTGCTAAACTGCTTCCTGTCTGAGCTGTATTTGTAGATGGACTCCACCTGGGCGGAGCTAATTGTCCGTGGGCCCACGCCAGCCAGTCGCACGAGCTCCTGGGAGTCGGTGTTCATGGTGTAAACGCCCCTGAACTGACAGCTGGAATCACGGAAGAGGATGAGGAAGTGGTTGGCCGGACTCTTTTCCATCTCCTGTGGTTGGAGGAAACAAGTGTGTTTTAGTTTTGTTCTCCTTCTAGGATTCTCCAGACATCCAGACAAGTTTAATGTAGTGTGAGTTTAATGCAGACAAATGCACAAGTAAAGGGATTCACAACAAGATTTAAATGATTAGAAAAGTGAGAAAAATGCCACTTCAAAAATACGAAAACATTTTTAAAACATGTCACTGAAATGCTATTTTCAAGGTAATCGCATCTAAAAATTGGACTAAGAGAATACATCTATGTTTTTGCAGTGTAAAAGCAAACGTCTACCTCCACTATCTTGTTCTTTTGTGTCTCGTTGACCTTTCCGGCGAGGCAGCAGCGAGAGAGCGCGTTGTGAATGATGAACTTGTTGGACTTGAAGCTCGGTTCTTTGAAGAGCTTTGGACCTGCAAACACAGGCACACGTGTTAATGCTAACCCTTCTGTACAACCGTCAACATTTTGGCAAGAGGCTGTACTGTGTAAATACTGTACCTGTGTATTCTGGGGCCGGCGAGGTACCATTGGAACCACTGTCCCATTCTCCGTTCTGAGTTACCAGTTTACTCGGCGTCATGCAGCCTGCAGGTGAACCAGGACGGCTGTTGGAGAGATATGAACCAATGCGTCATCACCTCTGACTGTATCTGAATTATGGCTTGTGACAGAGCATGATGTAAATATTACTGGCGTCCTCCTGGGCTAGTTAGCTTGGCATCTCTATGGCCTACATCTCCACCCTCAGCACTTTGTGACATAAGGTGCTACCCAGAACTCGCAGCCCATCTTATTAGATACACGTTTATGGCTTTGTGAGTTAACAGTCCAAAGTTTAACCTGTAACATCTAGTGTCCTGTCATGCTAATATTGTTATCTTTACCTCAAAGTTCTGCTAATGTTATGGCTAAAAACTGTATAAATGAGAGCAAAGCGGCAGAGGAACTATGCAGAAGTGTACCTGTTGGGTTTCTTTGTAGGGTTTGCACTTTTGCTCCCTGCCTCGTCCGTGGCTGCCAGGTTGAGGGAGGAGTGGGAGTACACTTTGGTCAACTTAGCTCCTGAAGAAACATAAATATTAAGATATTAAAACAGCTTCACTGAAATCATCTACAAACACACAACTCTGTAAAGATCATACCAGCAGTTCCCTTAGCTGGACTCAGAGAGAGCTTTGTTTCCTCCCTGGTCATGCTGCGAGGCCGGGAGCGGGTTTTCTTAGCGGAAGATCGTCCTTGATTGGTTGATTTCTGCTGCTGCTGGAGCACTTTGTCCAAATCATCCATGATCCTGAGTTGCTGTCGACGCGCATACTCCCCTCGTGTAAAGTCTCCTCGGCGGGCTGGTGTAGCAGGAGGTGTCGGTGAAGGTGAAGTTGTGCCTACAGGAGGTGTATTGGAGGGAGACCCCATTCTTTTGTGTGAGGAATCCGGCCTGAAACCAGGAGAAATTATGTCATTCTCGGCTTTGGATTTTGTTCATCCAATGCGCAAATGCAAAGAACCGTGTATGCATCAACATTGTGCAGGTGCGCTCATAAAGGTGTTACCTGTTTTCCCTCTCTTGCTCATGCCACTGTCGCCTCTTCTTCAGCTCCTCAGTTCTCCTTTGCTGTTTTTCCAAGAGTAGAGCTCGACGCTGGGCCATCTCCTCCTCACCACGTACCTCCTCCTACAACCACACAAGCACAAGATCATTAACCAAAATACTGTGACAAAATTAATTCTTACTTGCAAGCACTCACCTTAAAGAAGAACTGAAGTCCTCCCTTTGTTCCCAGCTCATTCTGTTCTCCACTTGGCTCCAAAGTTTCAGTCGTTCCCAGCTCATTCTGTTCTCCACTTGGTTCCAAAGTTTCAGCAGGTCTTTTCTCCTCCTCTTTGGATTCAGTTTGTTGTTCTGTCAAGTCGATGGCTCCCATGGCCAGTTCCAGCTGCTCTATGGGGTCTAGGGGTTCTGCAACAAGTCTTCTGACAGGTTCCACAGCCGATTCCATGTGGTCGCTCATAGAATCAGAAGAAAACTCCTGCCCTTCATCGGTTGGTTCATCGCTGCTCGCCTCAGGCCCTCCATGAGATGAAAATGAGACCTCAATCAGGCTGCACTGTTTCCCTGCACCTCCACCTCTCCCACCTTCACCTGCTGCGCTGTAGGCAGCAGAAATGGACAAAGTCTCGCTCTCAAAAGAACATTCGGAAGGAGCTCCGGAGCTGCTTCCACCAGCACCCCTCGGGCGATCATGTCTGGGTTGTGTTAAGATCGGCAGCCCTCCTACTGACTCTGTTTCCTCCTGCTCCAGCTCCAGGCTGAACTGAGTTGGTGTCTCACTCGAGCCTGTGTCTGAGGTGCACTCATCCTGCTGAGCCTGCTGGACAGACTGAGGTGACTCTTGAGGAGTCCGAGGCCCACCGATACGGAAGGAAGAGGTGGTCTGAACCTGACACTTGCTGGGGGACACACGGCGCAAGTGGGGTAGGGTGTCCACATTGTGGGTTGGTGTCAACACACGGTTGAGTGGCGGGAACTTGAGTTCGGAAGGCCGTGGGTGAGGCTGATGTTGGGGACGTGGGTGGTGCTTGGGGCTGCGAGGAGTGGAGGAGGAGTGGATCTTAGTGCGAGGAGCTGGGCAGGAGGAAGAGATGATTTGAGTTTTTGGGGAGGCAAGGGCTTGGGAACGACGTGATGGAGAGGAAGCAGTAGTGGATCCAGCAGGAATAACCCAAGCCTTTGTGGTACTCCTTGTTGGTGTCTTTGTTGGGGTTCTTGGTGGTGTCTTGGTCGGGGTGTGAGGAGGCGTTTTGGATTGTGTTTTGGCATTACTTCTGGTGGTTGATTTTGGAGTAGTGACTTTGGGTGTATTTCTGGGTCTTTGGTTGCTCATGAGCTGCTGTTGTTGTTCTGTAAGTTTCTGCATGTCTTTCTGTAGTGACTGCAGGGCTTCACTCAGTTTTTGCACCACTTCATTATACTCTACAAGGACACCTTCACCTCCTTTCTCTTTCTCTGCTTCCTTTTCTTTCTCTGCCCCTTTCTTACTTTCAATAGAGAATGTGACCTGCTTCTCTAAGCGAGGAGGATTGGAGGCAGATGGCTTCTCTTTCTCCTTCTCTCCATCTTTTTCTGTCTCTTTCTTTTCCTTCTCTTCCTCCTGTTTCAGTTGCTCCTCCATGCATGTGAGGCGCTCCTCCAGGGTAAGATTATCCTCCTCCGCTCCCACTCCTCCTCCCTCTCCTTGCTCTCTTTTCAGTTGAAGGAACGCAGTTTTTCCAAGTCTCTGTCTGTGTTTGGCGAAGATGGCTTCAATGCGTCTCTTTTGAGCTTCAATACTTTTACGTTTCTCCTCTAAACGAACACCCAACTCCCAGGCTTCAGATCCTGGTTCAGGGCCTCTGGGACCTGGGCTGTCCTGGCGGCCAGGTGGCCCTCCTGGTGTGGAGGGTGTATGTGGAGTGCCTGGGGTTGTTGGGGTCGGAGCAGAGGTTGACTCCTCCCCGGGAGCGGCGGAATGTCTTTTTCTGCTGTCTCGTCGCTCAGCAAAGTTTGTCATGCGTGGACTGTTGCCGGTACTGTTGTTTCCTTGGCGACCGTTACCGGGTCGCATATTACCCGGGGCGTTTCTAGGGTTATCATCGGATGCTTCAGAGGAGTCAACGCTACCATCTCGTAGAACAGAGTCGTCATCACGAGACATATCGGAGGTGCGATCTGGTCTGTCCCTCTTTTCTCCCCTTCCTTGCCTTTTAGTATCACCCGTCTCTCCTCCTACAGGCCGGTAGAGGACTCCAGAGCGACTCGGAGCTGAGCTACTGAGCTGGGGGTTATTCTCCTCAGGGGAATGTAGGAAGAACCCAGCAGGGGCTCCTTCAGGACGTAACCTGGGCTCCGGCCTTCCTCCCAACACGACCTTTCCTGCTTTCTCTGCTGTCCTTCCCTTCCGCCGATCTTTGTTGCCAGGAGAATGCACAACCTGTAGCGCCTCCTCGATGGTCGGCAGCTCTCCCAGTGGTGTTGTGTGTGCGTAAGGGCCCCAGGACGAGCGCTGCGATGGTGCAGAAGCACTGACCAGGTGGCTGAAGTCCTCTGGAGGGCCGTACGGGACATGATTCATCCCTGCTGATTTCACCGGTGAAGTCATTGCAGGGATGCCTGTGGTGAGGCTGTCAGTGCTGGCAGAGCGAAAGACAGAATCTATTGGGTTTCCCATGACAATGTCAACATCACTGTCCAGCCCAAATGGGATGCTGAAAGTCACTGCTGACAGAGGACGACTGCAGGGAGGTGGATGACGATGGAGGGATGGATGAATGGATGGGGTGTGTCGGATAATAATGGAAAAGCAGAGACCACAGAAGCCAAAGTAAGAAGATTAAAAATTAAGATAAAATATGAATGCAACACAACATTTACTATAGAAATCAGATGAAGCTGTTCAATACAACTACCTGATTTGTTTCTTTGTCCAACTTTTGTTTTCTAGAAAGACAAATAATAAAAAAAAGTCTTTTAGAGTCTATTTTGGTTAAATCCATTGAAAAGCATTGTCCAATTATTTCTACCTCTTACCTGGTGACACCGGAGAGGAGATGGGCACAAAGGATTGTTTTAAGATAAAGGAAGGGGAACCACTGGAACAGAAAATACAGTAAAATGCGGATCATTCACAACTTTTCTCAGAAACGTCTGTGTGCGTTTATAACCAGTCACTGGCAAATCTTCTCTAAAGCTTCTCAATGGCTCAACCAAGTCTTATTTCACTATACAGAATCTGTCAGGTTTATTTAGGTTTACTGAGGTAGTTTAGCATCTAATTGGTTTAGGACAACCAAAAAAGTTCCTGTTCCTGAGCCAATGCAGTAATATCTGGAATCAGGGAGGTACAGACTGCAAATCAGACTCCTGCCTCATGCCTCAATCTTCTACTCTGACCATTTTCATGTGGGTGGTGTAAGTGGGATGCTGGTACCTGTTGCTGTTTCCATTGACAGGGCTTGTACAGTCTAGTAACCCTGAGACATCTGAAAGACATATAAACAAGACATAAAAGTTTCAGAGGCTGATCATCAGTTTCATATGTATTCAAACAGCCAACAGTCACCATAACATTACTTCAACAGAATCAGATGTGTTCACGGACCTGTGAGGTCGATGGGTTGGATGGGTTTGACGAATTCAGGCTTCTTGACCTCAAACCACTCCAGCAGCTCAGCTATGAAACTCATGATATTCATCTGAGGAGAAGAGCATATTGGGTTACCGCTGTCAAAATCTTAAGCGCACTCTGTGACCACTCATGTCTCACATAGCCATGACCTCTTTCCACAGCAACCTGCACCAATTCCTATTTTGGAATAGAGAAAAAAGTGCTCTGGCTTGGGAGGCGCTAAAACCCAGGATGCAGGGAGGGTGCCCCTGCAAAATACTGTCTGGGGAACTTGTTTTGCACATGTTGATGCGTTAAAACGGCCGAATCACTGCAAAGGAAAAGGTAACAGCTGCTTGTGTAGGTTTGTTTCCGTTAGCATCGAGGTTAAAGTCTCTTGCCAGTTTCTGTGTGTTGGTTTCTCTGAGGTGGTTGTTTCGCACAGTGACAGATATTTCAAAAACAGTATCTCACAGAAAATCTTAGAATAAGAGGTAACAGCTGCTTTAAACAGGTTTCCGGTGGTAGAATTTATACCAGCAGTCTACATCTGATGAGTCAGAGTCAAAGTCCACCCCATCGCATCTGATAAACTAGAGCCTTTCAAGTCAGTGCAGTGATACTTCCTCTCCATAGATAATTTAATGTGGTGTTGCTCCTCACTTTGACTGTACTGATGCATGAACGTGACTGGTCATGATGCTTACATGTAGAAGCGGTGGAGCGTAGAGCAGGTCCTCCACAGCGAGCGGGCAGCAGCTCTGCAAACTGCTCTCACAGAACTCTTTAATCAGCTGCAGGTTGTAGAGACTGTCGGCCACCGACATGGTGTCCTTCAGACACACATCTGGACGGAGCAGAGAGGAAATAAAATATTGAAAATGTAGTATGTAATCTTTGTGTTTGGACGTGTCAGTCAGAGGTAGCTCATACTTTATAATTTAATGTTGATATTTTGTATAAATATATATGTAGATGGCATCAACATATACAAATGTATGTTAATATTTTTTTTCTGGTGATCCATTTTCCAAGTCTGATCTAAACTGTTTCCTCTCCTGTATTTAAAAAAAAGTTTCGCCAGGAGCTCCTCTATGATATCTTTATTTTTAATGTGAACCAAAGTTACACATTCTTTTTCATAGGAGATTTTTGCATGTGTGAAACCAAAGTTTGGCCAGTAGAACACACATTTTTTTGCTTTTTAAATTTTTTTTTTTTATATACTTATCAGCCACACAAGGCCGAATCGCCCCACTGACTTATATTTTCCCAATAGGACAACTATCTGTTTTGGTTTTTTTTTGTTTTTTTTTTATCTTTTATCATGGAATGTGTTATAATTAAATGTTCCTCTAAAATATTGTTTCATACATGAAAAGAAAGTTCTGGGGAATTTTTTTTTTTAGATTTTTCTTTTCATTCTGTTTCACATGTGAAAGTTTTGCTTTATCCTCTAGGAAAAAAAAAAATATTTTCATGCTTTCACAAATGGGAAAAAAATAAGGGACTAAGAAAAGATTATTGTGGCAAAACCTTTTTCCCTCCAGTTGTCAAGTCATAATCACAAGAGAGGAGCCTCTTGTGGTCAGAATGAGTATAACAAAAACAAACACTTAAGTTTTTGCTTTTACCCATGAAAAAAACCAGAACATTTTCAAATGTTTTCATAGATGATAAAAAAATTAAGTAACATACAAAGACTACTTTGCAATACATAAATAAATAAATTTCCACCAGTTCTCAACTCACAAACACAGGAGAGAACACAATTTACATCAGACTAAGAAATGGATCGCCAGAAACCGAAATTCTTAACTTGCCCCTCAGGGCTTCCATAGATTTGCTCTACCTACTGGAAACATTTTTAAAATCACTTGACCATCATTGAAGCCGTTAAGTGTGTGGAAACATAC
The DNA here is from genome assembly GCF_904848185.1 of Acanthopagrus latus. Lineage (NCBI taxonomy): Eukaryota > Metazoa > Chordata > Actinopteri > Spariformes > Sparidae > Acanthopagrus > Acanthopagrus latus. The sequence goes on along the minus strand of NC_051039.1, from coordinate 5,353,705 downwards.
ATCGGATAATGCATAATGTATATATATATAAATATTTAATAATTAAATGTGTGTGTGTGTGTGTGTGTGTGTGTGTGTGTGTGTGTGTGTGTGTGTGTGTGTGTGTGTGTGTGTCTGTACCCTCTAGAGGCAGCAGGCTGGAGCAGTAGTAGTGTAACACAGCAGCTATCGCGCAGCCATTAGACAAATCTTTGACCGCACAAACCAGAGGGAAAGTAGGAGTCAGCTTAGACTGCACTTGGTCCTTCCTGTAGCGGATCTATGGGAGAAAACAGAAGGGAAGGAGGAGGAGAAGGATGAGGAGGGAGAAGAGGGTAAAAAGAGGAAGAGTTTTGCAAAGACAGGGTTGGAACCAGAAACAAAGCAAATGGACAAGTGAGGGCAGGAGAGGCAGGATCATAAGGCAGATACAGAAAAATTACTAACATTTAACATTACTAAAAAGATAAAAGTTTAAGAGTTATAACAGTGATGAAGTGTAAAAACAAACCAAAAAAAAAAACAGCCAGGATTGTCCTTCGAATGCAGAATAAATTAAACCAGAGACATAAAGTATGACGCCAGCCAAACTCCAGGAAAATTGCAGAGAAGAAAATCAACAGAAACAAAGCGCAAGACCAGCAGAGCCTCACACACACACACACACACACACAAAAACACACCCAGAGAGTGATGTCATGTCCCTGGTAAAAAAAAAATTAAATTAAAAAAAAAAGTCCCAGTGCAACGTTTAACTTCAGTGTGTTTATGAGGTGGACGGCCACATAGCGAGGTTGTTTCCACGTCCAGTAACAGTCCAGTCAGACTCGCTCTCACAGAGAAGACAACTGACTATTGATCGTATTATTTGCTTCATGCCGTGACACTGAGCCTCAGGATCTCATCACAGTATCTCTGTGCATTTACATCGCCATCAGTAAAATACACTCATGTTTGTTGTCCGTGGCTTATATCTGCCCGTACCACCACCACCACCACCATGGGGCACAGCGTCTGTTCACCACGTTGACATTTGCAAACTGCTCGCCAACACAATGCCGTACACACAGTCGGCCATCTGCCCGCTACAGTGACAACTTCATGTTCTCTTCATCTGTGAAGAGCGTCTTGTCAGGTGGACGGATTATTGGAGCACTAATGGTTTTGTGTGTATCTGATCTTTTACTTCAACCTGTGGAAAATGTGATTGTTGCCTTTATTTTTTGGGGTGCAATTTGTTCTATTTCTTAAATACAAAAATCATGTTTATGCATTTTCTGTATACCTGTGTATGAATTATATTCCTGTCTAATTGTTTTTAGCCTGTGGCGTTTGTAAGAGTCAACGTCTTTATTCAAGCTGTCTTTATTGACTTCAGGGCTTTCAACCAAAAATCTGATAAAAATTAAATTTAAAAAAAAAAAAGGAAATTACACCTGAAATTTTTTTTCCAAAATGTCTTGATTTTTTTTACGTTCCATTTCACACATGAAGAAGAAAAAAATTCTAGGGAAGATTTTTTTCTTTTTTCAGTCACTTTTACACTTGAAAAAAAGTTGCACACTCAAACAGAACGAAAATAAAGAATTCAGCAAAACTTTTTTTTTTTTTTTTCAAATTTTGTCTTCATGTGAAATGGGATGAAAAAAGTTTCATCTGAATTATTCGCACATGAAAAAAACGAACAAAAAAAAATCTTGTGAAAAAACTGTCTTTAATACTCACTTTCACTCATGGAGAAAAGAGGTTTCTGTTCTTTTCCCACATGTTTTTGCAGTTAAAAATTTTCCAAGAAAACAAAAAAAATCACCAATATTTTTTTCATTCCATTTCACCTGAAAAAAAAAGTGATTTTTTTTTTTTAATTTTTAATTTAGTCAATTAATTAATTTTTTTTTTTTTTTTTAGGATTTTAAAGAATTATCTGTGCCTGGAAAAAAAATTCACCTACTATTTTTTTTTTTATTTCCATTTCACTCATGATTTTTCTTTTCTGGATTTTCTTCTTTTATTCATGTTATCACAGATTGTTTGACATTGCCAATTAAATTCTACTTTTTCACCCTGCTTCATGCATAAAAAAAGAAACCCTTTCCTGGATGTTTTTTTCCTCTGTTCAAACATGACCAAAAAAAACCTCTCCTGACACACACACATACACAATAAATCACTCGGTGAGATCACTCAAACACTGAGAAATAAAAATCCCTGAATTTTTTTCACTGTTTCAACATGAAAAAAGAAGTATTAAGAAGTCCTGATACTGAACATGTCATGGTGGCTGAGTGGGAAAAGCACACGACTTCACAGGAAACTGGAGTCTGAATCTTGTGTAAATCAATCTTAATTTATTATTTTCAGACTCAGCTGATGTATTTTTTTCAGATTGATGACGTATGAAGCTGCTGAATTGACACCGAGTACATAAACCTTAGTAGAACAGCTGACTGGGTCTGTTCGTGGTAGCATCACATTTCGACACTGCTACCTTCCAGCTGATGTCTTGGTCGGATGCTAAAACAACTCGGCACCCAAATGTTTGCTGGTCGCGCACACACACACACACACACACACACACACACACACACACACACACACACACACACACACACACACACACACACACACACACACACACACACACACCAGTAGGTGCAGTGCGAAGGTTAAAAACATTGCAAAGAAAAAAATGAAAAATACACAATGAAAGATATAAACTAATGTCAGTGATTCAAAGTGAGAGTGAGGACTGTTTGTCCTCCGGTGTCCATGCAGCAGAAACAGGCACTGACGATACTGTGAGCCTTCAATTCTGATCAGGTGTAAAAAAAAAATAAAAATAAAACACAATAAAAAACAAAATCACATAGTCACGTAAGAAAAAGTGAATTTTATCAAAATGAGAATCAAACGGCAGCACTCAGAGATAAAATGCACCCAAAAACAAAGCAAACGCTGCATGTGCATCAGCTGTAACTGAAGGCTGAAGGATGTTACGCAGCCTTGTTGGAGGAGGATGAAGAGACGTTAAATGTCAACAGTGTTACTGTGCCTCCTGTAACATGGCTTGGTAACATACGCTTTACAGAAAAAAAAGCAGGAAGAAACAATAAATATGGATAAATAGTTAATAAGCTAATGATTTTTTTAATTGATCTATCCAACCTCGGGGTTGGAAGAGTGATTAGTTTGCAGTCTGTCGGTCAGTCGTCGGGAGAGGTGTGGCGATTGGTCGGTCTTGTCTGTCCGTCGGGTCAGTCGGGTGCGTTGCTACGGGAGACGTGGAGGATGAGGGTGAGAGAAGAGCGAGGTGTTATACGTTACCACTGGCGGCTTATTCCCCGACTCCTTCAAACAAAAAGCGATAGCATGCTGGATGGGGGATGGCAGAGAGAGGGAAACAAGCATAAATGACAAGGGGGCCGGTCATCATGGGAACCGCCACACCACAAAGTCACATGGCACTGCTCAGGGGGGAGAGGAGCGACACGGGGGGGAGGAGGAGGAAGAGGAGGAGGAGGAAGAGGAGGAGGAGGAGGAGGAGGAGGATGGGGATAAACAAAGGCAGTTTAATAATCAATGAGGAAGTGATTCCACCTCCCTCCCTCCTCTCTGATATCTCCTCCTCCCCCCTCGCCTCTGATAATCTGAGCAGTTTGAGATGAAAACTGACGACTGGATGAAGTCATTAACATCCCAGCGTCCACATCATCATCATCATCATCATCATCATCAGCTCAGAGTAATACTAATAAGCAGCTACAGGACATTTTCAGTGGCATCTCATGGGTCAGTTGTAAATGTCGGCACATATTTAAACGACATACACAAAGAGAGGGGGTTCTAACGGGACAGATAAGAGTTATGTGGCATTTCCAGCAGGCACATTAACGTCAGCCACAGCAGACGGACAGATTCAGAGAGAGACAGGAGATTGTTACACTTACGGGGACTAGTTTCCAGTACCAGCGGGTGGACTGACACTGCCAGAGAGCGACGCATGACAGAGATAAAACCCAAGGGGGGTGGTGGTGGTGGTGGTGGGGGAGAAAACAAGAGAAGCAGAGCGAGGTCGGTGTTAGAAGCTGCAGCGTGAGAGACAAAACATCATGCATACAATGTGTGTTAGAGTGTGTTTGTACCGCGTCCTGAGCAGGCTGCAGGTCTGTACACGTCTGCGACTTGGGCGGCTCGTCGTCTTCTGTGATTTCTCTCAACTTCTGGTTCAGCTGTGGGGGTGAAAAGGACAAATCGTATTAAAATTTGTCCTATGAAGAAACTGATTTGATGGGGTCAAGGTCAAAGGTCAGATAATGTAAATGGAGTTTATTTATTTATGAGGTGATTTTGACTTGAGATTTCTCCACATTGCTGCAACCAAATGTGAACCAGTGATAGAGTAAGACAAATAGAGTAATGAAATCCTATTTCTATTTTTATTGAAATAAAAAGAAAATTACACCTGAGATTTTTTTTCATGCAACTTCACACATGAAAAAATTCTCTTGGAAAAAAAATTGTTTCACACACAAACAGACGAAAAAAGGAATTAAGGCAAATTTTTGTTTTTGCAGAAAGTAAAAAGAGAAAAAAAATGTAAAAAAAATATCACAAACTTAGAAAGATTATCCTTTTTTTTTTTTTTTTTTTTTAATTGTATTATCAGCTCTGAAGTCAACACAAGAGAAAACAATTTAGCTCGGATTGCCAGTTACCAATAAACATGACCATTATGACCACTACTTAAATATTTAGTATTATAATAAGAATATTTAATTTTCTCTGGGTTTACTGACCAGTTTCCTGAAATATGATTTGTCCTGGTACTCAAATGTAAAAAACAATCACGGTGAGAAATAAATTAAATGAGTACATAAATAAATTTAAATGAGGTCTTGAATGAAAAATGGTGAACCTGTCCTTTAATCAGACAGCTATCTAAAGTGACATCAGCGTGGTTGCCGTGGTTCTCTGGTCTCACCCTGTTGACCCAGAAGAGCAGAGCGTTCTCCCACGGAGCCCCGACGCCCATCTGCTCCGCCTCCACCGCCATCTTCACCCTGCCCACCGCCTCTTTGGCAGCCAGCGTCATCAGGGCGTCGATCACGGCGAGGTGGGCTTTCTGCACCGATCACAACAGGGACAGTCAAACCATCCGGCTCTCATCACACAAGTCTAAAATCAGCAGCGGGGGACAGAAATACCTTCTCTGCTATGTTTTTTTTTTTTTTTTTCACATTGCGTACTAAATACAACTGTTTCCTTCCTTCTTTCCTACTATTCCTCACCACCCGTCCTTTTCTTCTTCCTTTGTTCCCTTCAGATTTTTTCTTTCCTCCCTCCGCTGCTCCGTTCTGACTGCTACTAGAACTGACACAATAAAGGATCACGTCGTTTCCTGCTGACCGACTTTTCTTCACTTTGCTCTGGAGAGGGTTTCACTGCTAACTCCTGTGTATCTACATTTCGCTGTAGTAGTACTATTACTATCCTTTAATAAATTAGAGGCACGAACGACAGACCACACTTCCTGACACACAAGGCGACACACCCACCGTCTTGATGGGGACGCAGCTGAGGTCCTCCTCGGTGACGTCTGCATCCAGGACCTTTGGAGCGAAACCTTTCTTGATGAGGAACTGCAGCAGGGCGGAGTTATCGGCCGGGGGTCCCTGCGTCCGGGCCAGCAGGGCCTGGGCTCGGCAGTAGATCTCCGGGGAGAGGAGCAGCTTGGAGACGGACGGTTTGAGGTGCTCTTGTTCATACTGGTCCTTGTAGAGAGGGTCCCGAAACTCCACGGGAACATTTTCTGAAAAAGGGAAGAGGACGACAGGAGAGTCTAGTTGAGCTTGAATGCTGATATCAAGACTGAAATGATATAAATCATTAGATGAACTGTTGTGGATATTGCACAGATATTCATGGATGAAGTCCTCTGACTAATGCTAAATGAGTATTTCCACTTAACTTAAAGACATCATTTCACTTTCTACTCTCATTTCAAGTAAAACAGTTTCGGTCAGAGAACCTAAAATGACTTTAATAACAGATGACACTGATGGTAAGAACAAAAATTTATTTTTCGAGATGAAAAGAAACTATTTCTGAGCACTGCAGGCGCTTCATGGCACACGACACATGATGATACTGCTAAGTTAGGGCTCAAAATGACTCGCTTATCGTATCAGGCCCAGATCTCAGCTCAGGTTTTACTTATTTTGTGAAACACATCAACATTTTCTCATTTTTTCTTTGTAGAGACATTCGAGGCTCCCTGAAGTCGAATCCTCGACTTTGATGATTCTCCCTCTGGTGTCATCACCAGGTTGAACCTTAACTGTGTCTGACACTTTGGTTCATGACAAAAAAAACACCTGCTAAGCTAAAGTCAGCCTCAGTTTCATTTTTGTCTTAAATGCTAATTAGCATAGCATGTTAAGATGGTGAACATTGTACCTGCTCATCATCAGCAGCACATTAGCATCGTGGACGTGGTTAGCATGCTGAAGTTCGGCTTTCATTGGGCCTCACAGAGCTGTGGACTATTTAAACTGTTCCTATGAACTCAAAAGAGCTCAGAATTAATATTTCAGTGGATGACGTAAGCTGTAAAGAGTCTCCTCCATCATTATCTGCAGGCGGAGATAATTACAGAGAGGAGGCACTCGCTCGTCCACTAAAGGATGCTCTCTGAGCTGAATGAGAGGAGAAATAAAAAGTCTGTGGTGCAGTTGTAACACATTTCTTGCCTTGCTGCAGATCCAAGAGAGGGATAATGAGTCAGCTTCTCTGCGTTGTTCTCTGAGAACGAGAACTGCTTCGTCGACACAATGTCCCCACGAGGAAAACCTTACAAAAGTCACACAGCCCGCTGCAAAGAGAGTGCAGCTCCACCACTATCTGCTCTGAGAGAGAAAACTTAAACTGCTGCATGAAAGTGGAGAGGTTCTCCCACTCTGTACATTAGGAGGACAGTATGCGACAGTGTGTGACTGCAGGGAGCCCGCAGAGGAAGATAATGTCATCATCTGCATGAACAGCTCAGACGAGTGTGCGTGCATGTGCATGTCGAGTAATCTATGACTATCTATGATGTGCAAGAAGCTCGGACCACGACAAGTGGGTCATTTCATAGACACACACACACACACACACACTCCGGACACGGAAACACACACACTTCCCTGACTGACCCATATTCCAACCCTGCAGCCCCTGGAAGGCTGCGCCAGGAGTCGGGATAATCCTGAAGATTGGAGTGGACTTCTTAGGGGGAATATCAGAGTGGACATCTCTTCCATTTACCACTGCAGTCAGTCCTCGCTCCCTTAAAGTCTTCACAAATTCGTTCTACTCCTTCATCTGTCCGTACACATCAAACTCTGACTCGTAACGAGGGCTACAACTACTCGTCTTTCTCTCTGTGACCGTCTGTTGTTTTCTTACGTAAGCCCTCCTTCTCCTCATTTTCTCCGTTTGCTCAAACGAGAGACGAGAAATCACCACATAAAGACGATCACTTTGAATAGAGAGTCTATCTGTGTCACTGCATAAACAACAGCTGAAGCACACACTCTACTGCAGTGGGACACACACACACACACACACACACACACACACACACACACTGTTTAGGGGTTAAACCCTCGCCTTTCACACTCTGCAGCACTGGGAGGAAATAGGACTGCCGTCACCATGGGAATGGTGGAAATGGAAAGCAGCCATTCTGTTCAGCCGAGGCGATGAGACTGGACTGCAGAGTAGGAACCAGCAGCTAACCCATTTAACATAATACTAATTCAATCAGGGAAAAACAACAGACACAGCCTGTGCAGCTGAAACAGAACGACAACAACAACAATCTGTTACAACGTACGGATTTCATGAGTACCAGGTGATAGAAACGTCCCCCTAAAATATACGTTATTGATCTGAAGTGTCATCATCTTGTGTTTTTATACATATCGGGCTGAAATCAAACTGAATCATTATTTTGCCTCTTAAGGTCGTCAGAATGATCAGTACTACATGATTACTTGTTAATCTGCTGATTATTTTTTTTACATTGATCAACTAATCAATTTATAAGCTTCAGTAAGTTTATGCTAAACACACAAAAAAACTGTTGCTGCAACTTAAACCGGCCATTTTTCACCACAACAAGACCAGAATACATCAGTGACTGCAGAGATCATGTCATCTCCCTTTAAAGGTACATTTTGTAAGATAGTACATCGTCTTCAGGTCGTCATATGTTGACACTTTGGGTTGGTAGCCGACCCAGAGACCTGGGGATGAGACCGACCAAGCACCTTGTGCAACATGGTGAACATGTTAGCAACATTTTCCTATTTTACAGAGCAACATCATCACTCATCATCTGACTTTTTGCTCTGTTTTTGGTCTCCACCACCAAATGAAGGAAACATCTGGCCCTTTAGCTGCCAAATGCTCAGCTGTAATTATCAGCTGGTGGCTAACTCTGTCAGAGTTTTGAGACCAAAAACTCTGTTTTATATGTAAACTAAAAAGAGAAAACAACAGTGAGCTAGAAAAACATTAACATGAGCGACTCAACTGGGTATTCATTTTCAAGAAATCAGACAAACTTTTGTTAATTTTACAATATTGACAAAGCCGCTTTAGAGATGCATTTAATTGTCCCACTGGTTTGATTATCTCAGATTGTGAGATATCCAGTCATTTCTGCCTCCACCTCAACAAAGTGGATGTGAACAGAAAATTATAAATGTTCTTTTTCTATTTTGAATATTCAACATTGACAAAAACTTCCCAATTACAAATCTTGACAGCATAAAAAAAAATGTTTGGGGGGCGAATTTATTTCGATTGATGACTCCAAAAGGTAGATGGAGACTAAAAATTAGAATAATTGGCATTTTATTTTCTCAACAGAGAGCTAGACTAGGATTCATCGTGATCATCTGTGTTATATCTTAAGGATATTTGTATTAATGTAGTTCATATTTCTATTTTCAAGTTGAGTTTTATATTTCTTAGTGTGGTACGTCTGTTTTTGTCAGTTACATCATATCTGTAGTGCCATCCTTGATTATTCCCATCATATATGTTTTTTTATGTTTTATTTATATCAATAATTAGAGGTACTTCTTTTAGATTTTATGTTATATCTGTGTTTTCAAAACATTTTGACTGGGACACCCCTGTAGGAGAGATTTCTAATCTTAGTGAGGTCATTTCCTGGTTTATAAATGTGTAAATCCAGTGCAGCTTGTGGAGTTTTATATGTGTTGAAGCATTATTCTTTTGTCTGGCTGAATATCTGTTATTGATGCCATAAATACACAGACTTTCATTGACTCCCTCTGTGTTTATAAGTGACTTGGAGATGGTTTTTTTTTTTTTTTTTACTGTTTTCCTTAGAGAAGTCGTCCTCTGGCACACGTCAGGTAGAATAAGTGTGTGCTGGATCCCATGTGAGGCTTTATTAGTGCTATTTTCTTCCCGGCTGCCATTAAAATTCAATGAGGCGCCCGGTGGACATTTTCCAGTTGACTGACAACAATGAAGCCTCCCTGCTGAGAGCTCCTCTCTCCTCCTGTCCCACTGACTGCCACGCAAATGTAACATGAAAGTCTGTCTCCGCTTATTACTACAGCCCGAAATAACACAGATGATGACACAAAGACTCGCATCTTTATCATTGTGAGGTATTATTACCTGCAGGGTGACATCATCGTGTTAGTCAGCAGAGACTGAACCCACACAAGGAGCTGATCATTAACCAGGAACCGTGCCGAGACAATGAGCTGATCAACAACTGTAACGGAAGCTGATTCACTGTTTGGGCCAATTATCAAACAAAACTGATGAAGATTTCAGCATCTCCAGCTCTTCAAATGTGCTTTTCTCTGTTTTATATGATTGTGAATTCAATAAATCTCAAAATGAGCGATTTAAAAGACGTCATTTCAGGTGTTTCCACTGTTAACTTTTGTAATTTACACATATTTTCTCAACCTTTTATAGATGTTAGATAGTTGTGATAAGGAGTGAAAATGATCATTAATAGCGGCACACTGAAGCAGAGCTTCAAAGAATGATTGTGTTCATTATCGATGAGTCTGAGGATTATTTAAAAAATTAACAGATTCATTGCTTTGTCAAAAAAAAAGTGACGTCTTCCAATTGTTTCTTTTGTCCGACCAACAGTCCAAAATTCAAAGACTCTTCACTCACTGTCATCATCGATCAAGACGAGCAGCAAATTCTTACATTTAAGAAGCTGTAACCACCAAATAATTTACATTTTCGCTTGAAAGATGTCAACACCGCTAACCAAAGACAGCATATCTTTTAGTTTTGACGAAATGTTCACGATTAATCAATAGATCGTTTCGTCCTTTCATCCAATATCTCACCAGAATTTCCCAAAGTCACGTCTTCAAAATGCTTCTTTTGTCCAAAAGCCCAAAACTCTTCATTTACTATCATATGAGATGAAGAAGAGCAGCAAATTATCATGTTTACGAAGCTGGAGCCGGCGAATATTTGATACTTTAGCATGAAAAACTACTGAAATGATTCCTTTTCTTACGACTGCCCGATCAATTAATCGACTGATCATTTGCAGCTCTACACTACAGTAGGAAGTCATTCAGTAAAACACAACTAATAACCAAAGACAACATCTCTGATGGTGTTGACAACATTTTCACGATTAATCAATGAATTGTTTCATCTCTTAAATGTCAAAAAAATGTCAAGAATGCTCAGCAGAATTTCCCAGAGTCCAAAATAACGTCTTCAAAATGCTTCTTTTGTCCAACCAACAGTCCAAAACCACAAAAACTTAATAAAAGACAGAGAGATGTAGAAAATTCTCACATTAAAGAAGCAAATATTTGACATTTTCGCTTTAAAGAAACAGATTTTCTATCGACTGATCAGTGAATCGACTGATCGCTGCAGCTCCACAGGACAGTATGAGGTCATGCAGTAAAACACAACAACATCTCAGACAGGGTCAACAAAAGTGACACATCATCAGCCTTATTGATCATTATAGTTTGTCCACTGGGTTACATAATAACACACACAGTGATCCTGCTGCTGTGTGCTGGTCAGTCATATTAAACTGATCAGCTCTGATCACTCTCTCTCTCTCTACATGAGGCTGGTATCAGTGGATGTATCTGCAGCAGCTGTCAGCAGAAACCCTCCATTGTCTAAAAACACTATGTCACCTTCACCACACTGCCACGCGCCTCACAGCGTGCGTGCGTGCGTAACACTGACACAAATATTCTGCCGTCTTGACCCATTTACAGCCTCGTCCGACACGACACGTTATGAGCCAGTCAGAGGGGGTTCTCTGTGCGGGTCGCATCTGGGCTGGTGGGCGAACCCGTCCGCGGGCCCTGACGTGGCCCGGCTCGGACAAAAGGCTTTGTTGCGCCGCTGCGGTGACGGCCAGCCCGCCGTCCCCGCACGCATCACGCACCGCGGAGGAGAGTCCTCCAGACAAGCCTCATAACCGTGTCGTTAACTGGCTCCTCGTCTGTAACCCAGATGTTAAAGCCGCACAGCATGGAGGAGGAGGATGATGAGGATGAGGAGGAGGAGGAGGAGGTGGAGGAGGTGGAGCAGGAGCACCGTGAGGATGGATGCTGTGCAGATCTGCGGAATGAAGCTGGAGGCTCCCGTGAAATAAAAACGCCAGGTCGAGCTCGGAGCTTCATATAAGAGCGGGATTAATTATTAAGCGCCCCACCCAAGCAGCGCCCCCTCGGTGATGAGACTACCTGCAGAGCCGTACGATTTCGACAGCAGCCACCGGACGCTGGCGCAGATCTTGGCCCGGGTGAAGTCGTACTGGTCCAGCGGCTTGATCTCCGGCACCGAGAAGGTCTTCTTCATCGCTTGGGGAGAGTCCACCATGGCCGCGCCGCGACGCACGGAGGAGGCAGCAGCAGCAGCACCGGGGAAATGTGAGGAGGAGGAGGAGGAGGGATGGGAGAGGAAGAGGAGACACCGAGGAAGAGGAGGAGGAGGAGGAGAGAGGGAGGAGGACCCTGTGATGCAGACTGAAACATACAAATGATGTCACGATGAGAAGGAGTCAAACAGGGAGGATGGAGACAGAAAGACGAGGCTCGATATGTCAACAGAGATGAATCAGAAATGTGTTAATGGAGATTCAGATACCTCACGCAGGCTGTCAGCCGGCTCCACGCCCCCGGCCACGTCACACGCCGGCCAGTGGGGACGTCACAGTGACATACTCCTCTGAGGTTCAGATTTACGACACACGTGAAGGCAGCAGCAGCAGACAGGAGTCGATAAATGTGCTGAGGAATAAAAAAAAAAAAAAAAATCACTGTTTTTACCTTTAAGATAAGAGTTTTAATAAATGTGCTGAGGATACGTGACAATGTCAGTGACTTGTTTCCCCCTCCTGCCACAGGGAGGAGCCCTTGAGCAAGGCATCAGCTTCACCCCGGCCTGTCACTGACCAGGTGACCCAGTGAGAGGAAGCAATGGAGGCAAACATAAATACATGAATACACAGACATAAACACACACAGAGGACAGAGTCTAAATCCTGGTTCCTCTCCAGCAGGTTTACATTAATCAAGAACCTGCAGCAGTTCTGTTTGTTGACTTCAGCTCCATATTTAATCCAGTCTCACCCATGAAGACACTCTGGACTTGAGTATCGGAGGCGGATTTCATCGCTCGATGTCGAGTTTCAGTTCCCGTCGGTCAGTTCGGCAGAAAGAATCGTTCATATCGTTCAGTCGCTCAATCACGTTTCCGGTACGGTGAATCACACAGTTCTCAGCTCCTCATTCTCAAACAATCGTGCTTATGGTCAACATAACACTGCAGTTCAAGGCAAATACATAGCTGCAACTTCATGATTATGTGTACTGTTAGACAACACAAAGGTGGAGAAAGTGTCCATTCACCTTGACATTAACCCTTTAAGCCCCAAGCCAATTTTCTAGGGTTAGGGTGATTCAAGTTTGATGTTTAGTTGTTTATTTGAGTAGTGTTTGGGTCATATAAACATGTTTTTTTTACACATTGTTGCCCAGCTTCTGCTGTTTAATGTGATATAAAATATGACGGTATTCTTTCATAATTAGTGCAGTAGTGGCTCTGTGGTTGTTCTGCATGTCTTAAGGGTTAGGGTTAAAAACAGGAAACAAGAAAGCGATTGGGGGACCTTGGGGTCATGGAAATGGTTGGTATGCTTTCTTGTTTCTCATTGGCTAAAATTCAACAAAAGTGTCCTCGACTCAGCATATCATTGGCCGGCTCTCAGTCCTCTTCACCCCTCTGATAACTAAATAACAGTAACAGTAAATAACAACAGCGACTCATCTGTGAGAACGACAGAACGAACGAGAGAGAAATGAAACGTGGAATCAAGTCAGTTTGTTCCCGTTAAAGAGTCGTTCCTTCGAACTGATTTGTTTGCAAACGACCCATCTTTACTGAGTATTGGACTTCCTCAGAACCAGGCAGTAAAGACACCATGTTTACTTAACTGGTAAAAGCAAAAGTCACTAAAACAGTGACAGTAATATAAAAGTATATTTTGAATTTACTCACAGTGAGTAATGCAAGTATCAGGCAGACTGATCATTGGATCCAATATTCAAATTGTATTATAATCATCATCATCAGAGTCAGTGTTTATTTTTATTTTTACTGCTGATAAATGACTGATGAGGTTTTAAGTGAGGCAGTGATCGGGTTCACAGAGCCGCTCCTGGATCAAAGGTCGACAGCCACTCCCTCCTCTCTCTAATCTCAAACACAGCCGCTCTGTTCATGTGTTTCCCTGTTCCCTCCCCTTCACATCTACAGTCTGAGGAACCAGCGCTGCAGTGAAGAGCAGCAGTGTTGCACGTACGCGGCTATTAGATCGAAACTCGAACTAGTTTAAGCTCTAAAAGAAGGTGAAACTCAGACAGCTGTTGCTACTGAAAAGGTGAAATGGCGCAGAAAGGACTTGGGCTGGACGGGGAAATGATTTCCTGTTCGATCTGTCTGGATCTACTGAGGGATCCGGTGACTATTCCCTGTGGACACAACTACTGCATGAACTGTATTGAATCCCACTGGGACACAGAGGAGGAGAAGCGAATCCACAGCTGCCCTCAGTGCAGGAAGACCTTCGCACCGAGGCCTGTCCTGCTGAAAAACACCATGTTAGCGGAGTTAGTGGAGGAACTGAAGAAGACTGGAGTCCAAGCTGCTCCTGCTGATCGCCGCTACGCTGGACCCGAAGATGTAGCCTGTGATTTCTGCACTGGGAGAAAACTGAAAGCCCTCAAGTCCTGCGTGGTCTGCCTGGCGTCTTACTGCGAAGGACACCTCCAGCCTCACTACGAATCACTGACATTTAAAAACCACAAGCTGGTGAATCCCTCCGAGAAGCTCCAGGAGAACATCTGCTCTCGTCACGACGAGGTGATGAAGATTTACTGCCGCACCGACCAGCAGTGCATCTGTTATCTCTGCTCCATGGATCAACACAAAGGCCACGACACAGTTTCGGCTGCAGCAGAGAGGACCGAGAGGCAGAGAGAGCTGGAGGGGACTCGACAAAACATCCAGCAGAGAATCCGAGACAGGGTGAAAGACGTGAAGGTGCTTCAGCGAGAGGTGGCGGTTATAAATCGCTCTGCTGATAAAGCGGCGGAGGACAGCGAGAGGATCTTCACCCAGCTGATCCGTCTCATGGAGCAACGACGCTCTGATGTGAGGCAGCAGGTCAGATCGCAGCAGGAAGCTGAACTGAGTCGAGTCAAAGAGCTTCAGGAGAAGCTGGAGCGGGAGATCGCTGAGCTGAAGAGGAAAGACGCCGAGCTGGAGCAGCTCTCACACACCGAGGATCACAACCGGTTTCTACACGACTGCCCCTCAATTTCGGCACTCAGGGAGTCCACACACTCATCCAGCATCAACATCCGTCCTCAGAGGTACTTTGAGGATGTGACAGCGGCTGTGTCAGAGATCAGAGACAAACTACAGGACGTCCTGAGACAGAAACGGACAGACGTCTCACCGACAGAGACCAAAGTGGGCGTTTCACCGTCAGAGCCCAAAACCAGAGCTGACTTCTTAAAATACTCCCGTGAAATCACGCTGGATCCGAGTACGGCCCCCTCGCACCTGTTGTTATCTAAGGGGAACCGAAAGGCGACGAGAATGAGGGAGCAACGGTCTCACTCTGACCTCCGAGACAGATTCACTAGGCCGTGCCACGTCCTGAGTAGAGAGAGTCTGATCGGCCGTCGCTACTGGGAGGTGGAGTGGACGGGAGCAGGAGGGGTTTGTGTAGCAGTCGCGTACAAGAATATCGGCAGAGCAGGGCGGTCGCATGAGTGTATATTCGGAAGAAATGACAAATCTTGGGGGTTGTATTGTGGCGGCAACAGTTACTCCTTTTGGTACAATGATGTCGAAACTCCCGTCTCAGGTCCTCCGGCCTCCAGAGTCGGGGTGTACCTGGATCACAGTGCAGGTGTTCTGTCCTTCTGCAGCGCCGGTGAAACCACGACCCTCCTCCACAGGGTCCAGACCACGTTCACTCAGCCTCTGTATGCTGGACTTTATGTTCGCTCGTATGGAGACACCGCTGAGTTCTGTGTACTCAAACAGACAGAAGTCACGATGATGACTCTTTAAATTCAACGCAATTTTTCTGCATTGAATTGTAAATGTGCTCTAAGTGTTTGTTGAGTATTTGTGTTACGTTGTTTCTCCTCCCACCGCTCGAGACAGCAGCAGAGCTTCCATCATGGAGTTGTTTTTGTTCTCACCACTTTGTACGATTTTTTAAAAGAAATTTAAATGAATTGTTTGGCAGACCACATGTTGCTGTTTAAATCAGTGGAGAAAGGAGACTCCATGAGGTCTAAGGAAGCCAATAACTTTTTCATTCTAATCATTATTTTCCTGTACAAAGCTGAGATCCTGCTCAGACAAACTGACCGTGTGGAGGAAGTGAATCTTCTAACAGACTCTACTGATGAGATGAGTTAACAAACTGAAGGTTTATAACGAATAAATAAACATGAACAAAGTGTTTTTTTTACGTTCTAGCTCTGTCACCTCACAGCCAGACAATCCCAGACTTCATTCAAACTTACTCATTTTCTCCAGGGTGTCATCTGATAATCCAAGAGTTTTTTTTTTAGTGTATCCTTAATTGGCAACAGAGAAAAGCATCCAAACAGTCCAATTAGAGCTCCTGGCAACTGGGATTGATTCACTGATGCTGGTTATTAAACTGTTTCCAGTATATAGAACTTCCTTTGGAACCACTTTGGTCCTGCGAGGAAGGTTTGTTTCAGTTTGTCGTCATGAGGATGTTTTTAACTTATTATTTTCAGTGTATCTTAACAGTTTTTAAATGAGAAACATATGACGTCGTGAGTCAAAACGTTAAACGTTATTTGTCAAAATATCGTATTATATTTTTCATATCAATGATACTTTTAAGGGCTCAGAAAAGTTTCACAATTCTCGTTGTGTTGTCCGAATGTATTGTGCAGTCGTTGGCATCACTCGATTGTTGTTTTCTCACCTCCATAAAATGTAATTCTGAGTTTTAAGGCAATAAAAATCTGCTAAAAAGAATTAATAGTCATGTCTATGTTACAAAAAGGTGATCACAGAGAACTTAGTTTCTCGAGGAAATCAGTGAGGATCTACTATGAAGACACTCAAATCTAAATTTTAAAATAAATTATGCAGTAAAATAAAACTTCCAGTGTTCACAGTCATGTGTTAATATGAAATTATTAAAATAAAAGATGAAATAGTTTGAAAAGAAAATTAATGTCAGAAATGTGACTGTTTTCATGTTTGAACCTCAGTCAGGTTGTTAAACAACCTACAGAAAACTGCAGCCTCGACCTTCAGCTGCCACATTCATACAAACATAAACACGTGATCATAAAATCAACATCATGGTTACAATAAACTCGATGTCATATTTACACTAAACACTAAAATAATGGCTGTTGCAGAAGTTTTTCTGACATTTTTTGCAGCTTCTTCGTCTTTCATTTCATCTTCGGTTCTTGACGTTTATCTCTGTCTAATAATTAGATTTAATGAACAGACGTTAACAAACTCAACACGTAAGTTTCTAGAAACATTTCGACCTTTTTTCCCTCTAAAACAAGGCTGCGTGGCATCACAGAATCAGGAAACCTGTGAGCAAAGACTTCACTGCGAGCAGCGAATGAAATAAAATTGACTGGGTTGTTTAATTTGTCATACAGGGTCGAAATAAACTGTTTGTATTCATAAATAATGGATGAAGAAGAGAAGAAGTGCAGTGGGCGGAGAGTCTTACCATGAATGAATGAATGAATGAATGAATGAATGAATGAATGAGCGGGTTAGTGAGTTCCCTTCAGGATCAATGAAGTCCATCCTCATTCAGACACGTTCCTCTTCTCACATGGTTGTAACACAGAATCAAAAACACAGAAGAATAAAGAGGAAAGTGCTGCTCTTCTTTCTTTAAAAGTTGAATCATCATGTGAGAGTGTGTCAGCTCCATGATAGTCCTGTAGACTAACCAGTGTTACCAACAGTTTGACTGTAATCAGCACTTTAAATTTAGTTTATCTTATAACATTGCCTTCTCTGGTGGATTGTACAAACACTGGTGTGAATAGAATAACTCTGAAACGTCTTTGTGCCTTTTTTTCATGTCACAGCAGGAAAATCACAGGTGTAAATAATGAACTTGAAGTTTGGCTGAATACCATTTAGCTGCTTCAGTTTCTGGGTTCTCTCTGCTGTGGGGGTTAAAAAAAAAAAAAAAAAAAAAGGGGCCATTAGGTTTAAAACACACACAAAACGTCTTTTTAACGCGTGGAGTCTCCGTGTTCAGTGACAGATATTCACTGCATGTGTCCATTGACCTCTGCAGAGCCAAACAGTTTGGGTTTGTCCTAGTCAGCAGAAACTGAAGCGTGGGAATGTCACAGAACCAGTTTGTTCTCTTCGTGCCTCTCCAACAAAACTCACGTCAGCGAGGTTGTACTGTCCCTTCAGCTGATCTCTCCATCGGAGCGAACGTAGGTGTACCGCACATCTCACACCATGATAAAAGGTGCAGACAGGCTCCTTATCTTCAGACTCGGGCTTCAGCTCAGGACGGAGGACGACCACGCACAGCGAGACCTTCTGTCCGGCTGTCAGCGGAGGAGAAATCTGGTGTGTATGCACATTTTTGTGTGTGTGTAGGTGTGTGTGTGACGCGTAAACAAGAGCAGATGTGTTTAACCGCTAAAGTCAGACTAACATCCTCTGAGGCCTGATGTTGGATTCTTTCTTTACTCGGTGTTATTTCTGTCAGCTGATTTGTCAAGTTTACTGACAACACTTAACATTAAGGGGGACGAATCATAAACTTAAGTGACGTTTAAATAATGAATGACTCTGTGATTTAATGCACTAAGTAGCAGGATTCACTATGAATTCCTGTTGAAGTTACTGTAACATTAATACGACTCATTCAGGCTTTGATAAATGATCATTAAAGGAATGTTGATTCACAGTTACTGTATACATGAACTGACATGCAACCAAATTAGTTGGATTTGAGTCAAATTAAACTTTATTTCAGACCCAAATGTTGTCAGTCGCTCTGAAAGCAGAACAGAACCTGTGTGAAGCTTTTAAAGATTTAAACTGACCGTCAGATTCATTTTAAATGCAGCTATATTGACTTTAACTGTAACTGAAACACAGCAGACTTAATCACATATTGACGAGTGTAAGAAGTTTGAATTCACGTTCCTCAACTGATCTATTAAGTGTGAATTCATCACATAAAGTCAAAGTGACTCGATCATTTTTTAATGGTGAGCAACAGCAACTCATGACACGTGACACATCCGTCATGAATCATGTATTAGTTAAACATTACTTAAAGGAACAGCTCACCCAAAAATGATTTCATCTCCTCTGACTGATGCTGATGGAAATCAGGTGAAGTAACACCTGAAGTAGACGAGGACTAACTGGTCAATTTCACACATCCGTGTCCTACAATTATACTGTTAACAGTGTAAAACAGTATTTATAACATTATTCATGTACAATGTATATGAGAGTTATATTTTGGATTTCTTGCTTCTTACTTTTTTATTGTATTGTTTATGCTTTTAATATTATCATTGTTTATTACAATATCCTGTCCTTTGGCTGCTGATGCAGGACAAATAAAGGAAATTCTGATTCTGAAAACAAACAACAAAACATGAAACGGCTCCAAACAGCTTGTTTGGTATAATCCAGGTCTACGGAAGCCCAGAGAGCCCAAACTGATTTGAAAAGAATCGTGTTAATAATGTCGTATTTTAAGATCAATTTTAGATCTCAGGGCTTCTGTAGAGACTTGAGCAACACTGTATGGAGCCATTTTTCTTGTATACTTTTTATTTTTAATTCTTAACAAGTTCCCACCTGCTTTGGTTGTTAAGGAGAATAATGCAATGCTGACATAATTATATTTTAAGGTGAAGTTTTCTTTTCAGTAAGTCATTTGTACCCTTATAATAAAATGTTGACAGCGTCCCTTTATCTTTTTAATAACCTCTTGTCTAACACACTGCATTGGGTGCGTTTGCACTGATGCTGTGCAGTTTTGCTGTATAACATTTTAATAAGACTGTATTAATTATCTTTAAGTGCACCTGTGCTGGCAGCAGAGTATGTTAAGTCCTTCATTTGCTGATTGTTTAATTATAACAGGTTCATTTTAATTATCATTTATCTTGAAGCAAACAAAAACCACAATTACAGAACATATTAAAAGTACAAGGAACTTCAATTTCAATTTAATACTGAAAAAAATGAGACCATCAGCAATATTTATTACTTCTGGATGATAATTCTAGTTAAAACATCTTGAATATGGTTCATTTTTAAATTTGACACAAAATCTGAACTTGAGAAATGTTTGCAAATTTGAAATTACCAACTACAAATGAAAAATATGCCGTTCAACCCACATAAATAATCCAATTAATATATTTTACTCTCTCCTGGCGTTTCCGTGCTTCTGTGCTTGTTGTAAGAAACAATCTGACCTTCACAACAGTCTGTGTCATCGTGTTGATCAGGTGTGTCTTCCTCCTGCAGGTGACCTCCTGATGGGTGGCTCCTCCTCCAAAACATCCTTTTTTGGGAGGAAGAAGAAGAAGAAGTCACCTATAAACAAGGCCTGGAGTCAGCTGAAGGGGGCGCTACCCAATAAGAAACACAAGAAGAAGAAGAAGAAGAACATCCTGGATAAACTGAACCTGGACAGCCTGAAGAGGGAGAAACATTCCCAGAAGAGATTCTCACTGCCGACAGACAAAAAAGAGACGATATCGCTGAAGAGACTCTCTCTCGGTAACCTGAGGAAGGGCTCGACTCAGACAGCCTCACCAGGGAGGAAGGAGAAGGACGGAGGAGGGCTGGAGAAAGCAGGAGAGCAGATGAAGAGGAAATTATCAAGCTCTGCACTTAAAAAGAGGTTGTCTCTCCCTCTGTGAGCCTGAAGGACACAAAGGGAGAAAACAACAGAGCCTGGACGAGATCATCAGATCCTCCGTTCGTCTGGAAGAAACAGACCCGAAGAAAAAACGAAACAAGTCAGAGAGAAAGAGCCTCGAAATAGGCAGGAAAGACAAAAAGAAAAAAAAGATGTCCAGCAAACGAAGCAAACAGTCTGAGAGATGGAAGTTTTCAAAGTTTTTAATGACGTCACAGTCAGTTACTGAAGGCAGATATTATCATGGCTGAAAATGAGACACAGGAAACTAAAACACACAGCGCTACAGTCACAACGGTCGGATCTGAGACACATCCTGATATCAGTTTAAGTCAATATTGAACAGAAAAGCTTCGTTATTACTCAGCTCAGATTTGTCCTGCTGTTACCTTTAAACAGTTCTGAATGATTTCAGTCTGTCTGTTTCCCTTTGTGGTGTTTTCTTTCTCTCTTTCTGTCTGTCTTTCAGTTGCCCCCAAGGTACTGTACATTATATCTACAATTACAATGTGATCATAAATAAAGTACATGTACAAATGAATATTATGTCACTCCAGCATAACAACAA
Source organism: Acanthopagrus latus (assembly GCF_904848185.1). Lineage (NCBI taxonomy): Eukaryota > Metazoa > Chordata > Actinopteri > Spariformes > Sparidae > Acanthopagrus > Acanthopagrus latus. The sequence goes on along the minus strand of NC_051039.1, from coordinate 5,332,592 downwards.
TATACAATGCAGAAAACTATACATATACATTAAAAACAAAAAGGAACAGCTTATAGTGTCTGTCAGAAAAATGTTTATGAGCTTGAAAACTGCAGCAGAGTCTCATGACTGACGCTGCGTTAAGGCACCGACATGAGCTCATCCATTCATTTATATAAGTCATGAGAATATTTCCAGTAATACAAGTACACATAGTTGACAATTCATCAGACACACCCCGGCTAGAGAGCTACGACTGCAGTGTAAGTCAACGGTCCTGCAGGTGGAGGTTAAACTGTTGTATGTGAATATTGACAGAGGCGGGTTGATTCAACTGTAAGGCAAAGTTGGAGGATAAACTTTATCTGGTCGCACCGCTTCATACGGACAGGTGTTTCTATTATTTTGTCCAACCTATTAAGGTCAAACACACACACCGGTCTGTTTAACAGAATACAGCACGCGAGCTCTCTACTGAGCTCTCTATGCTTAAAAATGAACCCTGGTGACTTCACGTCTCCAGTGACTCAGTATATGTACACGCCGTTTCCAGTTTATCATTGGGTGCACCAAGCTAATGCTAATGCTAACACAGCCTGATACAACCGTCCTGCAGTAAATCCTCCTTCCATGAGGGTTTTAATGTTCAGCTTTTGCTGAAACTGCTTTAGAAATGCATTAATTCCACGTGTGCGATCATTTTTGGGGGACAGTATTCGATTTTGAGGCGTTTGTCCGTTCCATTTTTATAAATGAAAGGAGGCGTAATAATAACAGTAATATGATCGTTCAAAATAACCACAAAGCTGAATCAGATCCAGCAGTTTGACCCTCATGAAGGGATGACTTATTGCAGGACTGCTGTGTTAGTATCAGCATCCCGCATAAACTCACACACACACAATAATCCCATCATGAGGTTAAGAAACTCTTCCTCGTGGACCTCAGCTGAGCACAAACTTCTGCGTTGCGACATCTTCAGTCATCTCTTCCACACGCTGTCGACATTGCTGTAGTTGTTCTGCTTCTTCTTCTTCCACCTCCACCATCTGTTTAGAGAAACCTGGAGGTTCATGTGTGTCCAAACAGGAAGTGATCTCTCCCCCATGTTGTTTAAAAGTCCCAGTTATGGACGGTTTGCCTCCGCGTGTCTGCTGCAGGAGCACAAATGAGCCACTTGGTTTATTAGAAGATACATCCACCATCATGTTGGCAGCTCACTTCTTCCTCTTCTTTAGCTTAGCTTCAGATACTTGCAGAACAGCCGTCGAGGTAAGAAAAAAAAAAATCTCAAGTTTTCAAACAGAATAAACAGTTTTTGACCCCTGCAGGCTGAGGAGAAACAGGTCTTCAGGACTGTTTATGTGAGCGCACGCAGATCGGTAGATTCCAGCGTTTAAGTTTGTGTCTGCATGTCTGGAGTATGTTGAGCGTTTATTTGAGTTAATTCCACTTCTAAGAAGAGACGGGCGCTTCTTCTGAGCTTTCATGGATGAGGGGCCTCCCGTTGCTCCTCTCCAGCGGCTCAGCAGTACGAGACTTATAATTCTACAGACAAGAGGTGGAGACACAGATAAGAATATGAGGCAAGAGTCGAGATGAGGTAAGAAATCGGGAGAGGGAGGTGGGGGGGGGGAATAAAGAGGAGGAATGGGGGATTAGGTGTAGAAAGAAGGGAAAGGAAGTGAGAAGGAAAAGAAGAGAAAATGTGTCAGTCGAGTCCAAACTAGCAACAAAGAGAGGAAAAGATATGGAAAACATGTTTATCCTTGAGACAGCTTCACCGGTTATCACAGAGAAGCGATCATGCGGAGAGGCAGACGGAGCAGACAGACACGACCAGACAAATCACAGACGCGGGCCAGATTTATGCATTTTATTCATATGAGTTGTAACAATCGTACAAAAATAGATTGTAAATAACGTGGAAAAAAATGTTCCTGAACCGTCAAAACAAAACAAACAGCTCGCATCTGAAACCTCACGATGAAGAATATAGTTTGAATATACTTGTGTCCCTTTAATAGCTTCTGGTAATAGTATTCCCCCTTTAAGAGTACTTACAGTAAATGATTTGTTATGATTCATAAAAAGTCTAAATTGCTTTCAATTTGCGTGACTCGCTACATATTTTACTATGAACACATGGAGAGATGCAAACGTGCCCCAACGCTCTGCACGCTGCCTCCCTCTCTAATCTGAATGTCACCGTCAAAAAAAATATGTAAAGCGACGGATCTGCGTGCACACGAGACCACACACACACACACACACACACACACACACACACACTTCCTGCTTGCAGCAATAACAGGGTACGTGTGTGTCTGTGTGTGTCTGTGTGTGTCTGTGTGTAAGAGGGAGAGTGACACAGTGCAACATCTCCAACATGCACACATGCCAGAGTAACAAGTCAGAGGAAATGTGGCGAGGAGCATGACCCAGTCCAACCCACAAGAACACATCTGGACCCGGTTTATGACTGTACAAGACGAGCACGCAATCTAACACACACACACACACACACACACATTAGCAAACAGCACAGGGAACACAGAAACGTTAGCGCTGTTAACTCTGTAACGATTGCATAAGACAGCGGGGTATTTCCTGCACAGAAACCTGTTTATAGTTCCAAGCAGTTTGGCCATTAAAGTCCTCGATTAGACGAGGTCGACTGAGGTCGCTTGATGGATGTTTTTGCTTAAGCTTTCCATCATGGAAATTTCGACATTCCGGCCGGATCAAATGTACACGTGTGTGTCATAATTCTGTGTGATGGGACGCATTACGAGCGCGTCCTGAGTTGATCTGCGCTCACAAACCGTATTTTGAAGAGACGTTATAAGCAAACGAAGGTTATTAGGATTAGAGAACAAAACCATCCAATCTGAAATCTACCAGCTCGGGTTAATCGAGTTCATAAGTGTTTGACAGGAACTGAAGCAATGATGATAAACTCTGCTCGACAGTCGTGACAGTGTTAGATAATAAATCTCAGACAACCGGCACCAGGCTGCAATCCGTTATCTGCAGCCACAGTGTCGGCGCACTTTCTCGAGCAGGTTCACAGAGTTGCGTGCGTTTCCCCACCAGCAGGTTTTTGTGTTCTCTGCTTTAGTTTCTCCACTAATTCATGTACAGTACATGCAGTGTTTCAGGCAGCACAGAGCTCGACAACAACGTGTTGATGTCACATCAGTCCAATGAGCGTGAAGCGATGCGGCACGAATGAGTCATTACATGTTCACACACTGACGCTGCAGCACAGCACAGATCATAGTTGGAGGTTTCATATCCAACAGTGTTACTACGCACACACAGACACAAAGAGCACCTAAAAAGCGGAGGTGTTTGTTGATATCTGGTTGAAGCAGCGACCGGGTACAAAAAAAAACCCAAAAAAAAAACCAGTCTATAATGCACAAACCGGTCGCTTTCACACAATAAATCACCACATTTTCATGTATCATTGTGGATGTTTTTAGTCCAGGCTGCCATCAGTGGATCTGCTCTCGTTAGTCAATCACCAGGTTCACAATTTTCAGTCTGTAGTGACGTGAGAAGTGTACAAAGTGTGTTTAAACCTATTTTATGTCCCTGCACATATTTAAAAGAAAGGTATTTGGCACTGATCACTGCACCTCACAATAAATGAGACACTCCAAGTCTAACTAAAGAAACGAAAACGGGCTGCAAGACAGCAATGATTGACTGTTTTGGTCATTTGGGGGCGGGACACACGCTGACATATCCTCATTAAGTTGACATGATAGAAGTTTTTAGCACACAGCTGCTTATTTACACATCCAGCAGTTATAACGCGCACGTTATCACTCATTTGGAGTCATATTTCTCAAATGTAAAACCAACATTCAGTCTGTTTTGGCTCTGTGTTTGGTCTCTACCACCTCCTGAGGGAAACGTCTGTCTCCTTTAATCGGGTGTAAATCCAGCCGGTGCACGAGTTTGCCTTTCTGGTTTTGGTGCAGAATCACAGGGATTAGTGGAAACAACAGAAAAATACTGACACGTCCGTCCTCGACAGAATACATCCAGAGGAGGTTCAGCCTTAACGTCAACGTGAGTTATAGCATCGCACCCAAAGACTGACGAGCATTAGCATGTTCGGAGTCGATCTGGGGTGGAGACGATCAATAGGAGTGACTGCTGTTCATTCACATGTTCAGCAGCTACTTGCTAACTCCGTCTGTCTGCTGTTTGGCGAATGTATAGGGGCCGTTCAGAGCTTTATCCCTGACAACGGTTGTCTGTTGCCGCCAAAAAATGACACTAGGAGAATGGTGAGAGTGAATCAAAACAATTCAATGCTGGAAATCGAGCTGAAACTCACTATAAAACTCTTTAAAGTTGACGGGAAGCTGCAGATTTAGGTGGTAAGTTTGCGTCTCTTGTCACTATGAGTGACAGCTTTCACATGTCTAATTATTTTTCACAACTTCTGTGATACGCTGATAATAAAAATGATAAAAAAAATCAATTACATCTGCTTGAAGCGACTAAGGTTGAAAACAAAGACGTGTTATGATGAGGTGTTTTTTTTTCTTTGAATCTGATTGGCAGATGGATGTTTTTACTTTTGCGCTTGTTGTCGACTCGGACAAGTCTGTCCGTGCGTAACTGTGAGGCTGTTTCTGTAGCGGCTGTCAAGGTCGCGCTGCATGTCTCAGTGTGTTTTTCAGGGGTTTTATCTCTGACAGTCCTTTGTGAGCAGAGTGGTTGTTTTGTTTGTGATTGCTGTAGTCGGGTCCGTTGCTCTCGGACAGTACCTCGTGCTCCAGGGTGTTAAAGTGAACTCCGGAGTTGTTGGTTTTGCTGTGGCCCCGCCGGCACAGGAAGCACAGGATCTCCTTGAAGGTCCTCCTCATGTCGTTGTCCCTGAAGGAGTAGATGATGGGGTTGACGAAGGAGTTGCACTCGGCCAGCACCAGGCAGTACTTCTCGTAGCGCAGCACCTTGCACTCTTCGCAGCCCAGGCCGTCGAGCAGCAGAACCACCAGGCCGGGCGTCCAGCAGATCACAAAAAAACCTGTTGGAAGGGAGGATAGAGAGGGCAGCAAGGAGAGGGAGAGGGAGATCAAGGGTACGTGAGGTCATTAGAAGACTTGTGATAACATTAAAACGTCTCAGATAAAAGAGGAGTTACGAAGAGGAAAGAAAATGAGCAGGCAGAGTTGTGAAGAATGTGAAAAAGTAGGGGGTGGCTGAGGGAGACAGGGCATGTACTGTAAATTCCTCTGTAGACAATGCGAGCGCACACACACACACACACACACGCGCACACACACACACACACACACACACACACACACACACACACACACACACACACAACACGTCAGCGTGTGGACTGGGTTTAGTCTGTATGATCAGATTTCATTATCATAATACTCGATTAGGCAGCGCAGGAATTCATTATGCACACACATTCGCGGCACGCTCAGCGCCAACACATGCACACATACAGGCTGCAGGCGGAAATGTGTAAAGCTATGTGGTAAAACACACACACACACACATATACACACTGGGCATTGCATTCCTCAGCCCCTAAGCCGTAACCTTTAACTGTCAACTTCAAAACCCTAAAACCAGAGCCGAACCCTCAAAATGTGGCAACGAGAGGACGAGGAGAAACAGCAGAGATGTCCCCACTTCACATAGATGTCCACACAATCAGGGTCAAAGACACAAGTTAGTCCTCACATGCATGGAAGGACAAGATTACACACACACACACACACACACACACACACACACACACACACACACACACACACACTCTGAGTGGTGTCATACGGGCAGAGAGAGGCTGTTTTCTGTCACAGTAACTCAGCTATGCAGCTCCCTGTCAGGGCATGCTCAGGTCGCTCCTCACCCTCCTCACATGCCAGAGGTGCTGAATCGCGGCTGCTGAGCGACCGAGAGACAAGTAACATTTTGAAAACTTTAAGGAATTTAATTGAAAGTTCAAAACGGGAGCGAGCAGGAAGAAGGGGAGGCTGGGAAAGAGAGCAGTGGAGCGAGGGAGCACGGCCAGTTCAGCAGAAAACAAGGAGGAATCGGTGGGAGAAGGAGTGAACCTGACTGTGTGTGTGTGTGTGTGTGTGTGTGTGTGTGTGTGTGTGTGTGTGTGTGGGGGGAGTAAAGTCTGTAAAGTCTGTTTTTACAAGTACAGACAAGCTAAGACACGAGCCTGCATGCCAGCTTGCTTGTGCACACTTGTGTACGTACGAGGCTGTCTGCGTTCTGTGGTTTTCATTCAGTCGAGCCTTTTTCCAAGAAAAGAAAAAAAAAACGCCCGGATCTGTTGCACAATCTGCAAAATGAGCTGAATAATTTTCAATCAGATATTTTCTGTGGTTTGTGGTCTCGAGTGGGGTTGAAGCAGTCGGAGCTCGGCTGCATGAAGATGGCTTCAGGTCGACAGAGGTGTACTATAACATCTGATCAAACCACCGCTGCACAGCACAGTCGAGGCAGATGAGGAGAGTTTTTAAGCGCTACGACGGGAAACCAAGACGTCTTCTTCTACTGGCTTCAAGTTTGACTGTTGCTTATATAATCACAAATACTTAATATACGTAAGTGTCTCTCAAACTCTAATATAAATAATAAACAAAACTTCATGGATGACCTAACTTCCCAGCAATCACCCTGCATCAGCACTGCACTGCTGATCATTTTTAACATACAGACAATTTAAACGCCAATATTTGAATTAAAATTAATTTAATATCCTAAACAACACATCTATCTAACGACCCCAAACACCAAAATGTTGTCGTTTCGTGCTGGAAGAAGACCAAGACAGGTCAAACCGGTCTACAGTAAACAAGCTCGTCTCAAAGAATGTGTCGCGAGTCAGATGTGTTCACAGGACAATACTGGAGCTTTTACCACACAAAACCAGAAGGTACAACTCAAGAACCTTTTTAACAGGTTCAGTGTTACGTTAAATGAAAGTAAGCTGCTTCACATTCTTCAGGAATTTCAAAATAAGAGACCATCTGCTTACGATGGCTGTGAGAAGAGCCTTTAATAACTTACTTTCTTCGGGCCAAACAACTGTTTTTTAAAAGATCACGAGTGAACACTTCTGTCATTACTTCCATTTTGTCTCACAGCTGTGACTGTTTTGCTCCGTGTTTTCTGATGCCAGACATTGCCCACACGAAAGGGATTTTTTATTTTTTTTCCCTGAGCAACTGACAACATCTGAGTCATTGTTAACGGCGGAGATTAATACTGCAGGACGGACGACTCTGACTGGATTTCCTTTGTTATTAATGAATTCAAATAGCTGAAGGACGAGCTCAGTTGTTTGTGCTTGCAGCAGACTACAGGGTTAGGGTTAGAAATAAAGTAGGTGTCAGTGTGTTTTCGGTTTACAGACGTGTTCCTCACCCAGGATCATGGAGACGGTCTTCATCAGGTTGAACACCGTCTCCCGGTGTCTCATCTGGGTGGTGTGCTGCGACATCTGCTTGCTCTTGTGCTTCACGTAGAGGAAGATCCGGGTGTAGACGGCCAACATGATGGTGAATGTCAGCAGGTTGAGAACTGCCCAGAACACCAGGTAGCTGCGGCTGTACATCGGCGCCATGGTGGAGCAGTTCTCCAGGTCGCACAGGCAGTGCCAGCCCATGGTGGGAACCAGGCCCATGATGATGGCCACCACCCAGATGAACAGCATGATGATGAAAACACGCCGCGTGCTCATCTTGCTGTGCAGCTGCATGTTGAAGATGGTTTGGTGGCGCTCCACGGCCACCGCCAGCAGGTTGAGGACCGACGCCGTCAGGCTGGTGTCGATCAGCCCCTGCCGCACAAACCACTGGTACTTAGACAGCTTAATGGTCCAGGGACCCGTATGAAACATCAAGTGGAGGTAGGAGACACCTGGGAGGAGGAGAGCGAGGGGTTAATACCAGAAACATTCTGCACACTGATGTCTTCAGCGGAGCAGATCAGATTTTCTTCCTATTAACCAACACAGGAACAAACTCTCCAGTTTCTGCTCCATGTCCGAGCACGCAGTACGATGATGTAGAGATAAGCTCAACTCCCAGATTCAGTAGAAATGTTTGTGATGGTTTGACACACTGCATGTGTGTATCTGTGTGTGTGTGTGTGTTGTGGGATCCTCAGGCACAACTGAGGTCAGTGTAGAGGAATATGAGTACTACAAATAAAAAGCAACTTCTGCCCAAAATACTGCTGATTTTGTGGCGCTGGTGTTTTGAATCTGACACCCGCACTGATGACCAGTTCAGGTGAGGCGCATTAGTTATCGCTTTCAGTGTGTGTCGGCCGTTATAGTGGACGGGAAAGACTGAAACTGGGATTAAAGCGATCCACAACTTAAACTAAATGTGGTACTTTCAGCAGCCTCGCCAGACTTCGCCCCGCTTCGACGTCGGGCTACATTTTGATTCCAACGACGCGCTTTTGTGACCGCAGCTCGTGTGGTTGTGTCGCTATTAATGTGACAAAATCTGCCAACGGACGCACAAACACCCGGCAGAGTACTTAACACCGCCTCTGTGGTAATCCTCACTACAGAAAGGTGTGGTGTGAGGTGAACACACTGTGCCATGATGACACATACACACACCAACCAGCCTGAAGTTCAGGAACGTTCAGGATGAAAAGATGCAAGAAGCAGATGCCGGCCTCTTAGGCGCCTACAATGTGAGTCATAACATCCTCAGTCACATGGAAAGCTTCAGTCAGTGTACAGTAGATGCGTCCAGATACCCTGCTGTGCCATTTCCCCAACATACACACTCACACACTTCTCTTTAACATCAATAAAATCGACTTATACAGATGTGAAAACGGTGTACAGCTGAGAGGAGAGCAAGTCAAAGACTTGTACCTGAGAAGAGGTCCGCCAGAGCCAGGTTACCCAGCAGGTAGTAGATGGGAAAGTGAAAGCGTCGGTTCTTTAAAATGGCGCCTATGACCAGAAGGTTGGAGAAGATGACGATGAAGCACACACCCATGCCCAGAGTGACGATCACATAGTCGCGGCTGCGCCAGTGGTCGCTGATGTTCTTGCCGCTCTGCTCGTAGAAAAACTTGACTGTGCGGTTGTAGTAGCATCCCGCCGTGTCCTCGGTCTCCGTATCCATGTTGAGATGTCCGGCGGATCGGATTTGTGGGGATCAGTGGCGAGTTGAGGAAGACGGAGGGAAGAGCGGAGTCTCAGACGGGAGGCAGAGGTCTAGGGCGCCATTCAGACTCGTCCTCTCAGGTGGGTTGGAGATCTGCATGCCATCAGCTGGACAGGTGAGGACTGGAGGGATCCAGTTTGGAGTCGGACGCCTTCGACGTCTGGAGATTTGGGTCTGTGGATCCACTGGTCTCCAATCTGTGGAAAAAAATGACACATTAGTTCATGATGACAAATAACAGTGTCGTGATTATCCCTGACAAAACTTCCAAATCTTCCATTTGTAATCTTTCTGCAACATACGCCACATGACACCATCACGCACGTAAAACACGACTGGGCAGAGGACCAAACTCTCTGCATCCTGTAAAAACAACAGGATGATGTAAGCAACGCTTCCTCCTGCAGCCATTTTGGGGCAATCCTACGGCGGCACCGCCCGTTTTTTTCCACCGTGCGTCACGTGATTTGAGGATGTAATCACACATGTTCAACCTGAGTAGGTGAAAGATAAAAGTCTGAGCTCCCTGCTGCGACAAAAACACCCTAGCTAAGTAAATAACAATCTCCTGCAGTCCAACTACTTCTATAACTAGTGGACGGTTGGTGGTCCAATTCCTGGCCTCCCGCACTTTAAATTTTGAAGTGTCCTTGGGCAAAACACTGAGACCCAATTTGTGTGTAGTTACAACAATGTTGGTGCTTAACAAACAGATTAAACTGTGTCAACGTTATAAACCTGCTACAGAATATTCTGTCTCAAGGCCCTGAGCACACACGAGGATGATCGTTAAACAAACTGAGCTTAAACACACAAACGGAGCAAACATTGCGTGACAGAGACGACTTTTCCTGGTTTTTGTTTCTGTTTGATTAATATAGAAACAAGTTTTAAGTTTTTTTAACACAGAAAGGAAAAGCTGAAACTAGAAAAACTTGATCATCGACAGCTGCAGCAGCAGCAGCAACAGTCATCCTCACCGTCATATTGCTCCTGAGCTCAAAGACCAATGACCTGCGCAGGCTGACAAGCCACGACAGGAACGAGCGAGGCTTTATAACTGTGGTGGAAGTGTAATTAAAACCAACCACGGCTCGGGGAAGAACCCAGCCTCCGCTCTGAGACGGTGTGGCCAACAACAACGTGCTTTAATCCTCTATTTACGGTAAACTTGTACGAGCCTCATGGTGCGTTTTGAGTCAACAACACTCCCTCACACATTCTCCATTTTCCCTGCGAGGAGCCAGCGCAGCACGACGACGACAACACGCACTGCACCGCCGGCTCCAAGTTCAACTCTCACCAACAATGGAAACAGCAGAGTGGCTCCCTACAGCAGAGACACACCTCACAATTACACAATCCAGCTATGTAACTCAATCTCAATCCAAACATGCACAACACACGCACACACACAGGCAGAGGGAGGGAGCCTCAGTGACCCACTCTCCTACCAAGGGTGTGTGGAGAGAGACGCCAAATCCAAAACAGAAAAATGTGGAGGGAGTGGGATCTTTAGAGGCTTCAGAATGAAACGACGGATGAGATACATCCGCAAGAAAGGGGTTCGATTAAGGAAACAGCACAGAACACTTCAGGGAGGTGGGGAAAAAAAAATGTAGCAGGAGACTGTACATCAAAACGTGAACAAACCGTCAGAGTAGGAGAGTAGTAACGCCTCGCACTAATAATAAAGCGTTTGTGGTGCGTCTGCGCTGGCAAATGTGTGACTGGCTGGCATTCTCAACCCTGTGGTGTGCAGACAGGAAGTGAGAGACTCGCTCAGGGCTGGGAGGTTTTCCCTCGCATGCTTCTGTCAGAGACGTGAGCCATCCATCAAACGCTAGTTGATCTTTGACCGCTCAGAGCAAAGTCATGTGCACAGAGCCGCTCCATTTCCTACCTGCACCGTGACGCGTACACACACACACACACACACACACACACACACACACCTGTGAACTCTTCAGTTTCACTCGTCACTCGTCTTTGCGCCTCTGTTACGTCACTATCTTGTGTTTGCTCACCACTTTAAAGTTTGCAGCATGTAATGAAGGTGAGCATCAGCGTCGGAGTCACATAGTCAAATAGCTGCGTGCGATGTCAAGTAAGGTAACTCAAACCTCAAATCTTCTAGAGCGATACATTCTTTCCAGAGATGCCAAAACACAACATTTGTTTGTTCTCAACGACTTCCAGGCATCACACTTTAGCTTGCCTTCAATTTAACCGTCTTAAATGCAACAGCAGAGTTTTACTAATTCATCTAAACTGCATGTTAGATAGATAGATAGTTTATTCCGAATATGTAAAAAAAAAACAAAAACAAAATTATCTTACCCTATTGGGCAGTCATAAGGGGAAAAAAGAGAGAGAAGTAAAAATAAAAAAATTGAAAATAAAGTATAACAAAGTAAACATAAACTAAAAAATATACATTCTGTTTACATATCTGAAAAGGAGGCGTGGGAAAAAGTATCAACTTATTTTATTCCACCCCCTTTTAATATATAATACCACTGAAATATTTTGCCTTCTATCAATATTTGACACCATCATATCTGATCAATAAGAAAACTTTCACTGTTAACGTTAAACTCCTCATATACCTGTTGGGCCACAACACAGCTAGTGATGACCACCGTGCACAAGAAATCAGCGGCCATTATCTGGTAATATTTCCCGCATGTTTCGTGTTGTATGACTGTATGATGAGAAAACTAAAACATTGCAGCATCGGTTCTTCTATTTCCCCCCCGATATCGTGCAGCCGTCACACACGGGAGGTGTGTGATGCCCAGCGAGGTCGTCGGAGTCAGTGTCACTGCAGAACTACTGAACACTCTGCAGAAGGTTCCTCATTTCTGCATGATGATAGCATCACTGGATGACGTTAGCTGTTATGGGCATAACACATTGTCTAACTTAAGTATTGGCAGTCAAGGTGCATTGTGGGTAATACATGCATCACAAGTGAGAAACAGGCATGTAATCAAATCAGATTTTGATCTTTTAGCATGTGTGTTTTTAAATGTTGGCTCGTGCTGCTAAATCGGAGTTTGTTAGCTCATCATCAGTCACAAAAAATAAAAAAAACAGGTGCCAACTTTGCAGTAGTTGCATTTCAGCGTTCCCCCCCCAAGAGGCTCAAACACGAGCTGCGATCGTCTGTTTCAACGCACTTTGCAAACAGACAATTAAAGCAGCTGCACAGCGGTCGGGTCAGCGCCAGTCTGTGCAACTTTTGTGCCAAAGGTCACAAGACCCACAGACTTTGAACCGCCACAATAAAGAACGTATAAAGATAGAGAGCGAAGAGTTTGACGCCGCTCAGAACGAGGAAGAGCTTTAACAGGCTGAAGAACTCGCACACTGCTCACCTGGACGTACACAACTAATAAAATCGTAAATGAAACCCAACTCGGGGATTCGTAGCCGCAGGTTCGGTACACTTGCAGCTGCAGTCACAGGATGTTAAAACCACCAGAAACAAACTGGCAGAAACCTGCTGTCGTCACATCTGTTTCCATCCGCGCACCACCTCCACAGCAGAAAAAACTACGTGACGGTTAATCAAGATGGCCGAGAAATTTGAACTTTTGAGCAGATATTTACCTTAAGAGCTGGTGGAGACTGAAACAGAGCTACAGGATGAATGACTACTGTCAAAGAAGATAAACACACTGTCATAATGCACTTACCAGACACATGACTACCAATTCATCTCAATGATGCTGTGGTGGGAAAAATACTCCACATGAGACGTTCTTTACATCACCTATAGACACTGAATACTGTCTGGGACACACGGCACAAGTTCCTATATGGACATATATGGGTAAGGAGTTATTTCTGAAAGCGTTAAGGTTGTTTTCCTGTTTCACACATTACAAACCGCCCCTTGTCTCAATCTTGGCGAGAAACCATAGACTGTCATTTTCTCAAGGTCAGTGATGTGTATGTGCAAGTGCAGGTTGTGTGAATGTTTTAAAAAGGCCAACCACAGGAAGCTGCTCTCACAGCCTGGTTGAAGCGTCCACCTGACTCGTCTCTCCTCCCGCTGATAACCAGCACAAAAGAACAACGGGTTTCGAGCCGTTGCCTGAAAACCAGAGGAGAAGTTACTGTGTTTGGCCGTGAGACAAAATGACCCCCTGCAAAACGACTCCAAGTTTGAGCTGTTTCATCCGATAACGTTTGAAAAGTCTCGGAGAGCCGCGCTGTTAAAATTGTGTCACTGTCATTCAAGTTAACGGGGAGCGACACCGGAACGTTAGCCGCTCAGTCGCACAACATGAGGACGATCCAGGTGTGTTTTTAGCTTCACGCACCGCCGAGCCAACATCCCTGATCAGACTCACGACTTCAACACGTAAAGCCCGGGGGCGGCGTGACGTAGTGAAAGTAATCATGATGAACTGATATTTGTTGGTATCAAGTTTCCATCCAGAGAAGAAGAGGAAATAGTTCAAGTGTGATATCCATCATCAACTACAGTCTGTCTGTTGGTCTCTGCTACATGCCAGGCATATTTGTATTTTGTCGTCACGTTTAATTACTTTTAATAAAAAAAAACCTTTAAACTTATGCGCTCAATGTTGTGTCAGGTTTTACCCGCGGAACCAAAAATGGTACTCGAACGTCTAATTCGAGCGTCTACCAGCGCAGCACATTTCATAACGCTGGACACACGACTAACTCTGACCTCACTCTGCGTCCCGCCTAGAAGAAACTGACTGACTGACAGAGTATCGGCTTCCCCCCCCCCCCACCGACTCTGGACGCCCAGTTCACTGCGGTGTTTCACTCTGTGTGGCTCCGAGCGACTGTGCGTTTGCATGACTGTGTGTTTTTCATGCATCGTGATTCTGTGTTTGTGTGTGAATGGACCGGGCTGAATCAGTAAACACCGGTTTGAAATGCAAACCGGTCATTACCAAGAGCAGCCACACCCGAGCCTCTTCTTCTTCTTCTTCTTCTTCTTCTTCTTCTCCCTCCTTTCCCCTCTCTGAAAGTGGAGTAGCCTCAGCACATCAGCTTCAGCCAGCAACAGGAAAGATTTACACCCACACACACACACACACACACACACAGCTGGGACTTAAACCAACGCAGCGGCGGAGGTGGTGGCGTGCGAGCGGCTGTTTGTGACCTCTGATTCCAGGTACAGACACAAATTCTGGTCATCTCGGCGGGAGAACTCTTCCCCGGGTGCATTTGATTTAATCGACCGCTTCCGCCTGAAAGCGCGTCCGTCCAGCTGTGAAGTCTGGACACGCGACCGGTGGGACTTGACCGGGTGTCGTCCGCACAGCGATTACCGTTTAATCACACGGAGGCGATGCACAGACACTTCCTCTCCGAGGGACATCAGTGTGGTCGATCCACTGGAGAGGGTTTTTATTTCAGGAAGCAACGTGGAGCATCGAAACAACAACAACAACAACAACAACAACAACAACGTCTGTTTGGCTGCTATTCATCTGATCGGTCTTCATTAGAGGAGCATTTTAAATGAATGACCTAAAATCTGATCCTGAAGCAGCTGTCTGTAGTTAAGAGTTCTGAGAGAGAATCTGACGACAACACGCTCTGTGTACCTTGTTCCTGTTAGTCAGAAGGAAACTTTGACTGCAGGCGGTTTACCTGAAGTAATTAACATGACATCAGGTTACAGCGAGTTTCACAGATATTATAATGTCAGGAGTTTCCCTCATCAGATGACTTCGTACAATATCTCTCCTTTCTCTTTCTATCACTCATCTGTTCACTTTACAGCCTCTGGATCAAGTAATTCCAGTAAATCAACAGGAAATATCAAACAACAACTCTGATAGTTTCTTTAAAGATGATTTTCCAGTTTCAGCTTCTCAAATGTGAAGATTTACACATTCATCTTTTGAGTTTTCGGCTGCTTGGACTCAGTTTGTCGGTGTCCTTCTGCATCTTTCATTTCAGACAAAAGAAGCCAGCGTTTGTTGTGCCCACACACCAGAACTTAGTTTCGACTGAAGAAAAAGAAACCAGGATTTAAAAGAAACTGAACCTGCTTCCCACTAAAGGTGCTTCGGCTGATACCAAAGTATTTTTACTTTACTTTTACTTGAGGATCTATTTTTCTGACAACTTTTCACTTTTCCTCCCTGCGTTTTAAAAAACACAAACGCCGCCACTTTCTTCTCCTCACACGCTTCCGAAACAATCTTTACTTTGAATCCACCTGGAGGTGAATCATTGATTATTTTTCTTTCAGTTCGGTCACTGCGCGCCACTTTCCCACCATCACGGGACTGAAGTTCACCCTGTCGGTTCATTTCACGCACAGCAGACGTTAAAGACACAACAAGACAGAAACAGGCAGAGAGGGAGAGACTCTGCTGAGGTGACGAAGACTCGGGTTCAGTTTGCTTTGCACAGAAACGTCCTTTTACTTTTAGACTTTGAGGACATTTCAGAGTTTGTATGTAAAGACTGTGAAATATCTGTACTTCTACCTGAGTACAGAATGTGTGTACTTATATCAGACTGCATCACAGGAGAGATGTAAGAGATGCGGAGCTGAAACAGGTAGTGGAACAAACGATTAGTCATGAGTCAAATAATTAAATCATCAACTAAAGTGATAATTATTAAACCATTTAACATCTTTAGCAGGAATGTCAAAGGAAAATGCCGGTTTCAGGTTCTCCTACTGAGGATTCGCAATTCATTTCTGTATATTTTTAGATTCTAGACTAGAAAAAAAACTCAGTTTTGGAGGCATAACGAGCTACTTTTTAGTTGTTTTATAAACCAGTCAATAAGGACGATGATCGGTTGTCGCCGCATTGTTTCCCTGCCCACTTTGTGAGTGTAAATAAAAGTGGGGAAGGTTTGAATTTGCTGTAGTTCAGCACAGAGCCACCACTATCTACAGCCTCAGAAAAGAAAAAGAAAAAAGAAAAAAAGAAAAAACTGCCATAGAGTGAAGAGTGTGTGACACAGTGTCAACAGGAGCTGATCTGTACAACCTTCACCTGGACACGGTTTACTGCAGGGGGGCTGTACAGGTGAATAAAAGCTTATCCTGGTATTGGGACACATAAGAGCTTTATAACGTGTGTGTGTGTGTGTGTGTGTGTGTGTGTGCGTGCGTGTGTGTGTGTGTGTGTGTGTGTGCCACCTTGGATGGAGTGCTGTGGTTACACCCCGCCAGCAGGAGAAGGCAGGATGTGTGTGAAATGTTCGCAGAAGTCGGGACAGGAGTGTCCTGGGTGCGTTACCGCTTCTGAGAACAGGGCACGGTCAGACTGACAGTGCTGGAGATGTTCAGGGCTGACACACACACACACACACACACGAGCGCGCGCGCGCGCGCGCACACACACACACACACACACACACTTCAGATGCCTCAGCACGCGCTGATGGAAAAGCCCGGACTCCCGCAAAAAACACACGAACAAAAAAACTAAAAAAAAAAAAAACTAAAAAAAGACGCACGGACACACTCACAGCGGAGGAATCTCACACATGGAGAGCAGAATAATAAAACTGGACTCACCTTTTCTTCTTCTATCTGTGAACTCGTTTGTCAGGTAAATCCAGGTCTGAGTCCTCGCCGAGTGGAGAACAATGCGCCGTCGTACCTGAGGTCGCGTCCTGCGCCACGTTCTTGGCACAAAGTGGAACAAACAAACAAACACTAAAAAAAAAACAAACAAAAAAAACGCGCGACTTGCGAGATTTCCAGCGCACTGATCGTCTTCTCTGTGTTTCCACTCCGGCTTCTTTCTCCTCCTCCTCCTCCTCCCCAGAATAAAAAACTTGATGTGCGGTGTCGGTCACCTGTGTTTGGGACTTCTTCCGTCTCTTCCGGTTGTTACCTGTGCGCAGTGATCGTGCGGGTGAGTCCCAGGAGGAGCACAAAGGGCGCGGCGCGGCACGGCACGGAACAGTCCTCCTCCTCCTGCTGCTGCTGCTGCTGCTGCTGTGCTGCCTCTCTGTCACAAAGGAGCGGCCTGGAGCTCTCTGCTCCGCCGCTGCCGCCAACCTGAGCCGCCGCGCACCGCCCACAGCGGCCCCCTGCCGGCTGACGAGGAGCGCCGAGCAGCCAATCAGAGAGCGGCTGTGACGTTCTCCAGGCGGGTTCATATGGTCGTGACAGCGGCGGTGAGGTGAATGATTTATGGCCAAGGTTAGCAGGAGGTCACCGTGTTATCTGTAATGATCAAATCACAGATAATCAGTTTCATGAATGTGGCCCAAAACCACAGCGGGCTGCACAACATCCGCTGTCCTCCGAACCAAGAGAGGAAGAACATGGCTTCATGAAAAATAACTTTAAAAGGGTCTGATGGGTTTAAAAAGAAGAAGAAGAAGAAGAAGAAGAAGAAGAAGGAGAAGAAGAAGAAGAAGAAGAAGAAGGGTTTCTGAGTCTTACTCCCAATTTATCACTCCCAGTTTTTGACGAATGCACCTGTGAGCTCTGACGAGACCCAAAAATCAACTTTTCTTACAAACGTTACTAATTAATTAACCATTTAACTAAGTTTTTAACGCAAATGCCAAAAAAAACCTGCTGGTTTCAGATTCTCCTGATGATGATTCACCTCTCATCTCTGTATATTTTAAAATTTCAGCAATTTGAAGACACAGCGAGCTGTTTTTTTTTCTTGTTTTACAAACCAACAATAATCATTAGTCGGCTCATTGTTTCTCTGCCCGCTTGTGAGCAAATTTGCACAAAGCCACCACGATTTACAGCCTCAGATAAAACTGCCATATACTGTGACACAGTGTCAACAGGAGCTGAACTGTACGAGCTTCACGATGACAGGATTCACCGCAGGGCTGTCGTACAGAAGCGTCAGGTTTCGGTGAGTGTCGTTATTTGACGAGTTCAGGATTTTTGAGACTCAAAAATCTACTTTTTCTTATAAATAAGGTCCTTTATTAGGGGGAAGAAGAGCTGAGGAGGAGCCTCAGAGGAGGGATCGGTCTCCAGGACAGGCAGACATGCATGCAAAACATGTCGAATCTGCAGAACAGATCAACAAACACGGCTCTATGCTGACGATCAGTCCGTCTACGTTACACTGATTCTTGCCGTCCTGTTCATGTCAGATCAGCTCTTGTCAAGAATCTCTGCGTTACATTTGATTCTACCCTCTCTTTCAATCAGCACAACCAAGAAATGACGATGATCGCAGTTTTACCACCAACACAACACAGATAATATGAGGTCAGTCAGTCTGCAGCTGATGCAGAGACCCTGAGACCGAATCGTTGCAACGTTTTATTTCGAAGGCTGCAGCTCGAGTCTGGACACAAACAGGAAGGTTGGATCAGGTTGCACCGATCCGAGCCTCGCTTCACCGGCTTCCTGTTCACATCAGATCAGAGCGTTGAGATGCTGCTGATGACACGCAAATCTGTGAACAGGTTTGCCTGCTTCGTACCCGTCTCACCTCATTAAACGTTTTACTTCCACATCGCTCGTTACGCTCTCAGGACTCTTTTCCTCCCGACTGAACCTGGAGTTACAGAGCGGCTACAGAGACGCTTCCTTCCATCGAATCAAACTTAATTTTTAAGTTTAACCTTTAATGATTTTGCGCTGTAGAGAGCTGAAGTCACTACTGGGGCCTTATTTCAGGACAGATTTGTATGACCATGATTGGAGACAAACAACATTGCTTGTGTCACGAATTACAACAGTTTAAAAGATGATTTTTCAGCTTGAGAAAGTCTCAGTGTGTCGAAATACTAATGAAATATAAGACCTGCTGTTTAAATATTGCAGCGCTGCTCTTGTGTATCAGCAGATTTTATGGGATTTTCATTGTTTCTGGTCCCGTTTGTTTGCTGGCGGACGTGTTGGTGTCGGTGATGTATGTGGAGCGAGTGGGTCACTGAGAGGTTTTAACACAAAACTAGACGATACTTTACCTTACTTACGACAAACTGAGACTTTTCTTTGACATGGAAATTGGGCTCTCTGTCTAATTATTGCTCATTACGTCCTGTAAAGTACAGGAGTTGTAATAATTGTAATCCAGAGACAAACACATGACAAAAAGAGAAAAGGCTGTAGAGAAACAGTCTGAGGCGTCTGACCTGGACATTGTTTCTGTCTCTCCCCTCTGTTTCCTGTCACCTTTTTAATTGTCCACTTGTGAATGAAGGGAAATAGCTCAAATACTTTAACGTGACGCAACGGCCTTAAAATAAACTAACAGAGATGGGTAAGTGAAGTCTTCAGAGCACCAAAATAACCACTTAAAGTACCCACACCACAGAATTATAATTAAGCTGTGTGGGTTTTTTTTTCCACCACCGTCCATTACAGGTTTTGTATAAATGTCCGCAGAGCAGCTGCGTCGTCTGCTTTCCTTTTGTCACAGAGCTGAACTAATCCGTTTCATGGTTCCAGTCCCTTCAGTTCTCTGCATCGAATAAATTAATTAAGAAACACAATTCAGCACATCGTCCTCATGCAAATATTCTCCCTCTGTGGGTTTTAGCTGAATCTTTAGTTTTACTGTCACATTTCTGGTGAAACAGAAATCGAGGTGGCTGTCGATGGTACGTTTGGATCTCAGAGGTCGACCGATACGTCTTCTTTCAGGGCCGATACTGACGCCAATTATTAGAAATCAAGAAGACTGACATTAGATATTTGGAGCACATATTGAGTTGTAGCAGTAAAAACTCTGAAAACAACCACTTTACTTGAGTAATTTCTATTTTCTGCCTCTTCCTGCTGCTACTTCAGTTACTAGTTCCTTTGCAGATTCAGATTATTCCGTGTTAATAAACTATTAAAAGAGAATTAGATGTTGTTGTGGGCGACACTGTGTGAGAAGATGCTGCATCGAAGGTAGCATATTTTTAAATTAGTGTATTTTATCGGCAACCTGGCAGAAAAATTACAGATACAGTTAATCAGAAAAAGCTCTTTACCGGCCCCGATGATCAGACAACCCCCGGATCAGCAGACCCACTCACTGGGTCAGGAGTTACAACCAAATAGCAGAGATTTTGTTGCTTTAACTAATAAAGTTGTAACATCTAATCCTTCAGATCCTTCTGCATACAACCTGGTGTTATCACAGTACCAGAATCGATGTTCGATACCGAAGGCAAAAAGTTCAAAACCCTGAAGGTCTAAAATCTTGACCTCCGATTCATCCGGCCTCCTGACCTCGTCCTCTCATTACAGCACAATAATGACAATGCGAGCCACAGAAACAACACCGCCACCGTTCCTCCAGTAACAATAGGCTCTCAGGCTCATGTTTAATTCAGGAGGCGAGGGCACGAGGGCCCGCGGGGCGACCCAGTTCACCGCCCCGGTGACAGGGCACAATCCAGAGAGGCTGTCGGTACATCACGTCAGGAGCAGAAAGAAGCTGCTTATCTTTGTTTTTCCTCCACAGCTCGAACCTGCAGTTCAGGATGAGCGTGTTTGCGCTTCATATTGCCGCAGTAAGGTTTATGGAGCCCTTCAAACCGCCGTCCCATAATGAAAACGAGCGGAGAAAGGGAGGGAATAAAGATAAGGAGGAAAATAACAGGACGACGGCACGGCACGGACAGAGATGGAGGGAGAGTGAAGACGCAGGGCGAGGAAGGAGTTCCTGTTTATACAAAAAGGTCCAGGCGTGTGGAGGTCAGCGTGTGAGAGATGTGACAGCCGTGTTTGTTCAACATGTACACTCTGCTGTCCTCGCCGGGCGGCTGGCGTGTGTCTGAGCGCTCGGCCACAGTGTGTTCCAGCGCTCATAGTTTCCATGTTGTGGCATCGAGGCGTCTCTCTCTCTCTCTCTCTCTCTCTCTCCGCTCCCTGATTTCCTCTCAGCGTCACTGACAGCTGCCCCCGGATGCTGCTCACGCCGTCGCCATGGTGATGAAGATGCTGATCCCCACCCCCACCCTCTCCACGCCGCGCACACCTGTTTGTCATCGAAACACGACTGAACGAATGTGGCGTGTCAGGGCGCTAATACCCAGCAGGCCAGGGGTTACCGCCAGGACAGAGACGTAATGTTAATAATAAGGTCTGAAATGTGCTCTTATTGCACCATGAGTCGTGTTTTATGGCAGGTTTGTTTTGTGTGAGCGCACATTAAACAGCTGCTACGCGGGAAAGTTGCGTCGCCATATTGATCAATAAGACTCATTCGGAGCCGACGGAGGAGAGCGACAGGACAGGATGTTGGGTGATTTCCTCGGATCGATGTTAACTTCATGGCTTTGGACCGGCAGCGTTAAGAAGACCTGGCGGAAACTAATTTCACCCGACATGACACGTGTTGCTCTCACTCGCTGATGGAGGTTCTCAGTCATCCAGGTGTTGGTAGTTCTGAGTGCTGTATCATCAGAAACTGGACTTGTTTCAGTTTCCTGCGGACGTTTCGACTCTCACCCGGGACAGGAGGCCTCTTCAGCTTTTCTAACTGACTGGAGGTCGAGTTTGCACGCTTCAACTCTGCGCGCTCTCACTCTCACACCGAAAAACCCCAACAAAAATGTCAGAGCTCTGCAAGATGCGCTCAGTATTCTTTTGAATTGTCTGTTTCATATTTGCTTCATAACAGGGCTGCAAAAGTCACCACGGTGACCACAACAGAGCGCAATACAACAGGTTTGTCTCAGTGAGGTGTTGCAGCAGCACATAACACCGGAACAGCCACGAGTAAAACTGAAAATGTAAAGATTCAATCTGCTCAACCTCGTGTCTGTTAAACACTCAATGTAGATGTGGACCCACAGAACTAACGATGGCTCCACACTTAAGCCATACATCCTTTTTTTGTAGCTGCTAAGCTAAAAGCGTTAGCGTCTGAAGCGGG
Organism: Acanthopagrus latus; assembly: GCF_904848185.1. Lineage (NCBI taxonomy): Eukaryota > Metazoa > Chordata > Actinopteri > Spariformes > Sparidae > Acanthopagrus > Acanthopagrus latus. The sequence continues at coordinate 5,310,577 of NC_051039.1, read as the reverse complement.
TGCACAAGCTCGACCGCTGAGTTAATATCGTCTTTTCAAAGCAATCTGGGAACTCAGCTGGAGAAACTTTCACTTTTTAAATGATTATCTTTTGGGCCTCTCCTTGGCTTCAGTGAAAGAACGGGTGAGGAGTCAAAGGCAACAGGGAGAGAGGGAGGAGATGACATGCAGCAAAAGGGTCAAAGGTCGGATTTTAAGTCCTCTTCTACTTTTCATTTCACCGTGACTTTCCATCAGCGTGAGAGGTTTGGGCAGGTCAGGGGACGAGACAATTTCCAGCCGCGTTTGTGACGATAAAACAGGCATTTTACAGTAAAACATGATCTTCTGCTAAACCTAACCTAGTTGTTTTTGTGCCTGAATCGAACCAGATCGTAAACATCACACTGTCATAACATAAAACTGGAAGGTAAAGAAACGTTGAGTCGCGACATATCTGTGGATTGCAGAAAAACGTACGTAGGTTGAAAGATGATGTACCTCAGCGATTTTGAATCCAGATGTGTTGTTTCAAATACCAGATATACTTTTGATTTGCTTCCTCACAATCTTCCTGCAGAAACCCCGAGGGTGCAGGTAAACATCGCTGCAGTAGCCGGAGCTGGTGTGAAATAACTGCAGGAAGTCTGTTAAATCAGCTCACAGGCCTCAATATTCTCGATAACGCGTTGATGCTATTTATACACTTTGGGGTTCATACGGTAATCATGAAATAACAAGGCAAATGTAAAGTCAAGAGGTTATTTAAAAAAGATCGCTGTGTTACTAAAAAAAAAAAAAGAGTCAGAACAGACAAAAGGTTGTTGTAGATCAGGAAGCAGAATGGGGAGGAAAAGGAAGCGTTGTGTGCATCCCAAGACAACGACGGAGGAAGAGCCGAGCGCCTCAGAGTGATTTACTGAGTGTGTGTGTGTGGTGGGGAAAAGAAAAGCGGAGTCAACAACTCAATGACAGCCAGACCGACGCCCACAGGCGACCATGTGCGGCGTAACAAAAAACCCACGAGATCTCAGAGCGATTCGCGTGTGAGCAGCAGCGTGTGTCAGAGTTATGTGGGGTCTTGTGCAACATTGTTCGAGTCAGAATTGTGACTTTATGTGTTTCTGGCGTGCGCATAAATCCCACATGGAGCCGCTTATTGTCATCTGGCATTGATTGTGGGAGGGCCTTGATGTCCCGGTGATTGCCCTCATCAGTGATTTCCACCCACCCCACCCCCGCTCTTAATGCCATTAGCAGGAAGGCAGCAGCGGGTCTCTTACTCAATCCGAGCGCGGACGGGAAGTCGTACATGTGCAGAACAAGCCGCTGGCGTGCTGTACTGTACGTTTCCCAAAAAGAAAATCCCCCTCCTGACCCCGCCACACACGAACACACACATACTTTTCTGACATCGCAGTTCCTGAGAAATGTAAATGAGCGGGAAGCAGGCCTCCATGTGGTCCTGCCACTTACAGTACCCGGGGGAATGTGGGACTTTTTTTTTTCTTCAGTTTGCTGAATTGGTTCAACGTGAAACGTGTTTGATTGCTGTGAGATCGTGAGATGCAGCTGTTTCGGAGCATTTTAGCGTCTTTCAGCTCGCTGTTTATTGGGTTTTTTTTACGGCACAAGACTTTTCAGTTTCGGTTCCCCGTCACAGGTCAGCTCATATCCAGACACAACAGGAAGCTGTTTGTTACTGACAAAGCAGAAAATGGTGATGAGCTAGTAAACAAAGTGGAGCATTTAGCACCAGATCCTTCTCTTCTCATCTTTGTTTACTGTCTGTCTTCTTTGTTAAATGAACATACGAGTGCAGGGAGGTGGAGGTGGAGGTGGAGGTTCTGTGTAGCCAGAGAGGACTTTTTTGTTTTAAACATGATTTTGCACAGAAGTAGTAAATCAGTGAGTTGCTGCAAAGACACACTTCACTCTATCTGCAAGCTTTCTCTTCTTGTTTTTCTGTTCCGTCTACTACAACAATAGGAGAACAGAAAGAAACGGAAACCACTAAAGAGGCGCTGGATTATTTACGTGAAATTTAATTTCCTCAACATCACACTTACTGTCAATACCGGTTATCTGCAGCAGCTCTAGTCTTGTGTCATCTCGTTATCCAGTGTCTCCAAACGAGGGTGTCAGAACCTGTCAAAGATCACAAAATGAATTAACTTAACGTGTCAGGAGGCATTTAACCCAATTCTGCTACACAAATGCTGTTTATCTCCTTGATAAATATAATAATAATCCTCTTCAGGCCTCTTGAATTCAAACAGAAAACATGTTTTGGGTGGAATCGGTCACAGCCAGCGCTCACATGCAACCACGGACATGATGCAACAAGTCGACTTTGCTTTGTATTAAAGGATCAGGAACCAAACAAAGACTTTTCCTGCGAGGGCTTCCCTCCGAAACGCAGAGGAAGTATTCGGCCTACGTCTAACGAAACAGGACACAACAAATAAAATATGAAAAAAAAACCAAAACAAACTGTGCTTGAATACATGAATTAGCAAATGTACCTTTCTGCTCAGATACAGAACAAAGTGGACCTGAACAGAAGAGGCTGTACAAGTGCAGATCTGCCTCTCTGCCTCCATGAGAGGATCACATGACGGCTCGGTCAACACTCGCAGCTCTCGAGTATCTGTTGCCACACGCAGTTGTAACTAATGTTTCTCATTCCTTCTCTGCTATTCATTCACCCCACGTCACACACTCTCACTTCTTTTATTCATTAAGCCGCAAACGCTCCCTGGTTCCCCGAAACATTTCTAAATCTCACTTCCAGATAACTCACACTCTGCTCACTCTGCGTCCTGTGTATATTTCTTATCTAGGCGAGGGAGAAGCGAGCGTCCCTTATCTTAATGCTGGCCCCTTCTCATCCTCACCTGATAAATTCAGGGCCCTCGCTTGGCAGTTTTCCCACATTTAGTTTCGCTCACCTCTCCTCCAAGTGGTGGGTTTTGGACCCGCAGTAAATTTCTGTCATGCCCTGGTTTGACTTTTAAAAAGGGAAAGAAAAAAAACACACAAGGGCTCTCATTTGAAAGTCAAAGGCGATGGACGGGCGGGGCGGCGGGGGGGGAGCTTTTCTGCTCGCTTGGTGAGATAAAGAGCATTTGAAGAGAACAGATCCACTCAGCAGCAGCAGCAGCAGCAGGGTTATCAGCGCTCAAGGCCACAGCAGACACAGATTTTAGGATACAGTTCCAAACAACAGTCTACATAGTTTCAGCAGCGCGTTCGAGCAAGCCGAGGCTGCAGATGTGCGGGACTTGAGGGTCGAGGCGTCGTCCAAGCTCGCTTCTGTGATCCGTTTAACCCCTCTGTCTGCCGGCAGCTGGTCTGAGCTGGTCTCAACCACAACATCCTCTGGGTTTTTTTGTTTGTGTGTGTGTGTGTGTGTGTGTGTGTGTGTTGTCAGAGTACATCCTGCACACTGGCCCAGATCTCCTCCAACACCTTGTGAAACCTTGTGTCCACTTAATTTTTGACTCACTTTACTTTCACTTCCTTTCTGTTGTTTGTTTGGTTAGTTAGTTAGTTTCGTGTTGCGATCACACTTCATCTGACGCCATCTTCACCTCCACCGTCTGCAGTGCTGAGATGTAAAGCGCAAATTCGAGTGACTTTACTTGAGTATTTCCATGTTTTTTGTTTGTTTTTTTTCCAGCTTTTGTACCTCTACTCCACTACGTTTAGTTACTAGTTGCTTGTCAGAGCGTCACGTCTCCAAATGTGGCAGTTTGAGACTTTGTGATAGAAACTGGAGGATGAAGGTGAAACTTTTTTAAAGAGAGAGTATAGAGGTTTCTCAGAGGACGTGTGTAGAATGGGATGTGCTGCTGTAGATTAAACTAGCCGATAGTATATACGGCTCATCTGGCGTAATTGAAGCCTCAAGATCCCAAATTTGGTTTGAAAAGACGTTATTTACACCCTCAAATAACGTCTTCTCAAACCAATTCAACCCATTTTATGTCTTAATGGTTGTTGACATTTTAAAACAAGTTGTTAAATGTTCATTAAAATGCTTCTGAAACATAAAAAACAAGAAGCTGGACATTATATTCCAGTCTGCTGCTGCTACAGCTCGTCTGGTTTTGGAGCCCGGCTGCACGGACTCACCCCGTCGTTCAGCCACAACAGCATCAGTGCGGTTCACCGCTGATGTTGGTTATTATTGAGTCTGGTTTTCATTCAGTGTCCCAGTTTTTACCAAAAGGTGTCAGCTGGGGTTTGTGGTTAAGGGCTGCTGTGCAAGTACACATACTCAAGAACTGCACGTGTTTTTAAAGTATTAAAAGTATTTCCATTTTCCTGCCACTTTTAAACTTCTACTCCATTACAAAATATTCTCCTCCGCTACATTTATTTGAACACTCCAGTTACTTTGTAGATTACTAGCTGCAGCAGCACAATCTTAGATTAATCCCTCACCAATAAATGATACAAACAAGCTGAATATATTGATCGACCCAGTATATACATGTACGTAAATGTGTTTATAATTAACTTCTGTTACTCAGGTACATTTAAAATCAGATACTTTGGGACTTTGGTTGAAGTACCGAACTTAAACAACTGCTGCCAAAAACAATCTAAAATATGCTGCATGGAGCCAAAACCATAAAAAAAACAGCTGTAGTGTAAAAGGTAACAGAAGTACATGGATGGGGGGCGTCCACATACTTTTGACTTTATAGGGTATGTTAAGTACATACCAGTGAATCAGAGCTCCATCTTCACCTGACCTCGTCTCTTCTATATAGCGCCCCCATGTGGCTAAAACGTGCCAACTACAGCAGGGTTGATGATTTAAAACCGCACATAACACAGTGAACTGTAAGAACAACTCACAGTGAGGAAGACAGAAGACAAACACAAGGTTCTTACAGGTTTGTTTGTTTTTTTTTTAAATATTATTTTAATACTTTTCTTAAAAAAAGATGTTGTACTCCATAATCTGAACAAGATGAATCTATTGACCTCAATGTCTCACTCACCAACATACCAACAGGTTGTTCTGGGTAAAATAAAATCAGAGAAAGCAAAAAGAAAAAAAGAAGAATACCGGTAAACTCAGAAACAATCAAATATGAAAGGGGGAAAAAGAAATGAATGAAACATTTAGGGGAAAAAAAAAAAAAGAAGTGATTATAGAATCGAAAACACTCACAGATCTCTGGGCCAACCTAAGGAAACCAGGAAAGGCTCCTGCCTCCAGAAACACACAATGGCACACGACATCCCGAAAGAGTTACCATGGACGATGAAAGATTTTTTAAAAAATAAAAACTAAAAAGACAAAACAAAACAAAAAACCTATTATACAGACTGTAGAAGCTGTGAGGGAGATAGTGGAGGACGCGACGGCTAAGAGAGGCTAAAAAAAAAGAAAAACAAAACATGTACATGATGTCAGGAAGTAATTAAAAAGATGCCAGTAAAGAAGTAGTTAAGTGCAGATATCGAACACCTACAGAATGACGGGGGCGTACAGAGATTTTGGAACCGCTTCTTCAAGCTATTACAGAGCAAAAACTGCTGCATGACTTCGGATTTAAAAAGGGGGTAAAAGGAAAATTAAATAGCAATAAAAACATAGCCTTTAATATAAAGTGAAAAGAAAATGCATTTTACATGTAAAAAAATGTGAATGAACTTTCAGCACTCAATAGATCGGTTTTGGCATAGAGTCGAGAAAAAAAAAAAAAAATGAACAGAAAAAAGTTATGAGAGAGAATAAGACAGACGAAACAATCCTCTCAATAGAATCATAAAAAAGTTTTTTTTTTTTCTTTTTTTTCTTTTTTCTTCTTTACAGTAAATTCTACAAAATCAAAACCAGAGCTCAGAGATGAACACAGAGACGAGCTTTGCTCCCCCGAAATCCAAATTCCTCTCATGTTCTTTTTCGGTGACTTTTCGTCGTATATAATATATATTCATGTATCTATTTATATATATATAACATGTATAATTTGCAGGGTATGATTGTTAGTTTACAGGCCAGAGCGCTAAGGCAAAGGACACACTCGGAGACTTTTTAAAATGTTCCTTCCTCGTCGCCCTCGGATGTTCACGCAGACCGAGCACCACCTGAAGTCTCCAGCTCTCCAATTAGTGAGTGAAGAGAGAATTAGAAGGAAGTGAAGGGAGGAAGGGTGTCTTAGAAAAGTGTGTAAATGTGGCCGGGGCTGTTGCGTTCCCACCGTGTCCTGAGGAAAGCGAACGACTCTCAGACGACCGCTGGGCCTGACTAAACTAGACCACACCAGCCCACCCCTCGCAGCTAAAATCCAGCTTCAAATATCTTCTTTTTTCTTTTTTTTTTAAGAGACATAATTAAAAGAGAGGAAAAAAAAACCAACAAAAAAAAAAAAGTGATCTGTCCATTTGTAATTTGTTCACCCGTTGCTTTTTAAACCATCTTCTCTCCTCTCAGGACACTAGAGAATAAGGTTTGTCAACTTAATTTCTTAAATTAAATTCACCTCTTCGCCGACATTATTTATCTTTTTAAATGTAAAAGTTCTGTCCCCTCCTGTTCATCCTGTCTTTCTTGTTTCTGCTCGAGGGAGCCGACTTATCATTTCACTGTCCTTTTTTTTTTTTTTTTTTTTTTTTTTAAATTCGACCTGCCGTCCGTGGAAACAACCATAAACACCAAACCAGACACCAAAACGTATCTGAGGTTGGAGGAAAAGAAGAGGGCATTAATTTAACTCCCCCCTCTCATTCACATGACACAAGCCAGCTGTTTCAACTACTGAGAGAAAGGGACAGTTACTATCAAGTTGTGTGTGTGTTTATTTATGTGTGTGTTTGTTTATGTGTGTGTGTGTGTGTGAGTGAGCAGCGACCAGGTGCATCAGAGCTTTGTGGTTTATATGCTTGTGTTAAACTGTGTCTGTGTGTCTACTGTGTCCCTCTCTCACTCCCATTATCGGCTTTATCCCTCTCAGAACAGATTCTCTTCAAAGATGGCCATCAGGTCGCTCTGGAAGTTGATGTCGATGGTGTCAGCCATCTGCAGAGGAGACGAGAACAACGGGAAGCATTAAAAGAGGAGAGTCCTTTTTACAAAACCAGAAATCAGTGTTTCTTTTAAAGATAGTTTGGTGCGTACCGCCTCTCTCCTGCGCCTCTCCTGCTCACGGCGGCGGGCCATCTCCCTCTGCTGGTCGGGAGTGTTCTGTGCAGCCGCGGAGGGCGGGGGCGGGGCCTGTTGCTGTACAGGTGGGGCCTGTGGGGAGTGAGTGGGAGGGGTGGAAGCTGGAGGTGTCGGAGCAAGTGGTGACTGTTGCTCCTGGCGACGGCGGGCGTCTTCTTGTGCTCGGCGCGCGTGCTCGATGGTGTCCTCGTCGTCGCGGCTACTGGAAGAAAAATGTAAATAAGTTCAGTGTCTGACTTCAGCAGGTCCGTGAGCTCTAACATTTACTGAACAAAGGCTAAATATATATTAAACATGCAGAAACAACATGATACTTTATATATACTTAATAGATTCATTCATTCATTCACTCATTACATCCCTTTGTTTCTGCTTCTTTCCCTGTTACAAACTTCTCCGTCTTCCTCCAACCTACCGAAGCTTCTCCTGCTCCCTCCTCGCCTGCTCTGCCTGGGCTTTCAGCTGTCTCTCTCTCTCCTCCTTCTCCCTGGCGGCCCGCCTGAACTGTTCAAAGCTGTCGCTGGAGGAGCGCACGGCGGAGGCCGGCGTCGACTGGGACTTCTGAGCGAGGCTGGCCCAAGAACCCATGTTCTTTAACTTCACATCCTGGGAGAAGACGAGGAGAGGGGGTTAAGAAAACGTTTAAATGGAAGGAGAGATCACAGACAAACCAAACAAAAGTGTGGTGTGGCTGTAATGTGTCTAAAAGCATCACCGTCTCATCACACACCTGTGTCTTCTTGGGAGCAATGGGAGTTTTGGGCTCTTGTTTGATTTTGATGTCTTGCTGGGAGCAGGGGGGCGCTGGAGAGTCTGGGAGGCGAGAACCAGGACGAGAACCATCCATTGACTTTAGATCCAACCCTGTAGGAGACACACATTTACAGCTTAAATAACCAGGCAGGCAGAAACTGAGATAATGAGCAAAAAATGTTTCCATAAAGTGGATGTAGATAGACGTAGAAAATCTGTCTGAACTCAAGAGTCACAGAAGACATGACATGGCCGTGACTGCAGGTAGGAACAGAGATCCTGCTGTTTAAGATTCGGACACTCACTGTGTTTGCTGTCCGGTTTGTGTGAGTCTTGACGCATGGCAGGGCTGAAGGGCGAGGGCGGCAGAACCGGCGACTGGGAAGGTTTCTCTTCTTTGACGGCCACCAGGTTGGACCTCTGCTCCTGCAGGCGGACACGTCACAATGACATGCAAAGAGTCCATTATCAAGAATCACAACGTCTCTCAGCATTAAAACAGATGAGTTTTCTTTTTAATATTTTGTTTTGCTGACACACACTAACACACAGAGCACAGAGGTAGGTGGATGACTCACATGTTTCTTGGTCTGTGAGGGTGACTGTTGTCCCATCGGATGGAACTGAGGCATCTGAGGAGAGTGCATCATCAGGGGAGAAGGGCTCTCACGCAGGCAACCTAGAAATACAGGAGAAGAGATATCGCATGTTCTTCAGTCTTCAGTTCAGCACAGAATTTAACTCAACTGTGCAGTAACGTCTACAATATTTAATGTGTAGCGGTTCCCAAGTCTAGTGCTACATTTTCCACATAAAAATGATCTCAATCTCAGACTACAATTATCACAATAACCACAGTGCTTTGAATTTAACACTGCTCAGTAGCTTTCAGTGTGTAGGTAATTCAGTATGTAATTAGAACAGTCTAATCAGCACAAGTCCCATATGACAATATGGAGATTTCCTGCTTTTCTGTTTTTTTTTAAAAATCATATTAAACTGAATATCGGTGGTTTTGACCTGGAAAAACAGGACAATTAAAGATAACACTTCAGACTTGAGACTGGGATGGACATTTTTCACTATTGACTGTCAATTAATCCATAAAATAATCCATGGATTAACTGTTAGCTGCAGCCCTTTTGATGACAAACACGAACACATTCCTGTGTTGAAGTCCTGGTCTGACTTTAAAATTAGTCAACTTCCTTTTACCCTTTTAAGCAAAGCGGCTGTTTAATTCCCATAATCACAATGTTCTCGTTGTGATTATGGGGTTTAACAACATGTTATTGTCTGACTTATTGTTGGTTTGGTTTTGAAGGCCTAACCGTACTTTCTTTTTGCAGTGATTATAACTTAATTTTGTGCAACAAAAAATATATGTTTTTCCTTTCTGGACCCTCAATTTAGGAACCAGTAATCTGTGGTAACAGCTACCTGCATATGAATGCAGAATCCTGTGGTACTGGAAATGTTCTGGTTTCTGTCTGTAGTCTGACAACCGTTGACCAATCCTGTTTAAGCAGTTTTTAATCTGCATGCAGGTAAACAGTCCGTGTGGAGAACAAAAGGAGGCACACATTGCTGAAGAAATGCAGTCACGAAACCCACCGACTATCCTCTGATGACAAAAGGCTCTCAATGCCAAATCAATTCTCACATCTCAAGCTGGTAATCAGACTGCGCTGATCGGAAATCAAATATGTTGGCTACGCTGGAAACTCCTAAACACTGGCCGTTGCCCTCAAACATATCTTACCTGTTGAGAAAGGCTCCGGCTTGCTGCGCGGTGATGGCTGCTGTTGATGTTGTTGATGTTGTTGTTGTTGCATCTGTTGTACCTTCTGCTGCAGGGCCACCCCCTTCTGCTGCTGCGACGCCGACGTGTGCGTATGTGGGAACGGCTGCCGCATGTGCGCGTGGCCTGAGCTGTGCCGCTGCATCAGGGGCGGGGTGGGCGTGGTCACAGCCTGCGTGTGCAGCGACGGCACCAGCTGAGAGGCGACCTGCGCAGGTGAATGGGTGTGCGCGTGCAGCGGCTGGGTCTGCGGGGTGGGTCGAGGCTGGAGCGACTGCAAGAAGGTGTGAACTTGACTGAGGGGCGTGATGTCAGCGCTGGTGGGCGTCGGCTCTTCGTCGTCCTCCAGCAGGGCTTGTGGGGGTTGCGCCGAGAGGGTGCCCAAGATGCCATGCGATGGGGGTGAAGGGACGCGGGGGCGCGGGACGGGCTGGGGGAGGGTGAGTGGAAGCGAGGGCTGAAGCTGGGGTGAGGAGGATGGAGGCAGGGTGGGGAGTGAGGACGGGGGAGGCTGCAGGATTTTTGGAGGAAGTGGCGCTGCTCGGTTGCTCGGTCTCGATGGTTGCTGGGGTAGAGCATTGTGGATCGCTGCAGACGGTACGAGGACAGGGATGGAGGAGAACAGATGTTTTCATTTTTAGAAAAAACAAAAGATCTTTCCTGCAAATTTGTCTTGAAATTTTAAGATGATATGCTAAGCAAACAAGCCACAGTCCAAAAACAAAAAAACAAGAAAATGAGTTCTGGGATGTGAAGTTAACACATATGAAAAACATTTGTGCTGAGACAGTAAGCTGATTAATCGATCAGTCGACTGATGGAAGCTTAATCTACAGCAATTTTGATGATCACAATTCTTTAAGTGACTATCAAGTGTCAAATTGACGAAAATTTGGCTCTTCTAGCTTCTGAGATGTGAGGATCTGCTCAGTGATGACGATTGATAAAGGAAATAATCAAAAGATGCAAGTTCTAATGTGATACCTGAAGTATACACACCTGGTGAAGGTAAGATGGGATGTTGGTTTAGGAAAGGATGCGTCTCGGTGGGCGTCTGGCCGGTGGGTGTGTTCGCGTTTAGGAGGCCGGGCACGACGGGGGCACCGGCCGTAGTAATGGTTGGATTCGGCTCTGTGTTCGACTGCGTCAGGTGAGGGTTCATGAACTGAGCCAGAGGATCAAATCCAGAGCTCAACAGCTGGGACGAGTCCAGAGACGGGACAGGGACGTGGACAGGCGGCGGCGGGACATACGGTGGTTTGGACTGGACCACTTGAGGCGGAATCTGAGGCTGAGGAGCGACTGGGCCCGCTCCGCTACTGAGGGGCTGGTGGGGTCTCTTGGTGTCCTTGTTAGACGAGGTCTTCTTCTGCTGCTTGGGAACCAGCCCTGATAGACAAACGGTTTATGAAATATATGGTAGAAATACGAGGAAAGTTGATGTTATAAAGAACTACAGCTATGTTTCTCAAAATAAGACATGCTGACAGCTGTTGTGCGTTAACGTTACCATTCTCAGAGTCTTCACTATCAGAGGAGTCGCTGCTGTCTGAAGATGAGGATCCCGTCTTCATCTTTGTCACATTTGTTGTTTCCAGAGGCTTTTCTGCTGCGACAAAACACATAAACAACATTCAGAAAGTGATGGACTGACAGCTTCTGTGTAGGCACACAAAATGTTGCCAGTATGAAGGAACAAAAGCAACTGTGAGCTACACTTTTTGACAATATACCTGATGACTTGCAAACAGGGCCGCGATAGATGAATGAACTCATAATAACGATGCTAACGCAAACGTTTCTGAAAAACTAGATGAGAAGATTCATAATGTGCTAATAAAAAGGCTACAGCAGCCTGGTTATCTTACAATCGCACAAAGCCAAGCAAGCAGCGTGGATCATTATGCTAAGCTAACCAGCTGCTGAGTGTAGACTCAAATTTAAAGTCCAGATAAAACGGCATTTTTGAGAGTATTTAGATGTATGGATGTCTCGCTATTTTTGGTTGAAAGTGATTGGGACATTTTTCATCCTGATTTTGACAAACATATATGATCATATCATCCAACTCCCTGACTGAAAGCAAACCAGACGATTTTGCAAAATACTGAATTATTCATTTCAAATTATCATCACACTGTGTATCGTAACATAACAAACATATGATCATTACATGCAAAAACTGAGATTATCTGAAATCAACTGTGTCTGCTATTGACACTTTTAAAACTGACGCACAGCATGTACAGTAAAAAAGGTTAAATGCATTATTTAATCCTGAGTGGCAGAACAAGACCATCCTAGACAAGTGCTGTGACTCAAGAACAACAGCACTCCTGCAAAGTCATATGACAATCCTCAAAAAGAAGAGGTGTGGATAAACACACACGAACAACCTACCTGATGGCTTTTTCTTCTTCTTGAGGCAGCTGGACACGTATTTCTCCAGCTCTCTCAGCGTGGAGGGCTTCAGAGTCTCAAAGTCGATCTCGATCTCATCCGGGTTGGAGTTCTTCAGCGAGGGCTCGCGCGTTTGGATTATGTGCACGACGCGGCCCAGTTTGTCGCCGGGCAGCTTGTTGATGTCCAGGCTCAGCTGGCGTTTCTCCTCGTACGACATCGGCTTGCCCCTCTCAGTGGACACGCCCCCGAAAGCATCTGAGGAGGAAGCAAAATGGAAGATTGATCTGGAGAGCGCTTTCAAAACAAACAAAAATCCTGCTCCAACATATGTCTCTCATACATACCTATGTCATCCTCTGCTTCAAGAGAGGCGGAGGGGACGAGAGGAGTTGGCCCAGGCTGAGGCGGCAGAGGTGGGCGGCTATTTTTAACTCCTTCTTTCTTACTGTGATTGACAAATGATCAGATTAGCTCCAGTTATTGCAGCTACAATAACATCACTTATCTTATGACCTCTCCAACACCTACCCAGGCTTCTTCCTCTCCTTCTTAACAATGTTCAGCTCCTTGCTGCTCTTGTTTTTCTTAGAAGTCTGAAGCACGACAGTTGGAGGTGTCTCCACAGCTTCCTCTGCTCCCATCTTCTTCTTGTGCTTTTCTTTCTTCTTCTCCTTCTCCTTCTCCTTCTTGTCCCTCTCTTTCTTCTTGGGCTTGCTGGCTTGGGGCTGCGACAGTGCTGCGAGTTGTTCATGGACAGCTTTGAGCTACAGGACACAAACACACACACACAGTTGTGGTCTTAGGAGATGGAAAGACAGCAGCTTGGACAGTAGTTTCTCCGTGTTTCAGCATTCACCCACGTTCGGTAAAGCTGTTCTGCGTGGCCCACCCACCTGTCGCGTCTCATAAGCCTCCCTCCCCCTTCATTTTCCATCCTCTAACCTGTTCCTGTAACTCAGCCAATCGCTGTTGCCTTTCGTGTTCTGAGTCTCCCGCGGAGGACTCCGACTCCGAGGTACTGGAGCTATCGTCTTCCGAGACAGCAGAAAGAGGCGGGGCTTGTCGATTAGAGGGGGCAGGGTGGAGGGCCGACGACGGGGTGGGAACAGGGACGGGCTCCTCTGGCTCATCAGGCATTTTGGCAAAACGCATCTCAAACACGTCCTGTCGGGACAGAGGATGTCAGGAAACCGAACCACAAAAGGCACAAACAGCGCAGAAGAACAACAACAAATATGACATTCAGAATTTTTTTCTATTTACAGGTCTTAATACATGTTAGATATATAATACACTTTAAATTAAAATATTCTAACGATCTAGCCCTGAGTCTTGTGCATCTACATGGAGACGTTTATCATGTTTCATTGACTGAAACCGAACACTTGTGTAAATTAGAAACATCTTATTTGTTTTTAATAAATATGTAGTACTATTACAACCACAACTACTAAAAATTATAACAGCACATTTAATAAAAGTTAACTTCATGTAAAGAAATAAATAAAGCTATAAATCAATAAATTGTGCAAAACTGCTTTCAAATATCTGAAAAGACACAAAGTGCATTGTCACCATATCCATAAATTGCATTAGTTGACACAACGTTGCCACAATACTGAGATTTACTTTATCTGTTCTGCATTGTGAGTCAGCAAACAAACTCAACAGCTGTGTTATCGGCCACGTGAACAAACAGAGGGAGAAAACAAAGATAGATTTGTTTAACATGGGAATAACAAACTTGGGTGTTTGCTGACTCTGAGCTGGATCTTACATGGTGCCAGGTAACAGTGCAAAAACACTGACATTACACCCACGTGAGCTTGTTTAACATCTTATTTCTAAATAATGGGCATAAATCTGCTGCCTCCATCCTGTCGGGAAGATTGTAGACACTCGGGGTCCTTTCAAGGATAAGTTCACCCGAAATGTTTGAGTCAGTCCACCTCATGCTGATGGACATGTGGGTGAGGTTTTATAGTCCAGGAAACATTAGAGCTTCGCCGCAAAATGATGTTGCAGAATTCTCCTAAACAACTGAAGAAGATGGGGACTTAAAATGAATAAACAAATGGCTACATACAGTTTGTCTGGCATAACCATAAATCTCTAGATTACCGGAGATCCTAAACTAATTAGAAAAAGTTTTTTACACTCAACACATGCAGTCGAGCTCGTGCACCCTCTCCGGACGGGTTGATGCTAATGCGAAAGCTAAACAGTAGCAGCTACAGTAAAAATTTCAGCAAAGAATGAGTGTAAATAACATCTTTTAAAAAATCAATTTGGGATTTTGCGGATTCTGGAGATTTTTCTTACGCAGGATAATCTTTATGGAGCCACGTTGTGTTTTTCTGTCCACAAATGATTTAAGAAAAACAAAGCTTCACCCGACTTCCCATCAGCATGAGAGTGAGGAGAACGTGACTGAATTCTCCTTTCTGGATGAATTTATCCTTCAAGTCTCCATATACATACAGATGATTGTATGCAACACTAAAGGACATAATAAACTGAAATAATAAAAGTAACTGCAGTATTACCATAGCTTGTTGAAGGGCCCCGAGTAAAATTATATCTTAACTCAGTTTTAAAGACTTAAACAACAGAGTAGGAGAAACAAGTTGGTCCACAAGGTGTTGTGTATTGTGGATCGCTATGGCGATCATTATGTTGCTTACCTGTAATTTGCGCGCCATGCCAACCACGTCGTGGTCTGGGGGATTGTACTTGTAACAGTTAGAGAACATCAACCGGACGTCTGCGGCAAACTCTTGAGCGTCTCTGTACTGTCTGTTGTCCATCTTTTTCTGAAGGAGACAAATGAACCGCCTCGATCAGAACCCATCCAAATTCTTTCACTTTTAAAACCTTCTTTACATTTTAGTGGATTGCTAAGCAAATGGGGAGTTTTGGAACTATTCTTTTAAATGACAAAAAGGTTTGTTGTAAAGTAAAACAAATAAGTTACATACAATATATAATACAGATCACACAAGGTCAATTACACATGTTACCGGATCCTTATAGAATCACCTTGATGGAGCTGAGATCCATGGGGTGCTTGATGATGTCGTGGTAGTCATGGAGGCCAAGAGCTCTTACGTCAACAGGCTTGTAGAATGGCCAGGCGTATGATACATGTTTCTTAGACAGCATTTCTCTGACGAGGCGCGCGCAGAAACGCAGCTGATCCTGCCGCTTCTGCGTGACTGTCCCTCCCGTCTCCAAACCGCCTCCCAGGTGATGCTGAGAGTCCGGCTGCAAAGGTTCTTTTTTGGGTTGCTTAGACGGACGACTGCTCTCTCGGCGCGGCCGAGTCTCGGCAGAGACCGGAGATGATTCACTGAGCTGGTCGTTGGCCGTGGGTGTGGTGGTGTCTGCTTTCCTCTTCTGGCTCTTCCTTTGCTGTTGGTGCGTCAGAGATCAGAGGTTAGAAAATGACAACAAATCAACTTGTGATCAATTACAGGGTGTCAACAGTTATCACTCATTTTCATGCTTTTAAAGACCCTTCAAGGTTATCAAATTTAAGATTAATCATCAGAAATGTGGACTTTCAAGAAGTGGAGCTTGACCAAAAATTAAAAAGCTGGATGAATACAATCAGACCAAATGTGGCCATCAAGATCTTACATTTTGGGACTTTAGTATGACAACATTTTAAGACATTTTTAAAGAACTACAGACACCCAGTGCCTGCTGACTTCTCCTCACCTTGATGAGGGAAGGGCTGCTCTGCAGCATCGGGGCAGGATGGAGGCCTTGGTGCGTTGGGGCTGGAGGGGGAACAGAGGTCATGCCCTGGGCCAGGATGTCAGGTGTTGAGAGGGGAAACGCAGGTCCCAGATGGGGTGCATGTGATGGTGCATGTGATGGTGCGTGGGAGGGTGGTGTGGGAGGCACACGTGGGGGCGGAGGCTGGCCCAGAGACAGGGTGGGCGGGCCTTGAGGGACAGGTGCGGCGCGGGTCTGTGGGGTGGTCGAAGGGGAGGAGAAGCCTCGTGTGTGGGGGGTGGTGGAGGGGGACGATGACTCATGGCCTGAATCTGACTTGATCAGACCTGGAAGGAATAAAATAAACACATGAAGATCACAAATATTAAATCAAGCATTAAAAAAAACAACAACACTGCCATCGTGTCCAGGAAGGAACTTAAACCTGTTGGACAGATTATGATGATTCACCCGACATCCAGATTTGATTAAACAATAAATGTTCCGTGATAGGTGTAGCTGATGAAGAGGAACAACCAGAACAGACAAAAGAAGAACTTGGCTTGAACAAGCTTGACTGGTTAGGTTAGTACAATTTACTCGCCGTTGCAATCAAGTCATGGCAGCTCCACATTACAGTCTCATCAAGGACACACACAAAAAACACTGCTACTGAAAGGAAGATGGAGGCTCTTGATGCAACAAAAACAGCATTTAAGTGACACTTAAGCTCATACTACATCTGAAAGTCACACCTGGCTCACGTCTGCCCCCTCGTCGTCCCTTGGTGACAACGGCAATCTCCGTCTCCTCCTGCGGCATCAGTGTGATCATCTGGAGAAAGTGCTTCTCCAAGGCCTCCGCCATTAGGACAATATCATCTCCAGGCTAAACACACAAACACCCACATGTTTAGAAGTCACACGCTCTTTGGACGGAGGCTTTACATCCTGAACTTCAAGCAACATGCGGTGGCTGACCTTGTTGTAGATGTAGCAGTTTGTGAACATGGTGTTGAAGTCTTGGATACACTCCTGGGCATTCCAGTAGTAGTTGTTCTCCAGGCGTTTTTTTATCGTGCCCATGTCCATAGGGGTCTTGATGATCTTATAGTAGTCCTTCAGGAAGACAGAGAGCAGTATTAGATCAGTATCTATTCTAAACAAAAGCAGGCAAAGAGACAATGTATGTTTGAGTCTCATCCTCTTTCATCAGGCCCAAAGAAAGATTCATATTACTGCGTCATTTGTCAACATTCAACAAACCCTTGTTATCCGTAAAATATATCAGTCAAATCAAAACCAAGATTGACTTTATTCTACTAACAAGAATTCTCCATGTAGCTAATTAAAGAAACACCATACACAAGCTAGTTTAACGTTGCAGCTCAGCAGAGGAAGATGCCATTGATGTTTAAATCCTGCGCTATCATGAGCAGATGCAGGCTGCTTTGACACGGTTGGTGGGTGTAGTTTGGTCCAAAGAAAATAGTTCCTACATGAAACTGCTCACTACAAGGTCTGGGGACTATCTTGATTAACGGGGTAATGATTTCGATTTGAGTTTTTGAAATGTATTTTCTTTTGGCGCTTTAAGCACCACAAGCTTAAAGCGCAACAAGAGTATTCGGCGTGTTGTTTCACTTTCACATTCATCTCCTGAAAAGCTAAACTGTTAACCTCAGAAGAGTAGCTGCTGTTCTGGTTACAACTAATGGGGGATACAAATAAATAAACAATAAACAACCATAGACGGATTACAGAGACCAATGGAAGTACAGCGCCACGTATTTTTCCACCTCCACGAGTTTCTCCTCTTTGACTACGATAATCATTAGTATTTTGCATTTGACCAAAGTCAAATCAGCCATAACATTGTGCCCAAAAGAGGAAGTCTGAGGAAAAAAACGAGCTGCTCTCAGAGGAAAATAAGGTCCAGGAGACTGCGTGTAGTCAACAAGGTGGCAGGGTCCGCCACATATAAACAAAGTAAAAGTTAGTTTGTTGTTACTTTGTCAATAAAAATCAGTCAATGAAGACTTTTCTTTATTTATTTAAGTTCTTCCCCAAAACAACATTGTGCTCCTTTAAATAAATACGTTAGCTAACTTGATGCTATCAATTTATTTTGGACTATTCACTTTTACTACTGGCACCCAAACATACATAAACATGTGACTCACAGGCAAATTGAGTTTGATGGCATCTACAGGAGCTTGGAAGGGCCATGCAAAGTGGTGTTTCCATAATGGCTTCAACACCTCTTTAAGCAGGTACTGAAAAAAGAGAAACATCACATAAAAATCAATCAAACTGACGTCCAAACACCAGAAACAGTTCAGACATACGATCAAACAAAATGAGAGCGGCGTACCTGTAGCTGGTTGGTCTGTCGTTTGGGCCTGTTGGGGTTCCATGTTTCAGGGGGTGGAGGGTTGAAGGGGAGAGGCGGTGGGGCAGAGGGAGGGTTCTGGCTGCTGCCTGCCTCCAGTCCGTCTCCCATCGCGGAGGTGCGTTGCAGTGGCTGAGCAGACAGTTTATGCAGATTGGACCTGGCAGGGGCAGGCGGGACCGGGGGAAGCCCCCTCAGGCCATTACACTCCCCACTCGACTCTCTGGAGGGACAATCGAGAAAAGCATCATCACAGCTGCCACGACAGTTTCGGGCTCCAACTATCATTTTCAGTATTTACTATTCATACCACTATTTTCGCGATTAAGTGTTTAATTTTTAGTCTATAAAATGTCAAAATCTTTAGAAAAATGCTCATCACAATTTGCTAAAGCTAAAAGTGGGCCAGCCAGTGCTCCAAGATATTTCATTTAATATCATAAACGTCAAGCAAATCCTCTCATTTAATAAACTGAAACCCACAAATGTTTGACATTTTTTCTTAATTCTAACTGAAGCGATTAATCTATCATAATAGTTGGCAAGTAATTTATTTCAATCACTAAAGAATTAATCGGCAATCGCAGCTCCACTGATGTTACCGTCCCCGTGCTTTTGAATCAGCTCAACTCTGATTCAACTTTCTCAGGATGCAGTCAGCATCATCATCAAACCTCAAATCTGAAACCAACTTATTATAAAATCAACTCAATATCAAGCACATTCCTTCTCTCTCTGTCTCGGTGTCAGTCCAAAGTGTCTGCACGTTGCTCTAAAACAGCAGCTTTAACGGCATCGGTGTGTGAGAGGGAAAAAACTTTGCAAGGCATCTCATCTTTGGCACTGTCAGTTAACTGCTCTGACAGCAATCAAATTTGCCTTCATTTGTTATTTCTCTCCTTTGTTGTAGTGTGTCTTAACAAAAGGTCTGTGTGGGCAGGGATCATGCACAATGTCTTTTCAATGTGCATACTAATGTCTGCAATCCAGACCAGCTACAACTTGTTACATCTTTAAATATTCAAATATTAAATATTGAGTCATGGCTTAAAATCAAATGAAGACCGTTTGCCTGCAGCGTCTCTGCCTCGTCTTGGTAGCTGTAAACACATTAGAGATTTATGCACCTAAAATAGCCCTGGTCAGCATTTAATTAAGCTATGAGATGCTGTGTACAGTGTGAGGCTTTCAAAATGCAAAATAACTAAATGATTCTGACTTACAAGAAGCTGTATTGTAGGTCAATAGTTGACTCAAGGTTCACCGCTAGTCTCAAGCAGCTATTAGAAATAATATGGTGATATATTGATACTGTTGATAAATAAATCCTTTTCACAATTTAGGGTAAAGAAACACTCAGTAATGTTGGCATGGCACTTCCAGAGGAAATCAGTTTTAGTTTTTCATGTAAAGTCAAAGCCTGTTTGTTGTTGAATTGCAATACTATCCATATCAACCATTCCAGACACTATTCACAATGATCCAACCTGTTCAATTATGGATGCACAATAAACATCAGCATCAAGGTCCTGTTCCTCTAGAAATGGTAGATGCGACAACAGTCCAAAGACACATAAATAAATACATTTTAAAAAATAAATGTTTTTCAAGTCAGATTGGAAGAAACGTTCAAATCAGCTGCTGATCACACCAAGGCGCATCGCTAGATATGCATCACCAGCAAGACTATTTTATTCCCCCTATGATACACATCACGTTTTTTTGGGCGTGCATAAAAGTTTAAATATTCTCAGCTTTCCAGCATAGTTCTAGGAATGAAACCTCTCACTGATGTCACATCTTGCACCAGACAGCACGTGCACGCTGCCTTGCTCCACAGGCGTACCACTCATGCCACTGAGCCACAAACAGGTGGATGGAACAAAATGTTCTGCACCATTTGTGAGAGGGCAGGTAGGAAAAATCTGACGAGATCATCAAGCATTTCCTCGGATAAATAATTTTTTTTTTATCTTGTCATAACGGTTGTTTGTTTTATTGCTGTTTAAATGTAGGCAATACATGGCTTTTTAAAACATATGTCCAGTAAGTGCTTGATATTACCAAAATTAATATCCAAAAGAAATATATAGGAGTTGAAGGATGAAAATATTGTCATTGCTGAGCCCAATGTTTCAAATAGACCTAAAAAGAAGGTTAATTCTGACAAATTTAAATATTAAGAAGACAATTTATTTTCTGAAGACTCACATGTTTGTTGCTGTGCAGCTGTTATCTAATCCAATTGTGTGATCATATCTCAGTTGGTGAGGCGGCGATTTCCTGAGGTAACACCGGAGGATTATCTGTGACACGCTGTGGGGGCAAGGAAACCACAACACACAGATGTCACACCTGAGAGAGAAGGATATAAAAGAGGAATGCCTGATCAAAATTAAGGTCAACGCATGAGGGCCGTTTCCTCAAATTTGCCCATCATACAGAGAAACAACCAACTGTGTTTGGACAAAACAGAAATAGCACAAAGAAATGCTGCATTCCTTCATGACATGCTGATGGCTCCATGATGCCACCTGCACCTCTTTATCAAACCACTTCATTTGGAGCCGCATCTGTTTAGTTCATTCCTCCTGGGCAATAGTATGATGATAATAATAATAATAATAATAATAATAATACACAACTGTCCAAAATTATCTTACACAATACACACATTACACAATTATTAGTCCTAGTTTATTACAGCTAAACAAAAGCTTTTTGAGCAGGCATACACCTTCACCTTACTTCCTATCCAATGTTTCTATCCTCCTGTGAGCCCTCATTTACCTGCACTGTAAGGAAGACACACATTTATCAATCTGACCTTCAATCGAAGTCTTCCAGAACTTCATTCTTCCATAAAAAAAGGACTACATGCATACATTACGGTCAATGAACGTAAACTGTATTAGTATATTCTCTTCTTCATTCCTCTGGGAATCAGACGGTACAATGAGCAGTAATATGAATATGAATATGAGTGTTTGACTGTTTTATAATTCTTGTGTGTAACATTTCAACATGTTCATGTCAAAGACTTGTTGTTATTTAAAGGTTTTGTGCTATAGTTTATCTTGTGTGGGTTTATGTTTCAGTGACTTCCCCCTGACCTTGAACTTTGACAGCTGTTAGATGTAAACTGATAGTGGATATTGCAGCACTTTGAGGTCCTTTTTGAAGTTTCTCTGTGAGACAAGTTTTGTGCCTCCATATCTGCTTATTTTCTTCAACCAAAGACCTAGACTTTGATATCAAAATTTAAATCAGATTGATTTTCTCTTCCAAGCTTGTGTTGTTAGATACATCTATATAATGCTTGGAAATATTGGAAGACAAGTGCACGTTTAATGTTACAGGTCTGTTAAAAATCTTCCCTGCTGCATTATGTTTCCTAAACTGAAACCAAAACTACAACATGCTTCCAGACATAAATCGACGTATCTCTAGTGGACTGTGGGAGCAAATGACTTAATAAACCACGTACAATGTTGTGTTTCATGCTATTTTACAAATTTAGCTGTCAAACTACGTTGCCATTAATATATGCTATATCAAATCTAACTCACCAGCCTACCGTGTATGATGTTTGAGGCTTGAAAAAAAACACAAACATATCGCGAAAATCTACGTAAAACACCTAAGCTATTCTGTCTTTACACTGTGCAATCGCCTTCGCAAAAGCATACAGTTAGCATCAGGCTAAAAGCAACGTCGCAGCTAGCAGGTTAGACTAAGAAAAAGAAAAAAAAACACCAAACGAGCAGACAGTGAAGCGAATAAACGTAATCTGACACCTACATCAATAATTCTACAAAATATAATCAGCCATTTTGCTGCTATTTCGCATCACGTAGCTAGCTTCTTCACACCACCGGTAACCTGACATTGTGTGAGGTGAGCAAAGGAGCTAACGACGCTAAGTGTCGTGAATAACGTAACTTATCACCGACTGAGAGACACAGAGTCGACTACAAAACAACTTTGTGCCACACATTCGCCGTGCTAACCTTTAATGTCAGTGCATCGCCATGTCCACTGAGAGCGAGTGACAGCTCTGCACGTAAACGGGCTTTCAGAATACGACTTGGACGGGGTTGATATTCTCGAAGTGACGTACGTCGCACTCCGCACGAGCTCCTGCGCCACCGTGCGTAAACTACGCTTCCGAGAGGACGTAACTTATGTCACGAATACGGCCTACGGGGCTACAAACAAACAGCCTAGCAGCTAACTTGCTAGCATGAGAGCGACCTGCAGCTAACGTGCACCCTGACAGCACGGAGTGTCTTGTGCCACGAAAACGACGTGAACACGAGCGCGAAGATAAGGAAGATACAACACGGAATACGCACAAAAACGCCAAATCGCGCTGATTTAAAAGACAAAAAAAAAATCATCTATCTCGTGTGCCCGAACCGGTGCAAGGCCTGCGAAGACAGCTCATGCTCCTCTTGCCGAAGCGCACACTGACAGCGCGGGAAATACGCCCCCGATGTCCGTTGTAAAGCTTTTATCGGATCCTCGGAAGTGTATGCTTTCGTTTGGTGTACCAATGTCGTCCACACAGAGGCATAAAACGGTATTTTTACCTTGTTCAGTTGGTTGTCAGCGCTCGCGGACCTTCCTCGCCCCAAATCCAGAACAAACAGTCCCGTTCGACGTCGATGACGTCAGACGCACGGAGGACGGCCGAAGTCTGCCAGGCGAAATGTCAGCCGGAGCTCCGCCCCCTTTCCCCTGGGGTGATATCATGCAATACTTTGTAACGATTTCAGCCATTAAACAGGTCGTTGTTTATCAGGCGAAGTCTGGCTTTCACCCATTATGTTCAAATAAAGAGCTTTTAAATGAATAACCGTGTATATTGCGTATAACCGTGTATAACCGTGAATATTCAGGAAATTCAGTCATAACGCATGTTTTTTTTTTATCCACAAAAGTGTGGCGTGGTATAAATGATGCAGTCCTCAGAAAGAGGAAATGAGAAGACTGTCAGAATAAATTATTTATTTTAACAAATAAATAGTATAACAAAGAATATCAATAAAGCCAGTCATTACTTTGCACCTCTCTCTCCTATTTATTTATTTTATTTTATGATTATTATTATTATTTTATTATTCTTGTATATTCTCATGCTTGTTACCTTTCAGTGTAACATTTGCTGTGTGCTTTTCGAATTTATTCTCATTATTTGATTGTTTTTTAAAAAATGGTTTATTTTATTTTATTTTTCATTTATTTAATTATTTTTATTTTTTTGCACTGGCAGCATGGTGGGGACGGGTGCGGGGGAAACGAAAAATTATTTATGT
Organism: Acanthopagrus latus; assembly: GCF_904848185.1. Classification (NCBI taxonomy): domain Eukaryota; kingdom Metazoa; phylum Chordata; class Actinopteri; order Spariformes; family Sparidae; genus Acanthopagrus; species Acanthopagrus latus. Next base: position 5,287,026 of record NC_051039.1, on the reverse strand, counting down.
TGAATATCTGTAATCAAAGCTTATCTTCTCTAATAAAAACATTTGCACTTTGCACCTTTTGTATAAGTCCTCATTGTTATTTTCTAATTATTATTGACACTCTTTATAAAGCAGAAAAAAATGTTGTTGATGAATATACACTCCTCAAAATTAGAGAAATATTGGGATATTTTATTGTTTCATTTGATTGTTTATTCTGTGACATGTCTGAATTTTTATTTTGTGTCGTGAATAATTTTGGTCCACAAAAACAGTGTGAAATTAATTAATTTGACTTTCATTGCACAGCCATAGACATGCATGTATAAACCCATATCCCCACATTCATAACTGAGTTAATATTTACATACATAAAACCAGCGTTGTACAAAATATCCAGATGCCATACATGAGTAGAAGTAAAGATATTAAATATGTGTTTAAAATTTGATTTGGTAAATGTGAAAATCACTCACACAAATAGTGCTGCGATTAAGTTTTAATAAACCGATATTAAATTTACACTATTTTAGGGAAAGAGAGAAAGATCTTCATTGACAGGTCTCTAGGCATGATCCAACTATGACCGAGTAAACTTAAATAAACAAACTGGCCTTAAAAGACAACACAATTTCATTCTTATATGGTGGACCCTGCCACCTTTCTAACTTCAAACACTGTTCAGTGTCCTTAATTTCTCAGAACAGCTTGTTCAAGCAAGTATTTCTGAGTTTGTATTATTAACTAATGGGTATGGTAAACATTACAATTATGAGTTTAAATTTCTTCTCCATATTTATTGTCAAAAGCATTTTTTCTGCAAAAAAAACAAACAAAACAAAAACAAAAACAAAAACAAAAAAAAAAGCAAACTGGCTCCAACAGTTGGTGCACAGCCTTGTGGTGGAGGATGATGTTAACTCAAAATGAAGCGGTCATGATTAGACATTTAATTAACAGCCATAGCCAGTGTAAAGAAACACCTTTTCTGATTTCTTACTCCTCAGTCTTCACCAGTACATACCATCACAGCAGACTACGGAGTAACATGTAGCCAAGAGGATAAGCCTTTTTACTCAAATAATGAGGTAGTTTTCATGGTTTTAATTCAGCCCAGCTCTGAACTTCTGCCTTTTATCATTTAGACTTTATCGTTGGTGGTCAAACTGCAGTTTTAACTCTTCTTAAACTGACTTAAATCAACACAAAACAGTGAAACAGTGATTTATTCAACAAATTTATTTCATACCCAGAGTGAAACAAGACTGTTACATGACTGATATGAATATGTCATACTTATTCTACAGATAGTCCCCTTAATTACCCCAGCTGTAGAATAAAAGCCCGCCTGGCTTCAGACTCCAAAGTGTTGGAAAATCATCCATTCACCATCAACACTGGCAATGGACTGATGCACTGATAAGTACACAATATCTCTCAACTTAACAATACTTAAGGTTTCTTAAACAATTGTGAACAAATTCATCTAAACCAAGAATACTTTGAACAAAGGCACAAGAAAAAAAAGTATCAAGAGGAATAGTTTAAATTTTTTTTCCAATTGTGGGAAATACTGAATTTCTGCCTTGCAGACTTTTAATGAGAAGATCGATATCGCCCATGTCTGCATTAAGAATGGAGCTGGAGCACGGAGGTGATTAGCTTGGCATTAAGACTAGAAACGGACTCTCTCCAAAGTTCAAAAATAAGTCCATCAAAGACAGGTCATAAGACAGTTACTTAGTGCAACTACTTTTTAACAGTTTTCACATGTAGATCTCGGCAAGAAAGTGAAAAAGTCCATTTCACAAAATGCTATTCCTTTGACAAAAAATTAAATTAAACAAACTCAGTCATTTAACAGTAAAAATGGTGGGAGCAAGAATGGACATTTCTTAATTTGCCTGAAAATGAAAAAAGGGGTTCATGGGACTGTGGGGGTCACTGACTGGTCCGGACAGATGTTATGGATGAGGCGTCACACACACGCGGGGTGCAAAAGTCATTCATCATTCTTGTCGTCTTCCTCCTCAGCCTCTGCTACCTCGACTCCCTCCTCCTCCTCATCCAGCTCAGCCTGTAATCCCTCTTCATTGATCTCATCACGCACCACGTATCCCTCTTCTTCCTCCTCCTCTTCTCCCACTTCAAAACCTTCCTCTTCTTCGTGATTCTCCTGCTCCTCCTCCTCTCCCTCCATTCCTGGCTCCTCCTCCATCTTCTCCTCCATCTCCTCCTCTGCTGCCGCTACTGCTGCTGCTGCTTCTCCCTCTACTGCCTCCTGGCCCGTCTCTCCCTCAGCCACTGGCTCCTTAACTGGTGCGTTTCCGTCTGCTTCTGCTCCGTCTGTCTGGTTGTCTGCTGTCTCACTGGTCAACTCCAGCTCAGACACGTCCATCACCATGGAGTCCTCTGGATCCTGGTCGTCTTGATTACCAGTGAACGGGTTTTCACCCTGACAATAAAGAGAACATTTCTAAGAACATTTGTCTATTTTTTGTTTTTTAATTATCAGTTGGAGTGAAATCGGCTAGATTTAAGTCTCTGCATATGAATGTCTCAGACGGTTCTTTGCACAAACAGCTCATCTCTACTTGTCACTTGATGATCCCTTAAAAACATAAACAACCCCAAATAATAAAATAAAAAAAGGTCAGGACATTGTGTAAAACATAAAAACAAAGAAAAGCCATCATTTGCAAATGTACTGCACCCGTGGCTTTGTGAAGTGTTCCTGAGCCCATGTAGTTAAAATCTTCAAACAATCATGAGGGTCACAAACTGTTGAACCTCCTACCCAACCCGATCCATACTTGTGAATGACTGAGAATGACTTTCAAAGATGGTGCATTTACTGGACTCACTTGTACTGTGGTTAAACACACGCAATTACAACATGACCGCGGACTCTATTCCTTCTATTTGCAAAGCTCGTAGTGTGCATTTTGCTTTCCAGCCCAAGGTTAGATACACAACAGTGTACATACCTTGAGGTAGCTCTCCAGCTTCTTGCCAATGAGTTTGTGGTTGAGGATGCTGCGAGCAACTGAGAGACTGGCCCTCTTCGACTGCTCCATGATACCCTTGAGAGAAAGAGACGGAGAGAAAGAGAGAGAGAACGGTTTCAGGTCAAACACAGGACAGAGTGCAAAACAGCCAACAACCAACCATCATTATTATTGGAAGTCATCCAGCACTGGACACACAGTGATGTTATAGTAGTTCAGGTTTCTATCCTGACAGCATATTACAATATATTACAATGCGTCTTCATTTTAACAGAAAGAATCACAGCTGATGAGCCACTGTTTAATGTAGGGCTCAACAATTTAAGGAATAGCTGATGGCAATTTTTCAACCACTGGTGCGCTTTAAACTCCAACTGTTTACACATCCAGGCCTGGGATGTCTCAAACAACATTACTTTGTGGCAAACACACTCAAAACATGAATTCAGAAAAATGTTAATGCTTTGGAGGGTTCGCGTGTCAGTGCATTTAGTGTTATATTTGTGGGTTATCTGCCGTACCTTGCGGTTGTAGTTATGGTCAGGGGACTTTATGTGCTTCTGTATCAGGTGGGGCTGCATGGGAATGAAGAGGTCACACGCTGCGCAGTGGGCGGCTTCCACCTTCCTCATGAAGTGCTCCATGCCAAGATCTTCACAAGAAAAGGAGCAGAAATAGCAATAAGCGATCACTAAGACAAAATTATCTCTTTTCTTTATTACACACAACTGTTGCGGCTGCTGCTTACCCCTGGTGAGGTCCTGTTCTCTGTACATCTGGCAGATGGCGGCGCTGTGGTTCTCCAACTGGCTAACCCTCTGATCTGTCTTCTTGAACTTGTTCTGCAAATATTCCTACAAAAGCAAAACCATAATGTTTTCATTAGATCACAGTTTATGCAACAAATGTTTAATTAGTAACTATGGCGACCCTGCTGTGTGTATAAAAATAAACACCACCCCTAAATTTCACACATGAACTGTTAAAACCAGTTTTGCCTGTGTTGGTAGCTCTCGTCTCCTTCAATATCATGCAATTTATACAATAACATGCCAAAGAAAACTACCTTTGTGAAAATGTTCTTATTTCTTTCACGACTCAAAAGCAAGACTGCACGATATTGACAATAAAAGGAACAAACAAAAACAAAAAATTCGGCTTAAATTGAATCAGATTTGTACTTGTAATTCAAGTCTTGGGTAAAGTCTTGTTATAAAATGAACTACACTCTTATTTCAGCTCATTAACAATGCGCACACCCCCTGAGATTCAACTCCAAGCGATAAAATACAAAGTGTCCAAAAGCACATGACTGTCCAAGTGTGATGTTTGCCAAATCTAAGTCACCTGTAGGAAGTCTGTCGTGGGCTTGGACAGTTGGCCTGAAAGGAACTTAAAGTGGTCCTTGTGGAAGCGACTCTCAAGGTGAGTTTCCATTTCCTCCTTGTAGAATGAACGGAACTTGCACACAGAGCAGGCAAACATCACCCTGAGGAGTAAAAACGCCCATTAGAAAGACGCACAGTGTGACATCAGTCAGACTTGATTACTCTGTTACAGCTCAGTTACAAAAATCGTGAAACACGTGAAAAAGGCTAAGACAATAAATTACTCTGACAGACGTGAAGAAAGCAAGAAAGAGAGATGAGATGGTGCAGTAAATCTTGATCCAGGTAACCTCCTCTCACCTTTCCAGGAAGCCCCTCCTCTTCCTCATTTTTGGGTGCTTGTCCTGACCTTGGGTTGGTGTCTGTTTGCCCTGTGGACTTTTCTTCTCATCTTGTTTGGGTGTCACTAAACACAAGCACAGAAGAAAATATTAGGTATGCCAAGATATTCATGGGAGGTTAATATTGAAGAGCAACTGTATTTAAGCTTACCTTTATCTCCATCTGCAGCAGGTTTCGTCTCCTGTAAAAAAAAAGTATCCAATTACCTATGTTACTTAGAAACAGAGTGGAACAGTTCTTAATTTTTCTTGAAGACAAAAGATCGTTTTATATTGCTTTTTATTTTGTTTTAACATAAAATATTCTAATCAACTATGACAAATTGGTAATACTTGGATGTTTCTGTCCAAGCTTCATGACACGACTGAGTCCAGCTTAGACCTGACACAGAGTCAAGATGTTTCTTTGCCATTAAAGCTAGGGGTCGGCCCCAGCTGGCCAGCGAGAGCCACGGGGCAGTCGATGTAGCCGAGCAGTGTGCACATTTGATTTGGAAGAGTGGCATTGGCGGGAGGCCTGAAGGAGAAGGGGTGGGATTTTTTTCCCAGTTAGATATTTCCAAATTTAGCTCGCTCTTGCTGGTTTCTACAGTCTTACCAATCCCAGCTTTAACCTCGGCAACCGCTTAAGTTGGCACCTCTGCTAGACATAATCATTGTGACTGTGCCCATCAAATCTGTGCGAAAGAACGACTGAAAATGAAAAATGCCCTTTTACAGGAAAACACACAACAGTGTTTATTTCAGCCTTCTTTGTCAGTGTCACTGCTTACAGAACAAAATGATCTCATCCTCACTTGTATTTAAATAACACTCACTGAATACATTGGAGGAGATAGAGCTGTTTGATTAAATCAAGTGGTTTATTCATGGGGAAACTGATTATGTAGCCAAATATGGGCACAAATAAAATGTCATAGGCCAGATAAAAAGAAAATCAACAGTTCCTGTCAATGAGCTCGATATACTTACAGCAGCATCAGGCTTCGTTTCACTGCTGTCACCATTCTTCTCTGCTTGTTCTATGGAAAGAGAGCACAATAGCATCAGACCAAGATAGACAAAGAAATGCGTTCAGCCCAGTATGATCTTTTTCCCCCACTGACACCAAGGAATTTGTTTCAGTACCTTGGGTAGCTTCTGACCCTGAACTTTCAGTCTTGTTCATCTTTGACTCTGGCTCATCAGCTGCAGTCAGTGTTTGTTTTCTCTTCTTCTGGACATCACGTTGTGGTTTCACCTGCTACAGTCCACAAAATCAATTTGCACTCAAACACAGTTTCTGACAAAAACACGAGAACTTAAGAACATGTGAGTGAACTTTAAACTTAATGCTTGTTATCCTCCTTCTCTGGGTGTATACTCATCAGTAGTGTAAGCCTTATCTTAAGACTACCCAGGATTGGGGCAAAAGAAAAAGAAATCAAAATAAAATCCACGATGTGAAACCATTCAACAACCCGACAGGTAAAAAAAAAAAGACAAAGACAAAGAGCTGGGCAGGGAGAGTTGTCACTTGCCATTACTGTAGAAAAAGGGCAGTTCCAGGTGGCATTTCTGACCACATCAAATAAGGGCTGGGCGGAGTAAGAGGGGCAAGATATGTGTATGATGTGTTGGGGAATATTTGTCACAAACTGCTATAAATGACACATAGCAGGAACTAGCACTTAAGGCTGACTTGCCAGTTGGTTGAAAACACAAAAGGAGGGAATCAGAAAGGGCTAAACTTGTGCCCAGTGTCTGAGGAGGTCTTATTTGGCTGGAGGTACTTACTTTGTTGAGGGGTCTCTTTCGGCCTCGCTGGCGGCCAGCCCGTGGGCCCCCTCCAAAATGCCTCCCAGGAAAGTCGTGAGGCCCTTGAATGGAACCCTGATGGAAGCCCCCACTCTCAGGGTACATGCGGTTGGACAGGAGGGATGGGAGCTTGCCTCTACCACCTCCTGGAGAGTGGCCGCGGTGGGACTGGCCACCACTACCACTTCCCCGCCCACCTCCGCCTAATGGAGTGGGGTCAGACCTGCGGCTTCCAAAACCTCCTCCAGCTCCTCGGCCCCCGGTACTTCCACCCCTTCTGGGGGAACGACGGCCTGCTCCAGCCCATCCTCCACCTCCAGAACCTCCTCCCTGGGCACTGCTGAAGGAGTCCCTGATATTCTGTCGCATCTTAGCGACTCCATAGGAAGAGGAGGGGCTGTCAAAGCCTCCTCCTCCCCCCAGCCCAATTCCCCCTCCGAAGCCCGAGCCTCCTCGCTGACCCAACAGCATGTTGTCCCCACGGCCATCGCCATAACCATAGCTACTGCCGCCAGATCTGTAGAGATCTCGGGAGGAGGTGAGAGCGGAGGAGCGCGAGTCGAATGACTCGTACTGGTCATACCTGTGGGAGGGAGGGAGAGGGTTGATAGAGAAGAGCAGAGAGCAGGGGAGGCAGGGAGGGCAGTCAGGATTGGATTTCTCCACCTGCTTTTCCTTCTCCTCCATGGTCTCGCTTTCTCCTTTCATTTTTTCTTGTCACTCCCAGCTTTATTTCAGAAACCACATTAGATCAGAAATGAATGATCCAAAACAAGTTTACACCCCGCATGTGGTCTTTTATAATCCTGATTTTTCTCTTATCATTTAAAGTTATTACAGAATCTCTTCCAACCACATTCTCTGTTGGAGGTCAAACAGTGTTCTGCAGATTAGAAGAAATGCAGTTTCTTGGGCTGTGAAACCTGAGACATGAGCGTGGTCCGTCGGAACCAGTGATGTCTTGAGACAAGGTCAAGAGGTGAAACATCTTGGGATGTGACTGAATTATGGTAAATACTTTAGAAAGGGGATGAAACATAAATTGGGCCTTTTTTCATTGAGCGTTTTTTGCAGATACCACAGACAGCCTTCAATTAACAGTTTGGCTTGAAGGTAATATCAAGCTTATACCTGCAAACTCATCTCTCTTGCATAACCTAAAGCCAGAACACAGGGTTAGGTCACATGGAGGATGAGAGAAACAAAGTGGTATGAACAAATAAAACAAGTCAAGACAAAGGCAATGTTCAGCGAGTGTTGGGTAGAGATGGACTGGCTTCATGCGCAAGGATGTCGATCTGTTACGAATGGAAAAGTCGGTCTACGCCTCCAATGAGTGGCCATGCATTTTCACGACGCCTTGGGCTTTGAGGAGTCACAACAACATTTTCTTCCGGGCAATAGGGCAAACCACAACATGGCAAATGGGCACAAATGAAAGCTTCCTCGGATGCTGGGGCATTCAAATGCAGCCGGTGAACAACTCACACCCTTTTCATCAAACAGGACATAAGGACATACTCATTTCCACCAAAGCCGAGCGTAGGTGCACGTAAATGCCACAGCAGGCTAAAAAAAAAACTGTCCAATTCACTCTAGCAACCTGACAAGTCTAAAACAAATACTGAGTTTCCAACCACGTGGACATACTCTTTGTTTACATGTATTTTACAGAACCACCTACTACTATTCAAGACATGTTTGACTTTAAATAAACTAAAGCATGCAAGGGCCTGAGCATCTTTTTATATCACAGGAAAATTTTAATCAACATGTACTGAGATACGTTTTCAGAGGAATCTAAGTAGAACATTTTACTGGTTGGATATTGTCCAGGCATACGGCGACTTTAAGAAATAATGTTCTCAACCAACCACATGCCACAAATAAGATGTTGTCTTACTAGGGGTGTCACGATTTCTATTCCAATTAGAAAGTGATCGAAAATGATTTTTGAATTTTAGTTATCGAAATCAAAAACATGATCTGTGATTCTGCTAGTATTTTTTTCTCTTTCCACCCAAACCTTGCTGTAAAAACTAACACTGGTAAACTGCAGCCGCACAATTGTTCTCGTCCGAATAACTGGGCGAATTTTATGTAGAGATGCAGTAATTTGTTTGAGAAAATATATAAAATATAATAAATATTTGAGAAACATGACCAAGTGAAAAACTAAATTTCAATCTTTTATTTTATGAATTCCTGAAGGGTGGTATTTTTGCTGAACTCACAAATCTTTATTTTGGTGTATGGTATTTTTACCGTACCATCCAGATGTGATAATCAAAAGACAGTCTTCAGTGTTGGAAAAAAGTTTAAACTGAATCAAAATATAACCTTACAATTAAAAATAACAATTCGAATTGGGGATTTGGAGAATTGTGACACCCCTACCACTTACGTTCTCTTTTTGAATGACAGGACATTACTAATAAATGTGAGACTTGCACTGACATGGACGTGTGGATGCTGAATCTGACTGATGAATTGTAAAAGGTTTAACATTATTACCTGTCACCCCGAGACCCTTTTCCAGCCTCCAACTGAGTGAGCATGTCCAGGCGCTGGTTAATCTTGGCAATGACCGCATCTGCATGTGTGCCTGTGGAGGACAGCAGGGAACCTCCAGACAGACCTCGCTTCATGTGGCCGCCTCCTCCTCCTCCATAGCCCCCGAGCCCAGACATCGAGTCCTTGTAACCTCCTCCATACAAGTCAAAGCCACCAGAACCTGGTAAAGTGGGAAGTTAAAAGATGTTAAACAGTTCACTAATCACCTCACTAACTACACTAATAGTAAAAGTATAGTAAAACCAACACTTATTAAATCAACATCTGAATGATAGAAAATTAAATTTGCTGATAATAGAACAGATTTTATCAAATGCTAATCTGCACGGTCACTGAAGAGAAAAGTCTTAGATGATCATCTCCCCAAAGTTTCTTTTCTTCTTTTGTCCCCTCACAGCACGACCGTTTTATCCCTCTGTGCTTTAAATAGGCTCAAATTACTGTCACATGTTTAACACAGTACCACTTCGCTCTGGTTTCATCTGAAAGTACAATAACTTTGTGCTGGCTGCAGCCCTGCAATAGAGCTTAAAAGTAGGGTATCATTTTGTCATTGTGCAGTGCAGGAGTGTATTCCTCACCTCTGCTGCCTGATCCTCCTCCCCCTCCTCCTCCTCCACCACCTCCCCAACTGGAGTAACCTACAAAGGGAGAGACTGCATTAGTACAAGCGACCTGAGGTGCAAAAGAAGCTGATGTTCAAACTATTCAAACAGCCAATTTTCAACATTTTCCTCGGGAATAGCAAGCAGAGTCCATTGAGCATGTAGGTTAATGAGTGAACGATTTCCCACGAGTGTTCAACTCTTCAATAGAAAGCTGGCTGGCATTTCTCCTACTTAAGATTCAGTCGGTGCATCTGTTAGCATTCTGTTTTACTGGTTGAACTAGGGTGTTGATGCTAAATTCACAACTATGTTTGTTTGTGGAGGTAATGCTCAACCGACTTAAGTTTTGGAAGCATAATTGTTGGGGCGGCCATTTTATTAACCAGCATTAAAAGTCTGCTAATGCCACGCTGCCTCCATTTTAACAGAATTGGGAAGCTAACTTATGTAAAGCACTTAACACGCCCTTTAACAACAGAAACAATGGGCCTCCCAGTCTGCTATGCTAGCATGTTAGCAACGGAAAAGCCTGGTGGCGAACCGGCTAACGCAGCTAGCTATAGTTCGTTGTTATTAGCAAACGGGCTTGACGTGCATTTACTTATTTCTTTGTTTGCAATGAATTTACCTACAGTTGGGTCCCCAACACAGAATATATGATAACACGACAATGTAGTCTCCCACCTAACACTTATTAGTTGCAAGCTACAGCCGGCTATGCGTTACGGGGAAGCTAACGTTAGCTACCTGAACTAGCTAGCAGCTAACATACTGGGCCTGGGTTTCACGCTAATAAAGCATGTGGCTAAATTGGAATTTCTGACCATTAACGGAAGCCTTGGTAAATGTATTTGCAGCATAGGTGAGGGTATCAAACATCAGTACGATGAGAAGTAGACAGACTATATCTACCTGAACCGTAGCCTCTGCCGTCCATGGTTTATTAGGGCGCTGTTGAAACAATCCGATCGCAGAAAGCAGCGGCGGCTCCGGTGTTGTGTCGAGCTCTGTTTCCACTGAGAGCTCTGCCTCTCTCTAAGCCCCGCCCCCTTCCAGACAGCGACGGAAGTGCACGTTCATGAAAAAGCCCGCCCGTGGGACGCTGTGCTCGTGCTCGTGCCACTGATTTTCAATAAGATTTATTGAGTATGGAAGCTCATTAATGCCATAAAAAAGACAAGAAAAAAATTAATCAATAAATAGAAAATAACAAAAAATGAAAGATTAAAAAAGATTGATGAAAAAAATCCTTTGGTATGTCATAAATATTATTTCAACTGTGAGATTAAAAAAAGTATGATCGTATAAACAGTCCAAATTATATCCCAAAAGTCATTATTACAAGATATAAAATCATAATCACAAAATAGAAAGTTAAAATTATGATATAAATAATCGTAATTATGGAATATCATGAAATAATGACATAAAAAGTTCTACATTTATAGCTGGAAGTCATGATTATAAGATAAGAAAACTAAACTAAAAAGACAACATATATCAAATATTTTAACTTTTTAAACTCATTATCATGACTTCTTAACTCTAAAGATTATGACTTATTAGCTCATGATTTCGAACTGACTTTACTTTTTATCTCATGACTTTCAAAGGGATTTTCTTTTTCAGTCCTGTTTTTAGTCGTCAATATTTTGGAAGAAATGAGCTTCCATGGAATAACTAGTCTAGTGAAGTAAAGACATTACATAATTGTTGCATTTTCTTTTTGTCTTTACTTACACAACCTGTTACTGTTACTCACTTCTTTTTGTCCCGTGTAAATATATATAAATGACATTTTGGAACACCAAGAAAAGGTACCAAAAAAAAATTGTAGACACACAAAAATCATCATACATTTGTTTTCAGGTTTAAACCACTACCTTTATAACAGGGGGAATGCATCCTGACAGCTATCCAGTCTAAATAATAAGCTACCCTGTGTTTTTTTCCCTTCTTTGTTAGTTGGTCGCTCTCTGGGAACACAGTGTACAAATCAAGCACTCTGGATTGAGCTAAGCAGAGGGCATGTGTCATCCAATCGAACACCAGCATGTGCCGTCATGCTGCCTTGCGTCTGTGGTATGTGTGTGTTTGTGAGAGTGTAAAACTTTTGGGTTTGGGTTTTCTTTTTGACCATAATTGGTCTTTTTTGACCAGTAATAGTCTGGGGTCTATTCTCACAGATGTCACAGCTTCAGCAGCTGAGAGTTTAAAAACAAAAAAAAAACAACACTGTTTAATTTAATATTAATGTGTGTTTTTGAAACATTTTGGTAAAAGAGATACAGGGGAATAAGGTAGTAAACAAGCATTGTACAAAGTCGTCCTATATAAAATATATATATATATATATATATATATATATATATATATATATATATATATATATATATATATATATATATGAAAATATATGAAAACTTCAATTATATCAGAAAAAGACCAAACAAATGAGAATCACAAGATAAACACGCCATTAAAACACATCAAATATAACAAGAGAAACATATGATCACAACAATAAAACAACTGTGAGGATTTTTCTAAGCAGTGAGCAACAATTCACTAACTTGTTTCACAGGAAGTTAATAAGATCATCTGACAAACATGAACTTCAGGCCTTCATGACCGTACATGTTAATCAGCTGCATTAGATAAGATCCTTGCGTCCGCCCACCGGTGTTTGCTGAAAGGACTAGATATGAAAGGATAACTGTATATGTTTAGTCTCTTTGTGACCTTCAGTTGCCTTTGCAGTGCTAAAAACTCCCGTCTTGCCAATTTCAACCTAAATGAACACAACAGACTTCGTATATCTGCACCCAACAGAGATAACGAACATCCTGATATTACACAGTGTTTTCCTGCGGCTCCGCTGGTTCTGCCCGTTCTGCAGGATTCATGACCGAGAGTCCGATGTTGTCATACAGCGGGTCCGTCTGAAAGGGCAGAGAAAGCATGATGACAGAGGAAAAACACACACATACTTACATAATTAAAGTAAGTTCTGCCTCAGGTTTCGTGCTCACCTCTTCAGGTCGTACTTTGTCAGCGAGCTCAGCAGCAGGAGTCCGAGTTCTCTTCTTCCTGGATTTTAGTCATATTATACAAGTTACTACTGCTAAACAGACTTATTGTGTCAGTGTGAGACTTTGAATACAAGAAAAGAAAGTTACCTGATCGCCAGGTAGATGAGAAATAGAACAATCAGAGACAACATGGTCAGTTTGACTGCATTCATTATCGCCATGGCTTCAACAGCTGCAGCGAGGGAAGAAGAAACAGAGACGTAACGTTCCTCAAAACAGTAAGACTCTTTTTTTTTAACTTTTCATTCAGTGTTTAACATCATTTCTTGTGCTTGTAAAAAGTCTTTAAAGTTAAAAAAAAAGACCAACAAGAGCTCCTCTCTCCCACAGAAAACACTGCTCCTGAAACGCCTCGTCAGTCGTCCCGCCTTTTAGTTTTCCATAACTTTGTGACATCACACCACGTCAAGCGTTTGTAGAATTTATGCCAAGTGACTAGTTTCTGTTCCGATGTTGTTTGCAGTGCTGGCTCAGGCGTGTGTGAGCTGACCAATCAGAGGAGGCTCGGTGTTCAGGGTGGGGGGAGGGGCCCTTAAAGGGACAGGAGCTTAAACAGAGCGTTTTCAAACAGAGGGGGAATACAGAGCTGCAGTATGGACAGTATGAAAAAACTGATGCGTTTGTAGCATAATACAGATCCCTTAAAACCATTTTTGTGCAGTGGAACACAGTTATTATTATCGTCTAAATCAGATTAAAGCAAGGAAATGTAACTTCCTGAAGAAAGATATCTGACTCTTGCGTCACATCCCCAGATTTGATTTGATCTGGGGATCGGACTTTACGATCAAATACCTTTTCTCCATGAACTTTGTTGCTTCAAGGGTGGGTTTATGATGAGATTCACAGAGTTCTAATAAAATTGAGACCGGTCCAGTTGTTTAAAAACGTCACTGCTATTTTTAAGCCATACTCACGCAGGACGGTGAGAGTCCTTTCACTGGAGTCGATGATTTGGGGGGCACCGGCAGCACAAGAGTAGTTTCCCGCATGCTGCTTCCTGACTGGGTCCAGAACCAGGTGTTTGTTGTTCTGGTTCTCTGGCAGGTTCAGAGGTCGACTGTTGAAGTTCCAGGTGTAGTTTGTGTTCAGAGGACAGCTGGTGCTGCAGGTCAGAGTGACTCTCTGCCCCTCTGTCACCACTGCAGAAGGAGTGAACGTCACTTTAACACCTGAAAGATACGGACATTGTTTAGGTTGTTGTGCGTCTACATGCTTCTCATTTTCACTTTAATCTAAAGTTACGACACCAAGCAAAGCAAACGGCAAGGCCATAGGTGCAACATAAAGACACTAAAAGGTTCCTATGATAAGAAGAATTGATTTTTGAGCTGCACAAATACTGACGCTTGGGGACGGGAGGTTGGGAATGTCGCCACACCAGAACATCCTTGTCTGAAAAGTTGTGAATGAGACTCAAAAATCGGACCTTTAAAGTTACAATGCATCAAATATCAACCCTACAACATGTCTTTTTCAGAAACGTGCATCACCAGCAACTGTTCTTGGACGTGGGTTGTTAGAAAGACATGAATTGTGCTGACGGGAATTTAAGATAAACTTTTGAGAACACTGTGAAAAAACATTTCTGGAAGTGTTACGCTGCTGAAGTATTACCTGTGACGACTAAATACACTCCAAATAAGCCAGACAGATCCGTGTGAAACCATTTCAATATGTATTCTGCTGAGTCGTCCCTCGTCAGGTTGTTGATCGTCAGCGCGCGTTGTTCAGCGCTGACGTGAAACTCCAGCTGACTGCTTTTCTCCTCCTTCAAGATTTCAGGCTCCTCATCACGTCTCTTTACTTTACTCCACAATAGCTGATGATCAAATTCTGACTCTACGCTTGACATGTTCACCGAGGAGCCTTCCGGTGAACAAATCCTCCTGGTGAGGTAATTCACACTCCTGCAACCTGTTTGACCAACACCTGAAATAAAGAGAGTATAAGACAGTCTGGGATTTTTTTATCCAGTCTCACCTTTTTTTTTTTGTATTCATATTTGATATGTTCTCTTCAGTGGCACAACACACTGGTATAAATAAGTAGTAAAGGTTGACGAGCTGATTAAATATGAAGAAAAGACTCACAAAATGTTTTCTTACACAACTAAATGGGCAATTTTAATACCCGTATTTATTATTCATTCATAACAATACACTGCCCACACTGCTTTATATTTGTACATATTACATATATACAAGTTTATTTCTATTTCTTACCTTTTTATTATATTGCTGTTGTTTTTTGTTTTTTTAAACTATTTTTTATTGTTTATCGTTATATTGAACTGTAATTTGGCTGCTGTGACACACAAATGTCCCTGTTTCTGCACGACTAATAAAGGAATTCTGGTTCTGACCTCTACAAAATATGGAACGTTTTTAAATCAAAATGCGGAAATGTTACATATTATGCATTTAATTGGTGGACAAAGTCTATTTTCAAAATAATTAAAAGTCACAACAGTAAGTTTAACATTCATTGGAAGGTTTAGAAATACTATTAAGAATAACTTGAATCATGTGTTCTAGTTCAGTTTTGATATTTTACTTCTTGCTCTCTCCACATATTTGCTAGCTGACTTTGCAGATCGCACACTGCATCAGATTTTTATATAAATTCATTTTACTGTTAAAAAATTCTGATTGTCAAAAAAAAAAAAAAAAAGGCTGAATATTGGTCCTAAATTACTTTTGATGCTTACTTACATGTATTTATCAGACACACGAGACCTTAACTCAAGTGTTTTAACAAAGTACTGTAATATTTCATGTAGGACTTTCGAGCACACAGACTGCTGACATGTACGACTGATGATCTTTATACTCACAGACTTCATCAGAGTGCAGATCTTCGTGGCCTTTCACAGCGCAGCGGCTGGGCAGACGGCTAGACGGGCCGAAAACCATGATATCCTGATTCTCACAGTGACTGTACACGTCTCTGTCCCAGTACCACCTGAAGGCAGTGTGAGGATCCGCCTCAGGACAGCTGGTGTTACAGGTCAGTGTGACAGAGTCCTTCCCAGGAGTCTTCTGAACATGTATTTCTATTGGGAGATGACAAAAACACGCCTCATCCGTCACTGTGATGTATTTTTGATTCTGTTCGTACGTTTGTAAATGTTCTGGAAACTCCACCTGTCGGGTAGGTGATGGAGCAGGGCTCATCCTCTGATTTCTGCGCATAAGAGCACATTTTCCCTTTAGCGTAGGTCACACTGAAGCAGGCTGATGTGACAGAATCTGCACGAAAAGAAGCAGAATTCAGTATTTTTCATTGTTCAGCTGAATGTGACATAAGATCTGTCCGGCTGAATGTTCTTAGATGCCGGGGAATCGATAGAGGAACATACTGAATCACTTCTCCTGCACTATATTATCAACACACTGACACTAAATTGATATCTTTATTTAAACACTCAAGCACTCTCTATGACTCTGACGTATCAGAGTGACTTCATGACTTTTTGGTGTGGCGCTTAATAAATGAGGTAAAGAGGAAGTTAACTCATTTGCAGTGACGCAAAAGAAACTCACAGAGTGGAAAATGTTAGACAGTAAGAAGTTTCAGGGTTTAAAAGTGTGAATATTCCCTCATATTTTGAATCAGTGATGCTGATTATCAGTCATAATGTCAAAACCATCCAAGATAGAATTATAATAAGTTATGGGATTGGGAAAGGACAGCACGTGCTCCTGTAAAGGCTGCAAATCTGTGTGATGTCACCCTCGATTTTAAGAAGAATATGTTTTAAGGAGGAGCTCTACACAACTCGTGATCCTGAGATGTGACATCGAGGTCTCTGATTGGTGGCGCTGGCTGTTATCATCAAACCACAGAGAGACAATGACTTCCTTTTCTGACAGGCTGCGTTTTGTCAGAGAATTGCTCAAACAGGTGAAAAGTAAAAAAAAAAAAGAAGTATTTAAAGGGGAATCATTATGGGATGAGTCATCCTTCATTCTTTCTATTTGCTCATGATTGATCCCATAGTTGGTTGTTTTTGTTCCAAGGCTTAAATTTCCGTAAATAAGGATTTTCTGAAAACTCAGCGGAGTGAAGGAGCAGTCACACTGGAATGATGCTGCACATGGACACGATGCAGTCAGGGTGCATGTGTGTTACGGAGGCACTGAAGTAAAAATACAGTTCTGCAAAACTGACACTGCAGTGCAGCGAATGAAGATAAAATCCTGCTTTTTACTTCCCCAGTTTTACAAACATCATTATGTGTTAAGCTATAGGTTTTGTACAGTCACTCACCCACTGAGACTTGAGGGGCTCTGAGGTCCTCGTAGCCTTTGATAGCACAGGAGTATGTGACTGCTTCCTCACTGCTGACCAGCTGTTGGTACCAGGGAGACCAGTCCTCATAGAGAAACTCTCTGTTCTTGTACCAGATGTAGGCTGCAGGGTTTTCAGTCAGAGGACAGCTGGTGCTGCACATCAGTGTTACTGTGTGTCCCTCTGTGGAGGGAATCACCTTCACCTGCAGGTCTGAGATGATGAGGAGGAAAATAAAAATGATGATACTGATGTCACTCTTTGAGTTGTTTCTTCAGAGCCACTGTACCTGCAACATGGAGCTCAGTTCTGTGCTTCCAGCAGAGTTCTGGTTGGTCTGTGTTCTCTTTGCAGCAATACGTTTTAAAATCCGTCTCTCTCAGATCTTTGATCCTTAGAGTGAAGTCACTCTCGTTCAACATTACACGACTTTGGTTTGTGGAGAGCTTCGTCATGAAGTAGTTGGAGACGTTCATGTGCACAGTGTACCAATTCATCCTGTAAAGTGGATCTTTGGCGGAGCAGAACAGATCCACGGATGAACCTTTCAAGGCACAGATGGTGTTTTCTTGTCCCTGAACCCCTTTAACAGAAGACTTCATGAGCAAACATCCGGACAGATTCACACCTTTAAATAATTGATGTTGACATGATGAAACTGTGCAGTGCATGTATGAAATGTTAAATTCTCATTAGAGAAGTTTATATGATGACATGCAACATTTTCTACCTCCCCTATAATAATAGTTCAACATCGTGTGAGAAGCAGTAACTCCTACCTGAGACACACAGGATGAAACCCATCAGCACACATACAGCTCCTGTCGACGGCATGGCTGCTGCTGCTGCTGCTGTCCTCCAGTTTTCTACTCAGAAAACTGCTTCAGTAGCAGAGTTTGCACCCGCCTCATTAACAACAACTTGCATTCAAACGGTGCATATAAATTATAAAACGCAACTCACCTCTTTTAACAGAGCGAAGGCCGAGGAGGTTGGTTGGAGGAAGGATGGTGGAAGGACGGCGGACAGCTATTTTGAAATGTCTCTTCCTTCCTCTCTCTTAGCTGCTGACTGATTGAAGCGCCTCTGAGAGTGTTTAACTAATGTCATGCTTGTACACGGAAAATCTTGATGCCATCGGCAGGAAGCCCCAAGGTCACCGCTGTTATCTCCTCGCACTCTTCAATGTCATCGCTCCGCACAGATCACCAGGACACTTTACTCCTAATTCACTTGAGTTCAATAGCGAAATGCATTTGTGTTTATTTAGTTTTTTTCACAGTGCTGACACAGACACACATTCAGCAAAACACACCTGACAGAGAATCAATGACGCTGATGCTTACTGACCACAAAAAAATGCCTTGAAACGACAAACATCTCGCTGTGGTTAACATTTAGGCACGTGATTGCTCGTGTACAGATCCAACAAAACAAGGTTTAGTATTCATTTGGAGGCGTGCAGCGAATGAAGTCAACTCCAAGAACTTCAGAAACCTTGACGAGAAACTGAAGGTAAAAAAGAAAACTGGTTGAATTTTATTAGTTGTTTAAAACATTTTTTTGTCAGCCAAAAGATTTCCTGCCTTGATGGTTTGATCGAAAAGACTGTCTGACCTTCTAATTTTTTTTCCCACCACTTTCTGCACATCTCAAGGACTCTTCAGGTCCTGAGCGCTTCAACCATTCTCTGCCAGAAGGGACCTAAACAAGTGTTCAGCTCCTTTTGTAGATTTATAGCAAGGCGGACATTTGTCAGAGTCTTCCTGCTGCTTTACTTTTCCTCCATGCTGCATTCACAGGATTCACGACCGGTAACGAGATGCCCTCCTATGACGAGTCGATCTGCGGAGCATAGAAAACAGAGAAGATGAGGAAAAACACAGAAACACACATATGCGGCATTTTGTTAGATTCCAGATTCTGTGCTCACCTTCTACTCCTGCCATCAGACCTGGCGGTGGAGGTCGGAGTCTTCTTCATCCTGGATTTGTTTTGGACGGACAAATCCAAAAGCAAACGACTATTGTGACCCTTGTAGCCAGTAAGAAGTAAGAAGATGTTGATTACAGGAAGTACAGGTAAAGGCACGTAAAGAAAAGAAATGTTTTACCTCATCCACAGGTGGAAGAGAAGCAAAGGAATCGGGATCAGAAACACAACTGTCAGTCTTACTGCATTGATTAATACCATGGATTTCCCTCGAGCTGCAGAGAGATGGATGTCAGATCTGTGTTACTGGTTGGACAAATAAAAAGAAGACAGGAGGATGTGTGTGTGTGCTATTTCCTCCTAAAAGACCCGAGTAGTTATTGCAAAAGTGCTTTTAATGTCTGTTACAAAAAGCGATGCCCACCTCGAACTGTGAGAGTCCTTTCGTGTGAGCTGATGTGAGTTTTGACAGCACAGGAGTAGTTTCCTGCATGCTGACTGCTGACCAGGTCCAGAACCAGCTGTTTGTTTTGGTCCTCTGGCAGGTCCAGAGGACGACTGTTGAAGCTCCAGTTGTATTTTGTGTTGTCGGTCAGAGGACAGCTGGTGCTGCAGGTCAGAGTGACTCTCTGACCCTCTGTCACCACCGCAGAAGGAGTGAACGTCACTTTCAGACCTGAAAGATAGTTTGATGGCTTACTCAGTGTAAAAGAAATATCATTTTAAGTTTGAAACTTTTCTGTGTCATTTGACCAAACTGACCTACATCATGTACACATTATAATAAGAGACGTCCCCAGTTGGTCTTAATGATCCGCATCTATTCCAATTTGTAAGACAACAGACGTCCATGGACGATCACATCATCATATCAGAATGAAATCTTCAGACGGGACTTTCACGGAGGAAATCAGTGTTCATGTCCCGGGTGAAACCAAAAGTTTACACTGACTTACTTCAACTTCTGTTTGTAAGTTAACTGATTCAGCATCACATACTTATTTCAACCCGAACTGCGATGATTTTATAAAGCGAACCAAATAAAGTTTGGTGCCTAAATCTTACCAGTTCTTTTATTTGCAATCATTTCACTGGATTTACACGCACAGTTTGTAACTTCTGCTGCTTGGGGTTTCTCAGTCAGTGTTCAGTAAAGTAATCAAGCTGTTTGGGGAGAACACATTAAACACAAATGATCAAAAGTCTTGCTAGTGATGCAATCCCATGGCAACGTGTTGAAGGGGAAACACATCTTGAAATAGTAAATTAGCCCGATGAACACACTGATGTGATACAAATGATCTAATCATTATTGTCTAATAATCATGTTGATTTTAATATCTGTATAAAAGCAGAAGTGTATTAAATGCACTCTATTTCTTGGCTGAGCAAACAGCGAGGAGACGCCACAAAGTCCAAGACATAATCCGGCACGTAACCCACCGTCAAACTGTGTTGTTGTTTTTACACTTCAGTTTTTGTACAAATTGCATAAACTAATTATAACCTGTTCATCAGAGAGCTGCAGAGGTGCTTTTGACTATCCTGCAACTCGTGTTGGACGGTGAATACGTGCTTAACATGACGAGCAGCAGGTATAAGAGTATAAGAGAAGTCTGAAGATGTACCTGTGACAACCAAAGTCACTCCCGGCAAATCAGCCATTTTTTGTCTTCCAGGTCGTTGGAGGCTGAATTTGTATTCTGCTGAGTCGTTCTTCTTCAGGTTTCTAATTCTCAGGACGTGGTGGTTCTTCTTGATGTTGTGATACTCCACGCGACCCGCGGCCTCAATCAGCTCTCCGTCTTCTTCCCTCCTACTTATCTTATACCATAGTTTGGATTTTGGCGGCTGGTTGTCAGGATGCGAGTATTTACTTGAAATCATCACGGACAAGCCCTGCAGAGCACAGATTCTCCTGCTGACATAATCCACACTCCAACAGTTCTTATCGTCAAGACCTGAAATATAGATTATAAAAAAAAAAAAATCTTACTGAAGCTTAAATTAAGATGTCTGACTTTTTGAATCATTATACACTAATCGTCAGAACTGCATAAGTTGGTTCATGCTTACAGAGGCCATCAGACAGCAGATCCTCGTGGTCTTTTACAGCACAGGAGAATCTTGGCTCGGAGAAAGTGTTAACTGAAAAACGCTGACCCTCAATGTACCTGTACAGGTTTCCATCTCTGTACCACCTGTAGGCAGTTTGGGGCTCAATCAGAGGACAGCTGGTGCTACAGATCAGTGTGACGTAGCTCTCTGTTGGAGTCTGTCGAATGTGCACATCTGTTAGCAGACAATGAGTCTATTATCATCACATGTTACACTGTAAGACGAAATGAATCCATGACTCTGAAGGCATAGATGGACCACATTCACATGTCGGCCATATTTTTCTGTCGTTACTCAACAGCTCAGGTTGGGAAGCTCAGTTGTTTCAGGTTGAAAGTCGTTTAAACGTTGTTACAATTTCACCACTTCTTCATTGGTAAGCAGCAGAAAAGACAATGGAAAGCGACACTCTGGACGGACATCGGGCCAAAATTCAAAGGTTAGCTTCGTGAGACAACAGCTAACGCTAACGTTCGACTACCTCCTAGCTGTTTGATAGTGTTACGTGACACATTAAATGTATATGCATTGTTTATTTTAATGTTAATTTATGCCTTTGGTGTTGTGTCAAAAGGTGATGTGTGCTAGGACGTGGCTGCTAATGTTAGCTGTTCTCACACAATCAGGAAGTAGTGAAATAACAATGAAGCATAAGGCATCAATTAACCCTAAAATGTCAATGCACACACATCTTGTACACATTTATTTAAGCCATGGAGTGAAATGCACTGGATGTAACTGAATGGTAACGTGAGCTAGGAAGTGGTTGAATGCTGGTGTACAAATGGGTTATTATCAGATATCTTGTGCTTGCTTGAAATATGGCCAGCAGTGGGGAAGTGGTGAGACGATAACAGAGTTCCCACAGTTACATGGCACAACTGAACAACAAGTTGAGCTTCCTGCCCTGAGTATGGTGTCAGAGTAGAATGGCCGCCCTGTGAATTTGTTCTGTCAGGGGGTGAGAGGAGTTGTTTGTTTGTGGAGGTTTGCAGAAACTACACCTGTTGGATATGTGATGGAGCAGGGCTCATCCACTGATGTCTGCTTATAAGAACACATTCTCCCTTTAGCATAGGTCACACTGAAGCAGGCTGATGTGACAGAATCTGGACAAAATGAAATGTGAGACGCAGCCACTTTAGTTCAAAAAGGTTTATAATTCAAGGCTCCAGAGAATGACTGATAAAGGTTTTTTTTAATCACGATAAGGAGTTAATGGTTGTCACTCACCCACTGAGACTTGAGGGGCTCTGAGGTCCTCGTAGCCTTTGATAGCACAGGAGTATGTGACTGCTTCCTCACTGCTGACCAGCTGTTGGTACCAGGGAGACCAGTCCTCATAGAGAAACTCTCTGTTCTTGTACCAGATGTAGGCTGCAGGGTTTTCAGTCAGAGGACAGCTGGTGCTGCACATCAGTGTTACTGTGTGTCCCTCTGTGGAGGGAATCACCTTCACCTGCAGGTCTGAGATGATGGTGGGGGAGAATAAAAGATGCTTCAGGAAGGCCGTTTGTTCATAGACTGATTTATATCACATTTTGTTCCTAAAAACTTGAAGAAAATGGCTTTTTTTTCATGGTTGATGAAAATAGAAATAAGTATTCATTGACCGTTTCAGATGACCGCTCTTGAAAATTGGCATTTCTGTACTTTTATGACATTATGCCTCATTCAGAAATTCAGAAAATGTGTAATGCAAAAAATAATTATCTTAATGAACCTTGTTCACTATTTAGACCATGAAGTCTCCACTTCTGTAGCACTTCCATAAACTTTTTACCCAAATATTCTCAAAGGGTTTGTTCACATATCAATCAAAGCCTGATTTCTATCAAATTTGATTTCTAAAAACATGGTGAAAATAGTTTTTTTTTTTAAATTGCTGTTGAGTTTTTTCTGATTTACGGGGTAATATAAAGAGATATCCTAAACTCCCTCTGTGAATTTAATATGTCAGCTGAACAAAACAAGATATCCGACCCCAACTTTCTCCACTGTTCAGATTTCTGTATCCAAATGTTTGCATTTCTAACCAGACAATGCCTCATTTTACTGGCACGTAATACAAAAAATAATTATAGGAGTTTCATTACGATGGCTGTCAGTCATTCACCCGAGATGAAGATGAATATCTGCCACTGTACCTGCAACATGGAGCTGAACTCCTCCGAGCCGGGAGGTTTCTCCTCTCTCTCCTGTACTCTCTCTGCAGAAGTAAACATCCTCATCACTCTCTGTCAGATCTCTGATGGTGAGAGCGAAGTTACTCCCTTCAGACGTGTTGTACGTCACACGTTCACCATGAGCAGAGATCTCCTTCTGGTCGACTTGGTAGTCGACCAGCTCCTCAGTGTACCAGACCTTGACTGAGGTGTGTTTCTCAGCGGAGCAGGGCAGCTCCACCGACGAGCCTTTCAAGGCACAGATGCTGTTCGCTCGTCGACCTTCATCAGCTAAACATTTTTTCATTGGTCTGTAGTTAATTATCAAGTGTAACACTTAACCTGTGAATCCATGGTTATTAAAGAACAGCAGTCGTACCTGAGATGTAGAGGATGAAACACATGAACATACATCTAACTTCTGTCGACAACATGGCCGTCGTAGTCACAGATAAGTCCTCCGCTTGAAATCAGCCGCAGTCAACTTATAATAAAAAAGGCTGAGGATGATGGAACAGACCACTGAACATGCAGAGCTTCCTCTTGATGTCTTTGTTATAATTAGGTACCACAAACGTCTTGTCCACACAGAGCTGCAAAGGTGTCAACGATCAAAGTTGTCAAAGGCCGGCCGACTGTTGAAAGGTGTCAAACCTGCGAAGAGGAAGCAGCAAATTTCACCTCCTACGTGTGTTCGTGTAACACAACAACGTCTTGATACTGATGTTACGATGTATTTGTCAAAGCGAGATGCAGGGTTAATCAAAAATACTTTCAGAATTCGCAATATCTAGGTCGAGAGAGGTAAAGGTGTGACATGACAGCATCATGAAGAAGCACTGCACTGCTGCAGAAATACCGAACATAAGACTCTGACATGTGTTCACACATCGAGATGCTTCTTGGCTGAAACCAGTGACTTCCTGCAGCCACTGCTGGTTGCCGGGGCAACAGCTCAGACCCAAAGCTGTTTTTTTTTTTACACTTTGGCTTTTGTTACACAGTTGGTCGTACCGGCAGGTTTCCTGTGCCAAGTGAGCTCTTTCCCCTCCTGTTTGTTTCAGTCTTCATGCTAAGCTAAGCTCGCTAGCTGCTGGTTGCAGCATCAGATTTATGCACCAACGAGATGACTCGTTCCGGAGGTCTGCACCTTTATTCCCCTGACATTTAATCAGAGCAATGACAACAACAAGATCCCAACACAATACAATACAGCAATACAATAAAATATCCCTGTCGTGACTTGTTTTTTAATATGAAACCTTGGCCTTGATGACTTCTGCAGGTTCAAGTTGAGCAGATAAAACTATTAGAAAGTGCAGCGTGACTTTATACAACATATGAGATTAACATGTCTACTCAGCTAGACAAGAGGTCAGCTTAAATAACAGCATCAGATTTCAATAATGATTATTATAAATGTTTATTTCGATTTAAAAGACATTTTTATTTTTACAGCTTTATTACTCTTTTAACATGACGATGAAACTTTCAATGAAATATTCGAAGACAGCTTCTGCGAGGAACTTTTAGCTGGTGATGAAACGGTCTCAATTTAAAGTTGAAGGATTAAAATGAGTTGCTGCAGCTGAATTTCCACATTTCTGCCGAACAGCGGGTCGGTAAATTGAAGCACACAGGTGAGAGTGTCAAAATAACTGGTTAAAAAATGTGCTCCAGTTTACTGACCTGCAGGGAGTTGTGTAGAAACACGCTGGAAAGTCCGCTTACTTGAATTTTGGCGGCCTGTTGAGTTAAACTAGACAGAAACCAGTTTGCAAGTTTCCAACTAATATTATAATTAAATCACGTCATAAGATTTTCAGGTCATTATTGTTTGAATTTCAGTCATATAACTTGTTATTATCACCTTCTTACCATGACATTTCCAGACTTGTAGAATGAAGTGTTACCTGATAATGTCACATTCATGTTTCTGTTCACTTGACAAATTAAAATCCATTATTCACTTGCAAAATATAAAACTTAAAAACAACTAAACATTCTGTACATGCTGTGTATCGCAGTAGCTCTGATGTGAGAGATGCTTTTGCAGTGCGTGTGAAGCGTCGATATGCACTGAACATAACACAGTGTGTTCCTGCTCTCTGGTTCTGGTTCTGCTGGTTCTGTCGGTGCTGCAGGATTCATGGCCGAGTCCATCTGCAGGGCGGTTAAACAGAGATTATGACGGAGGGAAACACAGGCGCATGAAGTTTTCACCCTGAAATGTAATAATTTACATTATGGAGACACAGACACACAGAAAGTTTCTAGTTTTTTACTCACCTGTCACCATTTTAGTAGTCAAACAGTTTGTAAGTACTACTGTTCAAAGAATTCACATATATCCTGTACAGGGAGACAAACTACAGAACTGAATGATATCAGGTGTGTTACCTCATCCACAGGTGGAAGACAAGCAGAGGGATCGGGATCAGCGGCGCCACCGTCAGTCTCACTGCGTTAATCGCTGCCATTGACGGTGAGTTTTCTGTTTGTGGTTGGACACATTAAAAGGAGATGTGAGGTTGCAGAGATGTCTTCACAAAATGCCTGAGATGAAGTTGTTAAAACCTTCCAGTGAAAATGAAAAAAAAAAAAAAAAGGAAACGCCCACCCAGAACAGTGAGAGTCGCCTCAGGAGACATCTTGTTGTTCTCACTGTTCACAGTACAGGAGTAGTTTCCTGCGTGCTGACTTGTTAATGGATCCAGAACCAGCTGTTTGTTGTTCTGGTTCTCTGGCAGGTTCAGAGGTCGACTGTTGAAGGTCCAGGTGTAGTTTGTGTTCAGAGGACAGCTGGTGCTGCAGGTCAGAGTGACTCTCTGACCCTCCGTCACCACTGCAGAAGGAGTGAACGTCACTTTCAGACCTGAGAGACGGTTTAACATGTCAGAAAATGTTAAAGACACATCTTCGAAACTTGACCTGCAGTCGTCATTGGGGAGGTGATGGCTCAGCTGATCAGACTGTGATGAGAGTCTCACCTGTGACGACCAAAGTCACTCCAGGATAATCGGACCATTCCCATCGGTTGTGTCTCTCGAGGGATCTGAACGTGTATTCTGCTGAGTCTCCCTTCCTCAGCTCTTTAATCCTGAGGATGCAGCTGCCGTCCGTGTTGTCGTGATACTCCAGGCGACCGGCGTCCTCTGCCGGCTCCTTAGCATCATCCTCGCCACTCCTCCTCATTTTGAACAGTCTTTTACATTCATGTTGCCTGTAGGGAAAGTTTTCACTGGGAACGTTCACGGAGGAGCCCTCCACAGCACAGATCCTCCTGCTGACGTAGCTCTCTCTGCTGCAGCTGTTATTGTTACTACCTGAAATACAAAACGAAAGGCCAACACTGTTTTTCTACCTTGTTAGAAGCTGGAATCAACTATCAGAAATCATTTTAGACTCAACACACTCGTAAAATTATTCATTCACAATCATAATAAAGTTTTTAAGAAAAAGAGATTGTTATTCTTCACCTTTCTACGAATCTCTGTAGATGTATTATTTAAAACAAACAAACAAATGATTTGTCTACATACAAATGTTATCAACATGATGTTAAAGAACAAGTGAATTAAAGTAAATTTGTTTTTCATCTGAGAACCGAGTGGAAACAAAACTTACAATGTGAAACAACTCAGTTTTGCCAAGACAACTTTGCTAAATTGCTTTTTTTCATCTGTGAAAAAAGGCATGAGAGGCTATTTGGGGACCATTCAGCCAAAGACAATTATAATGTGAGCCTCTCGTGGCAAAAATGAACTTATTATAACAACAATTAGACAAAAAAAATGTCCCCTTAAATTTTGGTTCTCACCATTTTTCACAGGTGAAAAAAAAAATCACTTGATAGCAAACACACACAAAAAAATAAAAAATAAAAAATCTGCCCAAATGTTTTTCCCGCCTGTTTGACAAATAAAAAATAAATAACCTGTTTTTTTATCTCCGTCACAAGAAAACAGAAGAGGAAACAATTTAGATGAGTTTTGCTTCTCTGGGCCTCCGTACAGTGACACCTTTGACTCTTCAGTCATTGTTTAATATATTGTTTTAAAGTCCTCAGGCTCACGACATCAACAGCTGGTTCATACTCACAGAATCCAGCAGCGGACAGATCCTCGTGGCCTTTTACAGCACAGGAGACGTCGAGTGTGTCGACGGTGATGCGGCGACTCTCTGAGTATTTGTAAAGGCGTTTGGACCGGTACCACCTGTAGGACGTCTGGTTGTGGGTCAGAGGGCAGCTGGGGGTACAGGCCACTCTGGAGAGGTGGCTCACCAGAGGAGTACTTTGAATGCTTACTTCTGTTCGGAGATGATAAATACAATTCAGTACAACATGATCACAGACAGTGTGTATAACGTGTCGTATTTCTACTGTGAAAATATGACTTTAAAGGAACAGTTCAACCAAAAATGAAAGTGAGTCATTATCTACTGATAGAGAGTCGGGTGAGCACAAACATTTCTGGAGCTTCACAGAAAAAGATTGTTGCTGCATTCTCCTAAACTCCTGAAGTATTGGGGCACTTGATTTAAATTGTAAAAAAAAAGAAAAAAAAGAAAGAGACAGAGCTCATCTGGCTTAATCCAGTCTCAAGAGGACCGATAAACTGAATGCTACGCTAACAGAAGCCCCACCACATGTTAAGGGTGTAAATATTGTCTATTTCTAATCAATTTGTGTTCTTGGGGTTTCTGTGGACTTGGATAACGCCAGATAAGCTGCATGGAAACATTTTATTCTCTTTTTCTTCTTTTACTTTTTAAAACATGTTTCAATTGTTTAGGGGAACGCTGCGAAAAGCTCCTGAAATGTTTTGTGGACGATCAAACTTCACTCGTCTTTTTTGTCAACATGGAGGGGGAGGAGCTAAAGACTGGATTTTGATTTTTGAATAAACTGTTCTGTTAAAGGAATTTTAGCACTTTTTTGCAGGGGGGGGGGGGGGCATTGCACACGTAATCACATTTGTATTGTATGTGGATGTTGAAACTACACCTGTTGGATATGTGATGGAGCAGGGCTCATCCACTGATGCACACACATAAGAACACATCCTCCCTTTAGCATAGGTCACACTGAAGCAGGCTGATGTGACAGAATCTGGACAAAATGAAATGTGAGACGCAGCCACTTTAGTTCAAAAGGTTTATGATTTAAGGCTCCAGTGCATGATTAATAAAGGGTTTTTTTTTTAATCTTGATAATGGCTGTCACTCACCCACTGAGACTTGAGGGGCTCTGAGGTCCTCGTAGCCTTTGATAGCACAGGAGTATGTGACTGCTTCCTCACTGCTGACCAGCTGTTGGTACCAGGGAGACCAGTCCTCATAGAGAAACTCTCTGTTCTTGTACCAGATGTAGGCTGCAGGGTTTTCAGTCAGAGGACAGCTGGTGCTGCACATCAGTGTTACTGTGTGTCCCTCTGTGGAGGGAATCACCTTCACCTGCAGGTCTGAGATGATGAGGAACAAAAGTAAGAAACAATACAGATGTCAGACGTTAATAAATGACAGTAACGTTAAAAACTGACTGCACCTGTGACCTGGAGCTGAGTTCTATAGTACCAGCAGTGTCCTGCATTGTTGTCTGTATTTCCACAGCAGTAAAAATTTGTATCACTCTCTCGTAGATCATTTATCGTTAGAGTGAAGTTACTCTCTCCAAATGTGTTGTACGCGGTACGATTTCCATCTGCAGAGAAGTTATTCCTATAAAAGCTGGCACCATCCCACCCCACAGTGTACCAGTTTATGCTTGACGTGGGGAGTTCAGGTGAGCAGGGCAGATCCACCGACGAACCTCTCAGGGCACAGATTCTGTTTGCGTGGCCCTCGAGCCCTGTGAGAGGAAACTTACATCAGCAAACATCTGGACGGATTTATCACCTTTCAAATCATACTGTCCCTGATTCTAAAAAACATCAGAATCAGTTCACAGATTATAGTTAAATGGATTCTACGGAGATTTTAGCGTTGCACTATGGCATCATCTGGTCGGAAATGACGCGTGTTTATTACTTAACTGTTTTCATGACTATGTTGTGCTGAACAGAGTGATCGCTGCCTGGATTTTGTCTCTGAGTCAGTCAAGGGTCTCTAGTTATATTCAGGCCCTCTGGTAGAGAAAGATCGTCATTTTGCTTAAATGTTAATACAAAATAAAAAAATCTAATCTCAAGTGGCTGCTGTATTTAAGTACATGTGAATAGTCCTTTTAATTCTATTACATAATTTTAATGCAAAGTGTGTAAATGTGTGTAAATTAAATTTACTAGCTGTCTGATTTATTACAGGAGACAGAAAGTTAAAATGGATTGCTTTTATGTATAAAACTAAATAAACCCAGAAAAAAACACATTATGTTTACGTAGAAATCCTCCTTAAAGTTTCTATTTGTTAGAAAAGTTGATTTTTGAGTTTCATTCCCAACTCGTTAAATAGTGGCACGTCAGTCAACGTTTCTTACAAATAAGACCTTTAACTTATCCATAATAATGCAACATAAACACAATGTTAGCTCAAGTTATCCAGTTAATTCATATTGACAAAACGTACTGGAAAAACTTTGCACCTTTTAGTTCCAATATGAGTGTTTTTATGTTGTTTCATCTGAACCACAATGTGTTCAGAAGTTCCTCTACTCCAGTTCTTTGCTTCATGACTAAATACTAAAGACATTCATAGTAAACATCAGCATGAGGAGATCCTGTTTTCACCGTGGTGGAGTCGTACACCACAAGATGAGTGAGGTGAGCTTCGTGTATGAAATCAATAAAATGGAATTCAGTGATCATGTCGCGCCTACAGACCAAAGAGCACCCTGTCAGAAAAAAAGTTAAAAAAAAAAAAAGAAGAAGAAACGATTATTCGTACCTGATACGAACAAGATGAAACCCAGAAACAAACATTCTGCTTCTGCCAACAACATGGCTGGTGTAGTCGCTAAACTTAAAACCGGGAATAAAAACAATCAATATACCAATCTTAAAAAAACAAGATATTAATTATTTATGTCTTCACAATGACTACATTCATGCAAATCCTCGAATATTTAGATATAACTCACCAGTCGAAGCTGTTGTTCGGTTGTACTGATCCTTAGGGTGTGATGTCTTCTTGAGAAACCAGATATCTCATACATCAAATATATCAGATTTCCTGGAAACTGTTGCTGCAGTCTAAAAATAAAGAAATAAAGAAATAAATTCCCGCCCACATTCAACATGCATCTTCATGAAGTTTGCCTTATCAGACCACCAGTGTTGAAGTTGCACATAGATCAACATGTGTTACCCAAGACGTCTGATTGTGACATTTAAGAATGTAAAACAAGGGACAGAAAATGCAGAGACAGACTTGACTGGAGGTGCTGGAGGCTGGATGCTGGATGCAGGAGCTACAAGCAGCAACACTGATGATCGGGCTGGTCGCAGATGAATAACGTACCGCAAAACACGCGAGGCTTTTCATCCAGACGTGTACAGAGTACGGGAACAGAAACACACTGATAGGCTGTGGCCAGGCTGTGTTTTCTCCCATGGTGTGGCGCTTTCTTTATGGTTTATGTGGTTCTTTATGTAATGTTGTGTTTTTGACCTTCAGGGCCGCCGTAGATGCCTGTCTCCCCTCAAATCTAACAGAACTCGATGGCAGCTTGTTGTCCTTTAAACCGCCAAAGACAAAAATAAAAAAAGACTGAAAAACTCAACAACAGAGTATCATCCCAGAAGTTCTGACCCGGTCACTCCTGACATGTTTTGGACCTGTGAAGCATTAATGTAACGTCAGACACAGAACAGCAGCAGGAATCACAAGGAGTTGTGTTTCTGGACACCTGAGAAATTCCAGCCAGGCTTATCTGCAGACTCACAGTAGATCCAAGACACACCTGCTACGGGATACACTACAGAAATGTTTCGGTTCAGACCCAAAACTGGTCCTGCAGACCAGGGAAGTCTGGTCTACAGGACTGAAGCTGGACCCGACCTGCATGTTCCCATGTTAGATCACCAGAGGGAGACATTATACACTCTCTGACTACTGACCTGTGTGATGATCTGCAACAGGCCTGTATTAAAAACACAGCAGAGGAAAACACGACTGCAAAAGTTTTTTTTTTTTAATTAAAGGCCCATTTTATGCAGTTGTGCAACTATTTGTGTTCTACTCGACTGGGACGACTGTCATCTGATTAATTTTTTAATTTTTTTTTATTTGACCACTTCCCGCCCGACCTTGCATGTGTAATTGCACAACTGTGTGAATGAGTAAGCAGATGTTACAGCCGACAAACTGACTCTGGGGCAATTCTTCACTTTCATTAGAATTTAAAGTGATATCATTTAATCTTAAGCTAATCAGGAAGTTTGCTAACGACATCAAACATCCTGGATGATCCTCAGACTTTACGTGAAGCTGAATAAACTTGTGCACACTGTGTATCTGATATAAATTCATTTGGTGATGATGGTTTGAGAAGTCACAAAAAATTCAGTGAGTTATAGGTGCAAAGAGACAAAAGTGTTAAACCACCTGTGCCTCTTTAAACCTGATATTTTGTTAAAATCATGATTTTCTTCACTGGCACAAGAAGTGTTGAATGATTAGTTCGCCACAAAAGAAAGAAAATTCAGTCACAATGAGTCAAAAAAGGTGATTAAAATGTTTCCTTATGGCCTGAGTGGTGTAATCCACGACTGTGGAAGCCCGAAGATGCCGAGTTTAACAGAAAACTCAAATTCGTTGTTACAATTTCTGCTCTGGTTTCTTCTTTTAACTCACCTTAGATGAGACTTCCTCGTGTTTGACTTGACTATTGAGTGTTTGTTCTGCAATATCATCTTCCAGAGTTTCCTGCTTGCACCTTGTAAACTCTTTTTTTTTGTTTAAAGGTGCTTTATAAATAAAATTCATCACCAAAGCTGTTTTCAAAAGAATCTGTAGTTTTCACTATAACAGTAAAGCCAAAAGTGTTACTGTCAGTTCGGTCTGTGAGCATGACGGCGTCTCGTTTAATGTGAATAACATCTTTTTAAATCAGTTTGTGTTCAGTTCGTTATTCTGGAGATTTGTGTTTTGTTTATATTCACGTTTAAATCGTCCAAGTTGTCCAGAAGATTGAAGCTGCTTTGCTCACAGTGTTAGCATGTCTGAAGAGGTCGCAGAAGCTCCGCCGCATGTCAAGGATGTAAATAAAGTTTTTCGAATCAGTTTGAGCTCTCTGGGCTTCCATAGACTTGGATAATGGCAGATAAGCTGTCTGAGCTCATTATTTATTCCTTTCTCAGCTGTTTTTAAAATAACTTTTTAAAATAAGTCCCCATCTACTTCAGCTGTTTAGGAGCTCGAAGCTCCAGAAAATGTTCCGTGGACTATAAAACCCTTTCCTGACTTCCCATCAGAGTGGGGGTGAAGAGATGATGATGACGACTGAAATTTGTTATTCTTGGGGTGAACTTATCCTTTAATTACACACACACACACACACACACACACACACACACACACACACACACACACACGCACACTTCAGACTGTCGTGAGAGTCAACAGCTGGTGGAGGAAGTTGGATCTCCACTCTGGCATTTATTTCCCTCTCTGTAACTCCCCTCCACCTCTCTCTCTCTCTCCTCCTCTCCTCCTCTTCCTCCTCCTCCTCCTCTCCCTCCTCCTCCTCCTCCTCCTCCTCCTCCTCTCCCTCCTCCTCCTCCTCCTCCTCCCAGCCTCTTCCTCTCCTCTCCGCCGCTGGAAGCTTCAGTTGACCAGCGTCGCAACTGGGCGATGCGCCTCCAGGAGAAACTCTTATAACCTTCCAGCGGCGGATTTGACGTTCACGCATTAAAATTTTAGTGACTCCCTTCTTCTCACGTCTTTCTAACTCGGAGAGAAAAGCTACTCACAAAGAAAAGGTTTTCGTGTTTGATTTTTGTTTTGTTTTGTTGCGTATCTGAGAGCTGAGACCCCTCGCAGCAGGCGCTCCTTCCTCCTCCTGAACGATCCCCTGTGGGAGGATTTCGCTTTTTATCCCCCCCACCGCCTGAAATATCACATCCACACAGAGACAACTGATAACTTAATCGGAGATGTTACTGGAGACTGGAGATTTTTAGTCACTCGTGTCCTCAGTTTGTGTGTTGGAAGCATCTTGAGACAGACAGCAGGGAGCAGAGGAGGCTGAGCGACCGTCTACAGGCTGTTTGAAAGGTAAATCCTCTTTATTCTCACATCTGGTGTGACATCGTCATCAGAAGAAATGTGTGATACCTGTGCGATATATCCATATCGTATCATCGTCGTGATATGTTGTCTTTGATTTTTAGTGTCTTTAAAACATGATAAATTATTTAAGTTATCTTTAAAAGATAATTTTCTGAACTTTCCCCAGCTGCTCTGCTTGTTCTGAACCTTAAAGGGGCACTGCGTGGTGTCGGAGAAGAAATTTAAAGGATGTACCTGTAAGGAAAAAAGTTGTTTTTTGTGTCTCATTCCCAACAATTTAACTCAAAGACTGATGTTTTTGGACTAGTTGGATGAGTTGGAGAGCATCCTCGTTTAAGAAGTCTGGAATGAGGCTCAAAAATCTACTTTTCCTTTAAACTCAGACTTTAAATATTTGTCAGGAAGTAAAACTAACTCAGAAATATTAATTTTGTCCAGAACTGTTAAACAAGCTGTTCTTTGAGGAGAATAAGGCCCTCAGAACACTGTTTGAAGCTAGAAAGATGGCAGGGTCCGCCACAAATAAATTCAGTCATGAAAAGAAAGACAGTTTATTTAGTTATAAAGTCAGTGAAGATCGTCGTCTTCTTCATTAAAATCTTTACTAAAACTGCGTAGTGCACCTTTAACTTCCTCCAGTTAGTAATTATGTCCACATTACTGTCGTCCATAAAAAATATATAGTTATGTTTGATTTTGCCACCCAGCCGTCGCATCTCTGAGGTGTTTTTAGGGGCATTTAATAATATCGAGATCAGTGTTGCCACATTATTTTAATATTAACAATAACTGTGATGCCAACAAATTAAGTATTAACATCTATTTAATAACACAGATGTGAAAATATGGTTCTGAATGATCCAAAACATGTTGGGCATCTTGTGTTTACGAGTTCATCTGGTTGTCTTTTCACTCTTAATTGTGTCGTTTTATTAGCGCACATTACATTGTGTACAAGTGTTGAAGTCCACCAAGAGTTAATGAACATAAAACCTGTAGTTTTGAACATCTGCTCGTGCCAGTGACTGTTACGTGAGCTTGGCACAAGTCGACCGGAGAGATTTTTCCTTTTTTTTCCACTCTCAGTTATTTTGATTGGCCTCCAGTGACATTCTCCTCGGCCACAGCTCTTAACTGACCGGAGCGCCTCAGGGATCCGTCCTGGGCCCACAGTCATTCTTATAAACCTGGTAAAAGTACAAAAAGTGGACCACCAGTGGATGGTTTTACAATCACAGTAGTTGTACTTACTTATACTGGTCACACACTGGTTGTGCTGGCTGTGATTAAGCTGTTGAAAAAAAAAAGAAGTTGAAAAGATTTAAAAATCTGATCGGTATGTTTGGAAGAAGAAGGCTGAATTCCGTAAATCTCATTTAAATCATTAATTCATTTGTTAGTCTTAAGAAAAGTAATCAGCAATAATGTCAAGAACTTTTAGACATTTGGTGGTTCCAGCTTTTAAAGGCAGAGATTTGCTGCTTTTGTTTATTACGGCATTATGTCTAAAACAACCCATACGATCGGTCACACAGCAGAAAGTTATTTTCTTGCCTAAACTTTCAACGGACAGAGTGTTGACGACATTCTGACCACGAGGCAATTAAAGGTCCATTGCGTAGTATTTAGAGGCACCTAGTGTTGAGGTGGCAGATTGCGACCGACTGAATATCTTTCGTTTCACCCTCTCCAGGGTCCTCTGCAGAGTCACAAGGTAGTTTGTCCGTTCCAGGCTCCTGTAGACACACGGCAGCGTAATGTGACAGTCACAAAGCTCCTTCTGTAGTTATAGAAGGCTCAACAGTCCTGCTGAATCCTACAGACTGGACCTTTAAAAACAACCAACTGGCGAACCTATAAAAGAACTGTAAACCCAGTTTATACTCCCACGTACACTGTACCAGCTCCCGAGTGAAACAGGGTGGAGACAGGACCTTTTACTTCCCGTTTTTTTCCCCTATACGAGCAGTTTGGTTAATCAAATCCCACAAGTCCTCCACCCCAATGACACCACTGCACATCAGCAATCACGACTCCCCATCCTCCCTAAAGCATGAGTCCACCTCCTCACTGGAAAAAACAAAACAAAACAAAAAAAACCCTCCTAACTCAAGCTGAGCTGATGTTAAGCCTCCACTTAGACCTAAAAGCCGTGCAGGGTCCCCAGAGGCAGGGCAAGGTTTTTGGGAGTGACCCACTTGAGCCCCCTTTTTTCTTGAGCTGTCTGAGATGCATCAGGGTGGTCAGGGTGAGACGTTTGCTGAGGGGGTTTTCCGCGTGACGGCAGCGCTCTGCAGGTTGCAGGCCCGTTGCATCATGCTGTTCTCTAAAGGTTTGGACGGACGCTCATGGATGGATTTTTTTTTTTTTTTTTTTTTAAAAAGGCTCAGAGCCAAGCAAACTCTTTTCCTGTTGTTGTTGGGTGCGTCTGCCTTACAGCCCACTTCCACCCACACTGTCTGCTGCAGGGTGGGAGTGTCGCTCAAACATATGGCATATGTGAGTGTGTGTGTGTGTGTGTGTGTGTGTGTGTTCATGTATGAGTTTTAAAATAGGTGTATTTACAAACGAAGGAAGGAAACTAGAGAGAGGAGGGAAATAAGAGTTTATTAAATGGAATAAGAAGAAAGGGGGAGTAGTGAGATAGGAACCAAAAAAACAAACCAAAAAAAAGAAGCCAAAGAAACAAAGAAAGCAAAAATAAAAACAAAGTTGAGAGAGGAAGAAAGTGACGAAGGCAGCAAGTGAAGTTAATCCAAAAAAAAAAAAAAAAAAAGAAAAGAAAAAAGAAAAGAGGGGCCACATGGGTTCATAAAACCAACCAAATGTAATATCCCCAGTCTGAGTCTGGCCAGAGACTGTCACATTATACCCCAAAAAGTACATTAAGAAGACGAAAGGATGCAAGGAATGGCCGGAGGAATGGAGGCATGGAGGAAAATGTGGCATGAGAAGGAATAAAATAAGCAATCTAGAAAAAAGAGAAAGAAAAAAAAAAGTTGAGAAGGGGGAGACTGTAAAGTAAAAAGCAAAGGAAGCAAACAATAGGAAGAAAGAAGGAATGATGGAAAGTGAGGAAAGAAAGAAAGAATGCAAGAGGGAAAGAAAATTTGAAAAGGAAAGGTAGAAATAGGAGAGGGAAGCAAAAAGATGGAGCCACGAAAAGGAAAACAGTGAGTGTGGCAGGACAAAAGTAAAAAAAATTAAAGTGAAGGAAGAAAGAAATTGAGGCAAAAGGAGTGAAGGGAGGTGAAGAACTGAAGGGATAATTAAATAAGAACGAAGTGAAAGGAAAGTCGAGGCAAACAATGCCAAAGAAAGAAAGAAAGAAAGAAAGAAAGAGAGAAAGAAAGTACTGTCGAAATAACAGCAGACAGGAAGAAAAGAAAAAAGGGACGAAGGAAAGAAACAAAGTGAGGTCGCCAAAGAAAGAAACTGAAGAAAGGAGGGAGGGGAGAAAGAAGGTGGAGCGAGTGAAGAACGGCAAACAAAATAAGTGAAAGGAAAGAAAGACCAGAACCCAAACTGATGGTGTGCAGTTGAACATATGAGGATACCTGCAGCCTCCACCACCTCCTCCTCCACCTCCTGCTCCATCACTCTCCTCCTCCATCCCCCCTGTACTCCCCAGACCTGGGACCCCCCTGCTGACGCCCCCCTCAGTGTGGCTGCTGGCCCTCTCTTGTCTCCATACTCTGCCTGCTGTTTGCACATGATGGGTTCATCGGGTTCAGCTCAGCTATAAAAGCACTTTTCTCCCCTGCGGCAGAGGCAGGAGTTAGCAGGCCTCATATGGGAGGAGGGTCAGAGGAGCAGGCCTCCTCCTCCCCTCCTGGTTCTCCTCTTTTTACTCTTTTCATATTTATTTCTCTCCTCCTCTCCTCCTCCTCCTCGTCCTCCTCTCCCTTTGGCTCGCTGGCTCGTTGGCTGGTTGCGGTATCGTTTTCGGGCCCGGCCCTGGACCAGACATTCATTTTTCTCCTCTTAGTTTCTAACCGCTAACTAACCACTGGCTCCCTGCGTCTCCCCCCCTCCTCCGCCTCCTCCTCCTCCTCCTCCTCGTCCTCCCGCGTAGGAATGTCTTATTCACCTCCTCTCTCTCTCTCTCTCTCTCTCTGTCTTCCTCCTCTGATTCCTACATGCTAAAAGCTTACGTGCATCTGTGCCAACATCTGCAAATAAACAGACGAGCGTGCACGCATGCTCGAAGCTTCGCCAACGTGCACACACACACACACACACACACACACACACACACACACACACACACACACACACACACACACATTCGGACTCACAAAAGGCCCCCCCATCAGTATGTGGCGACCACCTGTGAGGGTACACACACATCCATAAACCTCCCTTTCTTCTCCCTCTCTTTTCCATTATCCTCCTGAGAGCCCAGCGTCGGGGCCTTCACTTCCAAACCAAACATAGACCAAATTCCGCAAACCCCACCCCGACACCACCAACCCCCTCCTCCTCCTCCTCCTCCATCACTCTCTTCCCCCCTCTTTTTATTCTCCTCTCCCCTGCCTCCCTCCCTCCCACTCGCTGCCTCTCGCTTCGCTTTCTTTTTGGTCTGTGTTTGAGGACGAAATTCTGGCCTCCATGCACCAAAAAGAAAAAAAAGAAAAAAAAAAAAGGCCTGACAAAGAGAGAGGGAGTGAGCCGTGAGCCGAGAAGGAGAGGAAAAAATGGATAAAGAAAAAAAGATGTCTTGGCAGCTTGGAGGGAGTTATGATTGTAAAGAGGGATCAAGTGCCATGGCAGATGGGCGTCGAGTCAGAAGTCGACTTTCTCTGCGTCCCAGCGGCTCAAAGATGGGGACTACAATGGACGGACTGTTAGCTTCTTCTTCTTCTTCTTTCATAACTCCCTTTTCTTACGGCTTCTTTGATGATGTCGACCCGTCACTTTGGTGTCGGCCTCTGCAAGTTTTTGGTTCCATCAGAGCTGCAACAACGAACACTTTGGTCGTTTTGTGATCTGATGATTTTATCTCCAAACAATCAGCTATCGTAAAATGTATGAAAATACTGTTACTGCATCATATACCAGGTCCAGGTTACAAATATGCATTTTTGGCTTTGTTAAAATATTGACACTGGCTTTAACCACTTGATCAGTTAGTTGCAACCCAACCACCAGACGAGAAGGTCATTATTGGATTATTCTCATAATATCCGATTGGTTCTGGGAAGGTAGTTTTTATGGGATATAAACTATGGTTCAGGCAACAACAGTAAAATGACAAACACAAATTTCAGGTCAGTAATGGAGGGTTGGGCCGATGCATACATTTTCAAATTTGGTTTGATATGAAGCCAAACAATAGGCCGGATCGGTAATACTGAATTTTACCACTAGGTGTCACATGTGACCCAGGAACTAGAGGGAAGCAGCACCACAGTCCATCAGGACAACTGTGCCACAGTGTGTCGACTTTTCTTCTTCTAAAGTTTCACATCAAAATAATAAATAGAGACTTTGACTTAGCACAACTTGAGAAAAGATGGCTACATGTAGGTCCATGAGTTTTCTTCCACATTCCTGCTAATGTTTCACAGAGCTTTTAATTTGAAATGGACACAGGAAGTGGATCAAATCTAGGCTTCCTACTGAAGTATCGTAGCGTGTAACACAGACAGCATAACGTACACCAACTCCTGACTGAAAGCGCTCTCTTCAAGACGAAACACAGCAGAGTTAGCACCTTGTGGCGCTGAGCTAATTAGCCATCCTGTGGCTCCTGCTAGCTAGCTTCATGCTAATAGCTATTTCGAACTCCACCTGACAAATGGAGGTTTAATTGGTTTGCATACTCGAATACTGGACCGGAAACGTATTCAATGATGGTACGCGAACACCTGTCTCCTGCTCAAATTTCAGAGGACATGTAGAAGATACAGATTGTTTACCTTTCTGCTTGCTACGTAAAGTACAAATATGTTGTATTGGTTCAGCCAGACTGTGCTAGTCTGTGAGCTACCTTGGCTGCCGAGCTAACCTAAGAACATGCTAGACCCAATATTTATGGTCTTCCACTTTTTAACCAGCAGTCGGGAAGTTAGCCAGTGAGATAACTTGGCTGCCAACAGAAAATAAGTGAACACAGGTCATGTAATTGCATCATTTTCACTTTTGTAGCAGTGGTGTGTAACATTCCTAAATTGAACTTAACCTGGCAGTTTCACATCAGCGTGCCAGTTAAAGGTTTTCTGTTTTTAATACAGGACTGGCCTCGGGGAAAACATCTGCATGTCAACACAAGGATTCATGTATTAAATGCTGCGTTCAAGACAACTTTAAACCTTTAACAGTTTACTTTTTTTCTCTACTGATTCAGTTCATATCCATCTGTGACTGTTTCTCCGTCCATCTATAGTATTGTTGTTCTCCTCTAATCCCCTCTACTGTTTTTCAATTAGGTTCAGCTACTTCAGGGTGAAATTTCTAAGTTATGTTCTCCGATGTCAGGAAGCCAACTTCACGAGCGATTGTTTTTAAGGACTTATAAAGGAAACTGTGGCGTTCACGTACTCGCGTAGCAGCACACACCCCCTGCAGAAAAACACTTTCTGGCGGGATGGAAAAGTATTAAGGTTTTTTGACGCTGAAGCTCCCTGTTGACGTGAGTCCAACTGGATTTCTTTCAGCTGGCATGTGACTGTTGTACGTGGAGAGCGCCGACTACCAGTTGTACAGGACTCGTAATGTCTGTTAGCATTAAAACGTTATTAATTCTTCCTGCTTAACTCTCTGCTGACTTTTTTCCAGCTCATTACTCCCTTATTTGATGGAGCCTTTTTCCTCTCTGCCCCTTCTTTGTTTCTCCACGGAGAACGAGAGGAACGGCCTACAGTACAGCTGGGATTGGTTATTATTTACTGGCTTGGCACACACACACACACACACACACACACACACACACACACACACACACACACACACACACACGCACACACTCACGCAGTGGAAACAAATTGGGTGAATCTGCTCTGCACGTAGGAATGTGAGGCGCATGTGTTTGTGTGTTTTAGGTCTGGATGACAGAGCTGAGGGAATGAGAGAGGGATGGTGAGGAGAAAGAATTTAAAGAGAGAGAAACAACGAGAGAGAGAGAGAGAGAGAGAGAGAGAGAGAGAGAGAGAGAGAGAGCAGGAGAACGAGTGAGAGGGAGAGAAACGGAGATTGATTTGTGGGATGCAGACGGTTCTCAAAGGTTTAAAACTCTGGTTTTCTCTCTCTGTCTTTCTGTCTCTCCTTCCCTAACGTCCCCCTTTCTTTTCGTCCTCCCGTGTCTTCATACTTTCAACACAACCCAGGATCCCTTTCATCCTCTTCTCCATCTTTAGTCTTTCCCCTTCCCCTCGCTCCTCGGCGGACGGCGGGCGGTGGATGATAGGATCCGGGACGAGGAGGGAAGAGGAGGAGGAGGAGGAGGAGGAGGGATCTGCTGGTCCGCTGATGCGAAGAATTACAGGGAGGGAAAGCAGAGAGGAGAAGTGGGGAGAGTTCTGTGTTGACCTTGTCCCGCTGCCAAAACAGTCGGATGCTGGTATTGGTGGTGGTGCAAGGGATTATGGGTAAGGGGTTATGAGTGAGGAGAAGGGATAGAGTGAGAAATAAACGAGGGGGGCTGGAAGAAATACCGCAACACCGATTCCCAAAAAGACAAAGTTAGGACGCTGTGTGAAATACAAACAGAATGCAGATTATTTGATTTGATCAAGTGTTCGCGAGCACATGTAGAAACATCCTTCATACAATCATGTGTTTCACAAAATGGTAAACCGCAACTTGTGCTTACCTCTGACTTTCAAGGACGATCCTTTCAAACCCAATCACCTGGTACCGATGAACCTGGTGTTTTTGGAGCTTTTTTAAGCAGATATACTTACAAAAAAACAACAAAGTTCAGGAGGTAAAACATTAAATGTGTATTTCTGCTCTCTTCGATTGAGTATACAGAGAGGTGAAGTCCTGGCCCTTCCTGGGCGGACCTTATCTTTGACCAAGTGTTCCTGAAGTGTTTCCCTTTGGGCGGCTGAGGCTCAGGTGTAGAGCCATCGTCTTGTTATCGGAAGGTCGCTGGTTTTATTCTCCTGGTCTGCATGTCGATGTGTCTCTGGGCAAGATACTGAACCCAAAACTGCTCCTGATGTGCTGGTCGGGACACAATCAGTCGCAAGTCCCTTTGGACAAACACGTCTGCTAAACACCCTAAATGTAAATGTAATGTAAAAATCTCATAGGAAACTGTACCACAGTCAACAAATACATTTTTGATAACCTTTGAATTTTGGCAGTTTGTTGGAAAGAAAGTAAAATGACAGTTTAGTTTTTAGTAAAACCTCTCAGTGAACTATGTCGTCTTGCTTGATACCGGTCACCAACAGTGACGTGGCCGCCACCTCGGCACCGACAAACTATTCAAAAAGTCGGAAATCTCACATATTAACATGTTGACAGCTGCTGTTAAGCGAAAGGAGAGCAAGTCAGTTTTGTAAGCTAGCTAATATACAGGACCGACGCTAAAGGTGTCAGTGAGTATTCACAGACAAAACGTCACTAACGCAACTGTTGGGTTTGTAGTCTTTCTAAATACGTACTTCCACATTGTTATTCAGATGATTACGCGCATTAATTCAATCCACTGTTGATATAAACATATTGTTTAGAACAGGGGAGTCAAACTGATCCAGTAAAGGGCCATGTGGCTGCAGGTTTTCATTCCAACCAAGCAAGAACACACCTGATCCAAATCAGGTGTGTTCTTGCTTGGTTGGAATGAAAACCTGCAGCCACATGGCCCTTTACTGGATCAGTTTGACACCACTGGTTTAGAATATATATGTTAAAGCTAAACTCTTGCCAAAATGCAACCTAGGATTTTTTTGGGAATGTACCTGAGTCAAACCTGAGAGCATAATTACGATGAAAGAGGCACTTTTAAGATTTACCGTATTTCGTGTCTGGGTCAAACTCATTTTCAACGGGAGAGCTATGGGTACTTCAGCAACAGCTATTTTTAAAACAGTAAGAAGTCTCGACACAACATGAAACTTTGCTGGTAGTATCACCAGGGTCTCTACACATGAACACCAGCATTGAGAACATTGTTTGTGTACACAGAGTTCACTAAAAAGAAAGTTTTTGAACAACTCACGTTAGCAGTAGCTTGTTCCACTCGCCGCCGTCCTGCCAGCCAGAAGTATCGATTTTAGTATTGTATTGTTTTTTAATGTTGTTTTTCACTAACGACAAAACAACAAATTATTGTATTCGCACTCTGAGATCTCCACTTCTCCACTGCCATGACGGCGGCGAGCGGAACAAGCTACTGCTAACGTGAGTTGTTCAATTTTGATGCTCTCGTAAAAGTGCCCATATCACTCCCATTGAAAATGAGTTTGAGCTGAAAACGAAAATACGGTCACTCTTACAAGTGCCTCTTTCCTCGTAATTATGCTTTTATACGAAGGCTTAGGTTTCGCTTCAATAAGGACGATCTGCTCTCATTAACCAAATGACTTCAATTAGTCAAAGTCATAGTCCTCGACCCTTCAGGGAGGGAGCAGCGACCGCTTCGGCAGAGTTACTCCCTGACAGTTCACATGAGCTTCCTCCAAACTGGTATCAGCTTGGAGTTTGTATATCATGACTATACATGGATAAGTTCATCTTTGAGCTACTGGGGGATAAAACGGGATGATGTGGATTTATCCTTTATTACAGCCCTCTCCACCTCCCCCCCAGCTGATCCCCTCATCACATGACTCCAAATACTTCTTCTCTGCTGTCTCCTTACTTTCTCAGAATGACCTTACTGGTGTTTTTCAGGTATATATATATATATATACATTCGTTAATTACAGGTAATACGAAAACGTAAAGATTCTGATTCATCTGTTTAGTTTGAACAGGTTGCAGCTACAGATTTATGAAATGATGTG
The DNA here is from genome assembly GCF_904848185.1 of Acanthopagrus latus. Classification (NCBI taxonomy): domain Eukaryota; kingdom Metazoa; phylum Chordata; class Actinopteri; order Spariformes; family Sparidae; genus Acanthopagrus; species Acanthopagrus latus. Next base: position 5,243,542 of record NC_051039.1, on the reverse strand, counting down.
ACTCACCTTCACGGTCAGTGTGGATATGTTTTGGTGCAAACAGCCTCATTATCTTCTGTTTCCTGCAGGATACATGAACTATGAAGTGATAGTTAAACAGGAGACGTTTCTGTGAGAGATCTGCTTCACTTAGTTTCATTACACAAAATTCAGCTCCGCTCTTAGGATGCACTGAAATAACTAAACTCTCTTTGCCTACCTATCTGTCGCTGTAACAGAGGACAGATTCATTTATGAAGTCATTTGGAATTTGTGGCAACTTGAAATATTGTTAAATATCTTCTGGTCTTCTGGTCAGATGTAATTTTACCTTCACACAGCACGCAAACCTTGTTATATTTCATCTTTTCATATGAATCTGAAGTTTTATGTCCTTAATATTGTCTCAGGTTTTCCCTGCGGTATCCAACGTGGTAACAAATACTGATATTTTTCAAGGCATTGTTTCAAAATTAGAAATTCCAGTATAAGGGCGACACTAGTGGCAAGAGAGACGACTGAGGGGAGGCGTTGTCCATTATTGTTCAGCGGCTCCATCAAAAAAACCTGAAGGGAGGAAGGAAGTCGTGCCTCCGTCTGGTCCATTTTTTCAAATTAAAATAACCTGCGCAGACTCCAGTTTGTTCATCACGTTCTTGAGAAACAGTTTATTTAGAGACTAGTCTGACGAAGGCAAAACAAAACCGTTATGCTTTCTGAACTTAATTCATCAAAGACGGAAAGAATAGAAAATAGGAAGTCACCTGCCACCAAATAACAACCACAGAGCTTGTTTTAGTCTGCTTGACACTTTAAAGCACCGCTAGTGGAAGATATTTCAAACGGTGTCATGTGTGCAGCCACACAAGTTGACTTCCCACTACCTCGCTGTCATCAGTTCTTTGGTTCAAGCAGAGAAAGAAACTCTGGCCTCCTCTTCTGTCGTTCTGAGAGGATATTCAGTCCCTGAAGCGGCTGCTGCAGACGAGCTCTGCAGTCTTGATGTAACGAGCAGCCAGTTGTCAAATCTGCTGCGAAAAGTTTTTCAAGTGATTCAAAGAGAAGTTCAGAGATGTACAGACAGTCTGGAAAGAACATCTTTTTAAAGTGAGGGACTTAATAATCCCTCCCCCGCCTTGAGAGAATGACTCCCCCCCTCCTCCTCCCCTGACAGCCGCCACCACCACTCCCCTCCTAAATGGTGAAGACGCCAGTGTCAGCGCGAGAGAGACGCTGCAGGCTCCACTGGTGGCGATTGCAGACTCGCTCTGCAGAGTTGCATCACTTAACGCTGCCGAGACACAAGCGAGAGGGAGGGAGGGTAATACCGAGAGGAATAATGGGAAAAAGTGCGAGGAGGAGAAAAAGGGTGGGAGCCCACGTCTGACTCCCACAGTCCCTCTCCTCCCTCCTTTCTTCTCCCTCCGTTTTCATATTTGTCTGTGTCACTGCCTGCTCACTCTCCGTCACCCCCGCGCGTTTCCATTTTTTGGGGGGGAAATTCGCTCCCCTGAGCGCTGGCACCGAGAGCGTGGCCGTGAATCAGAGCTGACATAATATACAACAGTGGTTCAACACATTCACAAGCTGTGAACAGTGACAGTAAATTTCCTTTCGCTTCTGCAGCGTCAGAAACCACCGAACTGCAGCGATGGTGGTGGTGTTTTTTTTTTCTTTTTGTGTGTGTCTTCAGTTTTGAAACGCGATACAGGTCATTACTGTTTTTTTGGATGCTCCGTGGAGGCCCGAGCCTCTTGTAAACACTCTGAAACATATTGTTAAAACTTAGATGTCAGTGAGAAAAGAAGAGCTCTTGTTTGTCTGCCTTCTCTCGGAAAAAACCTTTTGCCTCCAAGAAACTCCGGTATGTTTTGCTTGCCGTCTCCATCTCACCACAGCTTGTGTTAGAAGAGAACCCCCCCCCCCCCCGATGCTCTCTACATGCTTCTCAACCCTCTCTTATGTCCTCAGAATCCCTTTTTTTCCCCCTCCCCAACGCAAAAAAACCACCCTGTCCTTTTGTTTTTTGCCCAGTTAAACGTTCTCGCTGTTCAAACAGGTGTCCAGTTTCAGCCACTTCACATGAATGCACCTCGGCCCTTTAGAGTCGGGTCTGTCTCCTCCCGTCTCCCGTGTGCCTCCGGGTCAGGAAAACAAAGCCTCCTGTCATCCTTGCTGTTGCGGGGGCATTGCGTAATACCTTATATGGACGTGGGATGAAGGGATCAAAGGATGTAACCCCTAAAGAAACAAGCGCTGACATCGCCCCTTCATGACAGACCGTCTTCAGCCTCTACCTCCCACTGAAATCCATCAGTCTTCACCGAAAAAACTTCAAATACCATGTATTTTTCTTCAACCCTGCTAAAGATTCGAGAGACTTCAGAGTCAGTCAGAGAGACACAAAACAGAACGAGGAGCAAATTATTCAAGATTTTGTGTCGGAACATATACACGATATGTATATCTGCACGTCTTTTCATAAAGAGTGATGCGGTGCGTCTCTGCTGCGACAGAATGGCTAGAAACTGGAGAAAAATGGGGAAAAAAAGGGAAGTTAAAAAAAAAAATGGGAGAGAAGAAGAAGAGGAAAAAAAAGGAGTGGGAGGTGCAGAGAGGGCAGAGGAGAGGGGAGGAGAACAGGAGAGGTATGCTCTGCTGGAGGACTGGGAGAGGAAAACCACAGGAAGGACCGAGGGAGGGAGAGAGAGAGAGAGAGGAGTAGAAAAATGGGGAGGGAGAGGCCGGATCAGGGCGCCGTGGAGGCAAAGGTTTCCTGTGAGAGGGGGGAACGACTCTGGTGTGTGTGTGTGTGTGTGTGTGTGTGTGTGTGTGTGTGTGTTACACCCGGGGGGGCATCCACTGTGTGTGTGTGTGTCTGTACAGTTTCACACATGATCGTGTGAGTTTAGCTTTTCAGCATGTCTCTCTTCAAATCCATCGTTCATAAGTGCGATGTGCTGTGTTTGTATGTTTACTCTGTGTGCACGTAACAGCGTATGTGTGCGAACGCCTACGTGTGAGAACAACAGAACAACACTCTGCACTGAACTCTGCAAGTGTTTGGTTCCTCCTCAGTTCGGCTGTACGAGGTCTTTATCCCTCTTGAGTGTGTTACCTGCGGTGGACGTCCGTCAGCTCTCCGGCTGTGTGGACGAGCAGCACGTAGCACCGACAGGAAGCAGAGCGTTGCACTGCTGTAAACCCAACCAGCAGCAAGACGGATGTTTAGCCTTTTAAAATAAGTCCCACCTTAAAATATATATATATATATATATATATATATATATCTGTTAAGGCTATGTTTTGATCATGTTTGGCACTTTACACAGGAAGACAGACATTGTACCGCTGAGGGAATGTACTGCCAAAGAAAAAGGCTTGTGAGCGAACACTTAAATGAACACATATTTCTGAGGAGGTTAAAATAAGTCTCACTGCTGGTTTCCGTCGACAGCAGTCCAGTGCTCTTCTTCCTGTCGGTGCTACTCGCTGCTTCTCCGCACAGCGGGAGAGCTGCAGGTAACACACTGACTGGGGTTAAATACTTCATACAACATCAAAAGACCCGAACTATCCCTTTAAATATGAATTACTGTTTGTATGGATGGATTATTAGCGAGTTTTTCCACTAATAAGCGGTCCTGTAATGACATTTTTGGTCGATCCTCAGTACTTCACAGGACTGCGTGAAGGTTAAAGGAGCAGTTCACCCCAAAATTCAAATTCAGTCATCATCTTTCTCACCCGCATGCTGATGGAAAGTAGGGAGTGGAAGTTTTGTAGAAATTTCTGGAGCTTCACAGCAAGAAACAGTTCTGCAGCAGTCTCCTAAACAGCTGGAGCAGATGGGGACTTGATCTAAAATGCAACTGCTGACAGAAGCAGAGTAGTAACACAAGTTCAGCTTCACTTTAAAGCACTTGTGTAGCCCGGGGTTACCAATCTGTGTGTGAAAATATTAACGTTTCCTAATATGTGGAAAATAGCAATGTTAAAGAAAGTGAGAAAAGCTTCCTGGATCCATGCCTTTATTTGGATCCACACCAACAGTTAACGGGGTCTGTTCTGGGCCGAGAACAAATCTCCATCCAAGTTTCCCGCTAATCCTTTCAGCGATTTTTTTTTATGTAATTCTGCTGACAAACCAGCCAACCAACCAACGAACTGACCGAGCATCAAATCGACACAAAAACACAACATCCTCTGAGAAGGTCAAGTCTACACAACAGATTTTGAAAAGACGTGAACCCACCTCAGACAGGCTGCAACACGTTTAGCTTAGCATCTTTAGCTTTTAACATTTTAAAGAACAAGTCCCCATCTACTTCAGTCGTTTAGGAGAATGCCGCGATGTTGTTTGGCTGTTAAAACCCAGAAATGTTTGGTTGAGTTCAAAATTTTCAAAACACGAGGGTGAGTAAGATAATGACTAGCTTCATCAGTGGTGGGCGAACTGTTCCTTTAAGACTCAGTGTTGGGACTGTCGGGGTGCGATGGTTGAGATCAGGGTTAGGGGTTGGGAGAACGGTTTATGTCAACAAGGGCGCTCGCAAAGCACAGAGAAGACGGATGTGTGTGTGTGTAAGGGCGACTCCTTACATGTGTTTAGAATATACATTATAGTACGTGTGCGTGCAAGTGTGGACAAGTACATATGTTTGTGTGCACGTGTGCGACTAGTCAAAGTATGTGTTTTTTTTTTTCTTTTTTTGCGAGGCGGTAGGGGATCCATAAGAGGGTCCGGGCATGTTGCCCAAACGCAGGTCATTGAGGGAAAAGAGGAGGAGGAGGAGGAGCAGCTGGAGGCGGGTGGAGGTGGAGGTGGAGGTGGAGGGTGGAGGGTGGAGGGGCTCACGTGTGGTTGTGAGTTTTGCGCATGCCTGCTGGTGTGACTTCAGTCTGCATGCGTGCCTGGATACATATGGTCATGTATGTGCGTGCCGTCACAATGCCTCCAAATAACAGTGTGTGTGTGTGTGTGTGTGTGTGTGTGTGTGTGTGTGTGCACGCTGAGGAATGTGAAACCAGTGTGGTGAGGTAGCTGGCAGGCCGGCAGAAGGACCTAAACACTGACTTCATTGTGGTTTAGCCTCCGCCTTATATTATGCCGTGGGGGGGGGGTCGATCCTGCCGGTGATTGTGGAGGAATCTGTGGTGACAGCAAGTTTAGGAGTTAAAGAGGTGTACGTGTAGCTGGAGGGTTGCCAGTTTGAGTCCCAGACTGTGTTTGGAAATCCAGCCAGTGAAAGTAAATTAAGAATGCTCTCGCTGCCAGCTGTCATTAAAGAGCCATACGGCCGGAGGAGACCCGGTGGAGGTTCTGCAGTTGTGTCACATCGCAGCCCGGCGTCTGGCGCCGTTTAGGAGGTCCACAGGAGGTAAAAACTCCAGCAAGTGGCTGGAAAAAACAGGTATCTGAAAACATTTCTTTAGCCGTGATTGTAAAGCACCTAAGTTAAAAGAGCAGTTGGGCAATTTGGGAAATACGTTTATTTGTTTTCTCGGTGTCAGTGTGGAGAACAGAGCTAGAGTCAGGAGGTGATTAGCTTAGCTTAGCATAAAGACTGGAAACAGAAGGAAATAGCTTGTCCAAAGTAAACGCCACTAAAGCTTACAAATCAACACGATATACCTGGTTAAACACGTTGTTGTGTTGACTAACGTGGAGATACAACAATCTCTCAGTGAACAACAGCCGGGAGCAGTGACGTCCTGAAGACTTCGCTGCTTCTCCTCCACATTAAAGTTTTGACAGTTCTGGATTTAAGGAAATCAGCAGATATAAGTCCTCAAACTTCACCTGCAGTAAACAACAAGAAGAAGGCTGATCCGTCAACACTTTACATAACGACCCAAATAACTAAATCCACAAATTAAAGACGAGGGATCACCCGTCTTCGTCTACAGGTTGTGAAAAAGATATGAAGTTATCGTTAACACTAGTTTTTACTCGGTGCAACATCTCCTGGACTTCATGTATTTGGATTCCTCAGCTGTAATAATTCAGGTCTCACAGGGAGTTAACCTCTCACAAACACAAGTAATATCGCTCTGCACGATCATTTGCCGTAAATCCTGTTGTCTGGGAGTAAGTGCTTGGCCAACAAAAGTAATAATAATGCTTTATATTATCTATATTCTGTCACTTTCGAGCCCAGTTTGTGACGTAAAGGCTTATCATTTAAACACTTTTCCACATATATGGATTCAGTGGGGTCCGAATAATTAAACAAGGACGAAGATAATTAAAACCACGATCAGGTTTGTCTCCTTCCAATCCTGTTTTCTATAGAACATCAACATCTCTGTACTTTCAGTGTCATGTATCTCATCGGTCAAACCACCTGATAAGATTATGATATAACAAGAATTATATACAATAAGATAAAATGGTTAATAAACGGTAATAACAGTCATGTGTCAGTGTGTCAGTCAGGCCTCACTCTCGACTCACATTTACCGAAAGATGGTGAGTGATGTCACCTGGAGCTGATTTTGGACTTGAAGTTATTCTAAGTAGACCCGCTGAGGTCGAGCCCGGCCGGCAGCTCTCAGGTGTGAATGTTGTGTAACCGTCTAAAATACAGAGCGCAGCCTGTGTCAGCTTTTCACAGCAGCTGTCGAGCATTTGTTCGCACGTTCAGTCCACTTCACTGCAGATTTTCTTTTTTTTTTCCTCCCTCTGGTTTCCTCCTGTGAGTGTTTTTTTCTTTTCTTCTCCTTTTGAAGGCAGATATCTGGGTCTTGAGTCATTCGCACTAACAAGAACTCCTGAGTTGAGTCACGGACCAGGGCAGCTTTTTGTCTCATGCCTCATCCAGAGTATCATTCCACTACGGGTGGAAAACTACTGCAAAATCTGGTTAAGCCCCTCGGTGAAGGCCGACCACAGAAATGTGGAGGATCGCAGTAACAAACCCACATCATAATGCATCTCAGAGGGTTTTTTTTTTCTCCCTCAAGAACTGAGCAACAGCTAAAACTCACAACACAGGACCGAACTGTGCTGTTCTCAGATTGACTCAGAACAACCGGACGAGGACAGGACAGCAGATACATCCAGGCCTTTAATGTGGAAGCTTGATTTAACAGACTGATTAAGTTGGGACTGAGAAGGTGGATCCTCCTCGTCATTATTGATTCATCATTTGATCATCGGACGCATACGATACGGACAGTACACAATCAAATACACACGAGCAGGACAATAAAACTTCGTGCCTGTCTCGGACTGAAACAGAGTTTTTGCACAGATCGAGTGTGCGGATGCTTTTTTCTGTCCCAGCACATCGGCTGAGTTTGATAACCGGGTGGGCTTTGTTTCTTCCTCCCTTTCCTCAGGAACATTTTCAGTTCCCACCAAGCTGTGTTGACGTTGAAGCAAAGCTACCAAGTTGGGTTTTTTTAAGCTCGTCATCGGTTTAGCATCAGCTCTTTACACATATCCATTACATTTATGCTCATGATTATGCTATTTTCATATCACAATAAAGTAAATGTCCATTCCATAGATATGTATCACTTGACAGTTCGCAACACGATGTTAACTCATAACTGATTGTGTCTCGATGGTGCTCAACTTGACTGCTATGATTCGCTCTCACTGCTGCAGCAGGTGTTTTCTGATGAAGCACTGATGAACCAAACGCGTCACTAGCGCTAATTGTCAGCATTTAGCAGCTATAGGACCAGATATTTCTCTCGTGAGCTGGTGAGAACTCACACCAAACCCTAAATGAATTGCTCCTGTCAGTCTGTGTCTGGTTGGACGTTGAAACAGCGGTTTGCTGACAAATTCATCATATCAGCTTTACGAGGCGACGACATGTAAGTGGTGTGTTTGCAGCTCGTCGCAGGGCCAAGTGGCCCCAAAAACAATCAGAAAGATGATTCGAGCTGTTTTAAGCACGGATCCAAGAACACGATGCGGTGACAGAACTGTTCAAAATGGAGAATAATAGTTTGTATTGACAGTTGTTTGTGTGGTTTCTCTCCTCAGGTGGGCAGAAACATCCTGCAGCCATGCTGTCAGTGGACGAGCCGCTGGACCTGAAGCTTCCCTCCGGACGGACGGACGGTCCCATGCGATTAGGAAAGAGGGCGTGTCCTTCGTCTATTTGCGCCCCTCTCGGCGCCACGCGACCACGCCTGCTGTGCACGACCTTTCCTTCACCACCTTCCTCCCCAGGTAACCAGGAGCGCCGCAGCACGTTGCACAGCACCCTCCTCTCTCCTCTAACACACTCATGACGTGCCTCCACTGCTGCCGTGTCGCTGTGATTAAGACTAGCACCGTGATAATGCAATAGTGTAATAAGTGGATTTTATGTTCTCACTTTCCCCAGTAACTCAATATTGTAAATCCAATGAACGGTAGCTCTCCCCTGCCCTCCAATAGTCGGGCATTGTCTCCAGATTTGTCAGCGCCGCTCGTCACGAGAAGAGCGTGACGCTGACATTAAGCTGTCCAGAAGAAGACCACAACACGGCCTCTGTGGCGCTCTGAATGGACTCTATAACCTCGAACTTTACAGCCCAGGGGCTCAGTTATGTGCAGAATATCTAATGTGTGTTAAGTAAAGCCCGTCTGCCACCTGTGATCCTCATTTGTCCAGTGAAGCTAAATGTGCTAATGATCCTAAATGGAAGCACAAGGGGCACCGTGGGTAGGAAAGAGTCGCAGCTGAACGATGGGCTTTAGCAAAATTATCAGTGTGTTTATAATCTTGAATCTTGAATGGCTGCTGTGTGTCGTATCTGAAGAGGTTCCTCCAGGATTTTCAGCCTCTGGATCATTTTATCTTTCGAGAAAATCCACAGACGTTGTTGGCAAGTATTCAAACACCTTCCAGCCAGAGACCCAGGGTTTTTTTTTTCTTTTATTAGGCTGGATAAGAATAGAACATTTTTATAGAGTGTCTCAAATCGATTTGAAAAAAGAAAAAAAAAGAAGAAACATTTTTACACCCTCGACGAGAAACACAGTTCACACTTTTAGCTCAGCAGCTGCAGTGAAGATTTAAGCATTGAATAGGGGTGTAAATAAAAACTTCACATGCCTAAGAAAAGCTCTTAAAGGCCTGATATTTATAGAATATGGTCATGAAGAAGAAGAAGAAGAAGAAGAAGGAGGAGAAAAAGAAGTAGTAGTGCCCCTGGTTCAACTTAAGCAGGGGGAGGTGGTTCTAACAGCAAAGCCACAGTGTTACACCAGAGAGCAGTATAAATAGTGGTCTAAAAAGTGAATTGTGAGGTTTTTCTAATTGCCTTGACTGGTTTCATAAAGTCTGATTGTGCAGTATATAAGCTTATGAGAAACTGAGCCTACTTCCCCCTTTATTTATTACCTCAGCCACGAGTTTCCTGATGAGTTTATGGTCTCGTTCTACTTTTCACGTCCTTGTTTTTCTCCGTTTCTCCGAGTTTTGAAAGTTCATCCAACCTGTAATAATGGCTCAGACATCTTCTCCAGTTCAGGGAACAAAATGTACACACAAACGTTTTGTTAAATATCCAAATGTGAGCTAACAGCAACTTTTTGAAAACTTTTGCCTCAGTTTGACAAATGTAACATCATCCCTCTTTAATCTTTAATCTCCAACCCAGATTCCCGGTCTCCCTCTCATGAACGACCCAGGTCCTGCTTCAGCCCTCCAGCCATGGACCTCAGCCTGTCACCTTCGTCCCGCCACGCCTCCTCCCTCTCCCCGTCTCCCTCCTCACCCTCCTCCCTCTCCCCCTCCTCTCCCATGGAGTCCCCCCACAGCAGCAGGAGCCCTCAGCCACACCTCTTCTCACGGGTGAGTCCGGTCGTGTTCGATGGTCTCCACCACACTTCCGCGTTTCATTTTTAAAGTGGACTTTTTAGATTTGATTTCACATATTGAATTTGATGCTCAGTGTGGCTTCGTGGAGGATGTGGAGCACTCAGAGCGCCTCACAATCTCCATATCTGGTTTGGAGATGCGATTAGAAAGAAACCTTATCCGTTCCACTGCTGTGATTCGCGAGCGCTGTTACACACTGATAGCAAACGCCGGCGAGGTCAAGTCTCATAAATGATTGTCGCTCACAAATAAAGAGTCCTGCGGGGCTCTGGCATCGCTCACATAAGTCGAGTGTTTATTTTGATTAGTGAAACAATTCGTGGGAGAGGAAATGATCTCATGTTGCAAATGATGCATGTTGCATGATGCAAATTTGGTGAAACAGGGGCCACGTTTTATGATTTCAGTGCAGTCGGTTAAAGTTTCTGATGAAAAGCACCGAAACGTCAGATACGGATGTGTTGCAAAATGAGCACCGTGCAGAGAAAAGACAAAAAAAAAGAACACAGCCAGTGTCGATATCCAGAAATGAAAATGTGTATAATCATAATCAAGCCTCGTACAGCTAAAAGATTTTGACAGCTTTTCTTTTTAAAGAAAGTGAAAGAATAACAGATAAAAAGCAAAATATATACTTTTGTTTATAAGAATAATAAGTAAAAGCATGTCTAAAAAAACCTGTTGAATAAATAGAAAGTCAAATTAAATCAGAATTATCAATTTATATCACATTTTACAATTAATTAATGCCTGCATTTATTTTTCACCATCATTTTTGATCCAACCATTTATATGTTTTTTTTTTGTTTGTTTTGTTTTTCTTATTTTGGCAGTTTGAGTCCTCCATACATGACAAGTGTCGCTGCAGGCTAAAGGAATAGTTTGACATTTTCCAGAAATTTGCTTATCTGCTACATAATCTGCACCACTCTCATTCTTGTGCTGTCAATATGATGCTACAGCCAGCAGCCCGTTAGCGTAGCTTAGCATAAAGCCTGGACACCCGGAGGAAACACATCTGTCTGAGGCTTGTTTTTAAAATAATTCTATAAATGCTAATCATCTTGGGATATGCCATCGTTCTGTTCTTTGACGCTTCATGATGAGCGATACTTTTTCACATCGTCAAACTGTTCACACATCGTCATTTTCTAAGATTACAGGTGCTTTAAATCGTTTCTGTCACGCAGAGGTAATCTTGAAAGCAGACAGCTCTGTGCGTCTTCATGTCAGCAGTTCATCTCGTTCTATAACCACAGTTCTTCTCTCCAGCCGGCCGCTTGATTGTGTCTGAATGCGCTCCGCTCTCCTTCGACAGGACTGAATTGAATTGGGATCCGGGGAGTCAATCTAATTTGTCGGTGCAGTGTCTGCACACAGCACACAGCCGTCCAGTGACTCTGGCTAAATCAAATTCTAGCCGTTGCTCGAGTGGTAAAACATGAAACACTCGGCCTCTTTGTTAGAGCATCAAATCCTCTCTTTTGGCCCAGATCCATCGTTCAGCTCAGAAAGTACCAATTTTAAACTGTCAAACACATTAAAGTGGGCCGTGGGAAGCGCTCATTATATCCCCCAGACATGCCTCAAAGATGTCTTTGAAAGTGTTGGCAGCAGCTTTTTTTTTTTATATACATTATAACTAACTTAGCTGAGCAGTGTGAGTTTCTCCTCCGATTTTAAACATGCAGAAGTGCAACTAAACAACAAATTTGACAATATTGAAGGGATCAGAAGCGTGAGTATCCCGTAAACAAGGCAAACTAGTGATATTTCAAGACTTTCAGCTTCACCAGATAATTTTTCTTTTCAGTGAGGTCAAAGATGAGGCACCACAGGGTCCAACACTAGGCCCACTCCTGCTGGAGGCTCGCAGTTATGTGTTAAAAATAATACCTGACATCTCCGCCTCTGACTCACGAGTTCGAGGTCGTCCTCCTCTGTTGACGCGCCTCTCTTCGTCCTCAACCTTTTGCAGGAGCCGGCTCGTCATCGAGGCGTGGAGGGCAGAGCTTCACCACAGGGCTTTCCGTTCTACCTGCCGATCGGAAGTCCGCCGAGGGCGTACAGCTTCCCCTCGTCCATGTTCATCAGTCAGAACCGAGAGAAGCAGGTTTCACCGGAGCCCTCATTGGATGGTCAGCTGGCCTGCCGCTGGATGAAGGTAAATGTACACGGAGGAGCTCGTGTCAGATTCGCAGTTTACAGTTCAGCAAATAATGCAAAATGCTGCATTCTCCACCACATTCACCTCACAGTCATCTCACACAACATACAAGAAACAGTCTGAGATGAGCAGGCAGCCCTCATCAGTCATCAACAAGTCAAGCTGCACTGAATTTATACTGCAGGACAAATGTTGCAAAAAGGATCATTCTGAGATTTTAAAGACTTAACTGTGAAATATTACAAGGAGCTTCACAACATGAAAACTCAAACAGCAAATGATTAGACAGCAAGAAAAACTGCAATAAGTGGTGAACATAAAAGTTATTGTAACAACGATCAAGTTAAAGATAATATGTAAATGTTTTTTATGTCTCTGTGCATTTATTCAGGTCGAGACACTCGTGTTTTAAATTAAAGTCAGTGATGTTACTTCAAGTCATTATTACTATGAGTTCAAAACAAAGGAAACACTCGATGCGAAGCCACAGAAAACAACATGAAAACTACAGCATGCATGCAGTCAGTAAAGTTCAGTCAGCTGAGCTCAGTCCGTGCATCACTTCTCTGTCCTGCAGTGCCACCTGCTGTTCGACTCACTGCAGGACTTGGTGGATCACATCAACGACTTCCACGTGAAGCCCGATAAGGACTCCGGTTACTGCTGCCAGTGGGAGGGCTGCGCTCGCAACGGGAGAGGCTTCAACGCCAGGTGTGTTCACGCTGTCTGGACCGAACCGAGTCACTCCAAACACGCAAACATGACCCGTCTTAATACGAACTGACTAAACTGTGCACATGAATCTTAAACCTAGTGACTGAACACAAGCAAATCAACAATATTGAGTTAAGAGCCCTAATTTTTAAGTGTTATTTTTTGCATTTTATTAAGCTGTACTTTGCAGTATTGTTAAAAAAAAACAAAAAACATTTATAGATCACAACAACAAAAGCAGCTCATGATAATTATCACTTATTGGTGATTTGTTGTTTTATTTTTAAATTAAAACAAAAAATGTCATAAACAGGAGGATGTCGACCATCAGCACTCAAAATGATGTCTGGAAATTACTCGTGTAACAATAATAACATCAATAATTCCAGTAAGATAATACAATACAATATAATATATGATAATATATATATATATAATATGTAATAGTGTTATTTACATAGCACTAAAAATGAATAAATGGAGATAAGTTAACTCATACAAACACATGAAGATAAATCACCTAAATTAATTAAGTATATTTAAAAAAAAAAAAAAAAGAAGAAGCTAATTATTAATAGAGAAGATGCAGATTTTTGCACAAAGAGCTTTTTGTTCTGGAGTTGATGTCAGCTGAAGCTCAACACCTCTTCAGTCGAGGACCCAGACAGCAAACAGGACCAGGATCCTGGTTCCTGGTTCCTGACAACCGACCCAGCAGCTCCTCTGTAGAGTCGGGGGGGGTTTGGCCACCAGGCGTGGTTTCCAGGCAAATAGTCAAAAACACACAAAGTAAATACAGCCTCATATTTGAGAGGCCAGATAACCAGATCAAGTTACAACTGTGTACACAACACAGGGTGTTCTGAATACTGCAGTTGTCATTCATTAATATTTTGTCAATTAACTTATAATGATTAGTTTCCGCACCGACTAACATCTATATATTAAGTAATATTAATGTTTATATATTCTGTATCTGCTTTCTCTCAGTGTTCGTTTCAAGTATCTATCAAGTAAATATCTTCATCCTTAGTCACCCTCAAATAATCTGCTCATCTTCTTTTGAAACTTTTGGATCTTCGCTCGCATTAAAAATAAAGTTTGTTGGTGCTGATCCAGTTTGTAAGACGCCTTCTGTCCTCTGCGTCTGTCGGGTCAAGGACGTTTGCCAGACGCAGAACAGGAAGTACAGTGGTATCAGCAAAGAGGAACATCGGCTGAAAACAAAGATGAACGATACTGCAGAGCGTACAAACATGAAGGAGTTGAAACCGCAATTTACACAATCAGCATTTCTGTTGTATTGTGTTCGGCGCAGCTCAGATATCAGCCGCCACATCCCCAGAAAAAAAAAACATCTCAAAAGCAGAGTATTGTGTGTTTGGGTGCGTGCGTTCTATAAACACATTTTCTTTTCCACGTTTCATGTTTCACAGGTATAAAATGCTGATCCACATCCGCACACACACCAATGAGAAGCCGCACCATTGTCCCACCTGTAACAAGAGCTTCTCGCGTCTGGAGAACCTGAAGATACACACCCGCTCGCACACAGGTGAGTCCAAGGAAGTTTCAAAGAGAGTTCAACCACTACCGCTCGTAACTCTGTTCTCAGGAGCGAGTGGGGCAAGAACTGGAAATGGGATTGAGCCGAAATCTACTTCTGACATCCTGACTTTTAGTCCCTGGAAGAGAGATGGTGTGTCTTCGCTTCGTCCCCCGTGTACAGAAACGTTACGGAAACAGGAGAGTCAGGAGAGACAATCAGACATCACACAGCCTTCTTATAGCATCAAATAACTAATTAAAACCAACACTTAAACATACATCAGACTAGATATGCTACAACAATCAGAGGAGAAATCTGGGCGGAGAGATACTCGAAGATTATCTGTCAACGTGAAAGGTTTACAGGTCCAGTCTTAAACCTTAAATATCTGTCACTCTGTTGATCCAGACTGAAGTATCTCGACAACTACTTGATAGATAACAAATTCAATACGGACATTCACGGTGCCCGGATGATGAATCGCAAAGACTTATCTTAGATTAATTTAGTTAATCCTCTGAAGTTTACTCCATAACCACGATGAGGTTGAACTTTTTGTCCTTTTAATGAACTTTCTCAGTAATTGTTGGAAGGAGTGTAAAGAACATCTGAACATTCGGGGTCCCCAGAAGATAAATCGTTTTGACTTTGACCCTCTGACATTTCAGCCAGTGTCATCATCAGGTCAGAAATTAGAAGTTTATTCCATTTTCTCTTTACCAGTTCCTCAACTGTGTGCCTGATATAAGAGCTCGGTGCGACAGGGAAATGATACTGTGAATGGTCTTTTAAACAGCATATCAGATAAAATTCATACTAAGCAAAGGTTTGCTTCAACTTAAACTCAATATTCTGTCAGACCCCCGATGTGATGTTATAAACACACAAGTTGCATTTTTTCTGATCGATTTAATAAGTTACGTATATATACCATGAAAACTGAATTATTTATTCTACATTTGTTTGTTTCTGTCTGTCAGTAAATTCAGCTGCAGTGATTGGCTGTCTACTAATAAAATTAATTGCCAGCTCAGTCAGTCAGGTTGAGTCATTTTCTAAGACAAAGAAAAAGTCAAAATCCTAGTAAATGTTTTAGTAAACTGAATATATTCGGGTTGTGGACAAAACAAGACATCTGCTGACGTCATCTTTTGGGAAAACACAGATTTTCTGACATTTTTACTGTTTCTATTTCTTCTCTCACCGTCAAATAAAGGCAAATGCCAAAAAATTACCTTAAAAAAAACAACACTTTAAATCCCTTTTATTTGTGTTTGAATTAGGGCTGTCACATTAACAGATTGTCACCATGGTTATCGTGGACCAAACACATTCACAGTAATACTCTCATCATGATGTCAGTAAAATAAACTGCTCTTTCAGCCAATAAGTGAGTCACAAAATACGAGTGTGAGGAGTTGAAAGAGAGTCCGTAAACGTGACTTTAAGAAAATAATAGATAAATAAATAGATAATGATAAAAGGTCAACCAGATGAACTGATAAAAAAAAAGAAAATTAAAACATCTCAACATCTGTGCTGGATTACTCATGCGGTACTGTCATATGTGTGTTATTATCAGAATATCAACATGTCATTTTTTAATAATCAAGATTATTGTCAGTGCCGTCATAGCGTGACAGCTCTACTTTCTTTCAGTCCTTCACCAGACACACCAGAGTTTTAGTCTGAAACAAAGAGGCGGTGAGTAGGACCGTTCTCACAAACAGCAGACGGACATCAGAGAAAACATCGAGGAGGGTTTTAAGAACAGGTTTTTAATAATGGAGCAATATTTACATGTATCGCTTGAGCGGCAGTGTTTTCGAAACCTGATCCTCAGGTGGACGAAGCACTCCCTGATGAGTTGGTCCTCAGATATAGAAACCTTCCCACAGTTCAAATAACTTAATCAAATACAAATGGTGCCTTTTCTTTTTGCGTACTAGACCTCAGTTTGATATTCGACATTCGACATATTTGAAATTCCTGTCCGTGCACACGAGGAACTGTCAGATAGGATCGTGTACAAGGGGAGTGAAACCGCAGGTTGTTGTAAAAACACAGCTTAGCCTTCTTCTGCGAGCTCACACGTCGAGCGTTTACACATCTCATACTAAAGAGAACCACTCGGCCTCTGACGGCTGTGGCGTCAAGTCATCTATGTGCTGTGACAAAGCACACACAGCAACCATGGTAAATGTGATACCTATGAGTACTTGCCAAGCAGTGACGCAAGAAACAATCATTTCCTCATTTTAAAGGCTCACCCGGAATTTGACTGATGTTAGCCGAGAGACTGCGTTGTGATGGGAGCACACGACAACAATCCACGATCACTTAGCGGTGATTGCTACATGATCGTACGAATGCTCAGTAAAAAAAACCCAATCTGCAGTAAAAAAAAACATTCGTTTAGTCAGGAAAGTACCAACAAGTCACACCTGAGTTAAAGTAAAGAAATTGTGCTAATACACAGAATTATTTTCTTTTTAAGTGAAAGGCACCATTAAAAAATATTCGATCTTAAGCATGAGTAAAAGTAAATTATACATATATTTCTATGTATGTATATACTGATAATCCACCTGGCTGGTTAGTGGCTCCGTTTTTCAGCTGTTTTCAGATCATCAGTGTTTTTCGTAAATTATAAATATGTTTTCACTACACGACTTGGATAGAGGATGAAACTCTGCCCAGAATAAACCTGATATACTTTTGTTGCAGATTCAGATAAAGGGGCGGAGGTATGCTCTCTACTGACTGCCATTCTGGTCCAAAAGGTCAAATATTTGCCTCCAAGAAGTATCTGAGCGGAGGCATGACAGCTGAGAGCTGGAAATGGGAATACTCATGTAAAATACAAGTACCTCAAACTTGTAGTAATAAGCGTAGAGCTTGTACTTAGTCACATTCCATCGCTGGCCACAGTGACAACAGGATATAAATAATAACATCAGACAGTCGGGCAGAATCCTGAACCGTAACTGATATTGTCTTTCTTTTGTTTCGACCTGCAGTGAGACTTGTTCCTGTCTGCTTTCTCTGTCTTTGTTTGTATTTATTTTACTGTAATTGAGTATTGTATTCATTCTCCCGTCCCTCTGACTCTTTGTTTCGTTGTTCTTATCTCTCTCCTCCTCCTCCTCCTCCTCCTCCTCCAGGAGAGAAACCCTACATCTGCCCTTATGAAGGCTGCAGCAAACGTTACTCCAACTCCAGCGACCGCTTCAAACACACGCGCACCCACTACGTTGACAAGCCTTACTACTGCAAGATGGCAGGCTGCCTGAAGCGCTACACAGACCCCAGCTCGCTACGCAAGCACATCAAGGCACACGGGCACTTCGTTGCCCAGGAGCAAGGCACTCCGAGCAGGCTGGGGACGGGTCTGGGCCTCCCCGGGCACCAGAGCACCGCCGAACTGCCACCTGTAGGCGGAACCCACATCATCATCCCCGGGGCTGCTGCGGCTCTTCTCGGAGGCCTCGGGACCTCTTTGCCTCTCTCCGCCTTTTGCCATGCCCGAGCCCTGGGCCACCACGGGGCGCCACTCTTCTCCGTGGGTGGAGGCGGAGGCGGCAGGATGGGGCCGCTCGGCCTCGCGGACTCTCCCCTGTTGCACTTTGGACTTTCAGCTGCGTCGATGTTAGGCCTGGGAGCTCTGAGAGGGCTGGGACAGATGGCGGGCAAGGCGATGGAGGGCGAGGAGGAAGAGGATGATGGAGAGGAGGGGGAAGTGCTGAACCTGTCTGCAGGGGTGGGGTCCAGGCGAGGCGACCCGCTGTCCTGGGTGGTTGTTCCGCCGAGGGCCCTCCTCCTCAAACCAGCTGTCGTCAGCTAGAATGTGCACTCAGCATCACATAGAACTAGGGGGGTGTGTGTGGTTTTTTTTCCACGTTTGCATGAATGTGTGTCCGTGTGTTTGTGTGTGTGTGTGCTCACAGCCATACATGCAGGATTACAATGAGTGTGTGTGTGTGTGTGTGTGTGTGTGTGTGTGTACATGGGAGGGATCAACGGTCGCCTGCAGAGCCATAAAACAAACACTTCAGTCATTCCAGAAGCACCTGAAGACAGACTGAAAGACCAAGACGTCTCTTTGTGTCGGCTGAACAAAACCTAACACACCCTCTCTGGGTGTTGGGTCGCTAAAACTGTTAAAGGGCCAATTCACACAAATTTCGAAGGAAACGTGCTCATCCCAAGAGGTGTCCCGCCATGCAGATCAGTTTTTGTCAGCTGACGTTTTTAGTTGTCCTGAAAGCAGCACTAAAACATCTCTGAGGTGCTTGCTTTTGGACGTCGCAGTGTTACGAGACTTACAAATCAAATTCCGGAGGCGGAGGATGTTTTTCAAGGTTGATATCTCGAAACCGTGGACACAAACAACAAACAAACATCCTCATACTTTAACAACTGAATAGGTCAATCACCAGCGACTCCCAAATGACCAATCAATCACCAATCCCTAAATAACACGGCTAGACACTAAAACTACTCGGTTAGGTTTAGGGAAACATCGTGATCTGGATTATGAAACGTACCCAACCACATCCATCTGCATGGCCTGATGGGATTTGAGTGAGCTGACCCTTTGACATCCCTCGATTCTCCTCCGGTTCACGGCAGACAAT
Organism: Acanthopagrus latus; assembly: GCF_904848185.1. Classification (NCBI taxonomy): domain Eukaryota; kingdom Metazoa; phylum Chordata; class Actinopteri; order Spariformes; family Sparidae; genus Acanthopagrus; species Acanthopagrus latus. Next base: position 5,224,666 of record NC_051039.1, on the reverse strand, counting down.
CACCTGCGTTAGATTTACTAAACCAGGTCATGAAAAGAGCAGGTACACTAACCACTTTGTAGTTTTTATGTTCGACAACCCCCATCGACTGCTTCTACAGACCCACTCATGGATACATACGGGGAAAGGCAGGAACATGGGGAGCGATAACAGATATAATCCATACACAACTAAAAACGTAACATTTAGGAATATGCAGCGTGGCAATTAAGATCCATCTTCAGTGTTTTTCCTCTCAGATGAGGTTAAGAATTTGTACACGTGAGGGGGTTCAATTACCAAAAACTACTAAAAAAAAAAAAAAAAAGACAGTTGCTGTTATTTTAAAACAACAGTTTACAAGATGTTCATGTGTTTAAGATAATTTTACGCAGTCGTCTGGTCAGAAAATTGATTTTTGCAATGTGCACCGAGCAAAAAAACCCCCTTACCTGCCTCATTCTCAAGCCCACGGCACACTTAAAGGTCCCATATTGTATTTTCAGGTTCATCAATTACGAAATACAGGCTCCACCCGCCGTGTGTCTACATCGGCTCTGCGGATGTTTTGCAACCACGGCTGTGACTGTGTGCTTCACAACTTTAAGGAAGTTCCCGATGACTCGTTTAAAGGTGGTTTCTGAACACAGGCTGTGTGCGTTTCTTTGTAGACTGACCGTGTTTTGATGCCCGACAATATGGGACCTTTAATAAACTGCCCCTTCAAGGAAAACTGAACCCCAGGAGGTTAAACGCCACACATCATCATCATCATGCTGCAGGAAAGTGATCTCAGTGTTGCTCTCAGCTGATCTGTAGCTTGTTAACACCGAGAGACCTCGACTCAGTCCGGGACATTAACGACACTACGATGTGTGACAAGAGATTACAATCCACACAGAGCTAACCCCGGTTCGACCATGTGATTTCTTTCAAGTCGCAAGGAGAAAGAAAAAGAAACTCTGTTGACGCAACTGAATGTAGGTTTAACGCAACTCCCTCGCTCGCATTTTATCTCAGCTGTTTGCTCTTCCATTCAGTCATTCCCCCGACAATGATCTGGACAGGATCAGCGCTGCCTCTCGACGTGGCATTTGATTGATAAGGACAACGTTCGTCCCAGAACAAGGTCGACAAAGGTGTGTATTAGGCAACAATGAGTACACATTGGCTTCAGGTGAATGTTGAAGAGTGAAAAGGTACATAAGAAGAAGCCAAACAAACGGTTGCAAGTATTTTGTTAAGGGTGAATGTTTGACAATGGCCACATGCGGCCAGTATCTGTGTTGATTTATCTTGTATTCTCGTTTGCACATCGATTTATCCTCGTCAGTATTTCAAACGTGTCCAAGTGCCTTGTGTTCTCCGCTGAAATATATCACGCAATATATGAACAAGTATTTACACAAATGTAAAGTGTATAAATGTAGCCGACTTTTCATTACATTTTAGGAAAACTGAAATTGAATAACTTGACAACAGATGTGATTTGTACATCGGGGCCACCGCAACACTTTCCAAGGGCGTCACCGGTGTTGACGACTACGACAATGACTCCATGTCAATAAACACAAACAACTGAAAAAAAAAAATGTCTTTCTCCTGTTGTGTTCCAGAGTCTCATTTATATAATTTCAAAGTGAGTCTGAAGGCCTTTTTTTCAACGGTGTGTTTTCCTTCGATTCATAAAAAAGACGGTGAGCATGAAAAGTCTTTTTTCAAGCAGGTTCAAATAAAATCCTCACGTCTCAAATCAGCTCAAGCTGATGATGACTTCTCCTTGTGGTGTTTATTCAGGAAAGGTTAAGGACTTTTAGGAGGATGCGATCACAGCCAGGATGTTGCAGATCGGAAGGTTTGTCGCCTACATGTCGACATGGAAGTGTAGAGAGACAGAACTGTGGCTGATAGTAAAAAAGAAATCGTCTGGACATTAATTCCTCAAGTGCTTTGCGTTCAATGCAAATAGACGTAATAAACAAAACACTCTTTCGGGTATTACGTCTGTTTGCATTGAACTTATTTATTGATGCAAAGTGTATGAAAAATAATCCCTCAAACCTTAAATCAATAAATCATTTCCAATAGCTTGTAAAGCTAATGTGTGGTGCACCACAGGACGAAACGTGAGTCACCTAAAATCCCCTCTGCTAAGTCTAGTCTTCATTTCTACATCAGAGTAAAGCTTAATGATTAACTACTTACATGTGGTCAAAGTGAATCGTACTGTAAGTTTTTATTTCATCGAAAATGGAAAAGTAAAACGAAATTCTTGTGAAAATATTGATGATTAAAACAAAGATGGATTCCAGATGGGTTTATGACTCAGCAGAGACAGAGTGACTATTGTTTTTCTCGGTGCGATGGATCGTCACAGGAGATAATCCCACACCAAGCTGACACTGGGACGTGCCACATCTGTCTTGATGAGTATAATGTGACGGACTAAACAAATGTTACTGTCTGGATGAAGGTCCAGTTGACCAAAACACAAGCGTCAACGAACTGCGACGCTGAACAGGAGAAGAATGTGATCTGTCAAGTACGTACCTTTTATTTTCTTCTAACACTTCTAACGTCTGTAATTGTAAAGTTTCTATCCATTTTTTTTTTTTTTCATTTATCACCTTGACTTGTTTCTCTCTACATGAAGCTTCAAGTCTGCTGATTCTAGATTAGGTTTCTTACAGTTTCAAGTAGTTTTTTAAAAGTTCATGAGCTTGATATTTTAGGGGAAATATACTCATCGTGGGGGGTCGAAGGCCACAGATGACGCTGGCTCAAATATCGGCCCCGACTCAGTAGATGGTGAGAGGTTTTATTTGAGAAGCCACAGTCGCCTGCAATAAAACGGCAGTTTGTGAAAAGGACTCACACGGTTTTGTTATTATGTGACATTGATATTCATTTGTGGTTAGATGAAAAGAGAGAGAGCTCATCAGTTGAGGGATTTTTACGCCGACCTTTACCTGGTGGATGTACATGAAGGAGTGAAGGTATGAAATGAAGTAGCTTCACTTAACTAACTACAAAATTGTGTTTTAAATACGTAAAGGTCAAACAATGAGGTACGTGAAATATTGCGACACAGTTAAAAAGGCTGTTGACTTCTTAGTGTATATAAGAAAGTTTTTTTCCCCTAAATTCCTAAATGAAATGGGGACCGTCTCTTTAAAAAGTCTGCATGTTCTACCTATAAAAACTCCCATCACCAGATTTAACTCAGTGAACTGGATGCATATTTGTTTCTTTTGTCATTAGCCGACTTTGTTCTCTTAATGTCAACGACAAGCTGATGAAACACTGACATGCGAAACAGTACCAAGAGAGAATTATACAAGCTGGGAAAGGAGACTGGGATTGCAAATGGATGCAACTATTTTCTGCACACAAATAAAGGTGTTAGCTCGTGCGGCTAACAGAGAACAACTCCTCACACTTGACAGGAGGGTGTAGACAGTGAAGGTTTATCTGAGCTTCTGTGCTGAAAAAAAAACAGGGCAAATGAAAGTGATGACATGTAGGATGAATGTGCAGTAAAGCCAAACTCCCAGAGGAGAAACTTGAAGCATTACACAGTTTAGGTTTAAAGGTTTTCACTTCTCAGTCATGATTCTGCAACCTGCAACATCGCTGTCATGAATGCAAATCAGACGTAACTTCAAACAAAAACCCATCACGTGACCCGACCCTCTCGCTGAAGTTACATCAATGTGACTTTCAAACTGTGATAATGATGCTACAGAGCTCAGTTCTGTAGCCTTCGACGTCCAGAAACTGACAATATGGTCGTAGTTTTTGTCGAAACAAAGTGATTTTGAAATTTCCATTTGTCAGCGAATCAGGTCCGAACCCCTCATCAGTCATTTGGTCAAATATGACCCTTCGCAGTAAGTGAGTAAGTGGACCGGCCGCAGAGATTTCACAAACGTCACAGTTTGACAGTTTGGATCGGTGGTTGTCAAACTTTTCCGAGTCGAGAACCCGCTCATTACAAGCCACTGTAATAAGCCGAGGCAGTTCAAGGACACCTGGAGACATTTCCAGCCATTTTACTGCCGACAGAACTGGTCATTTTTGTTTAACAGACACCTCTAAAAAGTTTTTGTGCATTCAAAGAAGCACTGTGGACATCTGCAGCAGTTTGTGTGGCAACCAAAAGCCGCCATATTTCACAGGCGGTCGGACTATCTCCATCCATACCATGGCGACCAAAACAGCCTTTTTTTTTTTTTTTCAAACCAAACCGTGTCTTCCTGACTCTTACCAAGTGGTTTTGTGCTGCAACTCAGAGGATGATTAAAAAAAAAGGCAACGTAAACAACAGGAGAGTTGCAACATAAAGCAAAAGAGTTTTAACATGGCTGTGGTTTTTGCAGAAATGCACTTGGCTGACATTCATTCTGGTGACTGGGTTGGAAATAATGAATCAACATTTTTGCTGGGAGCCCGCTGGAGACTCCTCGAGGACCACACTTTAAGAACCGCTGGTCTAAATCACAGCCCTCCAAGTCAGAGGACGTCACGCAGCCCATTTCCTTTAATAAACAACCCGTCAGCCAAGAGTTTTCATGACACAGATCCTGGAAGACAAAACAATGTGCATCGATCTGCAGCACAACAAATGTTGTGTGCAGCTGAGAGGGCGGCAACGCGCTTTTGAAACAGCGGCTCAGCACTAATCATCCTTCTCAAGAGACAGAAGTAAATAATAGTCTGGTGTTTCCAGCCTGAACATCAACAGGAATGTGTCTCCACCCTTGTGCTCTGTCACTGCTGTGGTGAAGCCCCCTCCCTCCTCTTCCTCCTCCTCCTCCTCCTCTCTCTCTCTCACACACACACACACACACACACACACACAAGCGACCACATGAGGACTCCATGCAGTAAATTTTCAGATTACTGCTAAGTGGTGGTGGAAGGGATGATGAGCTGCTTTTAATTTGGGGGGGAAAAAAATCCAAACCAGGATTTTTGTCACCCATAACCCCCCCCCCCCCCATGTGTGCGCGTGTGCGTGCGCGCGCCATGTAAAACACAAGACAAACCTGACAAAGTTGACCCAAGGTGTGAAAACTTTGAAACACTCTGTCTTCTCCCTCCCTCCCCCATCTCTCTCTCTCCCTCCCTCCCTCTTTATTAGTGCCTCACATTTTAATAGTGAAGTCAATGTCGTGTGAAAGTTTGTCTGGAGCAGCTCGTCCTCGCAGCTGAAGCCGCTCGGCACCGGTGTCGGGGGCGGAATTGGTAAAGAAGCAGGAAGGGAAGGCTTGTCATGGAGGAGAGCGACTCAGGTGGGACTGTGCCGAAAAGGTAAGCGCTCAAAATCACTTCACCGCAATTTTTATTTATTTATTTTTTTCCCATCACCAAGTCAGACATGTTGTCCAGAGCAGCACTTCGGACAGATAACTCGCTCTGTAGTTTGACCATCGAGGCGGACTGAGAGGTGCGGATCCGTGCGCACAGAGGCGCGCGTCGGCTTCACGTGGAGAACCTGTGGAGACCAGAGAGAATCAATGAATGGACCAAAAAACTTAATTTACCTGTCGATACAAACACCCCGTGGCTCTGTCTGAACGTGACAAGTTGTCGTGCCAGCTCCGGTCTTGTCTTTTTTGACAAACCCTCTCACAACTTCCTCCTTATTCATCTGATTACAGTATAGTCACACAAAAATACGCTGAATTATTATTATTATTATTATTATTATTAATAGTAGTAGTAGTAGGAAAACAGGGTAAGATGAGCCACTTGTTGACGTTTGTTGATTTTACTATAATAATAAAAAGTAGTACTATGGCACAACTTGCCCAAAGGTCCGGGTAAATCGAGCTCTCCAGCTATTTTTTATACTTCCTTATATATAAATCAAACAGTTCTGAGATCAGTTTGAACATCCTGTCAGCAGTGTTGGGGAGACTTAAACTACATGTTGCTGAACTACAATTTGCTGTAACTTGCTGGTAGTTAAACTACATTCATGTTTTGTGCTGCTTCAAGTATTTCAACTACTTTTTGGGTCATTTTTTGTAGTTTTAACTCAATTTACAAACTACAATTTTGGACAATATTATTTTTATATATATATAAAAAAAGATATAATATAATATAAATATTATTTTATTTTTCTTTGAAAAAAGGCGTGAAACATGTCATGACATGCTAAGCCAACACTTGTTCTGGCAGCACTCAGATGTGTCACAGAGTGGGCGGGTCTTTGTGCCAAGGAAGGCAGTGATCATATGGCACAAGCACGTCATGGACAACCCTCGATGTGCCCCTGAACGCACCAGCCCAACCACGGCCATATATGATCATATACATGTTGGATATAGATGCATCTACAGACACAACCTGCGTGTTCACATGTGAGCTCTGCAAGACGAAAACAACAAACATTTCGGCGTCAAAGAAATCACCAGATGAGTCCCCACAAAATGCTTTCAAATCTCTAACCAAAATGTTCAACACTGGTGTCCCGGCCAGTGCAGCATGTGAGTAGTGTTGATAAAGATGCTTTTTTTTTTTTTTTTTAGCACAAAACGGAACTGGCTGTCTGATAAAAACTTTGAGAGACTGCTCATGTGTCGTGTCAGCAAGCGATTCTGTCCTGGCATCTAGTTCTAGTGCCTCAGAAGTTCCTGTGATGTTGACCAAAAATGTCAGTTTTTGTTCTTTAAAAAATAAAAGTTGAGAGTTGAGAGGCGTATTTCTGCTGGCATGTGAATTTTTTGTAGGCTATTATATTTTGCTTCATATATACGATATGTTGATTTATTTAACACTGAGTTAAATGAGTATAATGAGTATAAGTGGTTGCTAAAGCTACTTTTTTTTAGTGGTAGTTTTACGAACTACATTTCTCCAGCGGTAGAGATGTAGTTAGAACAAACCAGGCTGAACTACATGTAGTTTTACTGCGCTTGGAAAGTAGCTTCTCCATCACTGCCTGTCAGCCACTGTGTCATTTCTGTGCGAATGAAAGAATGAATGTGTCATAATGTGTGTATAAGTACAACGTTGGCGTGTGTAACCCCCATTTTGACAAATCTGTTTAGCTTGTTGGCTCAAACACACACTTAAATTATCATGTAATGAAGTCCAAAACACATCTATTGTATTTAAGATACACGATTGAAAACTAAAGAGACATTATGAATTTACTCGGCTTGACATGACTTTTCCTTTTTCGCTCTCTCGTGGTTACCACTCACACCCAGGTGCTTCACTCCAACATGGACTGAGTGCTGTGAGTATGCGTCTGGTTCATGGTTACTTAGATACAGGGAATGGCTCATTTAACCCACCATGTTGATTTTCATCCTCCACCATGTGTTGATTTGCTTTCCTTTTGTTTTTCCAATTTGGTCATAGATGTGTAGGCACCGTGTCAGCCGGTAGTTCCTGCATTATCAGCTCAAAGTTAAGACTAAGACATGTAAAAGAGAAACGGGCCATCCGAAGGTGAATCTGGAGAACCATGTGAAAGAAATAGATTAAAAAAACTACCTAAACTGGACACACAGACCCCCACCCAATCAGAAGCTAAGACAACAATGTGTAAATGTGCCCAGCTGATAGGAGAATATCACACAACACAGCGCTCTTATTTCCAACCTTTGATTGTGTGGGCTTTTATTTTGAAAACAAAAGGCCATGTGCTAAAGACACGTCTAAGGCTTTTATCTTGACAAGCCTGGCTCATAATAACTTTCCTATTATTATAAGGTTTTTATTCTGAAATTAGGACATTGACAGTGTGTCTGTGTGTTGTTGTGTGTACGTATTAGTGTAAATCATGTCCCGTACGTACAGTCTGTATTCACCACGGATCTATGAGAGGGCATCTGGATACAGCGTCAGCAGCAGAGTCCTGTTAATTAAAATGGAGGCTGATTAGTGGCACATGAAGCCCAAAAAAGCAGGTAGCAGGGATAATAACTTCCTGCCCTCCGCTAACTCAAAACACTTTTTTCAGAATATTACCGGACCAAACTGATCAAATCACAGTGATAACATGAGATATGTCACAGCTGCTTCCCTCCTCACAATGTAAGCTTAAAGGCCAGCTGTAATTACACGCTTCGGCCACTATGTCAAATCAACTTCAAAGCTTGACACTATTCCTGGTGTCTTGGTATGTACAGTATTTACAGCGTGTATGTGTGTGTGTGTGTGTGTGTGTGTGTTTTTTGCCCCTATTTACTTTTTACAGTGTAAAAATGAGCGACAGTTATAACACAGTTAGAGTTTATTGATCCCTGTGGGGAAATGACTGATTTTTAACCCCATTCAAACACATAAATACGCAGATACATAGAATTTAACTGGAGCAGCCTGTGGGGAGAAATCGCAGCATCTGGCATCTGATCTTGATTGTAATATCGCTCCCCGTCAGCTATCATTTGTGCCATCTGACCCAGGAGTTGGAAACACGACCTGCCTACCTATTGTTTTGGCCCCTTCTTTCATCGCAAACTAAAACCGGCCCTGTCAGACCGGCCAATAACTCGAGACCATCAGCCTCAACGCCCGTCAGCATGTCGTGTTCCGACCAACGAGCACCAAGTAATTTGACTAATATTTCATCAGTGCTCAGTGCCGATGAGTCGGATCAGACTCGTCTTAAAACATTTTGATCTCAGCGACACAAATGTGACGTTTTGTTGCATCTGAACGAATGTGGGCCCCGTTGCTTTGGACCTCGCTATCTTTGGCCTCGGCCTTCATTTTCATCTCAGCATGGCAGCTTCGAGGTTTCCTCACTGATCCTTGCATAGTTGTGCAATTGTGCTGATGAAATCTGTCCACAGAGAGACAGACAGACAAAATCCTTCAAACTAAGCTTTTGTGTTGCTGAAGGTGTCTCCAGGAACACATTTTGCCATGATGATTGTTTTCTTCTACGGTTGGTTCAAACGCTACATAGTCAAAAAAAATATAGGAATAGTCCATTTAATAACTATTTACAAAAGGGTTAACAACAACAACAACAACAACAAAAACCTGTACAAGATCAGAATAGCACTGAGAACATGGAACAAAACAATCTGGAAACACAGTGATCACATCAAAATCCACAAAGAGCCCTTTTTAAAGGAGGAAGTTGTTGCGCCTCTGTTTTGCCTGTGAATGGGTGATGGCAAGATAGCCGTGCAGCCTTTAATCAAAAGGTGAGTGTTGATAATGTTCGTGTGGATACATGCGCACAGCAAACGGTGTGCACGCTTGATTCTGCTGCTGGAAGACAGTTGAGGGGGGGAGAGGGATAGCTGCGAGGTGGCACGCACACACACAGAAATCATTACCAGACGGCACTGCTGTGGCTTGTTCTTACAGCAAATTGCATTTAGTCAGTCGAAACTGCATTGCAGAGAAGAGAAGCAACAATTGAAAAATGTGAGTAAAGCAATAGTCTTTTAAGCCTTTTAGAGACCGCACATGATGATTTAAACTGAGAACTCCTCATGCAAGTGACCTAAACTGGCTGAACAAATTTAGAGAGAAATGTTTCCTGTCTGCTGAAAGCAAAAACAATTGCAGCCCTCGCTCGGCGCCACCACACTGTATGTACCACAACCACCAGCCTTCTTTCTGTGTGAAAAAAAAACACCATGCATCAAGAGCTTCTCATGAGCTGCTGGCGTTTGGTGGCATATCACTGAATGCATAACACTTTGAATCACAGACAGAACGGGATGCCTCCTTCAGAGTTGGGATGAGGATTTCTTTCACACGCGAGGCGGGGCGGAGTAGCCATGTTTTTGGAATACTACTGTTTTGTTGACACTAGTGAACATTTCCCTCTTTGTATTCAGTGACAAATAATATTCACAGTCCTTTAAGATCAGCTAACATCAGCCAAGAAGGCCCATGTCGAGTCTGAAGACAAAGGGACAGCTGCTCTGTCCGTGCATGTCGGTGTTTGTAAGTCGATTAATCACAACTTTAAAGCACAATATTAGCCAGGATAATCAACCAAACTCCACTTTTGTTTAGTTAATTCAGTTAGTTGAGTTCACTACAGAGGTGGTGCAAAATCCCCAACAACGATGCCTTAAATCGCAGTGTGAAAATCAATCGTCATGCGTTCAATTTGTGAATTTGACGGCATTCGGGTCCCCATTTGCCAAAGTTTCAGCTCATTAATCCAGAGCTGGATGGCTTTAACGAAGGTTTAGGGGAGCAGAAGAATGCGCTGTATGTCTGTATGGATGAGTATTAACTTTATAGCTGTGGGACCCTGGACCTGTGCCTACTGGTTCCTATTTAATAACTTGCCTGTGTTTGTATAAAGGGTTTGGTAGTTAGATATTTGATTTGAGATTGCTTACACATCGCAAGCTATTGTAACTGTGAGCTACATTAAAACACTCGACTCATTCGGTTGGGTGAGATTGTTTCTTCTAGCAGCAGTTGTAACAAACACTGTCCTGGGTGTGTCCTGTCAATCATCCAATATTTAAAGAAGTCCTTTTGAGAAAAAAAAACATTTGAGACACGAATCTCCAAACCTCAGCTGATAAAACCGATAAAAACCCCAGCAAAACTCCAAAACTATCAACATGGGCAGTGTTTTTGCGAGGGCGCGACCGATGCTCGACATGCTCCTTTATTGATCCCCCTTGGGAGTAATTTTCAGGTAACACAGCAGCACAGAGGGAAATAAGTAGCAGCACAAGAGTCATTCTACAAAAACAGAGACAATAGTGAAGAGATATTGGAAAGAATAAGATCAGAATTTTACACTTTAACAAAAAACCTATTACCCAAATTGACAGGATGGGACTCAAACACATCTTTTTCCGCATTATAGTCTCAGTTTTGCTTCTCATGCTTACCTGACAAATGTTATGATTATATATTAATATGGGCTGTCGAGATTTGGATTTGTTTTCATGCGACATCATACTTCCTGTTTACATCCCCCAATATGTTTTCATCAGTTTTAACTTTACCTTTTTTTTTTGTTTTGTTTTGTCCCTGTAGACAACTCATCTCGAGCCTGTTGTGTCGTCAGAAGAAGTCTTCGTTTCAGTCCTGGTTCGGGGTCCTGCTCATGCTGGGTTTAGTGTTTGCGGTGTGCTACACTCTGTCCGACAGCTCTCCATCATGGACTCAATTCTATGAGCACTACCAGAACTTTATAAAAAAGACCAACCAGGTTAATTCACACCCTGGTTATCCTGTCCATCCAAAACACAGAGAAAGCCTGAGGATTATTCTTAATAGCACAGAAGGGATTAAGTACCACCAAGCCTATGCACCCAACTACCACTTTATTATGGATAACAAAGACGTGTGCAAGGTCTGGACCCCTTTCCTGGCCCTGTTGGTTCCAGTGGCACCTCATAACGTGGCGGCTCGAGACGCCATCCGGCAGACATGGGCCAACAGGAGCGTGGTTCAGGGCGAGGTGGTGATTACTCTGTTCATGCTGGGCCTCCCTGGAGGCGATGATGCTGAGCAGGTGCAGGAGACGCTCAAACAGGAGAATCTGAAGCACCAAGACCTGATCCAGAGTAACTTCATGGACACCTACCTCAATCTGACCATCAAAACCATGGTGATCATGGACTGGCTGGCCACGCACTGCCCTTCAGCGGCATACGCCATGAAGGTCGACTCGGACATGTTCCTGAACATCGACAACCTGGTGATCATGCTGCAGAAGCCGGGCATCCCCACGGAGAAATACCTGACGGGGATGCTAATGTGGGACAGGCCGGTCGTGCGTTCGAAGGACTCCAAGTGGTACGTCCCCGAGGAGATGTACCCAGACCCCACCTACCCGACCTACTGTCTGGGCATGGGATATCTCTTCTCCAATGACCTTCCAGAAAAGTTTGTGGAGGTCTCGAAAACAATCAAACCCTTCAACATTGAGGACGCTTATATTGGGATGTGCATGAAAAAGCTAGGACTTCAACCCACATCACCGCCAGATGCCTCCCAGTTCAAGGCCTACAACAAGCAATACGATCGCTGTGAATACTCCAAGATCATCACCTACATTCTTGCGTCTCCAGAACAGCTGGTGGAGTACTGGACAGACTTGAAGAAGCCAGGCGCTCCTTGTAAGTGAAGCGAGTGAAGACAGGAGTTTAATTAGTGTGCATGTAAATATGCTCAATGGTGACTGCAGATGTTCCGAGAAAGGACGCGGGGGAGCTTTTGACCACAAGCAGGTTATTTATTGTTTGCACCTTGGTCGTACATGTTAGTTTACAGAGGCAGACAGTAATGCCTCGAGCACTAGGATGCATGGACACACATTCCTGTTACAGTACCTGCAGGACGCTGCGCGAAGGTAACAATGAGTCATACTCTGTGCAGGAAGAGCACGAGAATCTAATGACAACAAACCCAGGGTTGGAAAGGAAATAAGCCATATCGGAACTTGGCAGAAATGTGTAACAGTTCTTATTTTACTTTCTGTTTTAAAGATAAATTAACACATCAAAAACTGTACTATTAAAGGGGCCAAACTATTGACACTGTTTTGTCTCAGTTCTTTATAGAAAGTGTTTCTTGTCATAGTAAGTGTTAAATAGCTCTGTATTCCTGCAGTAATCACTAAGAGTGTTTGGTCAGTTATTGACATTTTCTGGTATCCCTGCACTGAAGTCCATAAAGAGGCGGTCCTGTCCTTTAACCTCAGTTAACATCAGCTAAGAGGGCACCTGTCGAGTCTGAAGACAAAGGGACAGCTGCTCTATCTGCGCTCGAGGTCTCTGCATGTCAATTTAGGTGTTTGTAAGTCGATTAATCACAACTTTCTTTGAGAATATAGACACAGGAAGCACAATATTAGCCAGGATAGTTAACCAAACTCCGCTTTTGTTTAGTTAATCCAGTTAACTGAGTTCACTACAGAAGTGATGCAAAATCCCCAACTACGATGCTTTAAATCACAGTATGAAAATCAACTGACATGCGTTGGATTTGTGAGCAGTCAGAGAGCCGGCTCCTCCTGTCTGCCGCCGCGTCGGACAGGAAGTTTAAACTTAAACACTGACAACACTTGGAGCGGCTTTAAAGTGAAACTCTCGCCAAAATGCAACCTAGATTGAGGGTCAGGAAAAGATCATACTTTGGGTTAAAATGTGAGTTATGTAAGGTACATGACATCAGTGACATCCTTTACGTACATCCACGTAGTTACGTTGCGTATTTTGAAAACAATTTACTCTGGATCGCGAATGGGACGGGAACCCTGGTACTGTCATAGAGTTTTCTATCCATGAGGTTCTGAGGAGGGGAAGTCCAGGAACCCTGTAAGTTAGAACCTGACTAATACTGACTGCACTGTTGGAGCTGATACGATATCAGCGAGTCAAATAATTCAGATGGAGACAGATTCAGATTGGCTGTGATACATCGGTCGATATTCGCATGAACACAAAATATATACATAAACACACATTTTTGCAATGATCCCTCAACTACGGTTATCACAGACACGTACTTGAACTTTGGGATACTTTCTCACACCACTACAGGGAGTCACTTCCAGTATCCCACTTCAGAAGCCGGAGGCCTGCACCAGGAAGCAGGTGGTGTTCACGATAACAGCTCAACACTCAACATAAAAGTCCAGTCGACTCTCTGGAAAAAGAGATCCTGTGAAGCTCAGCGCACGAGGTCAGATGAGGTGTTCTGCCGTGCGCCCACGCACACCTTTGTCATTTCACGTCCCCCCTGTTTGGCTGCGTCGAAGGCAATGTCAGAGCCATTTCATTGTGGGGTTTTTTTTTTCCTTTTCTTTTTTTCATACCGATCATGTATCATTTTACAATAGAGGCAGATTGAAACACTAAAGCATTGTACTGGTTATGAGATACGACACTGCCGGGGACAGTCGCTGACAGGACGAGACTAAAACTGTCACTCGCATGCCATGAAAACACATCTGACGCGATCAGTTAATGTAAGGTACAAATATAACCGGTCAGATGTGTACTTAATGACGAGGAGGCAGTGGTACAATATCATGATCCTCAGCCTTTTATCAGATTCCCAGATTCTGTATTTTTAGCCTGTCCTACTTCAGTTTGCCGTTGTCCACGTTTGCGATTGGTCACATGCTCCTCTGACGCCTCCTCTTTAATGTGAACACACCCGTGGATAGATATGGAAAACCTCGGTCGACGTATCGAGTCGATGACCATCCTCGTGTGACCACTTTGCTTGCATTTTGATTGCTAGAGTTACTGAAGCCAAGCAACGGCAAAACACGCTCGCTCGAAAAGGGATATTTGGCACGTCATTTAGCTTTTTCAGGGCTGCAGGGATGTGAATAACAAGCTTTCACATGTTCAACGTGCTTAACACCAAATATGACACTAACTGGAAAAACTGGAAAGTTTGCAAGCAAATGACTCGGGGGAGCCCATTGTTTCAGCTTGCTTTCATGTTAATAATGAAACAATCTACAACAGAAATCTGAACCTTAGTGTAGTCACAGTAATATCCATGTGCTGCATAAGTAAGAGGAGGAAGAGGAAGTGCTGTATAACTTCCCTTAGATAAATTCAATTGGAGGAAGAAAAAGTACTTGGATGTGATTCTTATGACCCCTCTTTCAAAAAGGAAAAGGAAAATACCAACAGCTAACAACACAGGAAGCTCAGGAACCTCCAGGGAGATCTGCCCTGGTGTCTGTGATAACCCTCAATCACTGGAGTCTCCGATCATCCTTTAAATCTTCACCCTCACACTGGAGAAGTAGCAGCCTGATAGTTATCGTCTTAGTACCGGCTCTGTGGTATTCAGTCACAGCGGGAGGTTGGGTTCTCGCCAAAAAGCAACCCAGGCTTTATTTGCGATTGAATTGAGTCAAACCACCGAGGCACTTTTAAGACTTACCATAGTTTCGTTTTTTTTTGGGCAAGCTAATTTTCAATGGGAGTGCAAGGGGAACTACTTTTAAAACAGTAAGAAGACTCGACACAACATGAAACTTTGCTCGCAGTGTCACCAGGGTCACACAAACAATGTTCTGAATGCTGGTGTTCATGTGTAGAGATCCTGGTGATACTACGAGCAAAGTTTCACGTTGTGTCGAGTCTTCTTAGTGTCTTAAAATGATTTTGATGCTAGCGTAAAAGTGCCCCATGCACTCCTGTTGAAAAGTAGCTTGCCCAAAAATGAAACTATGGTAAATCTTAAAAGTGCCACATGAAGGTTTGACTCATATTCAATCGCAAAAAAAAAAAAAAGCCTTGGTTGCTTTTTGGCGAGAGTTTCACTTTAAGGAATTCAAAGGAAGAGCTGCATCTTGCGGTGACTCATTCAGACACAGTACACGGCACAGAGGTATGAGGAAGTTTACTTTTACCTTCATTTGTCACTGTCGCAATACTCCAACTTGACCCGCCATTACGCTCCTAAAAGCCAAGCAGGCTCATTTCAGATCCCCTTCCCCCTCAGATGTGCAGATCACAGTGTCGGGAACATGTGATAAAACATGTTCTGCTTTCCTGCTCGACTGATAGTAATGATGATGATAATAATAATAGCAGATTGTGACAGTGAAGTTATTTCCCTCTAGCTGTAGATGTCATACAACCAAACAAACAAGCTCTTTCTTTAACTGTTTGCGCGGCGTTTATGAAATGACAGTGACTTTATTTTAGGAATTACAAGCTTCAATAGTTTTGTTTTTTTGTCAGTGACAGAATGTAACTACGTACGTTCAGTTATGTAAAATACGAGCTGAGCGGAACAAGGAAATAAGCAAGCAGGGAAAAGTCTGTTTACTGGTTTATTTCCCCTTTCAGCTATTTTACGCTTCAAACCTGCTTCATCGTGAAAGCTAATACTGTTCTTCATACTCACAACATTTATTTGAGAACCTAAGTTGCTAGAGAGCCAAAGCAGGGCATTTTTAGACTATTTCAGCTGCAATTAAATGTTTAAAAAGAACAAAAACAAACTGAGTCTGATAATTGGCCAGGTGGCAAATCGGCTGAAATGTATTTAATATCATAGACTCTGAGACGAGATAGTAAGACGTCTGGGTAAATGTAAACACCGATCCTTTCAAAACGGTAAATGTGAGATTCGATGCAGGATCCAGTGCACATTTCCTTAAAAGTAAAACACACTTGTTCTACTTGTTTGGTCTCTGTTGGGTGAATAGAAATGTGGAAGTCACAACATTTGAATGAAACAGCATACTTCATGCAAACAAGCCCAGTAAGGAACTTTAATGTTCTTCAGCTGGTGAATATGCAACAAGTTTACAAGCTTGTAAATTTGGAATCCAACTTTACGTAGGTGTTTTTGTTTTTACAGTTTTGTCATGCTCGTGAAAAAACTTTTGACCAGCCTTCACTTTAATCACATAAAGGAGAACTGGTTTAGCCTCAGTCATGTACAGAAGCTTGTATAATCAGGCCTCCAGTGAGGAGAGGAAACTGTCTTTCATTCACTGTTATCACAGGAGTCTGGAACATCTTCAAGGCCTCCATTTTTATCCAAACCTCTGCACACTCAACTTTAAGACTCACGAATTAACTCTGACGTCAGCGCAGAAACAAGCGCTCCCAGATCTGATTGGCACATATAATAAACACTGTGGGTGTCACTGCTGCTTTATCGTCAGGTGTATTTCTTCATCAGGCATCTCCTACCTCAGATCCTGTTACCACAATGTTTGCAGATGGCTGAGTCAGATCTGGACACAAAGAAACTGTGTTTGTGTTAACATTTAGTCAAGAATCCCCGGTCCTCATCCGCAAATGTGTCTGGAATTAAGATTTGAATTGCAAAGTGTTTAAACAGTTAAGAAGCTGATAAGATTTTACTGGACAGACATCTGCTTGTTTTTTTTTTATGAGCAGTCAGCACATTGTGACGTTAATAATGTCTGAACTGATCATAAATCTAATCTGAGCGAGGTCATTTATGAATTATGTCTTTATGACTCCAACAAAGTTTATCAGCTTCATTTGACCTGGATGACTGAGCCAGTCGACATTGAGCACAGTGGGACATCTAGTGGTGGAAGAGGCCCATTACACCGTCCCAAAGTGAGGTACTGTTTTATTTCATCTGTTGGGGATTATTTGAAATGTTTGGAGCAGAAGACAAGTGTATAATTACTATGAATATTTGATGTATATTGTTGTATTCTTTATAATACAAAGGTGCTCGCTTCACACACACCTACACAACACCACATAAAAACAACCTCTCAGACCTTTCTGAAGGAGAGACAAACTCTTAACTTAAATATTATGTATCCGTCTAACATAATGTCTTCTAATGCATTAAGGGGATAAAACCCCGTAAACAACAATAGTTATTACACAGTCCATTAACCTCCACGACCACTGAAGTGCTTTTATATCCGTCCCACAACACACCTGGTGTGACGCGGTACAGATTATATATATATTTACACCTTTAACTTTTACAGTGTATGAATTAGGTGTGTCTAAACATCATCACAGGTCTTTGGATGGTCTTCACACTCAGTTCTGATCTCTGATTGGACATTGGAGAAGTTCAAACTCAGCTTCATGATCAACATGTGGCTCCCTCAGACCCTCAGTGTGAAAGGAAAAGATAAATATGTATATATATAGATCAATATATAAAGTGCAAAGCAAAACAAGGCACAGGGAAGAAGTGAAACACGCGTTAACCTCTAGTTTTATTGATTTTGAATTGATTGTTTGAAGATTAGATCTTATTGCAGGCTGTCCCACATTAAAGTGATTCATTTTAAGACAGTAAAGACAAAGAAAATTGACTATTTTCTCACTGTAAGACAGCTGGAACGTTATTATTATTATTATTTTTTGCTTGGAAATAAATTATTGAGCCCATAAGAGAAATAGATTCTTACTTTTGTATGGACACAATTTTTTAAACTATCAGTCAGGATGTGGACGTTTTATTCTCAGGAAGTTTCAGGTTACAGTGGCACCCAACAGGGAAGTGAGCAGCTCGTGCTGGGCGGTGCTCGGTCTCTCAGCAGGTAAAGGTGGGCACTGCAATGGCCGCCAGCTCTCATCAGATCAGTTAACCTGCGATAATACGGCCGCTGACCTCCAGGAGCGGGTCTGACTTCAGGAGAGGAAACAACACTGATCTTAAAGAAAAACCCCTCGTCAAAGGTAAGGAGCGGCGACGAGACGGAGGTGACGTTACGCGCGTCTGTGTGCGCAAAGTTGCGACGTGTCTTACGCAGCAGAGAGAGCCAGTTCTCCTCCCAGTGGAAACTGGGGGTCACTTATCTGCAGGCTGATAGCTTTGGGCTACAGATTCCTCCTGGAGTCGGCTGGATACTAGAAACTTTAAAGGTGGAGCTGCTGAAATACTTCACAGCGGTGTTTCTGGTTAAAGGTGCACTATGTAGATTTGGGGAATAAATGGGGAGAAACTGGGAGAGTGTTGTGCTGTTTTTGTTCCCCACCAGCACTTTTGGCAGCGTCGAGTCAAACCGAGCCGCCGCTGGTTTGCTTTTCTATTAACCGAGTTGAGTCGAGCGATGGACGTGTTCCAAACGTCTCACAGCTGTGGCCAACCCGGGACAAGCACCCGTCTCTGCCTGAAGTACATACTCAGCTCACGTCTGTACTGAATTAGCAGAGCCGCTTTGTTAGCAGTGCTTCTTAGACAGTACTACGGGGATCAGGACCAGAATTGATTTAAGACACACCAAGCAGGTCGCCCAGTTGTGTTTGAAGAGCCACACTGAGTTGATCCAAGTAGATCCCGGGCTGGTAGATTTAATGGAAGAACAGGGAAAAGGTGTTTACAGGAGCTTTGGACCAGTCGGACCAAAAAGCCCCATAAACTAACATTGTGAAAAAGGTGTCTGTGGAACAGTGGATACACGTAATGACTCGTTTCACTGTCGTAACATTTGGAAAGTCCAGAAGAGCCGCACAGTTAAATTATTTGATCCCCACTCAAGTTACGGCGTTAAACCAGAAGTTAGCCGGCTCGGTTGCACAACATGGAACAATCTGTTGTTGAAAGTGCTGATGGGGGAAAAAAAAAAAATGCACAGCACTCCCCCAGTTTCTCCTCTTGTTTATAGTTATTCCCTAAAACAACAAAGTTCCAGTGAGAAGTATTTGTTGAGCTCCAGCAGCAGCTCGAGCTTCGTACACAGGAAGTCGGGCCTTTTTGGCTTCAAAACACCAGGAGCAGCTTTCATAGGATTGATTGTGGCTCCGCCCCCAAAACTGTGTCCAGGTGTAATACAGTTGCTGTGCCTCAATTGAAGGTCTGCATCCTTCGAAGGACTCGGCCTTTGCGGCCTTCGAAGGCGAGTCCTTCAGAGAGACCTTGTTAACCTCGTCAGCTGTTGTTAAATGTGGCGGTCTAGTCTTTGGAGTCTTTTCCTGGTTGCGTCACCAGATGTTTTACCCTTACATCACGGTTTCTGCCGCCCAGGTCTGCGAAAGTTACGATCTACGCCACACGATGTCTCTCTTTCTTTCTTCTTTTTTGGGCAAGCAAATAATCTTTGGGTATGTGAGGCCACGAGGGATCGTAGCGGTGCATCCTCCAAAAAGAGCATTTGTGGGCTGCATTTGGAGGAGCCATCGGATTGTGACAGCCTTCGTGCGGCGTTGTGACGTACTTGGCCTTCAAATGCTCCTCCGAAGGATGCAGACTCTGAATTGAGACACAGCAAATATCATTGGGTTAGCCACTTAGCATGCAGGTGTCATTACATCAGAACCCCCCAATAATTGTGAACAGTTACCAAAATTAACAGTTTACATGTGATATAAAATCATCAAGGAAAGTACAGTACTAAAAAGGGGCGTGACAGGTTATTACAAAACGTGCTCAGTGAGGCTTTGTTCATCAGACTGGTCGACCTCGCTCGTCCTGTCAGACTGCTGCTGGCTGAACGGGACCAGCTGGAGAAACACTGACGGGTTCTGATGATGTGTGTTACCTGTCAACACTGCATGTAGGTGGATGAGACAGAGAGCTGAGGGTGAGGGGGGGTATTTGTTATTGATTAACCTCTCTCTCACACACACACACACTCACATTTACACATTGACATTAGGCTTATAATTAGCCTGTATTAATTTTAATTGTAATTTAGATTTGGGGAGCTAATAGTTTGAGAAAATGTGTTCGATTTAAATACAATATATTTTTTTAAATGAATAAAACACAAAAAGGCTTTACAAACTGATATTATTACATTTTAGCCTTTAAGTTCACCTCAGAAGTAAACACTGTGTTCTTTGACTGTATTTTCATCTTATTTAATTTCAACTGAAATGTTAGTTGGCCTGTTTTTGGTTTTTGTGTCTCGTCTCAGAAGTGCTTCTTATATTGTGGCGAGTTATTACCTTTGTTGATTGGGCTTCCAACATCTGCTCAATTAAGAACATCAGGAAACTAAAATAACAGCAAAATGATTCAGATTTAATTGTTGATTTGCCAGCAGCCAACAAACACAGACAAGAAGTACAGCAACTTGTTAAGTGAGCTTTCATATTTATTATGCAAAATAAGGAAATGACCGTCAAGCATTGTTACATGATACACATATTTCAGGTTTACGTGGGCCGAGCATGAGGACATACAAATGCATTTGTGTTTGCAAAGAAGTCATCCACAGTCACAAAGAACTGTTCTTGATGTTTGTTTGTATTTCAGCCCCCCAGTGAGAGGTTATTTAGTAGATTAGAGGAAGAGGCGGAGCTTAGATTTCAATCTAACGCAGACAGGATGTGGGCATCTCATTTCCTCTTCTCAGCGAGGACGAGCGGAGGAGAACTCGGCGACGCTCACTTTGTGCTCATGTCTGTTAAACTTCTGGCGGACGTATTGATCTCAGGGGTCACTCCTCGTGTGCGGGGTGGAAGGTAACGCCATGAGAATGAAATTAGAAAGTGAAGGTTGAAACAACGGCTGTCAGCAACAGAGCAGAGCTACCACTTCCTGAAAGTTAGCAGAGTGGCAGCACCTCAGACTGTCACACAGATTTGAGTTTGTGTTAAATGGTGTGATGATGTTGTCTGTAGCTCTCCTCCTCAGACCAGCTGATATTTGTTCATGTTTGTAGTTTTTCCAGTTTGACCTGATGTTGACTGACCTGTAGGAGCTGATGTAAATGAAGGAAGTGGTTGCTTAGCAAACCTCTGTTGTGTTGTGTTGTGTTGTGTTGAGGTCTGTTGTGTCTCAATTCAGGGTCTGCATCCTTCGGAGGAGCATTTCATTATAATTTCATTATCGTCACCTGAAACGATATGTTGTCTCAGATTTCAGACGTTGTTATGTCGTGATATGGCCCTAACGTGTTTTCTTTCCCTTGATTTACAGGGCTGCATTACAGTACTGTGTACCTGCATTTACCCATTTGTCATTAAATCCACATTACTGATGATTATTTAACAAAAATCTTCCCCACAATCTTCCCTCTCCTATCGAGATATGTGGTCGAAAACATCGTGATATTTTATTTCCAGCCTGGTCCGAGTATTTACAAAGTGCTTTTGAGGAGAATTGAAAACACAGAGATACATGTTGTGTATCGCTGTATAGCCGACAAATACCAGAAGTTTGATTTTAGGACCATTTTGCCCAGCCATGCTGATAATCTTCCACTAATATTGAGGAACACCATGTTCTTCTCTGCTTGTTGTCATGTTTCTTTTCTCTGCCATCACGTGATAAAGCAAATCTCTTTTCTTTGCAGTGTTAATGGATAACTGGAGGAGACACTTCAAACGCATCTTCATCTGCATCTGCATGGGAGCAGTGACATGTTTCCTCATATATTTCTACCTTGATGGGAGGTTGGGCAGGACAGTATCAACACAGCCATTGGCAGCAGGAGGAGCAGGAGGAGCAGGAGCAGAACCACAATGGGAGGATCCCGGGCCGTACCACGTGGCCTATCCACGAAACTACAAATTCATCATGGACGACACGCCGACCTGTAAGGACACGACTCCTTTCCTGGTCCTGATTGTTCCGGTTGCGCCCAATAATGTGGCGGCTCGGGACGCCATCCGGAAGACGTGGGGTGGTGAGAAACTGGTTCTGGATCGGCAGGTGGAGACTCTCTTCATGCTGGGCCTGCCTGGAGGAGCCGATGCGGAGCAGCAGCAGGAGAAGCTCCGACAGGAGAACCTGCAGCACCACGACCTGATCCAGAGCAACTTCCAGGACAGCTACCGCAATCTGACCATCAAGACTATGATGATGCTGGAGTGGGTAAACGCGCACTGCGTCAACGCGTCCTACGTCATGAAGATCGACTCAGACATAATACTCCATGTCCAGAATTTGGTTAAACTGCTGCTTGATCCCAGCACAGCCAAACAAAACTACATGACCGGTCTGGTGTGGTGGCACAGCCCGGTTTTACGAAACCCATTCAACAAGTTCTACATGCCGAGAGATGTGATTGCTGAGCCGGAGTACCCTCCGTATCCTCTGGGCATGTGTTACATCATGTCCTTGGACCTGCCCGGGAAGATCCTGGGAGTCTCTCCGCAGATTAAGCCTCTGTACATTGAAGACGTCTACCTGGGTTTGTGCCTGAAACGCCTGGGCATCTCCCCCACCGACCCTCCCGCGGACACCATGTTCATCGTCGACCCCCAGCATCCTCTGAGCGGCTGCAGCCTCTCAAAGGTGATCGCCGCGACGACCACGAGCATCGAGCAGATGATGAGTTACTGGCAGAGGAGCAAAGAGCCCGAGGCTAAATGCTGAACTTCATCAGGCTTATTAGACTATATTACCACCTGATGGTGGTAGAAGAAGTTACACTATGGAACTACTAATATTTAAGGTAAATTAAAATGGATCACAAACAGTATGTACATTTTACAGGTGTTACAGTTGTGGGGATTTGAACCCCAAACCATCTTTTCTGTGAAATACGCCTTTCAGCCAGCCGAGCTTTTAGGCCGTCCTGAGCTGCATCAGCTCTCGCAGAGATTTTAATATCTGATGGAGTGTAAATGACAGCAGACTGATTCTCTACATCATCACATAATAAACATTTGGAAACGCATAACTTTACCTCTCAGGTTATTCCACTTGGTTTATATCATTGCAGAGACATGCAGATGATTTCTGTATTTCTCAGATTAGCAGCTGCCAACATGGAACAAAGCACGAGTATATTCATTAATTTACTGTATAACGGAGGCGTGAAAATCGATAGAAATTCGGGCCAGCCGGACAGGATCATCTTTGTTTTCCATGGAGATTTGGTGACAGATTTGGTGGCAGGTGGCAGACGACATATCAGGGTGTAACTGAGGTTTATAGGAACTAATCTGAACGTGCTTCATAAGCACATTCTTACTTAAAGCAAATCTGTGGCAGCTTTTTCTTTCTTAATTAATTTAACTCTATCTTACTCTTGTCTGCAGGTGATGATTGTTATCTGTGTCACACTGTGATGGTGTATTTATGTATTTTGCTCTCACGTCTCTGTTCAAGGAGATCTTTTTGATTTAAATGAAGATTTTAAATGAAGTTCAACTAAACGTGGTGGTGGTGTCGCCTAACTCAATTTTATATATATATATATATATATATATATATATATATATATATATATATATATATATATATATATATATATATATATATATATATATATATATATATATATATATATATATATTTTTTTTGCCATCTATAAAATATAATTTTGAACCATGCAACACATGAAGTTACATACATATAACATCCTGTTACTACTCATGACACTTTTTATGAGATAATGTGCAAACTTCAAAAGTCTCTGATTGTGATATGATGTCATACGACTATAAAATGTGTTTCTGGTTTGTTAAATCAAATAGTTTCGCACATGAGATGACAGACTGAAGTTAATTTGTGCTGTGTTCTCTTCACTTGACTCAAACTCGACTGTGTGGTCGTAGTTTCAGTTCCGTCCAGCAGAGGGCAGGATAACATCTGTTACGATCTGCTGGATCAAGTTTTCTGGATTTCTCATGGAAAGTTGCCTTCAATGACATATTAATCATTTTAAAGGTGTTTTAATGCTTGTGATCTACTGTCTGTATGAATAATGTGTAAATTCATATTGGTAAATACTTGTACAGTATTCTGCTCTGTGATTGAGAATTTTGTAATTTTATTATGATTTTTAAAAATGTTTTCATTTGATTGATCCGGAAAATCTCTTCTCTTAACTTCTTCATCGTTAGAGCAGTCACGGTAAAGGTTTCCGTCTACATTTCGCTTTCATTTTCCAGTCTTGGTCTGATTTTTGCGGTGCTGGGACGCCACACAGCGCTGTGGAGATCAAAAAGATCTGAAAAATAAAATCGTGCAAGTTGCAGCAGCAAAACACAAACGCATTTTAAATGATTAAAGTTGTTTGTTGTCGTTCTTATCTTGTCGTAAGTGTCGCTGTGATATCTGTGCACACTGTCAGAAAGGAAAACAAAGGTTTCAAAGTTAACAGCTTGATTTGTGTGTTTTTTTAAAAATGTTTTTTACTTAAATATTTCAGTAGGTTCTACACAGGCAAGCACTTGGCAAGGGTATGATTATATAAAACAGTTTAAAAAGAGAAAAGAGTGAGTTTTCCTGCAGGCTCATCGTCTCCTCACCTCTGAGTCGGTGACCTCACCTTGGCTCCATGTCTCTTCCTCTCTGGCAGGAGCACCGTTCTCTCCCTCCCTCCATGTGTTCTCATTCATCTCCAGCTGTCTATGATCTGTTCTCCCTCTGTCAGATCAGGGAGGATCCCGGCCGGTCAAAGGCCCCCGCGCTCCTTCTTTCCTGCTGACTGTGGCCCCGAATAAATCACCCGCATGCTGAAAGCCCCAAACACTGGATCCTCACATTATTTACTGTTGCGCCGCCATCTCACATCAGAGATCCTCCTCGGTGGTTGGCATAGCGGCGTAAATCAAATCTGTGGGCGCCGTCCCGCTGTGCAGGAAGTGTCATTTCACGCTTCCTGTTAATGATGTCATGGAGTAGTGATACTACAGCTGACGACCACTGTGTGTTCACACCAGTGAGTACATGATCAATCAGGTCACTGTTTAGACGACTTGTAAACTGACTTGACAGAAAATAACTGGCTCAGGACTCGACTCATTACTTGATTTGACTTTTATGCGTGTTTGTGTTCATTCCATGTTTTCTCTTGTTGCATTTTAGTCCGGCTGTCATTATTTTGGTGTTTTATGGAAGCACAGACTGACGACGAGGGGCGATTTCTTTCGATGACATTATCTTGAGAAAACAAAGATTATTTTCTGCCGATAAAAAATAGCCTAAACTCTTCACGCCTCTTCCTAGCAAGTGCACAAAATTGTGTTGCACCTCCCTTACAGTACCCACAATCTAAATACCCTCGTGTCAAACCAATATGTTCCCCTTGAGATAACAAAGCTATTTGTCTTTTGTCTGACTGCATGTATTAATTTAATATTAACCATTACAATGCTAATTCAAAGATAAGACAAATCGGCCAATAATATCATTATCAGACAGTTGTTCATACATTGTGTTCTCTCTTTATAAGGACTGGATACTCCAAGTATCTCGGTGGTGACGGGTGGGACTTGACTTGACTGTCCAAGACAGGATAAATTAAGCCGTTCGTATCAGAGAAAGTCTGATCTGTGGGCGCAAAGTGAAGTAGGATCAGATGGTGAAACAACTATAAGCTTAGCTGAGGCGCTAATGATCCCATAAATATGTATTTCACACACAAAGAGCTTCATCTAATTCATGAAGTCCATAGATTCAGTAAAATATCTGATTTATCCATCATAGGAGATGAATTATAGATTTTTAATGTTAATTCATTTTTATCTGTTATCAATATTATGAATGTTTTGTTATTAACTGGCCTCTACCTTCATGTCATTTCGGAAAAATGTTAAATATCTCTGTCCCGCACTGTGAATTGAACACACATCTCTGAGTTTGGAGCGTTTTATGTGTTAAAAGTCGTCTACAAGGCTACAATATTTCCACTGCTGAGGCGCCAAGTCAGCGCAGGATAACACGCTTGTTTTTCTTCCCCTTTGCAGACACACACATTTATATACATACATACATATATATAGATCTCCTTCTCTACTTCCTGTCTGTGCCCACCAGACAGTTTGTTTGACTGTGCGTCAGCTGCTTCTACATTACTGGACCAAATTTATTGTCTCGCTGTTTCAGGTATAAACACAAAACCCTCGCAGAGATTACGCAGACGCTCCAATTTGTAGCCGCGCAGTCACGACGGCAGAGGAAATTGCTCATCGTCGTCTCCTCTTTTGAAGTTCTCAGACAGGATTGAGGTGATGGATTCCTGTATTATTTAGTGTATGTTGTGTGTGTGTGTGTGTGTGTGTGTGTGTGTAGAAGGTCAGACGGGGGATGTTATTTATGTTTCCTTCCTTATCTTAAAACAAAGGCTTTTCTCAGTGGTCTGGTCCAGGAGGATGAATCGTCTGAATTACAGCTCTGACACAAGTTAATAAGAACCAGCTCAACGTACGAAAAACAGACCAATTTCTGAAGACGGACAGAAAACAATGACTGGTTTTATGATAGAAGGTAATTGACGGTGGCACAGTGAGGCAGGCGTGTGTGCTTGTGTCGTGAACTAATATAGATTAATGTACACTTAAAGGAGAAGTTCACCCAAAAAATATAAATTCAGTTGTTATCTGCTCACCGTCAGGCTGATGGAAAGTCGGGTTCCAGCATTCAGCATCGTAAACATCTGAGGCAAAATATAAAAGAACAACAGAGGAAAAATTAAAATAAGACAATACTTCTTCCACCCTGTCAGAATGCAGGCTAAAGCTTTTAGCACACAGCTACAAGAAGAATCTGGCTTATAAAAGGGCAGAAATAAAGTCTTTACAGAGGAATGTAGATTGTACTGGATGAGCAGCATGGAGCCATTTACCTGTTTTAGTTTTATTTACATTTTGAAACAAGTCCCCGTCTACTTGTTGTTGAATGCTGCAAAACCGTTTTGCTGCGGAAATGTTTGCTCGATTACGAAACTTTATCTGACTTTCCATCGGCATGACGGTGAGGAGAGGACTGCACTTTAACTTTTGGTTGCACTGATCCTTTAGTGTTGTTCGAAACCTCCTGAGCCGTCCATCCCCAGACATCGTTACACAACTACAGCACATATAGAGAAATGATACCACACAACCCCCCCCACATGTTATCTGGTGCTACCCCGAGACCAGGTGCTGCTGTATGTTACCCCTCCTCCTCCTCCTCCTCCTCCTCCTCCTCCTCCTCCTCCTCCTCCTCCTCCTCCTCCGCCCCCTGCAGACCGGCTGTCCTCTCTGTTACCCTGAGAAAACAGAGAACCCTGCAGGGCCATAAACTTCAGCTGGTCCTGTTTTGGCCACAGACACACACACACACACACACACAGACACACACACACAGAGCTATCCCCATGTAGACACCATCGGCCAACAGACTCCTCTGATGTGATCATACAGATGATGCTCACCTGAAGTCAAGACATGAGTAACACACACAGCTTTGTTCTCTTTCTCTCTCACACACACACACGAACAAGCCATGAATGTGAAAGTAAGCCAGACTCGGTGGTGATTTAAAGGTAGCAGACAGTGGGAAGGTTAGAGGCCAAGCTCGGGGTCTCATACTATCTCCCTCCATTCACCAGCTCATAAATAATCCCTGCAGGCCTCACGGTGACACGAGGGAAGCTGCAGTTTGAGTTTGAGAAGAAGGACGGAGAGAAAGAGAGAGAGAGAGAGACGCTGTCACCTGATGAGCTGAGAGAACGAGAGCAGAGCGATGAGAGACAGAAGACAGGTGTGGACAGAGAGGTCGTCCTGCTGGTTACACTTCTGGGTTAAATACACAAATTGTAGTTTATGCAGTGTGATGCTTTGTTATCAATAAAACAGCATATCTAAAACTATTAGTTGGGTAATCAATAAGTTGATTAGAAAATGAACTATTCAAATCATTGTTTACTTCATTTTTATGTCAGAACATTTCATGTTTTGCTTTATTTTCATGGTTTTGACTCATTCTTTGTGATTTTGAGGTTTGGACTGCTGAAAAGTCAAATAATAATAATAGATGACGTCATATATAATATTATAACCAGCCGAGTTGCCAGGATAGAATATGTTCGGTGTCACAACACTCTCGAGCCGTGTTTGTGGGAACAAATCCTGGTGCTTTTAACAAGACCTCTGCACATTTCAAGACATGTTTGTGGTGGAAAAAAAACAGGCGTTTTAAGCCAAACCATGATGTTTTGTGCCTTTAAACCGAACCAGAGCATTAATTAAGCTTTGTGACAAGAGAGACACAGAAAATTTAACCTG
Organism: Acanthopagrus latus; assembly: GCF_904848185.1. Taxonomy (NCBI): domain Eukaryota; kingdom Metazoa; phylum Chordata; class Actinopteri; order Spariformes; family Sparidae; genus Acanthopagrus; species Acanthopagrus latus. The sequence goes on along the minus strand of NC_051039.1, from coordinate 5,196,344 downwards.
AACATGAAGAAATATAAAGTCTTAACGTATCTGTATGTGTTTTGCAGAAACAGTCACAGGCGCCATTTTTTTCCCCCTGCATTTGTTGTTTTTACTTTCCGTACAATCTTTGGAGTTTTACTTGTAACAGATTATTCTAACTGTGTCGTATTAGTATGTAAATTAACTGCTGCTATGATAATCTGACAGATGTGTCTTCATGATTAACTACCCGGCAGTATTGGCAGACAGGAAGCCGTTTAAAGATACGTCTCCTGCAGGTTTGCTGCATCACAGATCCTTCTCAACCATCTCTCGATCCAACAATAACCTCTCCAGCCGCCTTATCAAGTCCTCTCTCTCTCTGCTGTTGCTCTTCTTCTTACATTTGCAGAATTCCTCCCGACCACAAGGACCCCTGTCACTCAGGTTCTCACGATCCCTGTCGGAGAGTCACTCTGTGGGCTGTGAGAACCACCGGCGGCCCCGTCCCGGCTGCCGGAGGCCTCAAGCTGCGGCTCTGCTCCCTCGACGCACCGACGCAAACAACAACACACACAAACATGTCACGAGTCGACGTATGTTGTATACACAGGGAATCAAACGAGCAGACGTAACGGCGCACACGGCCTCTTTCCTCCGGCTTTTTCTTTCCTCTTTTTAAACAAACACAGCTGCGGCCTGGAAGTGTTTCGTGTTAATCACAGCACCTGTCACAGAAATGACTTCTGTAAAGTGCATTTTTGTGGAGTTAATTTAGACAGCGTGGTGATGCCGCAGGAGCACTGACAGTGAAGGTAGCTGTAGTAGTTGTGATGTCGTTTGTAGATACACAGACGTCCTGAGAGGCGACGGTGAAAACAGAACCTGGTGATCCATTTCGAAGTGTCTAACATTTTTCTGCCCATCGGTGAAGTGAAGTTAATTTCACTCATCTGTGAAATATGGATGATTTTTTTTGTGTGTGTTTGTTATTGTATTACTCATTTTGGCCACAAGAGGCTGAAGTGAACCACCACCCTATAGAACAACAATCTTTTCTTCCAGGTGAGTTTCAATTTGTCCAAACAGCTCTAAACACAAGCGTCTTTTCACAACTGTAAAACAATCAAAGACACACAGATCCTGGTCAAACATTTTCCTCTCACCTGCTAAAACATTTTTCACCGATTAAAAGAAAATGTTTTTCCCTCTTTTGCCTCTCGGGGCTTCCGTACTTCACAGCAACAGCAGAGACGTGATATTATTCAGCAGAGGTGAATGTGTACTTGTGTGTCACATTTGTTTGCAGTTGTTTTGTCGTAACTGATTGTTTTCATATCCTTTTATTGACTTAACGACTGTGGGAAGGTTCGCTTTGTGTAAACCTCCCCACGCATTCCTTTGACGTTGTTTTTCCGCTGTCAACAATCTCCACCTGCTCTCCACCTCTGTACCTCGTGTCTCTGCGGGCGCCGTGGCCCCAAAGTGTAGTTAACGGTTTTAAGGGGGAGCTTCAGCGCAGCAACGGCAGCTCAAATATATGCAAAGGTCTCCGTTGCTACGCTGTTACCCTTCAACACGAGACTATAAATGTGGCTGCGCTTTTATTTTGAAGTCTGGATGTTGTTCCTTTACAACCTCGACATCACCAACAGTCACATCATCTCAACAAGCGAACACTGCACGCTCTGCGCCTCCAACATCAGATCTTTTGGAGGAGTTAGCATCGGAGCTACCAGCCGGCTCCTCGCGGCGACACTTCATGACCGACTGTTCTTTAATTTGCCACCCGTCTGTAATTATAACGTCCTGTGCTATTTGTAATATACAGGTTAGTTATGGTTAATTATATGTTATTTAAGGATAATTGTTGCTATAAACGGGTGTGACTGGATTTGACCCCACCTGTTAACACACAGGCGATCAGATGTGTGACTTTTATACGGGTGTGGTAACTATTCAGAAGTATTTAATTCCACTTCCTGGAGGGAAAACGTTAAGATCGTTTGAGCTGGTGTGCAGGATGAACTTCTGACACGTGTTACTTTAATTCAACTATTAATCTGTGGATGAAATATTACCTGTTTGTTAAATTGGGAGTGAGAGTGTGTCGTCTTAACAGATTGACAATAAAGTTAATTTTCGCCAGAACTGTTACTGTAATACGGTAAATCAGTTAAACGTCCCTCCCTCGGCTGTCTTTAACGGATTATTCTGGATTATCTCTGCTTTTTGTTCTGCCGCTGCACTTTCCTTACAGTTTTTGTTGCCTTTGCGATGGCGTCCATCCTCACCAGACGTCTCACCACAGCTCATTAGCAGCGCTGATGACTCCGAGCAGAAACTGCTGTGAGAAACGTCATTAACATCTGTTTGTGGTCCGCACGGCGAGGCTGAAGGCCATGTGAAAACAAAACAACAACAGCGACGAGGCTAACGACTGCCGGGGCTGGAGCGCGGACCGAACGTGGGTTCCCATGGCTGTGTCCTCCCCCTCCTCTGCTCCTCTCCTCCCCCGTTGCTTTTCTTCCTCCCCTCTTCCCACTCAGTGCTCAGTAGTTAAATTTCACCTTCTCTTTCCTCGTTCCTCTCACTTTCTCTCCCATCCTCTCCACTGTCTATGTCTTACAATCTGTCTTCACTCCCTTTGCCTCTTCTCTTTCCTCCTCCTCCTCCCCACTTTCTTCTCTCAAAGCCTCACTCCTCTCTATCAGTCAGAGATAAGAGGAGGAATACAAGAGCAGTTGGACGATGAGCAACAAGCATTTCCTACAACTTTTAGGATCCAGGCTCTTACGTCAGCTAGACGCCCTGCTCAAGAGCCCATGAGCATGACACAAGAACACCCAGCGGATGTGTGAGGGGATCTTCTGTGACATCTGTTCTCCCAGCGGAGGCAAGAAAAAAAAATAAAAGTATGACTTATCCGGTTCAGACCTGGTGACAGGAATTAAGACTGAGCCACTCGTCTCGCTGATGGAAAAAACTTCACTATTACACTTAGACTCTTTCACAAAGAGCTCAGAGTTTCTATTAGTATGTTTTATGTTTTCATAGTTAAGTTAAGCATGACCACCATGTTCAGCAAAGAGCCCTGAGCTCCGAAACATAAGTGTGAAGTGCATTTGTACAATCACGTCTACATGAGTCGTTAGCAGGGGTGGAGGGAACTAATTCAGTCTTCTGACATTTCTGTCATTAAGGCACAATATTTGTACTTTTATGAGTATTTTTCAAGTCTGTGATTTTACTTAAATGTGCATGACACCGTGTAATCATGTTATCTACTCAGTTACGTTTGAATAACTATAGTTTTGAGTCCAAATGGCTCAATATTCGAACAGTAATCATTGTTTTTCAGAGCTTTTGTTCAGTGACCCATGCATACAGATCTTTAGTACTCTATCCACCGCTGGTAGTTTGATATCAGTCATATATAATTCAGTCATTTCCTTGGTTTCTGTCTGTATGGAGCATATTGTGTTTGTAATTCGCACTTCACAAGACACCTCCCCTTTTTGCATTTCTTCCTTTCTATTCACTTCTATTGCGAGTTCATCCACCTGCACAGATTAAAACCTCCAGGTCGCACCCGGTCGAATGGAAGAGCGCTCCTTTGTCATGTTTGAGCACAGGTTCACTGCAGGGTTTACGGTTCGATTCCCCTGCGTCCCTTGTCCACATGTCTGAAGTGTCCCTGAGCATGAACCCTCGATTATTTAGGCCGTGCACCCACAGCTTCTCCGCCATCAAAGTGTGAGTAGGTGAAAAAGTAACAAACTCTGGATATTAGCGCTCTGAACGCAGCCCATTTCTATTCTGATAACTGAAACAAAGGAAAAAGAAGAAGTCCAAGTGCAAGTGAGCACAACAGTAATGTGCATGTAAAAAAAAATATATAAATAAATAAAACAAATCCCACTGCGTGCCCTTTATGGACTCAACTGTATTTGAAATAGTTCAGTCCAGAACTTTAATATCTCCTGTACCATGTGTTTGTTTGTGTGTGTGTGTTTGTGTTTGTGTGTGTGTGTGTGTGTGTGTGTGTGTGAGACACAGGTGGCAACTTCATCAACAGCAGAGTAAAGTTCTATTAATAACCCAGAGCCTGAGCAGAGCACCAACACACACACACACACACACACACAGGGAAGATGACACAGAGATATAGAGAAAGAAACACAGAAACGGTGCGTTAAAGAAGGAAAAAGTCAGAGAAGATATTATTTTAAGAAGCCTGCCGGTCCAGAAGATCCCTCAAGGCGGTGAGAGGCAGACACAAAGGGCAGTAACAACACAGAAAAAGGAGAATAGAAAATAAAAAAATTAAAAAAAAAACAAAAAACAGACGTGGTTGCTGTTCTCGTCTTCCTTTAGCGTTCCTGGCTCAGGACCAGGCAGCGAGCCGGCCTGCCTCCCCTGGGGAGAGTAACTCCAGGCTTGAATTCCTTTGTGTTATTTCATGTTTTCCTCTCCTGCCACAGCAGTTTCTCCCCTGAAACTCAGTCTGTGTACCAGCCCTCATTAAACCAGGAGCTCTACAATTGTCCGAAATGCTGTAAAAAAAACAAAAAAAAAAACCACTCAGCACGGGCAGCTATGTGTGGTGGACGAGTGCATGCCGACGGGCTTCACATGCAAACACATAAACACGTTCGATATGACCGTGCACCCTGAACTACAGGAGCACACACACACACACACACACACACACACACAGAAGTTAACACTCACTCCGCTGCATCGCTCTGTGCTTATTTACACTCCTGCAAAGCAACAAGTTTGAGGAGTTTGAGAGTCTGGGAGGGACTAAAGGAGAAAAGCTAAGGTCATTTCCGCTGTGTTGGGGAGGTCTGTGAAGGGTCAAGCCTTCCGCAGCCCCGGCTGTGTGAATCACATAAACACTCAGACTCAAACACTCCCACGTCGCGGCCCTCCTCCGGTGCTCACGTCGCAGCCGCCACACTCACACTCGCTTCTACAAATTACTTTAGACGTGCACATGTTGTTGTACGTCTTGAATATCCATCAGCAGTCATAATTTTTGGGTCCTTTTTTGGACAGAGAAGTGGATGGAAAAGAGCCAGACAAACCTCAGTCCCCTTCAAAATGAGTATTTTAAATAAAAATAAGATTTTTATTATGTAAATACCCTCATATTTCAAATGTCATGGCCACAACTCAGAAGGCAGGTTTCTTGTCAAATATTTGAAGTATGAAGTCAAAATGGAGATAACCCTGATAACACTGTCGGGGGTTATTTTCTCAGACTCGAAGACGTGAAACAGCTGTTTTCACAGGCTGAGCAGCGACGATTACATGTAAAGTGACATGTTTTTGTAAAATTTGTGAAGTGCCCCTCTGAGTTACATTTCTTTAAATGTAATCTCATAATATCTCAGTTCAAATTGCTTCAAAGCCGTCTCCACACTGCCACAGGTAGGCTGACGTGGTTCCAATACTGTATTGTTTTAATTTCACTGTTTTCCATCTAAATAAGTGACATTTTATCATTTTAGATGTACGAAATATCTGTATAATCCTCGACTGTAAACTTTAAACCTCCCTTCAACCCCCCAGAAGTCAGAGAGATATTCGTCTGAACACAGGTTCGCCACCGTCCTCCAAAAATAAAAACAGCCGCATATTGTGAGGGCAACAAGTTTGTTACAACCCATATTTATGTTGATTGTGAACTTCATTTATGTCACATCAGTAAAACTTGTGAAAAATAGCCCAACTGTGATCTTTTGCACAGTTGAGTACGTACAGTCTGTGTCTGGTTCCCTCCCACAATCATAAATGTTGTTTTGGGAATCATTTAGTTTAATTACTCATCCTGTACGATGGGTATAAGAGCACGTGTTGTGACTTTAGTGTCATTAATGGTAGCTCCAGCCCTGGATGTAGACAAAATGGGTGAAGGTCTTCTCTTAAAAACATAACATTCAGTGCTGTTTGATAAAATACAGCCAACAATGTGGTCATTTTATTGAGTCTCTTGTGAGTTTTTCATCAAAATATGAATGTTAGCATCATTTTCTAACAAGAAATGTTCGACCTGATGGTGGCGCTAGAGGAAAGATGATCACCTACGTCTGTATGATTCATCCTCAGGGGATCATGAATGTCTGTACTGGGTTGTAAGGAAGTCCATTTGTAGTGTTATTTCATGATGTTTGTGCGAGGGTTGGACGGCTGACAGTATCCATTAAAGAGATGATTAACTACACAGCGAAACCTTTAATCTGCCGTCCTGATTAATCTGAGCTCAGCGGCCGCCCCGTCATGTTTGGAGCGCCGAACTCTTCCCATGAGAAAAAAAAACACTTCAGTTTTTCCTGGTAAACCAACACATCAAACACCAGTGAGGAGGATCCAGGTTGTTGTGTTTGTTTTCTCGCGGTCCCGTCAAAATCTGTTCCTCATTCTCAAGCTCTTTAATGGGACTGATCCCACAACCCAGCTGGCTTTGTTCACCGAACTGAGGACACTGATATCAAACACATACAGTCGAGGAAGAATCAAATATCATTACAGCAAAACTCTCGTCAAAAAGCAACCTCGGCTTTTTTTGTGAATGTACCCGAGTCAAACCTTCGTCTAAAAGCATAATAACGACGAAAGAGGCACTTGAGGGTATTTTTGTTTTCGGCTCAAACTCATTTTCAATGGGAGTGCTACGGGCGCTTTTACGCTAGCATCAAAATCTCTATTTTTAAAACACTAAGAAGTCTCGACACAACATGAAACTTTGCTGGTAGCATCACCAGGGTCTCTACACATGAACACCAGCATTGAGAACATTGTTTGTGTACACAGAGTTCACTAAAAAGAAAGTTTTTGAACAACTCACGTTAGCAGTAGCTTGTTCCACTCGCCGCCGTCCTGCCAGCTGAGAAGTGTTGATCTCAGAATGTGACACAACATGGAGGACAGTTAAGGTGGAACGCTCCTAAAGCTTAGTTCCATATAAATGCACGGATAATTTGTTGTTTTGTCATTAGCGCAAAACAATAATGACCTTGAATTTGAAAAAGGAGCCTCATATAAGAAACAAGACTAAAATCAAAAGCTGGAAAATTCACGTGAGATATTGCGTCAGGTTGTTGCCGGAGGACAGAAGCGTTCCACCATCTTGTAGGAATCCGCAAATAACATCATTGACCCTTTATTGAGTGTAATTTGACAACGAATTTGACAAATGAGATCAATTAGACGGACGAATGCAATACGATACATGCAAAGAACGTACGACTTTAAGACTGAACAGAGGGCACAACTTGAATTTGGTAAAGATTTTTAGTTGCTTATTGTTTCACGTGTGTATGTTTTGATGAGAACGCATGAAAGTGCGTGTCATATATTCCTATATGCACATGTAACGTGCAGCTGTGTGCAAGGAGGAAGAAAAATCCCCCCAAAATGATACAATTCAAATAAAAAGTCAAGACTTCTGTAAATATAAAAAACTCAAAACAGAAAGAGATGTGATGAGATAGAAGATACATGTCTGCTCATACATACGTGCGTTTATTATTACACATATTACAAAATACTGATATAAATCTTTGGAATGGTCCTTTGGGTCATTTGTACACTCAGTTGCCAACTAAAAGTCCTGCAATGATTCTTACTTCCATAAACATCAAGCGGATTTAATTTATTACCTGTTAAAAACATTACAGATCTCTCCAGTTTTTGCTGTTCTCGCCAGCGTGCCAGTTCTGAGCTGTTTGTCCAACAAGCAACTCCAACGCCGTCATTAAAGTTCCATTTTGGTGGAAATCAGAAACGTGTTTGGAATTCGCGTTGGACCGAGCCGCCGCTGCCTACATCTGGTATTGTTTTTTAAAGAAAAATATGCGATTGTGTAACAGAGTCAGTCGAGAAGTATTTTCCCAGTAAATCACATTTTTCCGAACTGCTGCCAGATTCAAACTGTTGCACCGAATCATGGAGCCAAACGAGCTATAAATGGAGGAGGACTTGTTTTTTTTTTTATTCTGATTGTATTTCTTGTAAAGCTGCATTCCAGATGAATGAAAAGACAAAGAATTCACTTTGTTCTTCTGGGGTCAGGCCCATTTTGTGTTCTGATTAAAGGGGCAACTCCACCAATTTTACACCAATTGGGGAGTACAACTGCATATGTGAGGAAAACTCTTTGCTGCTCCATGTAATCTAATCAATTACCTCCAGTGATGTCACTCAGTGGCTGAGTTGCATTGTGGGTAATACAGGCTCCAGGTTTTGTATCAATATCTATACATCATAACGAGTCCAGCGGCGTTACAGGAGTGCATGTGGACAACTGAGCTGCAAAACCTGGTGACAACATGACCCATAATGCAATTTTTGCCACTGAGCATAATCACAATAGGCAGTTTAATATGCAAATGAGGCAATCTAATTATACATGCGCATATTTGCATTAGAAAGCAAACAGAAATCTGAACTAAAACAAACACCTGAGTGTGTGTTTTTGGACATTTTCTCTCCAGAACACATGTAATGGAAGCAACAAAGCCCTTAAATCCTCAAATCTGACCGTTGTGTGAAAATAGAAATGTTGTTTTCACTTCGCAGCGTCTTCCCCTCGCAGACGATCTATTTAAAGCGTCGTCTGCAGAATCAGACACATCACCTTCGGCTCACCGCGAGCCCGTTCCGTTGAGTTTTTATTGTGTGTGAGTCATGTAGATGGAAACAGGATTTCATGCGGACGCTGCTCGTGCATGCTCTGACTCGTCCGACTGACCGGCTCATTTTTAGACGCTCAGATGTCCCCGCAGTGTTTATGTGCTGGCATCTGTGCATTGGATGCATCTGCAGTGTGCTATGTTTGTATTTAAACGCCGTACGTCGCATCTTGTTTTTCACTATTTGCGGATATTAATGTAGCTGCTGGTGTGTGTGACAGCGGTGATGCTGGTTGACACATCTCGTCTGGGCCTCAGTGGAAATGATGAGAGTTTCAGGTTTCAGCTCGGCCCCGCAGATGAATTTAGTGTCTCCGTCCACAGCTCGTTTACAGCCGAGGTGCCGGGCGGAAGCATTTGGTTAGTGGTGCACCTGCAGTCACTTTCCCAAGACGGTGTATAAATACACGGGCTTAAAATGGAAACGCAAACTTGGTAGAGTGAACTGTAAATTGAATAGATATGTGGTGGGTCGGCGAGCCTTTGTGACGGGGACGGGATGGAAATCTCCGAAAGAGAAGAGCTGGTGAAAAGGATCTGGGTGCTACGTTTTTTATCTCGAGCGTTGTGTCCGACTTGTCAGTCGAAACTGTTCAACACGAGCACACGTGAGTAAATTTAGAGCCGACAAACGAGTCAGCAGGTTCTGTTTTCATGCTCCCTTCAGCAGGAAACACCGACTCTTTATGGGGATTGAAACTGTGGCGTTTTAATCAAATCAAATAGTTGGAACCAGATCGCTGTTCCCTTTTTAAACGTAGTTAATTGGGAACAGCTCTACGGAACAATTTGTTGCTTCTGATCAGAGAAGTAATGTGGCTATTTACTAGCAAATAGGTCTTGTAAACAGATATTAAAGACCGGATTAATTGATGGAATGAATTTGTTTATATTCTGTCATCCAGCTGAATATTCTGGCCTTGGCTGCAGCTTCAGCGGAAACAAAACCGAGTCATTTCCTCGCTGCTTTATAAACCAAACTCGACACATGGCACGTTGTTTTTCTTGTCGCTGGCCTTCTTTGGTGTTCCTGCTGGTTTAAGGAATGACGGAAGATGAAGCTCCGTCTTTCTCTGCTCAGGTTTCCGAGTGTAATGGAAGCGCTGGCCTTCAGATCTCAACATCCGTCTCCCTACAGCCATAAGCCCCTCGTGTTATAAGGTCATTTCCTGTGGTTGATTTAGGGACTGAATCCTCACGTCGAACACAGAATCGCACTCTCAGGCATCGTTTAGTTTATAACACTTGGGTTTGAATCGCTGCATTCTCAATATTTGGGGAAACATTTTGCACCTGCCTTCAGCTCCGTGTGGCCTTTTAGTGCCTTTTTTTTTTTTTCTCGGCTGTCTCGGTTCACAGTCACGTCTTTGATGCTCATCGTTTTCAGACCCAGCAGGGAGCTACTTTCAGTTAGCCACTGTTACGGAGCGATGTTTCCCTGCAGGAGCTGGTGGAGACCAAAACCAGAGCGATAAGAGACAAACACTCACAATCACTTTGGGGCCAGAAGCACAACTGTGAAGCAACACTGGGGGCTTATTTTCCCTTAAAACAGCGTCAGAGTCATTATGATGGTGCAGTGTCTTGTAATACGGTGAACTGTGTCTCTGTGCAAGTCCATTTACCTCTCACCATAAGGGTGCCATTTGTCAGAACGGGTTGATTTCTGGGTCAAATATTAAAATACTGGGATGGCGGCCGGCTTGACCTACAATCCCAGTGCGTCCAGTATTTGATGAGGTGGGAATGAGACTCAAAAATCTTTTTTTTTCTGAGAAATAACACTTTTAGAAGATGATAATATGCCAATTCTGTGTTTATAACAGTTTATAACACTGCCCCCAAGTGGTCAAAAAGCATCAAGTGCAGTTTTAAGAAGATCAGCTGCAGAGCTTTAATATGTCCTGCTGCAAAAAAAGTGTCCTTGAACACAACACGGACCTCCTGATTCACTTCTTATCAAGGATTCACCATGAGTGATTAAAAATAAACTGTAATACTGTTAATTAATGAAGGGAGATGGGAAGAAAGCAGCATTTACAATAGCAGTAAGAGCTTCGCTGTGTAAAATGACTAACAAGCATGTGAGTGAGGCCGTTTTCACACTCGTCTGAAAAGTAGGAGACATTTTGTGTCCAACAGTTAAACTTATGAAATGAAAAATATTTGCATCTTTGTGTATCTTGACTATTATAATGAGGGAGAAGAAACAAGTGGCATTAAACAGATTTTAATGAGGTTATTATGCTTTTTTGTTTCCTGCTTCAACCATGTCAGACACACAGGAGATCATTTTTATGGAAGCTTTAAATGATGTGTGGAGATCAATGAAAATGTTTTTAATCTACAGACGTCTTTCTCTCATCTGTCTGAAGTAGATAATTATTATTATAAGTGTTTTGTTTTTTTTATCGTGCACTTCAAGAAAAAAGTCAAAATGTCGTTTTTTTCCTTCTGAGCAGACAAAGTTTTCTATTACTGACCACTACACTGTGTTAATGAGCTAAAAGAGGAAACATTTAATTGTTGCTGAAGCTGATTCTTCATCTACAAGAGACATTTTTTGAGGCTGTTTGATGCAAAAGTTGTTTTTTTTTAAAAGTTCAAATGTCAACTTTATTATCCACATTTCCACTTTTTCCTTGCAGTGCATGATGGTAAATCTCATTCCCGCCTCACCTGTGGCAGACTGAACACCACCTCTGCTGCTGCAGGTGCAGCCCGCCTCGGGAGCGCGCACGGTGTTCGCGCGCCCCCGGGCTCCTCTGGGCCCCGCCCACTCCCCCGGCCTGTTTAAGTGCTCGCCTGCTTCACTTCAATGAGCGCTTTTGTTGAGCAGTCTGTGCGCCCCTGCACGCCGGATCCTCGCCTCTGACAGACGGACGGAGCGGACCGTGTGTGCGACTCACCTCTCGGTCTGAACTTCGTGCGGACTCGAGACTGTGAACAAGTTTGGTTTTTTTTTGGGAGAGTTTGTGTTGTTGCTGTGCGCAGAGAGACCCGCGGACAAAGTGGATAAAAAGTGTGTGTAGGAGCTGCTCCAGCGGACTTTGGATAACTTTTCCAAGGTAAGCTTCTCCTGCGTCTCTGATTTAATTGTGATTTATTTAATTTTATTTATTTATTTTTAACTCTAATGTAAGAGTTAGAAGTCCCGTGTTATCGATTCAAACCGCAGAGTAAATCAGCTATTCTGCAGACTCTGACACCCGGGGAGGCTGTGATGAATTGATCCGAGCCTCAGCTCCTCTCGCATGTGAAAGCCTCCCTTGTGGCCGGTGCGTATCGCCGCATTCCTGTCCCGGCTCCCTGCTCCGTATCTCGGGTCAGGATCTGCTCGGCCAGACGCGCTCGGCGGGGACGCACGGACAGGAGAGATACTGTCAGGAGTGTTTCCCCGCTGAGAGACGCGCAAAACAGGATTAGCTCTTATCGTTGTCGCCGCCTCGGACCGCGTTTGAGCGGAATGTTTCGGATTAGAGGTCGTTATCTGGCCCCCTCCGCGGGTTCTCCCACTTCTGGGTTGTTTTCACCTCCGATGGGAGACTTTAATCCGTGTGATTGGCTGCTGATCCCCCCACACAGACGAACCCAGGCATCCCCACCGGGCCGTGGAGGCTGTGTGAGGGTTTGATGTGGTGACTTTGTGCTGTTTGCATGTAGTTTGTACCTGTGTGAGTGCGCCTTCAGCTGCAGACAGGTGTGTTTATTCATGCACAGGATGTTAAGTGTGTGCTCAGCCCTCCAACAAGTACACCAATCAATTACCTAAGAGGCTAATTGACAGAAAAATCAATGCAGGACTGTGTTACTAGTTGTTGAATCAATTTATCTGGTTCTACCTTCGAACATGTGAGGAGTTAGATGTTTATTTCTGTGGTTTTAATCTGAATATCTTTGATTTTTGGACTTCTGGTCACATTGGCCCTGAGAAAAGAGCATTTTTGACTGTTTTCTGACTTTTCACAATAATCAATTGAGGGATATAGTTGTCAAATTGATTGGCAATGAACATAATATTGAGTAGCAGCCCTGCTAGACCTGAAGACCTTTTATTACCACATTATCTTATTGTTAACTGGCTGTAATAAATGCAGAGTTGAAACGATTAGTCTATAATTTGATCATCAATTATCTATTAAAGGTTTTAATCAAGAAAAAGACTCCAAATAACCTCTAGATGTGAGAAAATGCTGTTTTTCTGGTTTCATGTGGGTTTTTTTTTCACAGTTCCTGCTTATTTCAAAGAAAGAAAAATGAATCGATTAATCAGAAACAATACTTCAGTGATGAATCACTGATGAAAAAAAAACCAAAAAAACACGAGGAAATACCGAGCTGCAGCTGCAGCTCTGATATCTCTGACAGTGACATTTTGCAGTCCTGGTTTCAAAATAAAACCACTTTTTTCTGTTAAAGACAAGAATAAACTGTTCAGTTGCAGCACAGAGAGAAAATAACATCATATCTCTGATAATATGATGGAGAAAAGAAGATAAAAACACTTCTAAGTGATGTTAAGTCATGTTTAGACTTCATATAAATCTGCATGTGTAATATACAGTTGTAATGACAGATAGATAGTTAGATAGTTAGATAGATAGATAGATAGATAGATAGATAGATAGATAGATAGATAGATAGATAGATAGATAGATCGCTGAGCTGTTCAGAGAGATCTAATAACTCCAGATGATGACATGCTGCTGCCTTCACTGTCCGTCGGCTCCGAGAGGAGTCCGAGTACAATAACAGCTCTCCAGATTAAAACTGGCCGGCGGGCGGGCAGGAAAACAAACCCCAGCGTGGAGCGTCAGTGTGGGAAAAGCAAAGAAAGGTTGGAGTAAAGAGGGATGGAGCTGAGCGCGTACAGGAGAGAGAGAGAGAGAGAGAGAGCAAACATTCCTGACTCGGTGTCTCGGCAATTTAATTAAGGTTTTGGTGAGATGCTGCAGCGAGCACCTCGAGGTGAAGGCTTAACCCCGCCTCCTCCTCCTCCTCCTCCTCCTCCTCCTCCTCCTCCTCCCAGCTTGGACTAATCCCAAAGGGGGTCAGCTAATAAGTGTTCGGGTCGTGCCACCATGACAACTACAGCGAGGGCGAAACTCAAAAGGAGAGCTCCCCCCAATCAGGGAGTTAATAACCACCATGAAGGAAGTTAAGAGGTACAAGGTGAAGAGAGGATGGAGGTGTGGACTGTGTGTGTGTGTGTGTGTGTGTGTGAGGATGAAATTTCAGTTGTTATCAGCCACATCAACTTAAAGCCCCTCCTCTTAGTGGGGTTTAAGTGTGCCCTGTGGTGCTCTGATGTCACACACACACACACACACACACACACACACACACACACCCTCTGGGTCAGATCTCGGTCACTGCACCACCACTTGGGTAGATTTTTATAGGGGAATAAAGTCGCCGACACAAGTGGCTGTTCAGATTCTCCGAAGCTTTGCAACAGCTTCCTGTTGAACACGCCGCTGGTTTTAAAACTCCTCGCTCCTCGACGGCGACGTTCCTGCCGCCGTCCTGACCGTCGCTCCTCCACATCATCTCCACCGTGTCTGACGTGCGCAGATGTTGATCGTTTCCAGCCTCACCCTTCTCCTTCTCCTTCTCCTTCTCCTTCTCGCCTCGCTCTTGTTCTGGTTTTCCGTCTCAATCTGTTTCCCATCTTGAGGGTTTTTCTGCTGTTCGCCTAATATTTTCTGCAGGATTTGCCTTTTACGTGACACGCTGAATCGAATCCGTGTGACACCCAGCCACCCCGTCACCAGACTCAACATTGTAATTAAACCCCCGGATTACATTCAGTGACGTTGTTTCTTTAATGTCTAATGCAAACCGTTTTTAAGGAATACTTCCCTCTCTGTGCGTGGAAACCTTGTGGTTAAAGTTAGGGAAAGATCACGGACTTGGAACAAGTATTTTTAGAGTGCGGCAACCAAAACATTTGTTTCACGTTAAGGACAGAGAACACTTCCAGAGCCAGAACTTTACTGGAAATCGTCACCTGGACATAAAAAAACCAGCATGTTTATGTGTTTTCCCACAAAAATCAACTCAAGAGTTGCAAAAAATGAGGCTTGGAAACAGCTAATGTTAATATTCCATCAGCTCTTCTGTTTACAGTGAGGAGGGTGACACAGCATCATGTTGTCTTCTCTTACGTTTATTTTCATTATCAGTAAATCAATAAATCACTTCTTCTGTCCAACCAACAGCCCAAAACCCAAACGACTCTCAGTTTACCGACATAAACAACGAAGAAAAGCAGCAAATTCTTCCATTTAAGAAGCTCGAACTGGCAACTGTTTTATATTCTTGCTTTAAAAAGGACCGAAAGGATCGATTAAATCGTATTTTTTTTCAATCAACTAACTGATTCATAGACTAATCACTGAAACTCCAAATATTTGTTGACTATCTGCAGAAGCAGGCTCAATAACGACACTGTTTAAAGTCACGATGCGTAGAATTGAACGACTTCTCGCTTCGGTGCCACCTGGTGGAAGCATCGAGAACGACACAGTGAAGCAAAAACAGCCAGAGTGGGTCAAAGCTGCAGTATTTTTATTGATACTGTTTCGTGTTTCAACTCAGAAACTGGAAGTGTCGCATGAAAAAGGAAAACAAATCCACGTCTGTAATCGTTTCTAGGTTAAAGAATGGCAATCGTCTAGTTTTTCTAAGCACAAAACCAATCTGCACGTGGAGAACAAGCAGAAGAGATCTCGACCCTCCCTCCTCTCGCTGTGCAGATGTGGAGGTCGGGTGGGCCGAGCGGCTTGTCAGCTCATTTGGGAGCGTTTAAGGAAGCGGGGACCACGCAGATGGAGCGGACGTCCAGCGTCGAGCCTCCGACTGCTGATAAATCATCCTGCTCGGTTCAGTCGTTCCGCCGCTCGGGGCTGATTTCCTCCTCGTGAACGGGCCTACCTGGAACTCTGCAGCCACACTGAAACCATTTACAGTAACAAGCCGCTCTGATAATGTGAGCTGACGATGCCTTGTTTCCCCTCGTTGCTCCGTTTTATCCTCAAGACGTTTTTTTTTTTTTTTGCCAAATCATCCAGCACCAGCTAACGTTGTGTGACATCTCTGATTGGCTGGTTTTTTAGGATGAGATTAGGAGGATGTTTGCAGTTCTTTAATCTGATAAATGACTCCAAATTACGGCAGTTATTTCGGAGTGTTTGCTAAATTTGGTTTCTGTTTTCAGCGTCATAAAAAGACTCGCGTTACATCTTTACAAGGTTCTTTGACACCAGAGGAATTCTAGACTCAAACCTACAACAGGCTGAGACTTAACATGCTCATCCAGAGGGGGGGAACCTCTGCTTTCCTAGAACCCGAGCCCCCCCCCACTCTGACCCCCGGGGAGGGTTTAGGGGGTTGCTACTCCTTTACTAACCCATGAAGCGTGTCTGTAAGTACCTTCCCCCCTCAATCTCACCGCGTGTTGTATAAACACAGTGGTTCAGTAGGAAGGTAAAGAGCGTGACACATATAGACTCCTCGTAACATTCCTCTGCGGTACCAGGAGGCACCAGGACACAAAGATGCCTCCAACGGCAGGTCTGTGGTCAGATTACCCAACGCAGAAATACCAAACTGAGATTATGACAGCGGTTGACCTTTTAATTGCCTCATAGCAGTGGTTTGTCCTTTCATATCCCTGTAATGAGTTTAAAGAAGTCTTTGCATCTTGTGCAGAACATATATTTAGACCAGCTTTAGCTTAAAACACAAGCTGCGAACATCAGTTATGAGTTGGTGCCGATTGAAAGAGAAAACTGATTGTCTGGATCCAACATATCACTCATGTGCATGAAGAGTATGACTGTCACTGTCATGCACAGTCAAAATTCAGTTTGATAAGTTCCAGAAAACTAATTTCATCTGCTTCAGTTGCACCTCATGACCGCGGGCTGGTATCTGCATGCAGCTGGTTTGCTAACGTTAGCTACCTGGCTACAAAGCAGAGACCGGCTGAGGTAGAATCGGAACACTGTTCTGTTGGGTCCGATTGCCTGGTACCACATGATCATGATGAAACTGGGAGCGCGTATCAGCGTGTCAGGTCTTTATTTCAAAGTAAAGTGACGAACACAAGCCAAAGTCAGCTGGCGGTGACAGGACAGGACTCCTGTACATTTTTTTTTTTTTTTTTACTTGATTTTCACTACTGACATCATACAAATCATGCAAACACAAAGATTTCAAGTAATCAAAACAACTTTTTGACTTTGAATAACAGTTTTGAAGTCATGTTGATGGTAAGAAGGTGAATGGTGTCTCCATCAGCCCCTACGTTACGTCTGACAAACTGTCACGGTGTCTGGATTTGTATTCACGACAGCTTTGTTGCGCTCAGAAATTGTGGGGGGGGCAACAAATCGTACCAAATGCCAGTTTCTACATAATGTTGCTTTAACTTGATTCAGTATAGTGCATCACGAAGTTAGAGCTAATGTTTGGTTCATCCCTTCTGGGCTACTGCAGAAACAACAACATCTCAAGTTAACGAAGAAACAGTGATTACACACACAAATCCTACACACTGGACCTTTTAATTGAGGTGTTTTTTGTGTCACAGATCTCATTTACCATTAAAAACCCTCTTGCTAGTTAAAACAAATCATTGAGATAATTCACAATCTGACGATGAATTAATTGAACAAACTTTGTGAACCCGGTGTCAGAGACGTCTCTCCGGCCGCGTGAGAACCGCAGAGCAGCAGCGACTGTTTACACAGAGAGCTTTCATATTCCGACTCGACACCTAATCTGTCTCGGGTCTTTAAGATAACACATCCCCCTGCCTCCATCCTCCATCCTCCACCCTCCACCCTGCAGCCATAACTCCACCTGAGGGCAAGCAGAGGTGAGCGAGTAGGTGTGTGTGTGTGTGTGTGTGTGGGTGGGTGAGGGGTGGGGTTGTAGATTAGGGGAACCCCACCTTACAGCCCCCTTTTTCTGAGCCCCTCTCTCCTGCTTTTCCCCCCCAAGGGCGCACACACACACACACACACACACACACACACACACACACACACACACTCTTTCATCCCCATTCAACAGCCCTCATTCCCCTAAACACACACTCACACAGGCTGGATGTGGTCACTGGCCCGAGGGGGTCTGCAGGGCCTCACAAAGCACTTCAAAGGAGGTGGAGGAGGTCTGGATCTACGACGTCCTGAACAACTTGGAGGCACAACAGGTGAAGACAGAAGCCGCGTGACAGGCTGAAGCTGGCCGGCCAGTGTTGGCTTTCACGGACGTGTGCGCCGCGCGTCGTTGTGTGTCGGGACGCGTGAAAGATCGCGGAGCCGCCGTCGCCTCAGGTGGAAGTTTTGTGGAATGTGTTTTGTCCTCGTGTGTGTGTGTCGGGCGTTCAGGTGCACATGTGGTGTCACGTTCCCGTCTAGCCTCCTTTTGTTGGGCGGTAAAGCGTCTTTGCAGCAGCAGCTCGGTGTGTGTGTGTCATGTTATCTTTCAAATGATATTTCTGTAGTTAAGTTAGTGCAGTTAATTCAAAAGGTTACCGACAAGATAATTTATTAAGACAGAATCATGTCTTCGAACATGTCTTCTAATTAAAAATGTAAAAAATTAACATTTTATTACTTTATCACCTGCTCAGGGACATACAGGAAATATAACATTTACAAAACTCAGTCAATAACATCTCTCCTTGTTCTCTGTAAAGGGACAATAAAAAGTGGCACAGCAGAATTGACGTGACGTAGAGAAAACTTAGTACCTTGTGAGCTAATTGCCTAATTATATTTCTAGCCCCTTCTGTCATTTTGTTCTCAGGATTGTTCATCTGGTCGCTAAAGAAACATTAAATCCACACAGTTAATTTAAAATATTTTTTTTTTTTACCCATGGTCATTCTTCAGGTGTGACTAGCACTCGAATGAATCCATTATGATTTTGCTGCAGATTTTTGTTAATTTAAGTAACAGTGTGTCTGAGTCTTCGTGATGAATCTAGTCAACACTGTTAGAAACATGTCAGTGCTCGATGTTTCCTTCTTCTTGATTCTGCACTCAGCTGTTGGCTGACTGGTTGGTTGAAGCTCTGGTCAGATGTCTCCAGTCTTCAAGTTGTGATGTGACCAGACTGAGAGTTTATTTAAAGTCTCGTACTGTTTGGATCAGTAGCAGTGTGGAGGGCATGAAGTCGGATGAGATGACTGGAATTAAACACTCCAGTTGGTTTCCAAAGAAAGTCAGGCTGCTGAGAGTTCTCCACTTTACTAAATTATAGATCACAGGGTGTAATATTTATTGCTTAACGAGACGAGAACTGAGAAGAACCCCCGTGGCCTGAAAGAGGTTGTGCAACAGCTCATCAGCAGACCTCTGATGAATCACAGCCTCGGCTGCAGGTGTAGCTTCACACTTGTTCTTCAACAAATGTGTTATCTGATTGATCTGTTCTTGGCACAACAGTCAGACGCCTTGTGCACAGATTACAGATTACAGTCACAGGTTGTGTTGATAGGTAGCAGCCTGAAGTGTTTGTGCAGCAGCTATTGTTGCCAACTGTCGCTGCAATACTCCTTCTTACGGTTTTCCAGCCACACTGCTGCTGAGAAAATCACCAACCAGATGTCAACCATCGGCAAACCGCTGGACATCACTGATTGCAACAAACAATACAGGTACACACTGTACTCGTCGTCTGATTCTTGCAGAGTCAGTTCTTTTTCTGTCTGTGACACACACACACTCACTGCTTGGAGGCCTCCTCGCTGCAGCTGGCAGGGGATTAAGAGGTCAGGAGTCAAAGGAGGGGGGATCAGTCAACCCACGGACCTCCACAAGAAACTGACGAAGCAGAAGAAACACAGGCGAGGAGAGACAGAGAGAGAGAGAGAGAGTTTAATCAGTCCAACATACCCAGCAAGACGTCTGCCCCGCTGAGCGAGTACCGCACAAGACAAGTACGTTCCGCGGTTCATCGCGGTGCCTCGTTGGCGCCGAGCCGACTGTCTGATGATGCTCGGACCACCACGGAAAGACAAACAGATCAGACCAGCACGTTCGGGCTTGTGCGGGTTTTCGACTGTTGCTCGCTTGTTTATCACAATGACAGCGAGAAAAGGCCACGATTTCAACACCCAGCTCGGTTTTAAATGTCAGGGATCCGGCTGGTTTGAGGCATTGAAAGTGGAGATGTCTTAAGATCGTCTGTGATAAAGGAGCGCCAGAATAATAAACATTAATTTAGGTAGAGATTCAGTACAGTTAGCTATCAAGAATCAAGGGATATTGAACAAGTCTATAAAACATTTTAACGCACAAAATACAGCTTTGAGATGTTTCTAGAGCCCGACAACATCTGTGTCCACTGTGGCAACAGTGAACCCATTCAAACATGAACGACCCAATAAATCACAAGAGGGGGAAGAGATCAGATCAAGGGGACGGACGAAACGATCCATATAATACAAACTATCCCAATAAAACTACTGTGGAAGTGAAAGTGTTTTTGTACGTTAAACAGCTTTGTCTGGCGCTGCAGTAAAATAAAGTAAATGCGCGTCAAGGCGACATATTCTCATGTTTATGGGGGCGATACTGCATTGTTTGCTTTGCTGTAAAACAGGAACTCAAATATTTAAAAAAAAAAAAAAAAACGTTCAGAGAGCTGAGGATAATTATTCTAAGCAAACAATGTCCACAAACAACTTCAGACGGTGGTGAATGTTCAGTATGAACACATAAAGTTGTTGTTCTGGTCGACAGGGCACACATCACTCCCTCATCGTTTGCACATGGCATGTTTCAAGCAAATAAAATAACTGAGCTTTCTCTTATGAAAAAGACAAACAGCTTATTGTGCGGTCATATTTGGGGTAAAAAGTCCACAAGACGGAGACACAAATAGACACATCAGGTTTATCTGGTTAAAAAACAGGTCATTTACAATTTATAAACAGTCCCTCCGGCTCCGTCAGCCAGCGCTTCCTCAGATGACACATCATTTCTGAATTGCTTTTGCACTTGACTCGGCACTTTGTTTTAACACATCCTCTGCCCGCTGAACCCGGGGAAGCAAACCGTGGCTGTGGGCGAGTGTGTGGTATTTTTAATTTGGACATCTTGTTCACAGAGGAGAAGTGAAAGCCACTTCAAAGAGATGGCAGGATGATCAAAAGTTGCGCTGCAGCAGCTTTTAAAGCGCGCTGGTGGGAGAGGAGGGTGAATCGCGTCGGGCTGAGTGTGTCACCCTGATCCCCAAAAGTTGTGCAACGTGTGAAGTGTAGATAAGCAGAACGCAATGATTTGCAGACCAGCAGTGTTTACTGACAACAGCTGTTTGAAGTTATACTTTCAAGATTGTCTGTTTCATACCAAATCATGATGCATGACGCCTGTTCCAAAACATTTTCCCAGTCTTTTGTTGCTCCCGTCAATGTTTTTGTGCTGTGAAACTGCTGAAATAGCTGTTGCTAGTTTGGCTCGTTAGCAAGGAGTTAGCAGCAAGCTAGCAGCTTTTTCTAATTGTTCTCAAATTACTGAACATGTTGCCAATTAGCATAAATTCTACAACACACTTTCTATCATACCACCTTAAAACAAGGGGTGCCACATTTGTTGCTAAGTTCTTTGGCTCTATTTGTTTACTTCTTGCTAACAAGCAGCTCGCTGCACACATGCCGCTGTATAAATGTAGAGCAAAGTTAACAGCTAAAGGAAGTATTTCTGAATTCTAGTTTAAGACATTTAAGAATATAAATGAGTGTGAATAATAAAGAGTGATGTTACGCCAGGGTGTTAGTCTGTCAGGCCCCTGTAGTTTGTAAATCGCCTCTGTATTTTATCCCCTGTTATCAAACTGACCTCCATCAGTCTTTTTTGAATGTGTCAAGCCAACGATTGAGAGCAACAGTTGGTGACTTTGGTGATATGCTGCTCGCTGTGTTCTTGGAGCTACCTTTGAATACTGGTCATATTCGACATACTATACCTTGAACAATTATACTTTTAAACTTGTCATGTAAATGGGCTGATGATGCATCAGGTAGTGGGCAGCAAACATATGTCTAATGTTGGGTTTCCAGTATTTTAAACATACTTCACAGCTTAAGTGTTTCTGTTGTGTTGGTTTGGACAAATTCTTATTTCAAGTAATTTAAATGGGGAACAAATTATTAATCTGAGGCTCCACTCTGATAACCGCTGGACTATTTATTAAAGTTTTAGAGAAGACAGTATTTATTTCTTCGTGTCTGTTACGTGTTATCTACCAGTACGTTAGCGATGGTCGCTAGCTAAACCAAGACGCTCCATAAACACAGACAGACCGATACGAGTCCAAGACAAGCAGTCATCAGGTCGGTCAGCTGCAGAAACACTCCTCTGCACCTCTGAGGAGGCCAAAACACACCAGACTGGTGCTCTCATTGGAACAGATGGGAGGTATTAAACAAACTGAGGTTGCAGAGATTAATGGAGCAATTTCACAGACTCACGGCAGAAAATGAACTTAATATATCTGTGTTGGGTTTGATTGAGTTGCTGGTCAGTTCAGAGACTTCCGGCTCTCACTAAACCGGCTGCTCATTAAAGTTCTGACTGCTGCCATTATTCAAACAGACGGGAAGGTTCGTGTGTGTGTGTGAGAGGCGTTCAACAAAAGGTGTTTTCAATTCCTGTAGTTTGCCAATTGTTAAAAGTGATAGATTACCAAATGCACCATTAACTTAAGTTTGTTTTACATGGATTTCTTCATATTTTGGTCTCTGCCTCATTAGAGTGAGTCTCGACTTGACCAGGACAGAGAACATAAAGGGTAAACAGCACGTCGCAGCTGAGAAAGCACATAACAGCGGACGTGGCGTGGAAAACAATGTCCTGACAGCTCAACACACACATTCAGTATTTTCATAATTGGCAGCTTGAAGAAAAGCTTAGCCTATAGAGAAGTTAGCCAGTTCTTTGTTTTAAGCATTTCTGTGGCTTTTTTTTTGTTTGTTTTTTTTAGAAAATGTATGATCTTCCCAAAAACCCTCAAAGAAACAACAACATGATACACAGAGTTTAAATGCACAAGAGGTCAGGCACTGGGAAACTGTTTTTTTGTGTGCTAAAGCAGATTTTATTGCATATGTAGTCCTGATCTGAACTGATTGGACAATGTAGACTGAACGTTTGGTCAGTTTTGACCTTAAATGATGTCTAGAATGAAGACAAGGTTTGAAATTGGGGATCTGTCAATCATGACCCACATTCTCAGCTGCGATCTTATTTCTCAGACTTGAAGTAGCCCATGGATTTCCTTTTCCAACCGTAAATAAACAATATTGCATCAAAGATATCTTCACATCCTCAATCTTCATTCGTCGTGCTGCTATGAAGATATCTATAAGGCAATATTGTTTATTTATGGTTAGAAAAGGAAATCCATGGAGTGTTTACAGTATGTCGGCCAAAGAAAAGCCACGTGAAGTCATTTGTACAATCCATGGTTTGTTCATGTCGTGCAAATCTGCTAATCAGCAAAGTTACAGGAAGTTTGGGAACTTCAGGAAGGATTAAACTCACGTGAAAACACGCGTGCAGCAAAAGGAAAGCGAGTTACTGATGTGCATACATCTGCATTTCACGGCCTGCATACCTGTGTGTTTACTCCCGGCTGTTGTGGTCAGAGCTAATGTGAGGACATCGGTTGAGATCTTGCTGATTTTCATCTCTTTACAGATTTACGCTTGTGATTGTCCTGTTTGCCGCTCAGCTCGGCCTCAGCGCGCTGTCGGCTGGTTTAAACTCAAACATCTTCCCATGAAATTGAAAAACACCAGATATTATCTTCAAAGAAGCACGCTTTCACTTCCCTAACCC
The DNA here is from genome assembly GCF_904848185.1 of Acanthopagrus latus. Lineage (NCBI taxonomy): Eukaryota > Metazoa > Chordata > Actinopteri > Spariformes > Sparidae > Acanthopagrus > Acanthopagrus latus. The sequence goes on along the minus strand of NC_051039.1, from coordinate 5,172,820 downwards.
AACTCACTTAAGTTCAAAGATACTTCAAACATTCAAATTGAATCCAACTGTTCCCTCGAGGTTTAACAAACAATTTGACAACATTCTGGTGGCTATAATAAGTATTTCTGACTTTATCGTCCTCTTCAATCTCTCGTCAATTTCTTTGTATTTCAATGGAACTTTGCAGCCAAAACTACGTAAAAAAAACAAAACAAAACAAAAAAAAAACAGCCAAGTCATCTTGTACATGGAACAGCAAAGTTCCTCCATAAAGGAAACCATTATTCATGCTATCAGTTCAAAATCAAATGAGGTCACTTGGGGGCTTCTGTTGGAGTCTGTGCATGGGTGTGTATGTGTGTTGACACCCAGCATCCATCCACACAAACACATCATTTATCCCCCCGTCCCCCCTTTCCAAACATCCCTACAAGCCTCGGGGCCTTTTGTCAGAGTCGTGTGTCAGCGCCTGGTCGGTGGCGGAGCGTGTCGTCGCCATTGCTTCACATTTCAGGATGCAGCTTCACAGAGTGCAGTGAGGCCTTCAGGGTTTACCTGTAAAAAGAAGCTTTGTTCTGGGATATGACACACACAAAAAAAGGTTTTTCACTGTCGCCCAATAGCTACAAGTACATTTGGTGCTGGTCAGCAGTGTTTGGTGAATAGTTGTGGTGTCGTTGACTTGACGGAAGCCACCAATTCAAGCAGACTGTTGTTCGTCTGCCCCAGCAGCAGGTTTCAGTTTAACAAGATTCCCATTGTAGTTCGCTACACACTCAAAAAACGTGGAGGATGGGAGTTGGACATGGAGGAGTTCAGGAGCTCCTGTATCTTTTGTCAGATGGCAGCAGGGTGAACAGACTGTGGCCGTGATCTCTGCGATCAGGATTCTTTCTTTTGCTTTTCTGCAAGACCTGACATGAACTTTGCACCAAAATTTAGCCTTTAGATAAGTTCTCTGCGATGTTAAGTCACAGAAACTTTTAATTATTCACCTGCTCGACCTCAGCTCCACTGATGTAGACAGGAGTGTGTGTTCCTCAGAGCAGCGTCTGGGTTTATGTCGACAGGCACTTTCAATCTGCTCCATTCACGCCCTCGTTGATGCGCTCTGTGATTTAGAATGATACGTTTTATTAGCTCCGTTCGACTGTCGATTATGTGATCTCATTGTCTGTGAATGTGCGATCCAAACTGTTTCACAATCACTCCCAGCTAACGGCATCTTTAAGCCATCCCGCTGACTTCAACCTTCGTTGGAAGTGTGTTTAGCAAGTCACTGCAAAGCTCCTCAGCTACAGGCTTCTTCAGTGTCCACATAGTCACCTCACATTCACCCATAAACCCAAAACTGAATTTAAGTCCTTCACATGTATAACGATGAAGTACAAAAGCAAGAGAGAAAAGAATAAATCTCAAAATCGAGGGGGAAGAAAAAGAAAACAAACAGACGGGGTGAGACAGAGTGTCAACGTGACCTTTGACCCTGTTCATTAATCACTTGTAGGGTCACTGGAGCTGCTTCTTCTGCACGGATCACGATCACATGACCCACAACTTTGAATAAGTTGTTTTGTGTTGCAGTCGCACATTCTCAAGTTTGTTTGTCATCGCTGATAGTGAAGCAAACGGAGAGAGAGCCTGGTGCTGATTAATGGTCTGTTAAGAAGATACGCACTCTGATGTGTGTGTGTGTGTGTGTGTGTGTGTGTGTGTGTGGTTTCGGAATTAAAATTTCTCCTTTTTTTTTAATACATTTGTTGATGGTTTGTTATCGCGAGTGAGTTTTTCAAACAAAAGTAGAAGACGATGCACAAACTTCACACGATGTCACATGAAAACTGTTTTTTTGTTGTTTTTTTTTTTTCCCCTCTCCTTTCTGGCAGCAGCGTGTTGCTCAAACAGCACAGGATGGACTTTTGTCCAAACTTAAATCAGTTCCATATTTCCCCCTGTTCTTGCAGACACAAAGGCCTCTCAGCGGAGTCGCCCTCCCAGGACACATTTTACGCGTCTGTTGCTGCTCCCACACTGTGAAAATAATGGCCGGGATCAGGTCTGGTCTTGTAAACTTGAAGGAGCAGACGGGCCAGGCACGGCTACGAACGTCACCATGAAGAGTTAAAAAAGAAAAGAAAAAAAAATCCGATTTTTTTTTCCTCTTTCTGTGTAAAATGCAGCCTTTGTTTCTGGGTCATGAACCAGCCGAGGTCACTGGCTTTAACCGAGCCAAACAAACACTCACGCAGTTCAGTTTGCACTAATTGATTCCCCTTCCAGCAGAGACAAGTGTGTGTGTGTGTGTGTGTGTGTTTACTTTAAAGGATCTGTCAGGAGTTTAAGTAAATAGATAAGTGACAAAGTAAACACCCATCCCACACACACACACACACGCACACACACACGACACGCAACAACTTCAGGGATACGTTTCCATCCACACACATTAACTGTTTGTGCCTCGTAATCTTTGTTCGTTTTGTGTTCAAGGGGAACCTATTTGCCAATTATAATCAAATTATACTGTGTGTGTGTGTGTGTGTGTTGCTGGCAGTTCCTGTAGACGTCTCTCAGCAGTAAATCCGTCCACACTCTCTGACCTAACACTGGGTTAATGAGGTGATCCAGCAGCAGGGGACGGTTGGTAGAGGTCTTTGGGCCTGTTTCTGTGTGTGTGTGTGTGTGTGTGTGTGTGTGTGTGTGTGTGTGTGTGTGTGTGTGTGCGTGCATCTGGACAAGGATTTGAAGCGGGTGCAGCAGCAGAGGAGGCAGCGTTCACGGTGCGCAGATGTGCTTGCACGGCGCATATATACGTTCTGGAGTCGTGTGATTGGGAATAACGGCGCCGATTGTTGCCGATTTTCCCGGCGCGAGTCGGCCGTGCCCGTAAATCTGCAGCACTAATTAGTTAGTTGCTTTGGGTCGCTGCTCAAGTCCCATGATAATAACAAGGCGTGCACGAACCGCACCAGCATGTACGTCGTAGCTCACGGCTGAGGCTGCGGTGGCGTCTGAAATCAGGTCTGAGCTCAGTTTTGCCTTAATTTTCATGTCCTGAAGGAAAATGATCAACTACAACAGATACGCTACAGTCTTTGTGGCACAGTCTTTGTATTGAGGTAAACTGGACGAGGTTGTGTAATGTTTATGAACAGGCAAAGCTTGTGAGTTATTTTAAGTCTCTTTATAATCCAATGCAAGATGCTGAAAACACCCTGCAAACGACCTCCCAGAGCCTGCAGGACGGTTGCATACGTGCTCTGAAAATATCACAGTGTCAGAGGGTCACAATATGCAGATTGTCAAGATACAAATTTAGCAGATCAAGATCGCAATTTAAGTACATTTTGTTGGCATCGAATGTGTTTCACAAACGTTCTTTCAGTCCACTGTTTTTAAAACACACTTGGGCAAAATCCTCAGTTTTAATAACTGAGTCACTGGATTTAATGTGGATGTAACGACTTCAGCAACATGTAACTGTACAGGTGAGTGCTTCCTGTTGTGCGTGGCGAGCAGGAGAGCTAATTAAAGTCCAAACACCAACAAATATGGATTGAAGCTGAATATGTCAAACCATTTATCGGAATCAGAAACACTTCATCGGCTCCTACATCTGCCTTTTTTACAATAAAATTTGACTGTGGAGTTGTTGAAAATAATCCTCCCGCAGCACATCACATCTAGTTTTACCAAAAGCCTAATCTTTGCCTGCGATTTTGCAGAAGTGCAGGGCTTAAACAAAGCAAACAGACATGCATGTTGCACGCCGCTTCTTCTCATGCATTATGTTGGTTTAGAATTAGGATGTCAACGTAATGAATGAGGCTTAGAAGCTTCAGCTATCCGGTGCAGCCCTAATCCCCGTCTGTAACAAAGTGAACAGTACCTACTATCATTCAGGAGATTTGAATTTGAGTCTCTCAGTGAACGTTCAGTTTAAGCTGCAGTTTGTCAATGAATAAAAGCCACAGACACAAACCAGTTCCCTGGGATTCACCCGCCAGCTGCAGACAAAAGTGAGGGAGGTTTTAGTTACGACTTTGGCCATGGATCATTCTTTTATTAGCTGTTACATTGTGCAATCAACATGCAGCGAGTTCAACACGCGCTGAGTTTACTTTGCTCAAACGTAGAGAAAAAAGGCGTGATGGTACAAAAGAGAGACAGAGAGGGGTGTCACTGAGAACCACAACTAGATTCAGTGTTTGTTGAAGCGCAGATAAGCTGTCATGGTGCGGTATCTGTCGAGACTTGTATAAAACCGGAGAGGGAGGCGTCTAACAACCCCAGCTCGTCCCCCCTGCAGTCCAGCTCAACCTGTACCCTGCCAGAGGCCACACTCTGGTAACTGACAGCTGGGCTTCACAAGCGTGAAGGGGCCCCTATTGGGTAATAGTCCCGCAGGTGATCATCAGTCAGTAATCAGGCCTGGAGGAGGGAGGAGGGATGGATGCAGAGATGGATTGATGGATGGACGGCGGAAGGCAGGAGCTAAAGAAAAGAGAAGCAGTGACAAGTTAAAGCCGATATGACGGCAGGATGCATCAAGCAAAGAAAAGTGCAGGGCGGCTTATTGCGTGGAAAAACAAGGCCTGTTAAACCCTCCGTGAACCGTCTGCCTACGCCGAAAAAACACTAACTGCTTCCGTGGCTTCTGCAAGCGTCTCGGCTTCGGGCTAGATGTCGTTTCCAGATGTGAACAGCTCATTAAGACGAGCGACAAGTGATGGCAAGGCAGGAATTAACAGATCAGAGAGGGAGGGAGAGCCGACACTTCACTGCTCGTAAGGTGAAAAGTTTACTTGTAGTTTTAAGACTTTCCATTGTAGAAAAATGATCTCAAGCTAACGTTGTTGGAGTAATTCGCACTGCAAAATGAATCTTTTGTACGGCTTATGGAGTGAAACTTGCCAGACTTTGTACTTTGAAGAAAGTACAACTGCTGTTTAAAATGTACTTAGAACAGATGTTAAAGTTAGTGGAGGATACGTTACACGACTTCCTCGGGAGGATGAAACAAATGTTTACTATTGGTAAAAAAAAAAAAAAGGGGGTGGTGACGAGATAACAGCTGGCATGTTGAGAGTTGTTGTTTTCCACTTTAAGTCTCCTGCTGACACACCTGTGTGAAGGGTGAGTGCAGGTGACATGCTTATTTCCAACTGCTGACAGACAGAACAGGCTCGGAGCCAGCGGAGTGTAAAGACACACACACATGCACACACACAACCTTTACCTTCGTGACTGTTTGTGTTACTTGGGTTAAGCCTTCCTGTACTTGTGGTGCCTCATCGCCGGCTTTCATACTTTTCAGTGGACAAACCGGTGTCGCCAAAATTCATCCTGGGTCGAGGTGTGTGTGTGTGTGTGTGTGTGTGTGTGTGTGTGTGTGTGTGTGTGTGTGTGCGCACGCCCAACTGTGCCACAAGTCAGTGCCAAACCAGGCTAGATAATTCCTCTTCCTGTATGGTTAAGTTTCACAATAAAAGGTGGGCGACTAAGTGGTTTTATGAATTTTATGAATAAAATTCACCCAGTAGACACTTCTTAGTAGTTCTGCAGCTGATATATGAGATCTTGTGTGTGTGTTTGTGACAAGCGTTTGGATGACAGGAGATGTCTTGCACTCAACAGTTAGCAGAGGTAAAAAAAAAAAAAAAAAGAAAAGAAAAACCACACGTCTGTTGACAAAGGGATGGTTCAAAGCATTAAAGTGTTTTTATGAGGTATGATTGCAATTTGTCAGCCACTTAAGATACGGGTAATGAGTCTCTGCAAACATCGTGGATTTAAAACAAAACTCTTTCAGTAAAAGACATTTAAGCTCTATATGAATATGACTGAATGCTACTAGTCAGCTGGCGGCCAAGTAGCTGATGATGACCTCAGTGGTTATAAAGCATGAATGAAGCAGCTGATTCCAATCAGTGAGTGTTTCCTTCACCGGCAGACGAAGCTGCATGTAGCCTCACTGCTGCAACACCGAATAAACCGCCAGTATATATGAATAAAACGCTACAAAGACCCAGAACATGTTCAGTAGAGGTTTCTGACGATGGACATTTTGACTTGGTAAAGGCGTACTCTGCAGGATTTTCCACAAAAAAAGGATTCATACAGAAGTAATCCCTCTCACTCATCATCAAGTTTTTCTTGTGTTGCTGTGATCGGGGCGGTTAAGAGCATCAAAGATGACTGTTGAGTCCCACCCTCAGGTACAGACTGCAGGGGCCTACTGCACCTTTTCAAATGTGTGTTTACAAACCGCATCAGACTGCAAACACAGCTGAACTCGTAACTTTACTAATGATGCTGTAGTGTTTGAGTGTTTACAGTGCCAATGCCAGAAACCCCGGCGATGAAATATCAAAATTGAACGCAGCAATTATAGGTGAGGTTAGTTAAACCTGCGTCCGAACGAGCCGACGTGCCTGCTGGGAAAAAGGCCTGTTGCTGCTTCAGAGGTAGAAGAAGAAGCAGAAGCAGGCACGCACTCCTCTAATATCAGGTATTACTGCAGCTTGGAAAGAATTCAGCCGGAAACCAAAATCACCCACAAGCTCCTGGAGCTAAAACACAGGCACCGTCTCCAACAGGCAGGATCTGGCATTTCGCTGGGCGAGGGCTCGACCTCTTCACAGCGTGAAGTTTCGCAAACCTACAGGAGATAGTTGAGGTCTGACAAGCAGCAACAGCACACCTTAATGTCACTTTGCATTTTTATCATAGCAGCGGCAGCATAGCTGGCATCTCTGCCATACCTGAGTGAGACACCACAGCACCCAGGCGTCTCTGAGGCAGCCACACGAGCCAAATCCATCGGTGCAGCTGGCCAAGGCTGCTGTCAGGCGATGATGGATTATTACCCTGTAACCAGCGTTGTTTGCTGCAGTCATGTCAGAGAACAAACTCAGGCAGTTATTGTATTCAACAAACAACACTTAATTACTGTCAGTCTTCTCAAACAATGGCTGGTCACTGATTAACTTATCACAGTATTGGACTACATGTGTCAGCATGGTTGTTGTAGCATTCTTGAAGCAGACACTGGACCCCGACCCTGACCTCTGACCTCTGACCTCTGACCTCCACATGGAGGCTAAAAAATCTGTGTACTGTATGTGAAACTACGTCTGGCTGTGTCAAAGAGGTTTTCTGTTCGGCACGCTGGGCGGTTATTCCTGTTGATGCGACAAAAGAGACGAGAAGGAGACCAGCGTCATCGGACAAAGTAACAAAAAAAAAAAAAAAGAAAAAGAAAAAAACAGGCCTTGAATCAGATCACGATCAGAGCCTGAAGAAGCAGTTTCAAATAACAGACAGACACTGGATGTTGCACAACGTGTTATTAATTTGTTCCAGATGTAACTGGTCGTACTACCTTTGCGTGTGTCTAAGTGCATGTTTGGTTGTGTGTATTTTTTTCTAAATGAAGTTTCGGGCACAGAAGAAGAGATCGAGCTTCAGCGGAGAGGTTAATATCAGGGAGCTTCACTTTAGACCTACACACAGCTCCATCAGCCTCATTATAAGGATTGTAAGAGGACTTTGTTCTCCACAGTTCTTGTTTATTTTTATGTTGTTTCTGATTTCCTTCTCGGGAGTCTCTCCTCGTCCTGACTCAGTCACAGTTGTCGCAGCCCAGTCGAGACAACAGTTGTCACCTCGCAGGTGTTCACTGCTGCAGTCGATGACTGAGCTGTCGGGGACGTCTGAACGGTTCACGTCATAAAAACACTGTTGTGTCACTCTAAGCAGCTCTTTGGATTATGGGTTAGATTGACTTCTCCTGGTGTCATCACCTTTTTTTTGTTTGGTGGACACAAAACAGGAAAAAAAAACGTAAGATGTCTGCGTTAGACTTCAGTCATCTCCAGACTTTTCATCAAGCTAAGACTTAATGGTGGGCCATATTTAAAAAGTAAACACCTGTTTAAGATGCACAATGGTATTAGGATGCCAGTCTCCAGTAATTATCTGACTTCCTGTGCAATGTGTAATTTCCCATCAAAAACGGGTTCTGCATGACTCAAAATCTAACCCTACCAAGTTTAGCCCTCTAGTCTCACTTCAGGCAGCTGTGATGAAGCGTCGTCATCAGATCATCATCTCAACATGTTGTCGGATCGGCACCGACGTCTGCACAGAGATTCATGGATCTTCTAATTACTCTAATGGTGCATTTAATTTTAACCATGAGGCTGACCGTCATGGATGTAACTGAAGAATCACAACAAATGTAAAAAAACAAACCTGAACATCTCAAACTGCAGCTCTGTTTAATGAAGCACAGCCTCTCGGAGCTGTTAGCTGTTAGCTGTTAGCTCTCAGTGTTGCTGAGGCTTCACCCTGACCTCAAGCTAATTCTTCTGCATTTGATTATGGCTGGTTATGAACCGGCCCTTTGTTTTGTGATGTAGCGTGTTCTGTTATAGATTGTTAGCGACGAGGCTTTAGGCCGACCGTGTGTGATGTGGAGATTTTCTGGGGTTGCACTGGGGGTTAAAGGTCAGGAGCTGTCAAAGCAGCCAAGTCCACGAGTAAATACTTTGTTTGCACCGGATGAAGACAAGCATAAAAACAAAAAACCCCACATCATTACTCTGTGTGTGGTTAATGCTGTTATTTTTCCCCATACACTTGCCTGCCTGCCTGCTTGTGCATGTGCAGACACATCACAGTTGTAACAACATCCCACACACATATAGTACACACTGCATACACTTTATCTGCTTGTACAATAGCTAAGGGTTTTTAGAAGGTCTGGAGTTGTTAAACTGATTTTACTGGAAAGCTTTGCAGGCATGAGGTAACAGGATATTCCACTGCGGGGAGTTTTTCGGGGGTGTGTGGGAGTTGAGGTAAGCTCTGTACCACTAACTCATGTCCCCCCCTTTTTTTTTTCCTTCATCCACGAAAAAAATGAAGTAATCTCCCGGTGGAACAACTTTCTAACGCGATTTATGATCCCCTCTCTGCTTCTCCGTACCTTCATTCCTGACTATATCCCTCCTCCTTCCTCCCCTCACCTTTCCCACAATCCCTCCAAATCCTTTCCTCACCCCTTTTCCTGAAAGCGGTGATCCGGGATCTCTCTGTTAGTTCGCTTCAGTCGATTTAAGGTCATCGCTGCAGTCGCTTCACTCAACGCGCTGCATCGGTTTCATTTGATTTTCTATAGGAGAGTTTAACTCTCTCTAAGTGGTGCTCGACAGTTTCTTTATTCGTAGTCCATTAAACTGGAAAAGGAAAACACATCAGTCTCTATCGAACTAAAGCATGTTCAACACTGACGATGTACCAGACATCAGATGTTGAAAAGAAAGTTAAAGGTTTAAGCTAAAGAGACACTGTTGTGTTAAATCCATCTGTGATCAAGAGTAAATAAATGATGTATTACTGATCTATTTTTCGCATATTCTTCAGAGGGATAGTGGGGGAACCAGTCCCAGCTGACTTTGGGTAAGAAGCAGAGTAGAACTTGAACAAAAAGTCATGCAGATTGTTATTTCACAACCTGGTGGACACCATAGTCTGAACTTCATTTGGGCACCAGATGAATGTCCAAGCTGTAGATTTCCACACTTCCTCCTTGAGTTCTGATGGCCAGTCACAGCCGTTTATCTGATACGGGCTGGGTTTGATACTCTGACTTTATGTCCAGGGTTTGTTTAGACTGTCTCTGAGCAAACGGGGTTCGAGCATGAGTGATAGGGCCTCTTTAAATGAAGGAGGCAAGCAATAAGTCAACGCTCAAGCCAGGATCCATAAGAAGAGAACTAATCAACCCAGTCTAAATCTACAAGGCTTAATGAGACTTAAGTAAGGCACAAGTACGACGACACTGCTGGTGTTTTGGTTTAACCTGTGGCTGTGTTATCTAATGACTTCAGGATGAATGTGCCTGCTAAAATTGAATTTTGGATTCAATTGCAAAAAGGCAGCAGGCCAGGTATCCAGCTACTGTCGCTAAACTTTGACTCAAGACTCCAACAGACCGTTTGAAGACCCCAGAACCTCTTAGTTCAGTCTCAGAGCCACGCTGGGGGGGAAGTGAACTTTGTCTTCACAAACAGATCCAACAGCTCCCTTTGCATCTCTTTTATCTCTTGTTGTTTCTGTCACCAGTATTCCGATGAAGAATACCAAACCTCCTCGCCCGGCAAGATCTAACCACAGGAGCTGCGCAGCTCGTCTTTGATGCCTCGGTGCTCTCCCCCGAAAGGAATGAAGCGCAAAGATGCTTCAGTGAAATGTTGACAGACAAGACGACGTGTTGTTGCTGCTGGAAAAGTACTACTGATCTGTTATGTTTTAAAAATTAATCAGGATAGCGCGTGACGGCAACTGGAAAACCACATTATTGCATAACGACCCCGAAAAGGCCAAATCTCCAGCAGTGCTCTTGGAAAGAGTTTGAACGGACCTGCAAAAATAACACCCAGGCTGAAGTTAGGCAGACTTATCCTTTAATTCTTCTTGTGCAATAGTCTAGTAGCAGCAGTTGGGTTTGGACTTCCTCCACCTCAGCTCCAGAGACTATACAACACGGTCATATCTGGCTTTTGTCGTACACTTGGAGTTCAGAGACGTCGGGCTGTGTTTACGGCAGGTTTTTTTGATGGATGGAGGCGGTCGTCAGCTACCAGCTATTAAGACGCCAAATTTCTCATTCCCTCTTTTCCCTCTCAGTTTACCTCTCACACTCATTATCTATTAGTCTCCCTCTCTCTCTTCTCGCTCTCTCTTCTCTCTCCACCTTTCTGTTATCACGGGGGAGGACAAAGGTTTATGTGGGCCTTTCATTCCGTCTCACAGTGAGAGATGGCTGCAGTGTATTGTGGGTAACAGAATCCAGCTGTGTTGTGGACGCTGTGTTTGTGTGTGCTGGTGTGAACATGTGCAGGAATGTGTGTGTGTGTGTGTGTGTGTGTGTGTGTGTGTGTGCAGGTCTTGGGTGCGTGTTGACCTGTTTCGTGTCAGTTTGACAGCCACGTCTCTCTTTCATCGTGCCTTCCTTATCGCCGCTCATACAAATAGCCGAGGATACGCTGCAGTGCCACGAAGTCTTAGCAGCAGAACGCATGTGTCACATTTAATCATGAAGTCACAAAAGAGCAAAGAGAACCGGTTTTGCAACTCCGAGTTATTTGAGAGTAGTGTAACGCGTCTGACTGCTGCGGTTGATACAGCACACGGCAGATTCTTGGCTCGGTGTTCTCGGTGCCCGGTCAGTATCAAACAACAGGAGACGGCCAGAATGCTAAAAAGGAAGAAGTGCTTAAAATAAGCATGCACAGACTGAGTGTAATTCATTCTTCTCTTGCATCTTTGCTTCCCTCACTCCCACTTATCCTGTCCCTCCTTCGAGGAGAGACAGAGGGAATTATGAAGCAGCGAGATCCTTTCTGCTCCACATGCATCCACAAGATACTTGAATTGTAGAGAAACATTAAAAAAGAAACTGAAATTAAGTTGACAGTGACCACAGCTGGAAGAGGACCTCACAGATCACCAGCCGAAGATGAAAACAGCCAAGACAGAAAGAACTGCACGAGATATTTTCTGACCTTGCAGGAAAAAACTGCCTCTTGTCCTGCCCTTGTCTTGTCCACAGGGAGGTCAGAGGTCAGGTTCAGCTGCAGATCAGCGGCCCTGAGGCGAGACAGGACTCAGTTTCTTATACAAGGACGCTGCAGCCGGGCGGATACTTGCCGACATGGAGGTTTGAATCCTCGTCCGCTTTGGCTGAAGGTGTTTCCACCTCACCACCCGGCTGACTTGCAGAGAGGCTGCAGCTGAGACGTGCTGTCAGGAGGATTCACCTGGAGGGCAAGTCCTGACACAAAAGCCAAAAGACCACATGTACAGTGTTTAATTTAGATTTGGAGATTTGGTGTTTTATTAAGGATATATACAGATTTGTGTGAAGGGGAACAACCTGTAATGTTCAGTTTAGTTTTGCTGTAAGAATCCTCAAAAGCAAATCCTTCCAGAACTGATCCTCTATTAACTCAAACATAATTACTGATTCATTCATTCCTCTCCGTCTCTGTCATCAAATTATTCACTTAATGCCAGTGTGCCTGCAGCAGCACCCTTAAAGGAATGTCGAGCAGGCTCTGATTATAACCCTGCTGCTGCTGCCGCTCTATAAACATGACGAGAACGCACGGAAAGAATAGATCCGGATCAGGAGCAGAGCATCTTTACACGCAGACACGCACCTCGAACAAGGGCAGTCGTAAGCCCGGTCGTGGAAGGAATACTTTGTCATCAGTGGAGTATGCTGCTTCATTGTGTGCATGTGTGCAGTCTTAGTGAGGATTATGCAGATGATGATGCTGATGATGATGATGTGACAGCTCTTTTCTTCTGGCTGATGTGACAGAGTTGCTTGGTGACTTGTTTGGAGGCATTGTTTAAATCCTCCTACAGAATAAGAGTCACACTGCCACATGAACACTTGAAGCACAGTGACGTTCAAGTGTCTCGGTCACATATAAGAGGCAGGATTTTCAAGAGATTGCAGCTAATTTTGAAGCCAGTCATGTTCTAATATGTGTCATGTGTGATGTGGAGACGACATATTCATAAATAATGAAAGAATATCTCATGTAACTCAAAAGATTTTGTATTTTTTCAGGAGAAGGAGGTGATGTAACTTTCAAGAATCTCAAAGGAGTTAACAGATTATTTTTTTTCTTCTTCTTCTTCTGCACAAATTATCTTAATAAAGTATGTCTTAAAATTTTCAAGGGGAGATTATTATGTGATCCGGTCGAAATAAATCTGAATGTTCACGGCACATTTTTGAGCAATTTTTAGCGCAAGAATTTCCTTCAGGGTGAATCAAGTTTTATCTTATCTTTGCAATTCTGCGATGCTGTTTGCTTCATTTTCAACACGTTCACTGTCTTGTTAAACTATCTCAAGAACAAGCTGCTATGTCGGTGATCAGATTTAAACTGTAATCATTAAGTTGTACTTTTTATTAATTGTTACTGGCAAAGGAAATATGTTTTGATATGTTTCCATTCAGCAGCAGGGCCGGCAGATGTCTTGTTCGTGCCCAGGACATGATGATCTCCAAAGAGCCCACACAGCAGGTTCATTTGAAGGGTTAGAGATTATTTTAAGGTCCGTTTGGGCCCTCAGGAGACCCAGAGGCCTGACAGCTGACTGGGTGCTGCTTTATGGATCAAGCACTATCTATCAGTGCAAGACATGCCCGCTTTTCCCGCCATTTTCAGGTTTTGGCTGAGACACAGATAAACACTGTCGCAACAAGTATCAACAGAACCGTAAATGTAAGCTGATTTATACAACTGAAGAACCAGTCCAAGATCAGACATCGCTCTGTGGTTTACAACATGACAGGACAAATTGAGGCAGATTTATTCCTTCACATTCTTTTTGCGTTTTTACTACTCGTTTGTTTCTGTCTGTATGTTGTAGTTGTTTTCTTTAAGACAAAGAAAAGCATCAGAAACATGCTGAGGACTTGTATTCACAGACCCAACAAATTAAAACATGGCACTTTGGCTTATTGTTTTCTGTCATGTGAGCAACAGGATTTTCGTCAAGTTTGCCACTAAAGCCCGACCACAAGATTGTCAACTTTGATAGCTTCTGGTTTATATTAGCTGTTCTTTAAATTCCAGTTTTGGTTATTAAACACCAAAAAACCCTTTGCGTGTTTAACTGATCCAGTAGAACATCAGCCATCTTCTTGGTAATAGTCACTTCTTTATCCTCCCTCCTTTCTCCAATTCCTCCACTTCTTCCCCTTGTGCTTAATAAAGACAGATTTTGAGGGAATATTGCAAATTCCTGCCAAGCTGACAGGCTCTGACCTCTTACGTTATGAGGAGAAGGGGGATAAATGGAGGAGACGGAGGGCAGAAAGGGAACGGAGGCGTGGGGCCGGAGGTGCGCTCCTGACTTTAATAAAACATCTTGGGTTTCTCCCCCAACTTCCACCTCGGGAGTCTCGGAAAGGGCAGGAGAGCAAGAGTTGACTAACACAAACCAGGTCAGAGACGAGAGAGAAGGGTGAGCATGCTACACATGAAGACATATGGCCCACTACACTGCCTGGTCATTTAAAAACATTTCAGAGTATTTCTGAACAGTACAAATAAGAAATGTGTGTGATTTGCTGCGATTCTATACTTTAATTCCTCATAAGTCTGTTGAATTTCATTTGTTTCGATCTTTCTTCCCTCTGACTGTTGCCAGGTTCACTATCAGGTTTCAGTCTTTGTGACTCTTGGAGAGTCTCGCACTATAATAACCTCTAGAATAAGCCTCATGATGAAATTATATAAAAAAAGAAATTAAAAAAATAATCTTTTTAGGCTCCGACTGGTCTGGAGTGAGGGTCTCAGTCTCGAGACTTCATCCTGTGACACTATGATATGATTTGAACATACAGAACAGCCTTGATTTTACCTCGAGTAACCAAGTTAAAGGATGTTGCCTTAAAAGTCACCTTCCTTCCTTCCAGACTGCAGTAAAATGGAATAAAAGGTTCCAGTCGACCTATTCGGACTGTTTACCTTAAATCAAAGTCACGAGATTTCAACTTTCATTTGTAAGACTCTGCGTTAAAATTATATTGGAATATTTTAAGGCTGTATCATGATACAAAATACACACATGGATATTTGGAAATCTCCTGAAACGCACAATATGTTGATGATATCATTGGGACTATTTGTACTGTTCAGCTTAGCTGTATTTCACTGTTTTTAGTGCTCACACGCACACACACACACGCACACACACACACACACACACACACACACTCATTGCCTGATCTAACCCAAATCTGAATTTTAAACTGATGGATTGTTTGTCACTGCAGGTCACCCGACTCCATTCTCTGACACACACACTTTCCTTTTGTCAACACACATGCTTACCCCCCAGATAGTCCCTCTTGCCTCCTAATTTTCTGCATTCCTGTGCCTGGCCCCCATTTTTTTTTTTTTGGTAACAAGGTTCGGCAAATATGTCAGAGGATGTGATTAAGTGAGCGCGTGTGTTTGTGCCGACACACTCACAGCATATTTGCGTTGGGTATGTTTGTGTGTAATAGCCGTGTGGTGCTGACGCCCAGCTGCATGACTGCAGACTGGGTTTCACGGGCTGCAGACTGTGCCGTAAACACAGAGAAGAGGCTGAATGGGTTTCTCACTTACCCCAGAAAGGGTCACCCTGGGTGGGCTGTGTTAACTCGTCGCCTTGCCCTGTGGGCCTTGATCCCTGGGGTGTCTGATCATCAAAGATGTATAACCGCAAATTCAACGTGATGAAGCAGTCAGTGTTACTGTTTGTTTATATGCATGTGTGTGCGGAAGCTAAGGTTGATTGACTGGGCTAAAGCGTCCTTGTATTCATTGTGTTGTACCGCACTGTCTGTTCTTGAATGCAAGTGTAGAGTTGTGCTTGTAAAGGCATGAAGAAAAATTTCTCTGTCATTTTTTATCAGCAAATAGAATTAGACTTTAGTAATTAGATTAAGGAAAAATAATTCTTACAGAACTTTACAGTCTCAGTGTGTTTCTTACTGTAGAAATCTCACTTTTAATATCAACCATTTTCTGTTTCTTTTATGTCTTTCAGAGTCACCATGCTGCCTTACATCCTGCTCCTCTTCCTCTCATCTGGTCTGGTGTTATCATCTGACTGCCCAGCAGACTGTACCTGCCCGGTCCCAGAATCCATATTCTGCATTCACCGACGGGCCAACACTGTGCCCCGTGTCCCCAGCACCAAACATCTCTACATCTTCCAGAATGGCATTGACACTTTGTCTCAAGATGACTTCAAGGGCCTGGGAGAGTTGCAGTTGCTAGATCTGAGCCAGAATGAGCTGACAGAGATTCCGGACGGTGTTTTTGAGATGCTGTCCAAGCTGAAGAACTTGGACCTGTCCGCTAACCCCATTACCCACATTTCCAAAGACAGCTTTTCTGGGTTGGTCCAGTTGGAAAGGCTGTATCTCCATGGAAACAGCATTCAGAGCATCCATCCGGAAGCTTTTGAAGGTTTGGAGATGTTACTGGAGCTCAAGCTCCAGGGGAACCAGCTCACCTCTCTGCCGTCCCTTCATTTCCCAAAGCTTCTGCTTCTCGACCTCAGTCACAACAACATCCCAGCCCTGGGACCCTCAGATCTCCAGACTCCCCACCTAGAGGCCCTTAAGGTGGCCGCTCTGGGGCTTACCTCTGTGGATGAGGATCTCATATCTTCTTTGGGAAATCTCCATGAGCTCGACATCTCCTCCAACCAGTTAACTCAGGTTCCCCAAGCCCTAAAGCAGGACTCCCTTAAGGGGCTGATCAAGCTCAGCCTGGCTGCCAACCCGTTGGGCGAGCTCAGGGCGGAGGACTTCCAGAAACTCACTGGACTTCAAGAATTGGATCTTAGTGGACTAAATCTCCAGGGTTTTCCCCAGAGTTTCTTTGAGACGTTCCCTAGGTTGGCCAGCCTGACAGCAGCTGAGAACCCATTTAACTGCTTGTGTCCATTAGCCTGGTTCCCAGTCTGGCTAAAAGAGAAGGAAGTGGATCTTGGGAGGCCTGAGGAAACCAGATGTCACTTCCCTCTAGTTAATGCTGGGAAGAAGCTTTCAGCACTGGAGCACAAGGATTTTGGGTGTCCACCTACCACAACAGTGCTGACTGGCTCCCCCATTGGAAGTACCCCTGTTCCACAGCTGCCAACCACCTCTCCAGAAACCACCCACACCAACGCTATTCCTCCTCCTTCCCCACCCAGTGAGGAAACGTTCTCCTCTAAGACCCCATACCCCCTTCCACCGGAACCTCCAGTCTCCCCTAGCTCCACCAGCGGGGAGAATGAGCCACACATCTGCCCACCAAACATCTGCCTTAATGGTGGCACATGTAATTTTGACCCATTGGGTCAACTCAGCTGCCTGTGTCCTCCACGAACCTCTGGCCTCTACTGTGAAAATGTGGATGAGGTCCCAGAGCCACCAAAACCTTCAACAACAGAAGCTGCCCCCATGACGCCCGCTGAACTTGATGCCATCAGCTCAAGGCATGTGACCTCCACATCCATCCTTCTTGACTTGCACCGCTTCATCGAGACACGGCCACACATTCGTGGAATCAGGCTGACCTACCGTAACCTCTCAGGGCCTGACCGCCGTCCAATTATCTTGAGTGTACCGGCCTCCTACCCCGAGTACACTTTGCGTGGTTTGAAACCCAACTGTACCTACTCAGTCTGTGCCAGTCCCCTGGGTGAGAGAATCAACTCTAGGGTCAACAGTTCTATAGAAACAAGGTCATGTACAGAGGCTCGGACCGAAGGGGTTTCAGTGATAAATTCAGAGTCCAGGGTGGAGACACAGAGTACACTGACATACACACTCATCCCAGCCCTGGCTGCCCTGGCTCTGGTGCTGGGGTTGGCTGTGGTGGCTGGGACCATCATCTGTGTACGGAAGAGGAGGCAGGCCAAGGCAGGAATGGAGCTGGAACTGGGTCCAGCTGATCCTGATCCCATGGAACTGGAGGGGATAAAGGCCTGTCTGGAGAATGGGGGAAATGGTACACTGCCCCACAAACAGCCTGAGATTGACCGCTGTCACACTCCACAGCCTCCTCCATTATTGCAGCAAAATGGGGGTTTGGACTATGAAGTACCCTTGATGCAAGGACACTGCCCATCAAATAACAATCTGGCATCACTAAAGCCATCATATTTCTAAAATGCAATAAAGCACAAACACTTGGAAAGATTTTGCAGAGAGAGAGACTCATGAG
The DNA here is from genome assembly GCF_904848185.1 of Acanthopagrus latus. Taxonomy (NCBI): domain Eukaryota; kingdom Metazoa; phylum Chordata; class Actinopteri; order Spariformes; family Sparidae; genus Acanthopagrus; species Acanthopagrus latus. Next base: position 5,155,031 of record NC_051039.1, on the reverse strand, counting down.
GTCCTGCGGCGGCTCACTTAGTGCTTAAAAATCTCATCTTCATTCCAATTTCAGATATCGACAATTTGAAAACTGGCACTTACGATCCTTTGCTGTCCAAATGATAACACTACAGACTGGACCATTGTAGAGATACTGAATAATGAATTTAAGATTACAGCATATTGGAAATATGCTAAACCACTGTGGGACAATGATCCGGATGGTGAAACCTTACCAAGTGATTTATCTAAGTGCAATCGACTAGAAGGGTCTTAGTAACAGACTGAAAACGGAAGTGCCTTTTTGCATTGACACAACTGTAACCAATGGCTCGATTAACGTGTTTGTTTATATGAAAGGAACTAGATTAATGAGCTGTAATCCTGTTGCTGGATTTGGGAGGTACAGTATGGAGAACAATGCCCCGACGTCTGGGCTCATGAACTGGAGGAAGTGACGGAGGTGGAAAACATTTTACGCAGATGTGTGATGGCTCGAACACACGTCCTGGTACAAAATGTGTTTTTCGACCAACTACGACTGCTCCGTGGGGATTATGTATATAAAAAAAAAGAACTTGCACTGAAAAGAAATACTTCTTTTCCTTTACAGTGTCCCAGTCATGAACTACCGCAAGTTTTGAAAAACATATTGTGCAAAGTACGCTGATGACCATAAAAGCTGTCCAGACTCCATATTTTGCTGTTGACATGATCTAACCTGAAACAAAACTCCAAGTATATCGTCACATGTGGATTTGAATTCTGCAGTGTCAACAGATCTACCATAATTCTGTCCACACATCCAAAAGCTTTTGGCTCCACTGAAAATACATGTGCTGTGAATGATAAATGGACTGAATGAAGAGCCATTTAGAATGGACTTTGCCTGCATTGTTCTGTGCCGTGACGGGAAGGCTGTGTTGTCAAGCTTATATCACGATATTCTGTTTTGTTTTGTTTTTTGTATTTTTATTGCGCTTTCTGCTGTTGATGTCCATTCAGTATTGCTGTTGCTGTGAGTTGAAACATTTATTGTTCTCCCGGAAAAACCCTTCTCAAGTCTTCATGGATTCTGTGCTTTTCTGCAAACTCTCCAGAGGTATATCTGCCGAAGGAAACCAGCTTATGTTCTTGAGACCAGCACAAGCAAGAGTGATCAAATGTCGACTAAAAATAAAGAAAAAACTCTCAGTAATGTAATTAGTTACATTATCTACAGATTCCTATTGCATGACGTTCATCAAAACATGTCTGAGGAACTCACCAAGTGAATGTAACTGTTCAGTGTCAGACACTTTATTCTCTGTGCCAGGTCTGCCAACGCTACATAAGGATAAGCCTCAGACTGTTTTGACCGCCAGAGCTCCCAAAACTGAGTTCAAAGGCTGTTGTTTTTTTGTTTTTTTTGTTTTTTTTTTTGCCACAAAACCCGCTCCCATAAAGCAGCACACGCGTGCCGAGAAAAGAAAGTTCAAAGAGCTTTGAGGCAATTTGCTGCGAGTGTCTGTGAGGTTGAGGCACCGGTTTCCTCTTGGCGCTGCCGACCGTATCGTTTCTGAGATACGGTCTAGACACTGTCCCCCTGTAGCCTTTTTTGTACTCTCACATCCTCCAGCTGGCTTCTCTGTGCCTCCAACTCTGAACCCATCCAGTGTATTCTGGTCAACAAGGATCATTTGCTTGTGTGTTTGGAAGTTGTTTTGCTTGTTTACAGCCAACCAGACTGTGAAATGTACAGGCTAAATGCACCGTTCTGATGTATTTGTTCTCTTTTTTTATTTTTTCCCCTGTCTGGGGCTGAGAATGTCACAAGCTTTTAGTGTTACTGTTCTTTTTTTATGCCCCCGTTTTTCTCCCTTTCATGAGAAAAGAATCTTAAATTGCAAAGTATAAATAGGTTTACAGAAGACGTGCCTCAGAAAACATTGGTGCAGAGCCTTACCGACATCGTGCAGCGTCGTGTTACATGCTGGAGAACAAAAGGGCCTCTATTTCGCCTCACAAGACATCGCCTTATATTAAAAACTAAAAATGAAGAAGCATGAAATGTGATGTAATCGATTTAGTCAGGGTTTTAAATAAAGACCTGCATCAGTTCTTGGTTATCTCACAGCCGAACAATCGGAAGATAGTGCGTTATCAATTGGTTTAAAAAGTGTGTGTGTGTGTGTGAGTGAGTGCGTGTGTGTTTCCTTCGATTTCTGCTTGTCTGCTTTATAATTGAGTCCATGCACTACACTCCAGCCACTGTCCAAAATCAACTTACCATTCTTTGGCTCCACTTGCTTTCTCCACTCTGTCAGTATTCCAGTACAAACACGGAGACAGATGCTCGTTTATCTGCTCGCCATCAATATACAGTATCAGCTGGAAGACTCTGTATCGCTTTGGACGGTGAGAGGAGCGGGGAAAAAAAAGACCTTTTGAAATATTTTCAACATGCTTTTAACTGAACCTTCCCTGTTTATTTTTAGGGAACAGTCGTCTTTATTTCTTGATGTTTTCATGTTTGTCACCTATGTCGAATTTTGCGAGACAAGCAATGCTGAGAAAAAAAGAACAGTATTAAAAAGACTTAATGTTTAAAAATACCTGTGATTTCTTTTTTGTGTGTGTGTGTGTCTCATCAAAAAACCGACTGACTAACTGAATTTGAGAAGAAAATTTGAGGAAATTTTGTGACGCAAACTTGATTTTGCAGGAACTGACGTGATTAAGTTACGTAATCTAAAAGGATTCGAGTATAACGGGATTCATTTTCTCTAGTTGAGTCAACAGTGTCTTTCATTTTCTTTCGACTGGAATTGCAAAGCTGAAAACAAACAACAATGAATCGCAGCAAGTTTCCATCACATACATTTCCTTCAAGATACTTAAAAATAAGGTGTCACAGGAGAGTTTTAACTCATGCATGCTGGGAAGTCTGTCAACACGCTTATTAGGTTTCTTTAGAAATGTTTTGCAATCTGTAAAGTATATTCATCCATCCCATCATGACACTTCTGGAGCTGGAAATATTACGTTTAATTACGTAAATGAGAAAATGTTATTTGATTGCACCAAATTCCTGCATGATGTTTTTACAGTGTGCTCAATAGTCCGTGCTGTCGAGTGTTTTCCTCTTCCTTCTGGATTTGAGGAATTTGGGCCCATGTCAGGTCTGTGAGTCAGATCTGAATGTACAGGCGTGTTGTCATAGAGCGAAGCTAAACACAAAACCTGAGAAAAAGGATTTCCACTAACGGCAGAAGCTGATTACACACAGCCTGTATCGCTCAGTACCTCATTACACACACACACACACACACACACACACACACACACACACACACACACTAACCTCGACCGCAGCCTGATTGCTTTCTGGTTTGTGTTGGTTTGTGGATGGAGACCATTTTTTTTCTTTTTCTTTCTTTCTTTTTTTTTTTTTTTTTTTTTTTTTTACATTTTCCGCTAATTGCCAAAAAACAGATGCCAGTGGAAAATATTACAAAACAATCCCCAGTATCCAAGTGAGTGACGTTACACGGATCTAACTTTAAGCTACTGGCTGATTTCTTGTCAAGTCAGCATGTTTTTATCCACAGTTAATTGCAACGAAAATAGAGCGACAAGTACAAACTCACTGTGACGATCTTCTTACTACCAGGTGAATGTTAAGATCATTACTTCATACGTAAGAGAAAAAAAAAAAAAAAAAAAAAAGCACAGTCCTGGCTCAGGTTTGTGTCCGTCATCAGTATCCATGGCAAACTAATAGAAAACAAAAGTGACTTCACTGTTCAGATATGTCAGCTGCCACACATGTTTCTGATGGATAAACCTGCCTGGGAAGAATTTATTAAACAGGGATTCTGATTCGTCATAGCAGGAAAAGCACAGGTATAACTAATGTTATTATGGCTGAATATCATTAATGTGCCGCTTTAAGCCATGAAAGTGAGCCAGCAAGTAGAAATAGCAGGGCTCTGCAAGGATGCACCCACATGACATGCTGCTAATGTATTATTAAAAGGAAACGTTGCCAATTTTAAAGCAGTTTTGATTCATTTCAATATCAAACTTCCCTCCATGTTGCTCCCACCTCACTCGTTTTCCGTCACATCAGGCGGTGCTGATCAAATGTGAACCAAGATTTCGTTACTGCGTTTCCTTTTTTCTCGCCTCAAATGTTTTCTGAAACATATTTCAAGGGGCTGTTCAGCCGTAGTGTAAGAAAGTGTGTGTGATCAGGACGATGTTTCCAGCTTGACAAGCAACCACTCACTCGCAGTGCATCACCCAGCAGCCGGAGCACAAAATATCAACACGTCACGATCCCATCTCATCGAAAATGGAAGATTGCCTTCTTGAGGATGAGTATGTGTGCAGCATCAGATTTGGAAGCGTGTGGCAACTAACCAGGCTGCTGTATTTGACTCTTGGGGAGTGAAAAGCAGATTATGTTTATGTGAAACTCCACCCGTCTATTGGTGAATGACCTGATCATGTGGGGTGATATCGATTGATAAGATTGTCTCACGATGCAAACATGAGGGGATAATGGTGAGATGACATCAGAAATAGCAAAGTGCTGTTAATATGATACTTGGACAGAGTTTTTATGAAGCCTCCTCTGATATAACCACATTTGAAGAGAGTGAGTTGGCTGGCTTTGATGAAACAGACCCAGAATAAATGCATCCAGAGGACATGAATAAAACTCCACGCCGAGGCCTGAAGCAGTCGCAGCCTGCCAGTTGAACAGACGCAGAGAGTCGATACAGGAACACAAATTACATATTCACAGAACAGATTACAGCCTTTCAGTTTCTAATGAAAAACAGAATAAGATGGCGGGGATTCTTTTGAGGAGCTGCAAGACCGACAGCAGCCAGTGTGGCTGGGAGTGCGGGTTTTCTAGATTATCACGGCGAATTCCACAGAAGATTACTAGGGGGGGTAAACATTTTTGTTTAGTCGTTTTTGTGTGTGTGTGTTGGCTGAAACAGAAGCTCTTTTTTTAAGGGTGTGGCCTCAGATGGCATACATAACTGTGGCAGAAAGGAAGTGGAGACCTCCTTTTTTAGGATTCAGCAAAACGTTCATGCAAAAAGTCGATATGAGACCGATAAAGCATCACGATATTTCACAATGAGAACCAAAGATATACTCTTGGTTTACTCTGAGAAGAAGAATGAGTGAAACTGTTAGCTCCCATGGTTCTCTACTGCCGAATAACCCTCGAGGAAAACACTGCAACATGAGCATCAGCACCTGCATCCCAGGGTTTATCATAGAGTCGTAATAGTATAAGCAATCAAGAAGGGAAAAAATATAAAAGAGAGCCTCTAAAATGTTGTTACACTAGAGAGACAATATGTAGAATTGATGATGGGGATCAGATCTAAACACATGTTGCTCCAAAACAAAAGTTTCCCATCCAAACACTGACAAATGGACCAATATGTTCGGTGCAGTTTAGAGTTGAAGCTACTGTTTTAACTGTAAGTCTGCAGAGATTAAATTAAAAGTTTCAGGCACAGGGGCATCGAACAGACGTCCCTCAATTAGAGTTATACAGGAAAACCATTTAAAAACATGCCAGGTACTCTCTGTGGTCAAAGGAAGTGTTCACTTTCTAAAATCTATGTTTCTGACTGGATAGAAACATTAAACCTTCAATGTTGGCAATCTGTACATACACAACGTACGCCGGGGCCACAAAGAGTCGAACAAACCTCCAACTTCACAGCCCATCTCCCTCATTAGCCCCCCGAAATGTGCTTCTCATTAAAAGACCTTCTTCCACGGACTGCTGCAGGGTGCTGAGAGAAAAAAGAAAGGAGACAAGGGGAGAAAAAAAAGAAGGCAGGGGAGCGGGGAGAGGCTTGATTTATTTGAACAATCTGGATGTAATGAAAGCAGCCAGGCCTTTGCTGGAGGTGGGTGGATGGAGTGAGCGGAGGAAAGAGAGGAGAGGAGAGGAGAGGAAAGAGTGAATGGGGTGAAATCCAACTGCAGACAGATTGTTGGACTTGATAATGGTTTAAATGGACCCTACAAGCCTCTTAACTCCACCGCCTCAGTGTGTGCGTGCATGCATACTTCTGTAACGCCTAACTTACCATATTACAGTCATGAATTCCACATGCAACCCATTCGTGCTGCAGTATATCTTCCTATCAATGCTGACATACCTGTGTAATACATAAGAGGCAGAAAGAGATAGAGGGGGGAATGTTTACTACAGCTGCGAGTGCACTAAAAGCATGGTTTATGTCTTCTGGACATTGATGCATTGGAGGAGCAAGTTCTGGCTATCCCAGAGAATCTTGAGTGTTTAAAATCATTTACGAACCCACTAAACCTCTTGGCGCTAATTCATAACGCTGATCTGTGGTCCAGAATGCATTTCTGATCTGTGAAGGAGATTCTGAGCTGGAGTTTTATGTCCTTGTGTCTCATCTCGGATCCAGTCTCAGGGAATCCTCCAAGAAGTCCTCAGAAAGATAAAAATGCAATGTGTTAGGTAGTTGATCGCTGAGTCTCATTCCCAGTTGGTCAGATACTGGCACTCTGGGTCAGCGGTGGGTGCGACTTAACAACCCAAAGTGTCAGAATTTGGAAATGACCATTTTTGTTGTCATACATCTGGGCGGAACAGGGCTCAACAGCTCCCAGGTAAACATCAGGACCGAACACAGAATCTGAGGCCAGTTCAATGACAGGAGATTGTTCACAGCATCAATGATTTACAGTAGCTCCAACCAGAACCAAGGCAAAGGCTCAAGGGATGACAGGAGAGGTGTGAAGTAGGAGGTGAGTATGTGGGACGTCGAGCATCATCTCGTTCTTGTTGCTGCTCTTCAGTCCCAGCTGACTGACAGAAAACAAAACAGCCGTAGAAGAGGCTGCTCTGCTTGAATCACTTCAGTCTTGGCTGCCTAAACACTTAATTGACCTTAGAAAGCGAAAGCATTCCAGCATTCAATCCAACCCCACCACTAAAAACCTTAAATGGTGGTGATATTCGATCATTTTCTTATTGTCAACAATACATGAAAAAGACCAAAACCAACAAGAAAACCTCACATAGATCTTAGTCCTCTGTGCCGGAGCTCCATCGGCCTAAAGTTAATGAAATCTTTGGGAGTACACCAAAAATTGACTGCTGGAAATAGTCCCTCAACCAACGCTGGCTAAAGACTACGGTGTGCAGCTGTTGCAGGAAAATCACGGATGTATCTACTGTGAATACTGAGAGACCATTTCATTTCATTTCATCAGTAGGACCATGACTGGTCTTGTTTTCAATTACAGAATAAATACAAAATGCAATTCTCTACAGTTGATCTGGACAAAAGTTCTGAACATGAAACAAGATTATCGTCTTGCAAAAAAAAAAAAAACCCGATCTTTCTGTATTTAAGTGTCCAGTTTAGTGGAACTTACCTCTGAGACTGAGCAGGACAGACTAATGGTCACACGAGTGTTTACATCACTGCTTTGTAGACTAAATTAATCACCTAAAGAGGTGAACTGAATCAAGACACACTGCAGGCCCACTTTGTAGTTCTCTCCAAAATGGCTTCCCACACCGCCCGGCTCGAGAGCTCATGTTGCTTATTCTCGTGAGAAAAACCCCAGTGGATAAAAACTGTGGATGCCTCATTTTCCTCTCTGAAACGCAATACAAGGTTTAATTAAATTAGCTTTAATTGCCATTCATTTGCCCACGGAACCCAAAGGTCTCCTCTTACCCATGGCCCTTAATGACTTCCATGTTCTCCGAGGCAGAATTCTCAGTTCGATGAAAACGCAGAGCAGCACACGACCACCCGACAGCTCGCAGACTGTCGAAACTGCTGATATGAAATATTTCCCAAAAAGTATGTAGAGCCGTTGCCATCTTGTGATCTGCTGTCACTAAAGGAAGAAATACAATGTGATGAGGAAGAAAGTAGAGACGAGAAGAGAAGAGAGAGGAATGTGAAAGTTTCTGTGGTTAGATAGTCATCCGCTTGTCAAATGAAAATATCTCAGGAGGAGAAGAGGACGAGGACGAAGACGAAGACGAAGAAGACGAAGAAGAAGAAGAAGAAGAAGTCACCAGAGGTAACGTGCAGGTATCTGAGGGGAGGAGCTGATCTGCTGCAGCAGCTGAGGGTTTATTGGTCTCCAGTATTTTTGTGGCACAACAATAGGCCCTGAGGCCAGGCAGGGTCGTGTTGTGATAGGAGACGACATGACTGCACAGAGCGGGGATTATCACGGCCTTGCACCGTTTCTAGGTCTTCACCGTGAAGCATAACAGACAGGACTAATACCACGCTGAGGCCTATCTGCCTGTAAAACATGTGCTGCAAACATCCATGCAGTGTGCGAGGGGCATTAATCATGCATGAGCATGTGAAGACTCATTCATGCCTGCAGACATATCTGACACAGGTGCAGAGAGCCACGACAGTGCTGAAAACACTTGTAAAAATGCATGTAAAGCATGTTAAATAAATAATGTTTCTGCCCGCGAACAGATCAATTACTGTCTCCTCCATGTCTGATACTGGACGGTTCCATCAAACCGTGGATTCTGATCAATGACGACAATTCTCACATCGTCCGTGTCTACTGGATGTAAACAGTCAGATGCAGACTTTGATTTTCAGGATGCTTTGTCGACTCGTAGCTCCAGTGCTCAGATGGCCTAGAACACACTGAACAACAGAAGGTAACTAGATTTCGATGCAATGTTATCAACCACTACAAGCTTTTAGGGGCGCAGGACACTCGATCTGGGTCCGATTGATGCTGTTCAAATAGCACAATTGGCACATCGGAGAACAATGTTGTTTACATAAGACCCTCAGAATGGTGAGAAATCATCAGGAGTACCACCAGCTTGTCCAGGAGCTAATTCAAGGCTTAGGCCTAATTAGGATAAAGTTTTCGGGTAATCACCAAAATGACGGACCTGTATGCTACCTTTTAAGTTTAACCAGAACAGAAAAAAAGACGCCTCTCATATTTTGATTTCTTTCTTCCTTCAAGCTGTTCAATGTCTCTTGATGCTCTTGGACCACTTTCAGTCTGTCAGTCTTGACTTTATCTCACAGAGCTCCTCTCTAAACACTCAACTGCTGCAGGGCTTGTTCCCCTTAACCTCTCACCTGTCAACAGGTGACCCTTGACCTCGGGCACTTAAAGGCCACGGCCGGCCTCTTCATGCCCACTTATAGCCGCAACAAAGGGCGTGTTTGGAGCGCTCGGCTATTTTCAGTAACTCCTTCCATCCCCCTTGTCGGCTTTAATTACTTGCGCTCTATCCTTTCTCCTTCTTGCGTCTCCCTCTCCGCTGCTTTTAATTTTCCCTCCCGCTCTTTGTTCCACTCAGCATGTTCCCATTTGATTTGATGAGACCCTCTTTAAATCTCGCTCGTCCTCAGGCTCGCGGAGTCGTTCACCGTGACACACGGAGTCGCATCATGTGCTGACATTCTCTCACCTCTCAGTTTTCCTCCGACTCCTCTGATGTCTCCTCTCCCTTCCTGCCTCAGGAAATGTCTGGTAAGCCTCTGGGGCTTTTCTCCTCCCCTCATCAAATTGATACCAATTGAGTTATTGAGGTGCCACCCTTGTGACAAAGGGCCCTGTTTTAACTGGTGTTCGTCAGGCCAGATGTTGAAGCAGGTTTTGACATGACCCGGCAGAGAAGGAAGAAAAAGGGGGAAGGGGGGAGAGATCGAGGGTGTAGGAGGACGGAGGAGAGACAGCAAGTTAACAACAATCAGGCACATTGATGTTGCATTTGATATGTTTCTATTGTTCTGTAAGGGGTGGGTTTCAAAAGTTGTTTGCTGTAGCCAAGACAACCAGCTGGTTCCTTTACCCACTTTCAATTTGGGACGAGGATAATAAAACCAACTAGAGTTCCTCGGGGTATTTTGTAGGACTTTAAAGTGGGATGTAGCAATAAGAGTGGTACTTTACCCTGGTTAAAAATCAAATTACTATGACTCATTCCAAAGACTGAACTTGATTAAAATGCAAAAACCCTCATTTGCATTTTATTTCTTCCAAAGCCCTTTGAGAGTAATGGTGGGAAAAGAGAAAAGAGACAGAGAAAAGACTTCTGGCAGAAACAATCCTGTTGATTTTTAAAGAATGTTTTAATTTTCATATTTTGCCTTCTTGGCTTTGAGCTTGCGTTCTCATTCCTCCTCCTTCATTCCTGCTGATCCACATTAATCCTCTGCCAGTTGAGGCCACATGAATCCCTTTTATCGATTCTTAGCATTTTATTTTTCTTCCCCTGTCATCCAAAACTGACACATGAAGTGAAAGAAGAAGATGAAGCGGCGTTTCTCTGGGCCTAGTCATCACAGCTGTTTGCTAATCTTGTGGTAGGTTATTGGCTAAATTCCCAGCTATGGAGCAGAGGTCTGGTATAACTGTCTAACCATAATCACCAACCACAAATCAACAGAATGTGGAGAACTAGCCATTTCAGTGTTGTGCCATCAATCTACTGTGTTGCAACAATAATTACTGAAGTTAGCATTCAAACCAGCTAACCCGGCCCGTCCGAAGCTCCTGTGTTAGCGACGTGTAAACAACAACACTGCTGGTGCTCAGAGCTCCCAGTCTGGCTTAGCTTGCTACATGGCTAACCAAGCTAACTAGCTAACTAGCAGCTACTCTGAGCAGCAGTTAGCGGTCGCTCTGGTAATATGCTACCACCTTCTTGTTTGGAGTAGGACTTGTCTTACATATTGCACCTTTAAATAATGAGTCATTTCACTTAAATCGTTGTTTTAGTTTCACTGAACCTGGTTACCACGATCACTGAATTTACTAAATTCAGTCACAATGCAAGTCGTTGACATTAAACTGATAGATTTCAAGAAGATGCGTTGCTACATATGATTCATTAAATTTAAATTCATAAACACAGAAGTAATTTACGTATGTCTTAAAGGGATAGGTTAACATTTTTGTACATATGCTCCGTCTTCTTGCCGAGATAGATGAAAAGATTATCACTATTTGATGTGAAGCTACAGACAACAGTAGATTAGCACATTTTAGCATTAAGACACGAAGAATTTCCACCTTCCAGCACGCTCTACTATATTATGCATATTTTGGGGTTCATCATTTCATTTCGGGTCACTACTTGAGTATGTTAACAGGCTTTAAAGCTCAAAACCACAGCGCTGTATTCGCCCCGTCTGTCTGACACGCTCTGTTTCAGCTCCTGTCCCTTTAAGGCCTCTATCTCCTCTGATTGGTCAGTTCACACATGCCCGACCCCCACACCTCTGACAACAACAGAACAGCTGTGCTTAATCAATACTGAAGCACCAAACTAGGCATAAATTAATTGGTGTGCTAACATGTGACGTGATGACGCAGTGTGATGTCACAAAGTCACGGAACTGACCGCATGACGGGGCGTTTGAGGAGCAGTGCTTTCTGTGGGAGAGAGGAGCTTCTGTTGATGCAAACTTTGACCTTTTTAACTTTCACAACCTATACAAAACACTGAAGGACAGAAAAGAAAAAAAGGCATAATAAGTCTCTTTTTAACATGTTATATCTGTGTGATACCAGTCATCTAAAAAAATATATGTATTTTGAAAAAGAGTATATTGACTCTGAATGCTTGAAAAATCGAGGTCAAAACACTGCAGATTTTCTTTGATCAAACTCAGCTGACATTTTTTGGAATTGTTTGCCTTTTATCTCACAAAAGTGAAACACACCCACAGTGTAACAGAGCTTGGCTAAGCCAGGGCCAGCTGTTTCTCGTCTTGCCAAGCAAAGCTAACTATTTTCTGGCTGTAGTATTTAACAAACAAATAAAGAGTGGTATCAGGTTGGTTTTTTTTTTTGTATCATCTAACTCTCAGCAGGGGAGCAAATAAAGCGTCATTCCCTGAGTGTCAAGAGAAGAGAAGACTGAGAGTAAATGTGCGTCGTCTCATTCTCATGGACTCCTGTCAGGTTGTTTTACGCACTTTGGACTTTTCCAGTGGCTTCTGAGCCGAGGCAGCCATCGTGATCTCTATTTGTTTTTAACTCGGGGAGGATCATGTTTTTTCAGTGTGGTTTGCGCAACCAAATTTTGTTCCCGTCTTCTCAAGATTCACTGTTTCCTGTCATGGAGCTGGTCCGGTGCCGTCTCTCCGTGGCTCTGGCGAGCGGTTGTTTCGAGGAGGTGAGGAGGAAAATGGAAACCGAATGAGTGACAATTTGCTAAATTCAGTGGAATAAAAGTTCAGTGCATGAATCATACCTCAGAGAGCCGACTGTAACTCCACTTGTTTAAAGCAGAGGCAGGAAATGTAAGGTTTCGTGTTGGGTGGAGTTCGTCTCGTGTCTCCAATATTTCATAAGACACATATTGTTCCCGGCGCTTTTTACAAGCATACTGTGCTTTTTTTTTCTTTTTTTTTTTACTCCTCCACATTAAATTTAAAATAGTTTTTAATTTCTCCACTGGGGAACGAAGAGCTCCTTCCTGCATGACATCCTCTCCGGTTGTACTTTACGTTGAGAGGGAGCCAAATTCAGGATGTCTCAACTATCCTGAGACAGGTTAATTTCCTTTATATACATTCTTTATTTCTTTTTATTCCACATCTACACTGTGAGGCTGCTCTGAGCCTGCTGACTGACATACAGCAGCTCATTTCCTTCCACACAGATAACCCCCCCCCCCCCCGAGAGCCTCCGAACAAACGAGCGACCTCCACGCTCAGTTATGAGTTTTCCCTCCTCAAACAATAGACATTGTGTGCGTCTCTATTGAAGCGACCGGGTGCGATGAAATGTTTAATCTCGTGAGACTCGGTTAGCAGGTGCGGGGCGCCGAGCGAGGGGCACAATGATTTCACCTCGGAGACCGAAGAGACGAGGTCGACTATGCTCCCATTGTGAGAGAGAGACACACAAAACACACGAGAATGCTCACACATACGTATTAAAGCTCTTCTCTGCTTTGTGCTTATTTGTGTTCCCATGTAGCATCACGGAAAATGGATATTGAACTCAGGAAAAGAATGTAGCAGGTAGGTTTCCACTGACTGTTAGGAGTGTTTTAACCTTCTCTCCTACAAACTATTAGTGCTTATAATCTTCTTAATCGTCTTATTAATGTCTTAATTGACTGATCATCGTTTCATCTAAAAGACGTATGAAAAAGCTGTGATTAATCACAATTTCCCAGAGTGACGTCTTAAAATTACTTATTTTGTCCAACCAAAAGTCAAAAAAACAGAAAAACGCTCTTCTTTACAATCGTACATGACAAAGGAAAGCCAATTCTTACATTTAAGAAGTTGAAACCAGAGTTAAACCCTTAAACCGTTAATCGACTAGTCGTAGCAGCTCGCTGAATGATGTAGAGTCAGAATCCCTTCATGCACCTTTGGTATATGTATTTGTAAAATCCAACAGATGTTCATCAACCTTTTTAAGAAATATCTCCATTAAAATGATCTGATGATGTATTTACTGTATTTACACCACAAGAAAAAAAAGTCTTACATTCAAGGCAAATTTCAAAAAAGGGGTTCAATGTCTCAACAAATCTGCTGCAACTGTACTCATCTTCACTTTTTTATTGGTCACATGTGAGTGAATTGTAACATGAGGTGAAAAATGAGACCTTATCCGTCTCTACTCGGTGGCCACAAGCCTGTGACTGATCCGTTTAAGATGTTCAGTGCTGCTGGGATTCTTTGTGAAAGACTCGGGTCAGACGGTCCAAAGAGTGCCTCGTCTCAGTGTCTCTTTCAGGGAGCAGCAGCAGCGAACGTTAGCCGAGAAGTGAAGCCCGCTAACAAACTAACGACACGACACAGAAGTTCCTCAGAGCCTCTTCAAGTGTCAGTGTCATGCACACCACTTCAAAATCATCAATAACACAAAACAAAGGAATTGAAAACATATCACCGGCCTGTGGGCTGATTTGGACTGAGGCTGTGGTGAATACATACTTGTACAACTAAATCCAGAAAGTAAACATGCGGGACAAACAACGAAGATGATTGAAAAAGTCTTGATTCTGAGCTTGTGTCTGAATACATTGTCCCACACTCCCAAACAAACCCTCCCTGGTCAAACTAATCACATTGCTTCACTCTCCCTCCCGACAGGAGGGGAGATTAGGACTGTGTGGGATCAGCAGCGAGCTGTGTGAACGCTGAAAAGCTCGCAGGTGGGAGATTGAATATTAAAACTCAGCAGCGGGCCGTGTGGAGCCCGCTGAGAGGAGATATGAGGGAGTGTTGTGTTGAGAAACAGCCGGGCCTCCCGATGTGTCGGTGAGGACTGTGTGTGGTGATGACGGGTCGTCAGGGAGGGAAAATCTGCGAGGACAGCAACAAAACAGATGTGTGTGTGTGTGTGTGTGTGTGAGAGAGGGAGAAGAGGAGTGTGTTTGTTCAAATATTAGATTCAGGTGTTCCTTTGTGCCAACATCTGCTGGTATACGACCCATTTTTCCTCAATGTTTGGGTTAAACATCGTACGAAACTCCATCTAAACATCTCTGCATTCTCAATAAAGCTCACACAACTTACAGCTTAACCACGAGTCACATGTGGGTTTCTAAATTTGTTCGACCTTTTAAATTAATTTCCTTTCCAGCTTCCTGCCAGCATCATAGTGAAACATCTAAAAGTGAAGCCACCGCCGATCGACCGCAGTGAATCTGTTTGGTTCGGCTCCAACGGACCGTTGAAGAAACGTCGAGGCAGTCGAACAGGAAAAACAGAAGTCCGTTCCAACAAACAGGATCTACAGAACAGCCTAATCTCAGGTCCTGAGGCAAATCTCCCGCTTCAAAATAGTTTGGCAGTGATTTCGATGCACATAAAGACACACGATCGTGACACTTCGAATCCGACGCGGCATCTGTGAAAACCCGTCTTTTGTTTTGGTGCCAAGACAAAGACTCTGGACTTCGTTACAAACAGATTCTCTGAATTTGTTCTGTATTAGCTTGTTTGGAAATCTGCGTTTCATAACGTGCAAATATAAAGAACGTAAACAGATGATTTTTTTTTTTTTTTTTTGTCACACATGTCTCAGTTTACTGTGGATTTCTCAGATTAATCTTATGATCTGATTCTGAACTGCAAACCTTTACGTTACTGGAACGGCCTGTCGAGTTGTGTGAACCAGGCTGGCTGGATTAGTTGTGAATAACACCTGAAAGATTTATCAGAATATGATTAAGATTGTGAAGAATCTGCAACAATCGAGAGAAAATAGAAATAATGAGAAGAATAAAATGTGAAATGAGGAGAAAAAGCACCCTCAGTGCCCGGTGATGATCTCCTGTATTACGTAACTGCATCAGCTGATAGTTAAACTCACGTTGCAGCATTTAAAGGAGCAGTCCTGCAGTTTGATGCTGCATGCCCATAAAGCTGAATGACTTGCAAAAAAAACAATTTGTTAATAAAGATCAAGACCGATGCAGCAGAGGCCGAAGACATCCTGACTTTTACTCTCAAACACGGTCAAGTTCTAAAAAAACAAAACAAAAAAAAAACCACACACGAGCCTGGATTCAATTTCTTTCAAACCCCACTAATGCAGGTTGTCTTTGGCTTTTAAGTTTCAAAACAAATATTATTTTTTTAATTATTTCTACACAATAACCCTTGAGAAATCTTCCCCAGAGACATGAACACATCATACTGTTCCTACAGGCTGAGTGAAACTCCTCATGATGAGTGAAAAGTGGGAAAAATGGCTGCGCATGTTGATTTCTGCTGGTTTGGTCCCTCAACTCGAACACTTATCATCCGCTGACACCACATTCTGCTCCGACTGTTCTCACCACGAAAGTCCTGAAGTCCCGCCAGTGTCAAATGTGACACTTTGCCTCGTTGTTCTCGGTGTGGGCTCCTAATCGTATAATAGTTAAAAGATGTGTTATGCAACATTTTAATGATGTTAGGAAACTGCATTATAAATAGACGGATTGTAGCGCCGACTGAGGAGCACGAGCCCGAGTTGCACAAGGCGAGCTAATCAGAACCACCGCTGCTGCACCGACTCCCAGGATGCAAGCTCATGAGTTCGCAGAGTGTTAAAACTAATCTGACTTACTGGACTGCAGATTTGTAGTATGAGAGGTCTTTGTAGGAACCGAACACAACAGCAGCCTCGATGTGACGTTATTCTATTCTCATCTCAATCTGCAGCTCAGTGCTTGTGGACAGAGATCCATCATGGGGTCGAGGAAAGTCATGTCGCAGATCGTCATCCTTCAAGACTCGCTGCCTATTTCTCAGCTTAATCTCATATGAAGAGGCGAAAAGTACTGATTTTTCTTTTCTCAAGATACTGTCGTGAATCAACCTCACTTTTCACAGTTGGTCCAAAAGATTTCAAAGATCAAAAAAGTCACCAGGAGTCTTCGAGGCTGAGTGCAGTAGGACTTCATCTGCAGGCAAAAAAAGAGAGCGGGATCAGACACAGACAAAGTCCCAAACTGACCAAAGTTTCACAGCATTAAGCACGATCTTTTAAGCCTGAAACAGACCACCGGCCGTCTGAAGTATTTGGGGAGACTCGGACGACTTCGGGAACAAATCTGTTTGGTGTGTTCAGCTGCATTGGAAGCTTTTGGGACAGTGTGGGCAGACGATTCAACTTACAAAGTCTGAGAACATTGGCTGTTGGCATGTCCAAGCCATTGGATGCTCTGATTGGTTGTGTGCTAGCTGTATGACCTTTCTGATTGGCGGTGTGCTAGCGAATCAGCGCAGTGTGTGGGAGGGGCAGAATACTGTGTGCACTGAACTCTATGGCGTGTACGCTTTGTTTTTCTATGCTCTCCGTTCCGTCATTTCCTGTTCCCATGTTTCGGATTTCTGGCACGAGACAAGAGCCACCCGATGTTAAGAAGTCCAGGCGGTGTGTTTCAATGCAACTTTTCTGCTGAACGGGTCAGACGAGGGGCAACGGAGTGGTCGGATAAAGGCAGCTGGCTGTTGGTTTGAGTCCGGGCGGTGAAAACTGTGAGCGTCCTCTCAGGCGTCATGGCCTCGACCAATCCTTATTCTTCTTTATTTCTGCTGACGCTGCTATTTTAATATGGAAAATCCCCGTTCTACCTTCTGTACCTGCGCGAATCGACCAGTTGCTCTTCACCACGCTTTGGGTTTTTTTGTTTTTTTTTTAAATAGGTGCTTTCGCTCCCTTTCCCAGTAGCAACTCTTTCACACTTATTACCCTTCATTTCTTACTTTTATCATTATAACAGTAATTATCAGCTACCATTAGTCACTCTCTACTTACTGTGGTTATTTTATACTACAATACTTGTCATGTTAAATGCCAGGTGTGAAGGTTTAAGTGTTTCCTTATCTCACATTGTGGTCCAATCTCAACATGCAGAGTCGGTAAACAGAGCTGGTGAACTTGCCAGTGAAACAAAGAGAGGCCGTGCTGTTGTTTGGAGTTAGAGATCCGATCACGATGTGAGCCGGAACAACCTTGAAATGTGTCCCTACTAATCTCGACCTTACGATTGCAATGCATACTTCTTGTATTTACTCCTGTTATGCTGTTTCAGCCTCATCCAGATAACGATCACCTGATAATACCTGGGGTCGCGGTGATGAAGCAGAGGAAACCCTCGCAAAAATTAAAATGTGCAGCTTTTCATCATGAAAGAAAAAGAAAAGCAAATATTTTCAGGCAGATTGAAAAAAAGAAAAAACTGTGCATACGTAACATTCAGAACTCAGTTAACTTTACAAGATTTACTAGATTATTGAGATCATTGATCTTTAAAGCTTAAAAAAAAAAAGTCTACAATTCAATGACATTTGGGCCAAACTCCATCTGCTGAGGAAGAACATGTGACACATCAGAAAGCTCCAGAACAGCTCCAGTACTTATGGACCTGGTGAGATTGTTTTAGCCGACCTATCGTGACGTTACGAGCTGCTGTTCTCTGTTCCACCCGGCGTGGTTTAAATTCCACCAATGAGGTTAAAACAGTGAACTGAGTAACGGTCCTGTTATCTGGTTTTCTCATTCGGGGGTCTTTTCCTTTCTCTGGAGGTGCGCGAGCAGGCCGAGTGCTGACTGACGGACGGAATTAAGAACGTGCAAACGCTCTGGCAGTCGTCCCCGCAGCGCCTCTTAACGTTTAATCAAAACCATGCTCGCCACTTGCACCAACACCCCCCCCCGCCCTTCCACCACAGCCTCCTCCAGTATTTCTTTTAACAGAAATTAAAGCAGTCCTCCCCACCCCCTCCTCCCTTTGTTGATATTTTGTCATGCAGTGGAAAGTTTACATAAAGGAGAGCCTGATCCCTGGAGCTCTCCCTCCAAATACCTGCAGGATGAAATCAAACTCCTATTTGAAACTTACATTATAAGTCTCTCCCGCCCCCCTTTTTCCCCTGAGCTCATCAGCTCAGTTCAGCTTTCCAACTCTCCAGGAGAGGATCAGCCGTCATCCCGTGGGCATCAGACTTCGACGCAGGTCTTAATTAATGCAAAGGGGAGTGGGGAGGAGGAAGGAGGGGGTTTTCATGGGAGAAGGCTGAGGCAATAAAGAGAGTTGCCAAGAGAGAAAATACAGGAAGCTGGACCAGGTAGGAGAGCGTGTAGATGGATGGATGATGCGTTCTTAAACGATGACGCATGAAGCTCGATTACTTGGCACCCTCGTCCTCCAGGACAGCGAAGGAGAAAATACAGTTGAGTGTACTCGTAAATTACCTTTCAAAAAGGACAGAGCGAATAAAACAAAAAAAAAACTAAATGGCGAGTTGTTTTTCTGTCATCTCGTCTGAAACCATCCGTGTCTCCATGTGTTGTAGCTATTAAAGTCACTGAAGGACTCTGTCAGTGTTTATTTCTGGTATTGGGGTTATAAATGTTTCTGTTTGGGATTCAGATCATAACTGTTTGATTTTCATACCAACCGCAGACAAACAAGTTAGAACCTGCGCTGAAAGGAAACGAGCTGTGAAAGAAACAGAATCACACTGAAAACACTGGAAAACAATGAGCTTCATGAGGGGAAATAATCATCTTACTCTTCCTCATCAAGACACAGACGGTGAGCAGAGCTGCCAACAAGGTCCAGACCACTAAATCACTGAAGGTTTCTGTCTTAACCTCAGACTTTAAAAAGGAATAAGTCAACATTTTTGGGGTCATAAGTTGCCAAAAACAATATATTGTGTTATAAATATTATAGCTGCGGGTCATAACTTTGCATTTACTTATGAAGATAAGAAAATAATAACACGAGTCTCAGCCGTCTGAGCCAAAACAGCAGCTGTAGCTCAGGAGGGAGAAAAGGTCATCTAGTAATCAGAGGGTCGCTGGTTCCAATCTCTGGCTCCCTCAGCTGCATGCCAAAGTGCCCTTGAGCAAGATGCTGAACCCAAAATTGCTCCTGATGAGCAGTCGGCACCTTGTATGCATCAGTGTATGAATGTGACAGGGGTTGTAAAGGACTTTCAGTGGTCTGTAGACTAGAAAAGCACCATAGAAATACAACTCCATTCATCAAATGTGTATTCTGCTAACATACCTTTCACAATAAAAGCCCAAGACACACGAGCATGCTCTGCCTAACTACTAACATGAATTCACTTGACCGTTTTAGTAACAGGCTGCTGAGTATCTTATAAAATCAACACATAAATATTATATAAATATGTTTTTAATTGTCACACTACTCATTGTTAGTATCCTCCTTTCTGACATTATTTGTGATTAATAGTATGTCAACACAATCTAAAGTGTGTGGGCGGTGTGGGAACCTGTGGTCGAGGCCTGCAGGAGAGACTGTGAATATTTAGTGGGCCGCGTAACCAAGAAGTGAAACAGGAAGCTGGGAAAAACTTTTACAGCACATGAGCCCGGCGGAAAAAAATAAATCATCTGCCTGACAGCAACTGTAGAGCTCAGCTGTTAAAATATTAACTCACTTGTTTCATTGGAAAAGTGTAAAAACTGCAGTTAATGGAGGGTTATATGTTGAGCTACTGGCTTTAGCTAACGCACTAGCATTCATAATTTTTTTTTAAATTTTTTACCAGACAGACACGAGAGATGTGTCAGTCTACTCAACTCTTCAGAAGAAGGCGAACAAGCGTATCATGTTGAACTTTTCTTTTAAATTTAAGCCGCCTGAAGACGATCAGAGAAAAAGGAAAATAGGACTTGACTCCTGAAAAAAAAAAAACGAACATCCAGAGACTGTGCTGGATGTATCCGATACCAAACAGGGAAAAAAAGGACGCCAACAAATTGAATTTTACTCTGAGGAAGCTTTCCTGATGTAGCCGCTCGCCAAAAAAATAAAAACCCCTGATGAAGACCCACGTCTGGCTTACAGCGGGGCATGTGAAAACGCCTGTGAGCGAGTGTTTCTACTGTGATTTAATATTCTTTTTATTCAGTTAGGGCTCCACTAGATTCAGACAGACATGGATATTCAATACAGGGCAGCTAAAAGTAAAAAAAAAAAAAACAAGGTGCAACTGTGTGTAAACTGTGTAAAAGGCAGTGGCGAACAGTAGAAGCAGTTAAAACCATACAGGAATGTTTCTGGGATTAATAAAAATGAAAAGAGCGCAGCGAACTGAGCCGCTGTGTTTGATGGAGTGAAGCGGTTTTCCACTGAGTATTCCTGCCGTAAATCCAAGGTGTAAACGCTGATGGATTTACAGCCGCCCTGCCCGGCGATCCAAGGCTCTTGTCGTAATTTGTTCGTCTGAATGAAGGTTTTATTCAGCGATGACGAAACAATTCCTGGGTCTGCAGCCGATTCCTGTAAAATTTATACCCCATAATCTAAAACTCATATTTCTGTTTCCTTCGACTTCATATCCATACGTTTTTTGGGGGGTTTTTTTTACAGCTGCTTTGGGGTTGGGCACTTTTCCCTGTTGGATTATTTCCTCAGTTTTTCCCTCCTAAACTTTGTGGCAACCATTCAGGTTTGGAGGGCTTCCTGTAACTCATGTTCACTTTGTGGGGAAAAAAGATGAGAGCACTTCAGCCACTGACTCCGAATATGAGTTCATGTGTGTGTGTTTGCAGTTTTACTGTATATATAAACATAAACAGTCCTCTTCAAGGCTCGCCACTGTTAGTGCCTGAGGCCAGAGACGTCATCTGTCTGTGATTTAAACTGAGACGAGGAGAACAAAGCTGCAGAACAAACAAGAAGGCGAAACTGCTAAATAGGATTTTTCCTTTTTCCAGGGTTATTTTGTCATGTTATATGTTACATCAGCGACTCGACGTGGCTCCTTGTTTACTGTAAGTAATCACATTACCTCACATCTTAATCAAAAGTACGGTTACTGTTGTTTTTGTCACCACAGAACTATATATATGTAGATAATACTGAGTATGGGGTGTGTCAGTTGCTTTGCTGAGTCCAGACCTGCGGATCGATTTCAATCCGCAAGACGGAGTCGAGACGCAGTCGACCCCCGTGGAGGCAAACAGCCGGGTCAAGCCGTCACATGACCCCAACAACCTGAACCAGACAGGCGGTGTGACGAACAGCCACCCTTCACCACCAGCGGCACCTCGACCCCCAAGTTTCTGACAGGACCCCCGCACACGGCCACCCGCTTCAAAAAAGAGGGAGACCCCGTTTCCCACCGCAGTCACCTTTCACATCTGAGTAAATTGTTTAGAGGATGTTAAGCATGTGTTTATATAAGGATAGTGTCTGTTCATATGGAGCATTGTAATCTTGATCCAGTATTAAAATTAATCCGAGATGTGAGATGATATTTCATAATTAATTAAAGATGGTAAAATGCTAACTTTAGCTGACAACACGGTGGTTTACTTTGACAGTGTTGCCTGATGACTCAGTGGTGAAATGTTTATACGACATGCAACCTGTAAAAAAGCAATATGATATCATCCCTGGCCGCTTTGTGAACATGGTTTATTGATATATGGAGCACTCTCACGTCTGTGCATGAAGTATGGTGCTAGAAGCAATATCACTTGTAAAATGTATAATCTGCAATAAAAAAATAATAGAGATTAACTGTTTACATTATCCGAGGTTAGAGGAGAAGGGCCTTTTTATCAGCCCTACATGCTTGACTCTTGTTTTAAGTTGTTCCTCGTCTTAAATACAAGAGATGGCAGCTTCTGATGCGCTGCTGAGCTGTGAACCGCGTCCTGGGCTCGCTCTCTTTAAACTGTCTTATACCGCTGCTATACCAGAATCAGTGTGCTGCTAAATAAGATGTAGACTGACAATAAAGGTGCATTGTGGCGTGGCATGTCGTATCGTATCGTATCGTATCGTATCGTATCGTATCGTATCACATCACATCACATCGCTTGTCATGGTAGCCAGACATCAAGACAGAGGAAAACTCTGGATACATGATGCGATTAACTTCATTTTGCTTACTCTACCTCCTTTTTTTTTAATATCAGGATCAAACGCAGAGTGGATTCTGACGGATGACCAATTTAAAAGCATTTTTCAGAGACATTTGAAACCAAGGCTGTTCTCAATCCTGGTGATGTGATGTGGAAAACTTAAAGTAAAAAAAAAAACACGCACACAAAGAACAGTGTGTGTATTGTAGTAACACATGTATTTAAACAAATTGGATATCATATATATGGGCGTGTGAAGGTGTGAATGCAAAGCCTGCTGGGTAACTGACAAGAAAAGAAAACAAACTTCACATTTTACTGGCTGCTGTTAATAACGAAGACTCCCACCGCCGTCAGTCCCGTCACGCCTCGTCTGCAGCTCAGAATGTGACGGTAACACGCCCCCGATTTCCCACACAGACCGGGTCACAGGTCTCTCACCCTCCTAAACACACACAGACACCAAAACCTCTTCCATCACCAGTCGTCATCGCGCAGTTAGTTACAGGCGCTATTCATATATGAGCGTCCGTCAGAAGATCGGTTTTGTTTTATCTTTAAAGCTACACCTTTCCATCGATCGTCTGCCTCTGTCAAAATCTGAAGCCAATCATAACAAATGCTCCCTCTATAAACTGACAAGAAACGCCTGTGTGGCTGATTTACAAGAAACTGGTCTGTACCCACAAGGTTCAAGGTTATCATTATCGTCCCGCGGAGGGGAAATTTGTTACGTAGCGAGACAGAACGCTAACCGACGACATCATCATCATCAGTCAAAACAGCAACAATAATTAGTCACATAACCGGTGCTGGGAAAGAGAATTCATGCAAAGATAAAGAAAGCAGCCAGAGTGCTAATTGCTATAAAGTACATCAACAGCATGATGAGAAGTGGTGAACAGGTGCTGTAAGCTTGAAGTCGCAGGGCTGCAGCTCAAACTCCCTCTGGAGCGGATGTTCCTGGCGGACTGATAACTTCAGCTCTCCTGTTATAGATGATCAGAGCTCGGCCCGACTCCTCCGAGATCTGATCTCAAGATCAGTCAAGACGTTCTGGTGCAACATCCCCTTTATCTCAGATCTGTTCTTCTCATGTGAGGGCCAGCTCTGAGAGCATGGTTTACTCACACTAATCAATGAGCCAATGCAGTCACGTAATTCGAGTTCTTCTGGATCCTCGTGGATTACTGATGTAAGGAAAATATGATTTATATGAATGTTGCTGGGGTTCAAACCTGCGTCATTACGGACACATTTTTCCAGACAGCTAAAGCTCCACCGCCCTGCTGTTTGTGCATGTCTCCTTCATGTGATGTCTTTATGGCGTTAAAATCTTTCTACGTGCTTATAACATCAAACTGCTCATTGTAACTTTGGCAGCATCAAGTACCGACTGTGATGTGTTTCTGTGACACGCTGACCATGTTGTTCCAAGTTAATGCGTCTATTAAATGCTTGGATAGCGTCAGCGTGGCGCTTGCAACATAAATATGTATTTTTGGTCATTCAGTCCGACACTTTCCTCCTTCCAGAGAGACTGAATGTTCGATTGCCAATAACTCCTAAAATAGCATTTTTAACACAACTTGATCATTTTGGCAAAGCAGCCACATGCATGATGGACCTTCACTGTACAGTCAAGAAAACTACTTGGTTACACAATCACTATTTTTGTTATGTTATGTAGGCTACATGTCTTAAGTTGTCTATCTTACAAAAGTTAAAATAACTTGCTGTTAACTTTTGGTTTCACCCAGGACACGAACGGTGGCCTCTTGTCTCCTACTGAGGTATATTTTGTCTTTCTTAAAAACATCACCTGACTTCCTTCTGTGCTGCAGTAACAATGACTACAGCAACTGGACGTTGTTTTCTCAGAAAAGGAAAGTAAATATGGGTCATAAAAATCTGCTTTAACAGTCTAACTGTATGGTGTTTTTTCTAATGAGGACGACCGACTGGTCCGTTGGCCTGTCGATCCTTCGCTCGGTCCAGACTGAAACATCTCGATAGAGATGAGCTGTGGACGACGAGTCCTGCAGACTTTGGCGATCCGCTGATTTTTCCTCTGGCACCACCAGGAGGCTGGTCTGGCTCCATGTACTGGATGGTTTGGCACAGACAGTCGTGCCCTCCTTAAAACAACTGATGTAACTTTGATTTATCAGTTTCACTTTTTCCAGCACTTTTTTTCTGCAAAACACATTCCCATCAAACTCTGCTGTACTTTGTTTGCTACACGCTAAACTAAAATGGTCATTATGAAAAACCAGAGCAGCTAAACGTCAGCATGTTAACATTAGCATTTAGCTCAAACTGCCACATTTTGCTTGAAATACAACCTTGGAGCTGCTGCTGTAGCTGTACAGATCCTATTTAGAGCGTCATATTAGCATCACACGAGCATTAAACTCCAGATGTGGAAAATCTGCTACAGGAGGATCAGCAACACATCATCAGCATCACCATCAGTGGGTAAAAGTGCCTTTGTCGTTGAGTAATGATATTGTGAGGTGCTCCAGGCATTCAGCCCCACCCAGCTGGATCTACAGGGCATTAAAAAAGGTCTGTCGGTGTTTTGACTCAGGTCTGGTATGAGGCTGAAGGTCCAGGAGGACTTTGCTGACGGTTCTGTTTATGCAGACAGATTGCAAGAGAATCACAGAACAGGAAATTTGAGTCATGTGTTCTGCGAAAACTAATAAATCGTCTTCAGATTTCATTTTTGGATCGGTCTCCTCGTCTTCATCTCTCTCTTCATCTGAACTACAAACAAGATTTATACTGCAACCCTGCAGCCTCCTACACTGTGTGGCGGCAGCGATGGAAAAACAAATATTTTCTCTACTTTCTCCGCTTCTTTATCTTCCCCCGAGCTCACACAAGACATACACTTCAACACCTCGTCCCTCAAACTCAAAGTGAGACCCTCGCTCTATAAAAACTTGGCGAGGTAGTCATTTCAGACGTATTTCTTGCCAAGTCAGCATGCAGCCTTGATTAAGCACACACTGAAGTTGTTGTTTTTTTTTTTGTGGAGTCATCCCTGAACACAAATGGCTGATTGTCTGTGCGACTCCTCCAAACGCTGTGAGGAAACGCTCTGCGGCGTCCTCGGCTCCGCAGGCGTCGCCCTGAACATCACTGCGTTTGCGGAAAACACGCACATATCTGCAAAACAGTAATTTTCTCTTTCATGCTCGAAACTGTTCGAAACCACGTTGTGAAATTTACTACATGCGATGACAGTGGTTTCATAGACTTTGAGCATATTTCTGTGATTCGTATTTTTTTTTTTTATTGCTGTAATTTAAGAAGATGTGTGGCAGAGAGAAGTGCTCACACACACACAAAGTCTTCACCTCAGTACTTTTTCAAGAAATGTTAAATCAGGACGCTGTAAACGACGGTCAAGAAACACAAGCCACCATCCACTTTAAATACGTTTCTCTTGTCAGCTCAAAAGTAAAAGTGTGCCTTATTATTAGAGAAAACATGAGCTGTTAACTGGCAAAGCACCAAACCATCTATAATCTTTTCCATAAGCCTTTCCCACTGCCACTAACAGCTGAGAGGTCGAGGCCACACCACCTGCAGGGTCGTCCTTCTGGTATTTTGTGAGCTATTCTAAAAGAAAAGGATCAAAAGGTGAGGAGGGTGGCCGTCCTCTCCACATGTGGAATGATCAGGAAGAAACAAACGTTCCACTATTTTTATCTTTTAAAACAAGCTGCAGAGACGACATGAGCCTGACGGAACTGTTTTCTTGGAAAATCACTTAAAGAAAACATCAATCTGACAGACCCGTCAACCTTCATACTCCCCAACCGATCGTCTGATCTCATCTGCTGCACTGCTGCAAAAACAACACAGCGCCTTAAATTGGCAACATTACAGCAATGGCCCCTAAAATTAGGACAATTTGGGAGAAATAGTCGGGGCTAAAAATTACTTAACGACAGCAATGAATTTGCAGTTCGTGTCCGAACAGATTGGTTTTGATGTGTAGCCTTCACGTCACACGAGGAGCTGGAAATGGAGACATGGCTCCGCTTTTACAGGATGGAGCAAAAACATTAAAGACTGATGACAAGGAAAGTTTCCTTTGACAAGTGATGGTAACACATTGTACATAATGTTCCTCCTACAGAAATAGTTTGGAGACATTATTCACTTTCGTGCTGAGAGATGATAAGAGTGAAAGCACTTATGTCTCGACAGCTAAGTATGACACAAATAGTCCTGCCTGCAGCCAGTTAGCTTAGCTTAGCATAAATACAGGTAAAGTGGGGAAATAACTTTCTCGGCTGTGCCCTAAATTAACAAAATCCCGACCTCATGACTCCCAAAACAACATTTATCACATGAACGCTGCAGCACACCAGCGTAAAGCACACTGGACATTCATCGTCCAGCAGCAGCAGCATGGTTGGGTTTAAGCACTAAAACTGTTTGGTTTTGTTTTAGGGTTGGATTGTTTGGGACACAAACTACTTTTTGTTGCTCTCCTTCTAATTCAGGATGTTATGATGGTACAGGGATCAGTGGCAATGGACAATGATGGCCCAACTCTGTTAGGTTAAGGAGAAGATTATGATTTGGGTTAAAATAATTTACTTTTGGTCTCACACAGGTTGATGATAGGTCGCTGCTAGTTGTGGTTTTAAGTCCTGATAGGTAGATTTCGATACCTTTGGACAACGTAGGTATCCGTCCCCCCCCCGCTCTCAGTTTTTTATGCTAAGCTTGCCAAATCTTTGCTGGATGCAGCTTCATATTTCTACATCACTGTTTCCATTTTACTCTCAGAAAAGAAAGCCAACAAGTTTTCAAGTCTTAATATATTACAAATTATTCCTGTAATCATCGCCATGTCACCATGGAGGACTCTGGTGTTAAAGTCTCGAGGATGTGAAATTTAATATATGTCAAGTATATTAAATAACGATTAACAGATGACGGGTATTAAAAAGTCATTCTGTTGTGGGTTTTTTCACAGCGGTGGTGTTATCCCCAAGAATGTTGACCACTGCTACCAGATATCTGATTAAACAAGTGGTTTTGAAGAGGTTTGAGTCCGCCTGACTCTGCGGAAGTGCTCTTGAGCGTGACGCGGAGTACAACTGATTCTCTGTTACCCGGCTGATATGTTGATCTTGCTGTGGGGTATGATGTCTTTCACTGGCACAGAAACCAGGTCATCACATTAAAAACTGTTTCTCTTCAGTGAAAACATGGCGGTGACACCTTCAGTACGTCCCAGAGGAGACAGAACAGGCGTCTCCACGACAGCTTTAGTTTATTAGCGTTTCTGAAGACGAGACAGACACACCGAGGAGAGGACGGGAATAACAGAACAGCCGATGACAGCTTTTTGTTTCATCTCGTCTTCCCGTCATCCTTTATCTGTTCATTTATGGATTTGAGTTGACAGGACGTGTCAACGCGATGCCACAGGCATTCAAGGATGGCACGGAGACAGAGTTTTTAACTCTACGTACGAACGGGAACGATAAAGAGACGAGCAACACGAGACGGATGAGTCAGTTGTGGTTGAACGGCCGGAACGGAAAAGCCGAGAACAAAGCTAAAGAAAAAATGGGAAGAGGATAATTTCACATTGTGTGTGACAATTTTTGATGCCACTGGAATTAGAAGCAGAAAGCAAAGACAAAGAAAAGATTAGATATGAGAGGAAGAGGAAGATTGAGATAAGTATTTAGTGAGAGACAAGAAGAAAAGGGAAGGGGGGGTAAAACAGAACAATCGGACATATTGTTACCACATGACAAGACTCTCTGCTGACAAGGGAAAAATATTAGATTTCTCTTAAAAGTGCAAAGTAAAATATTCCCCTGACTGTTTGGAGTGACTTCAAAAAGTGTTTATGTGCGTGTGTATTCACTGTGGGTTAGCGTGCATGCAAGTAAAGACAGCTGCCAAGCCAGCGACCACTGGTCAAGATGATGTTTCAACATTTTTTAAGCACCAAAACACTGGATGCCTTTGATGGCCGACCACAGTTTCAGACGCTATTTTAAAACGCGTAAACCTGAAACCCCTGGATATTTTAAAACGAGATAATGGGACAATCTGCGGCCGTGTTTGTGGTGACGGAACCAGGAAAGCCGAAACGCGATCTTTTTCTAACCCCGACGAGGTTCAAGGTGATTAACTCCTTCATGCCATACAAACACAAAAACAAAAAAAACACCCAGGAAATAATCCTGTAGTGCATCTTTTGAATTTTCAAGACAGCAGCTTCACATTTAAAGTTCGACATCGGGTTAACACAGTCCATCAGCTTTGACTGTGTGTGAGCAGCAAGCATCAAGGATGTAAACACAGAGTCCATCTCTCCAGCGCTGTGTCGGCTCGGACCACAGTCTGTTCGTTGGGTGCAACAGCTTGATCCAGGATGTCAGGGTGGAGACAGGTGTCTGTAAAGATGTGGACACAACTGTCTCTGATTTCCCGTTGCTTGGACGGCCTGAGTGACATTAAGTCTATTTCATTTATTTCATTTTCACGCGACCAGACATCAGACAGGAGCAGCTGGTAAAGGCCCGGATTATGGAAGGAAGGAAGTCGTGGGCAGTGATTATATCAAATGTTTTCTTCTCCAATGCTTGTGAATGTTTTTCTGTCACATGTAAGACTCGCTGCGGCAATCAAGCCGAAACAACTAACAGTTAAAAAAACAGAAATGTAGCTAAACTGGAGGGAGCTTCCGGTCGGCGCATCTGCATGTGTCGCCGCCGCCGCCGAGTGGTTTCTGTGCCACATTTAAGTTTCAGCATTTCTGTGGCGCGCTGAAATGAAGCTTGCATTGCCGACATTCACTCTGGTGATTGTGCTGGCAGACTAGATTACATGACTTGTGGAAGAACGCTGACTGAAGCAGAGAATTACAGGAAAAGCTGAAAGAAGAGCCAAGAAAAAAAGTCCAATCCTCATCCACAGAACAACCGGAATGCTTTGAACTTTACAGGTTGATACCAGAGTATCCGAGATGTCGATGAGAATAAACAGTAGTTTCCTTTGTGCAGCGCGGCTGACGCGCTTCGCCACACTGACATTAGATTAATATTATCTGTCACCATCGTCTCTGTGTTCTTTTTCTTCTATACAGAGATGTGTAAATAAATTGCAGCCTCAGGGCATCGCAGTAGGTCGAGTTTCTTTCATCCCGGCGCTGGAATGAAACAAGTATGTTTTTCCCCCACATACAGGGCAAACTACAGAGACCACCAATGCTGTTTAACTTGGCTTCCTTTCAATGAGACTGAACCTTTAACAGAGCAGGACACGCACTCC
Organism: Acanthopagrus latus; assembly: GCF_904848185.1. Taxonomy (NCBI): domain Eukaryota; kingdom Metazoa; phylum Chordata; class Actinopteri; order Spariformes; family Sparidae; genus Acanthopagrus; species Acanthopagrus latus. Next base: position 5,125,326 of record NC_051039.1, on the reverse strand, counting down.
AACACGTTCATGTTTGTCCCCCGCCTGAAGAAAATATCCACCGGATTTGTTTCACAAGCTGCAAAAGATTTTCCCCATTTGTGTGAGCGGCTCGCTAACAGGATGCTGACAAGTACACAGTGACAGGGAGACAGTGCGACAGCCAGAGATTCACATTTGTTGAAAAGATGTTTTCTCTGGGAAATCTGGAGGCCTGTGGGTTTTGTGTGAAGCGCAGATGGTTCTCAATAGATTCACATTGCACCAGATTGTGCACAACTTAAAACAACCGCACACACTTCGCACTGCATAAGTATGAAAAACACACATAAAAACTTGAAGATCTGATGTGTTTGATTACTTAAAAGCAGCATCTGGTCTTCAGAGGGTAACCATTGTTGTTATTACTGCTCCTCGGTACCAGCACACAGCTTGACAACCCTTAAAAGGGCAATTATTGACTAAACATTAGTTAGTATTGTCTCCTTTTTCAGACAGGAAACCAGAGTTTCATGTCCCGATGCAGGACGAATCAGTTAATTTGGTGGAGTGGACTGCACTCTCTTTGCAACTTAGATGAAGGATCCCCTGAAAATGTGGTTGAATATCCGTTTAAAAGCTCACGTGGGCGCTGGAGCTGATCCAAGCCAACACTGGACGAGCGGTGGGTCTAAACACTGGGCAGATCACCAGTTTATCGCAGGACTGAGCCTCATTCCCAGATCGTCAAATACCAAACGGCTCAGGCAAAGTGGTCAGAGGCCTTCCCAAAGCATCAGTACCTGAGGACATGAAAATTAGACTCAACAATCAAAGTCCTATTCAATGTTTAACCTACAAATGTGCTTCAACAGGACTGTGTGAGTGTGTGATTGTTGAGGCTCATACCCAGCTCATCAAAAACTGAGTCTTTAGGCTTAAATTTGGACCAAATGTCAACAAAAAGCATCTGTATTTGATGACTTTAGGAATGAGTCTCCACAATAAACTTTCTCCAGAGTCGACGGCCCCAAAAATAGGGTATTAAATCATTTAAAAACATACTCTTAATCAGACTTTGTCAAACTTTTTCACATCAAGGACCCCTAAACTGCCATAAATTAGACCAAAGAGCCCCAATTTGAGAAGACTTCGTCCCAGAGTCCACATCTGATAAGAATTTCCCTTTTCATATTTTCCATTATAGAAGTTTATGAAACCCATGACCAAAGTAAGTCATTCTGAAAGATTTATGTATAAATTCTATGTTGGCGGGCGAATATAACTGTGCACATGCATACGTCTCCATAAACCAGGCTCATGTAAACCTCACAGAGTTCATAATGGAGACATTTTAAAGTTGACAGATCATGTGGGGGAAGAAATCTGGGCACACATTCTCGAAAACCTCGCAGACTTCACATCCATCTCTTCACATGTTCTCTTCACGCTCTCCTGTTGATAATTATTCCGCTGCGAGTTCCTTCTCTTTGTAGCATTAAGCTCGATGTCAAGGCAAGTTCGTCCAGCAGTTTTCTGCTGAAAACTGAAGAAAACACAAAAGACCACACGCCAAAACAGCAAAAATTACAATCTGACCATGAAGTACAACTTGTTAAAGCCTCAGTTTTTCTCTTCTTGTGTTTTTGTTCTTTTCTCCCTGCCTCCAACCTTTTCCCATATTTTTTCTTCCCTCTGTGTTCTTTGTCACTGTCTCCCCGTCTTATCTCCCTCCGTCTCCATCAACAAACCTGGTATATTTTTCTGACTCAGCTCCGTCTCTGCTCCACTCACTTCCAGCCGGACTCTGTGTCCTGAGGTTGTTGATGCTGACTGGTAATGGCTTCTCCAGCCTGAGCATTATTCTCAATGTGCTGTGAAACCACTGGCCAAAGACAACAGCGGGCCCCGCAAGCTTCCCAAATCGTCACTTTGATCATTGCGAGGGCCTCAGCCTTAATGGCCACTAAATGCTGTGGCATGGAAAAACTTTTGGCGTCGGGCCGACGGTTTGATCCTCGCAGAAGCGAAGAGTACCAACTCTGCTGGATGGAGAAACTGTGGTGTTGTAACCATGTCCTGTTTTTTGGCCTGACTTTTTCCAGGAACACGATCTGCTATGTGCGCGCTTGTTTTGAGCATTGCTTCATAAAGTCTTGGACAACTGGAAGCAGCACAGCGCACCACAGTTTCCCCACCAACTTTTCCCTGGAGAAACTGAAGGTTAAAGGCGACACTCGGCGCATCATGTATCATTGAAAACTTTGTGTGATTAACCTTCGAGGTGGCGCCACTTTCCAGCCTTCTTCGTCTGTTTCCACCCGTTCTAATTTCCTCCATCTTCCAGAGAACTCTTGAACTCTTTTTTTTTATTTGTCTACCTTTGAGATGATCTGTAAACTGTTAATCAGTAGCGTGTGTTTCTTGGAGGAGTTTGGTGAAAAAGCCTTCACACGCAGATGTTGATCAATCTCGGACTGCACGCAATGTGAAGCTGTTGAGCAACCCCACAGTGAGAAGTGGACATCTTGAGCCAGCGCTGGACACATGCGAGTAGTTTAAATTGCTCCTGGCAGAGAAAAACAAAAACAGAGCCGAGCCAGAGTGAGCGAAGGACACTTCTTCATCTAATAAAGTGCTGAGTAAGTCCGAGGAGCGCTGGCTCGTAAAGATGACACATGACAAGAGGGACTGAGCAGAGAGGGTTTTTTTTTTTATTTTTATTTTCACTGGAACTCGACTGGTTCTTCTCGGATTATTTGCTTTAATAACACGGGCGAAGTGATGCAGAGGCTTTCTCCTCACAGCGCCCTCTTTCTCTCTACATCTCTACAGGCTACACCCAGTCCATCCGTCTCATCCCTCCACTCTCCCTAAACGTTTCCATATCACACTTTTCTCCTCCAAGTTTTGTCACTGGAGGAGAAATGTGTCAAACTGCATCTCGTGTGTTAACCTCGACTCTTCAGCATTGAGCCCTCTGCTCTCAGTGACAGGAGGCAGTGTGACGTTCACGTAGGCGTGGAGCTCTCAACACTTTCAGGGTCGGTTCCAGCAGTCAGCAGGGACATTTTCTAACTTGGCACTACTGGATCAGCACTTCTGTCATTTCAACACTTGAGATATTTAACGACTATTAGACGGATCGTCACGAATTATAGCACAGACGCTCATTGTCCCAGGAGGATGAAATGACTTATAATGACCTAAAGTTGCTTTAAAATACACTCTTGTTCTCCTCGTCGTGATAGACTGTGGAGGGCAGTTTATTCTACATCGGAGGACATTATACTCGAAGCAGATTTAGTCCCGAGTTGGGTTGAAATATTACACAGCTAGCTGTTTATTGGTCAGCTGAGTGGTTCCCTGCTGACAGGGGAGGCACGTATCATCACAACCACCAAGAGAAGACTCGGCAGTAAAGAATAAAAGGCCAGCAGGGGAGGCGACTTGTAATTCCCACTCTCCCATTTCACCAATAATTCTGAGCACAGCGTTCGCCCCTTTCACAACACACTACTTTGTCTTTATTGACCTGGGAAAGTTTGCAGGGGAGGTGTTCAGCGACTCCAGTGTTTTGAAAGGGAGGGAGATATCAATTGCAATCCTCCAAAGTGATAAAAGGCAGCATGTCTTCATACCTGAACAACTTATACGAACATGAGGTGGACTGGACTGATTCTTCACATGTTGGATTCAGGAAAAGATCTTTGAGGTTCGAGTTCAAATAAGTGAGTTTTTAACGTAAAAAAACAGTCATCACAGACGTTTGAGTTAAAGTCCTTTGCTTAATTGTCCAAACCACCGACCCCATCCTCCTCTTTTTGTGGACTTTTGTGCTCCTATAGTAAATCACCTGATTTCCTCCACCACTCGCATCATAATTACTCAATGATAGCTTAAAGCTTTGAGATAAACTGTAAATATGGATCTCACCAAGCTGCTTGCAGACTGTTCCTCCACTGAGACACAGATTGATTTGCAGCCTTAAACAGTTTTGTTCCTTGGATGTCTGATGAATTACTCATTAGCCATTTTTCCATCAACATATTTTGAAAACCTGTTAACGCACTTAATTTTTAATACACACGATTGACAGCCGTTTCTCCTGCCGGCAGATTAAAAGTCCTCTCAATCCTTCAACACCAGCTCTTTGAATGTGCTGGTTCTGACTTTGGCGACTTTTTCTCCAAACAGATCTCTTACAAGTCTCCCCAAATACTTCAGATGGCCACCGGTTGGCCCGGTGTGCTTCAGGCTTTATACATATCACCTCAGCGCATCTATTTAAAAGTGTCACTGCAGTTTGTGATGGTGTTTTTTCTGTAATTATTACTCAGAGATGAGCAGCAGACAGCACAGAAACCTTCCCTGCAGTTCATCACAGTTGATGGTCCTTTAAACTTTACTGATGCAACATTAAGTACCGTCCAGCTTGTCCATCAACACAAAAAGAGCTGTACACTATAAAATCATGAGGTTATTATGAAGACCGGCTGTACGTGTCATCAGAAAAGAGCAGATTAGCAGCATTGGACGGCACGGAGGGAAAAGTGCTCCTGAACACAAACCCTCTCCTCCCCTCACAGCACTTCACAGTGGAAACGTTGCATCACTGCCTCTCCCTCGGTATCTTCGTCAGAATAAAGCACAAAAGTCAAAGTTCTGCTTCTGACCGTGTGCGGTTTGTTTGCTCAGTTACTCCCATCTGATGAGGTCATCACTCTGCGTCAGGTTGGCGGCGCGCTGGGTGCCGTCCCGCAGCTGTGGAGCATCAGGCTGGAAATCCCCTCGTTCTCAGTCCTGGGCCTCCGAATGTGTACATATGGACACGAACGTACAGTGTGTGTGTGTGTGTGTGTGTGTGTGTGTGTGTGTGTGTGTGTGTGTGTGCACGCGTGAGGCCGGCATGTGCCTGTTGAGCTTGGCTGCCGCCGTGTGTATTTAGGTGCTGGCTTTCGTGGTCGAGGTATTTGCGAGTGTTTTATTCGGCGTGTTTGTGCGAGTGTGTCGGCGTGTTTGTGTGCTTCGAGTTCTGGATTCTCTCAGCCCATGTGGGCCCGGCATGTGGTTGTGTGTGTGGCCCGCTGAGAGGAGGCGTGTGGCATGAAAATGTGTGCGGAGGAGAGAGAGAGAGAGTCCAGAGGAGTACAAAGCGAGGCTTGTGTTAACTTTCATAACCGTGTTATCATTTTTCTACCTCCCCAGCATGTGTGCGTGTGTGTGTGTGTGTGTGAGGGTAATAGAGAGAAAATGAGGACAAAGCCTGTTTGTAAAATAAATGTTCCTAACTTTCTTCCTCGGCTTCCTTCCTTCCCTCCATCCTCCTTATCGTGCTCAGTTTCACCCCGGCGCCCCCGCACACGTTCATACGCTGGCTCAGTGTTTACACTTGGACCCACGGAGCCGGTTTCTGCCCCCTCACCTCCTGATCCCTCTCCTCTCTCTGCGTCCTCGTATTCCTTCACTTTTGCCCTCCTTTTCTTCTTCTGCTCCCACTAAAACTCCGCTGCACTCCCCTGGACTGGAAAGTCGTCCCGCTCCCCCTCGAGCTACGACGCCCACGCTTTCCCCACAGAAAAACCCTCCACGCTCGCACTCACACATCATAAACACCATTTGTCTCTCGTTAGTGAGCTCGCTCCTCTCAGCCACCTCTCCCTGTGATTCACCACAGTGGTGGACGAGCGGCGATGGAGATGGTGGAGGTGGGGGGAGCTGAGGGGCTCCGACAGGAAGTTGTCTTTCAAATTCAAATCTGTTTTATAAAGTGGCTCGTTTTTTTGTTTCCGTTATTCCGTCTGCATCTGTTCGTGCCAAACTCTGCTTGTGTTCACGCTGCACTTCCCTTTCAGTCGACCGCGTGTCAATCAAACACCGTGGGTGGTAATACTGTAGGACGTCTCGTTCCTCCGTTTGAGTGTCCGTGAGAAGAGGCTGGACGGCTGCGACCGCTCACGCTACTTCTAAAAATATCCAAATATTATGTCAAACCACATGAGTGCTCTCGTTTTAACCCCTGGGGATTGTCTTCGCTCCTTTCATTTACTGTCTTATGGTGGAATCACGTCTTTCTTTTAGGACAAATAAGGTGGCATGATTTTGCCGTGTGAGTGTATTGAACACATTTTTCGAAAAACAAGATAAAAGATCTTGCAAAAGTTGTTTGGGGTTGTCAAAAGGTTTCCAACACAGCACAGATGTCTATAAATGAGGAGCGTGCCTAAGATTTTTTTCCAAAATTAGGCCACATGTTCCCATAATTTCTTTGGGGTTAGGGTTAAAAAAACAAAATGCAGATGAAGAAATGCAAAATTTACAGGAACCAAAGCCCGTGAATGATGCCCTCAGCTACTGATCATTTTTAATCCTTACCTAATGTAGGAACACAAGACATAATTTTGAAAATGTCCTAGAAATATGGTGACATAGGGCTGACCCTTCTAAATGGATGGAATGTGCTGAGTATTAGGATGAATAGTTGATTGATAGGGTAAAGTCTCAATTTTCATATAATTTGACTCTTCTGTTTTGTTTTATTCCAGTTTCTTAGTGGCTTGTTCGTGATAAATATGAGTTTTTCTTTGGTATTTTTAGTGTACTGTGTTTCTTGACACCTGATTCCATAATATTATCATTTCTGTGTTCACTCAACCTTTGTTATATATGTTGTTTAGTTGCGTACTCACACTACCTCGAAACCTAGTTTTATTCAACTGATGGTGCGTTTCATTTGGTCACCTGTGTCTCTGACTGTTGGAGAAACTCAGATGATGAGTTAGAGAGTGAGGAAGTCGGTGACCGAACCGAACATGAAACTTTAAAGCATCACGCGTCGGTGAACAGGACTTTTCATGTTGGTGCTTTAATCAACAAAGACTACAACTCCCATGATCCTAAGTTTCTTCACAGTGTCATCAAACTACAACCTTTTGAAACCACATACTCAGCATCTTTTTAGTTTCACATACTCTGTGACTTACTTTTCCAAAGCTGGTGCTGAGAATTTGTATTAACTATGTTTGTATAACGAGACCCTGGATAAACAGCAGCGAATCTCATCTAGTGACCCAAAGAAATCCTCACAAACACTAAAATACATCCACTGTGTGAGAGAGAGAGAGAGAGTCTCCTTTCTTTATCGGTCTCTAAATTTAGAGTCGCCGCTGATTGGAGCCATTTTTCCTGTTGTGTGTTTTGAATCGGTTTATTTACTCTTATTTTATTTATCTGTTTGTTTTGTGTGCAGGCGGGGGGATCTTCCCACGATCTATCTGGGATGGAGCCAGGAGACACACACACACACACACACACACACACACACACACACACACACACACACACACTTATAAACCCCCCCGACACTGACAGTCAGCCAGTAGCTTCACACATTCATCTCAGAGCCAAGATCTAACTGGCTCCATCTCGTCACCTCTTCACCCCGTCAACAATTATGACTGATATCGTCTCAGCTGGGATGGAAAAAAAAAAAGCGGGGGTGTTTCTGGATTAAAGGACAAATTCCATGAAAAACTAACATAGTAAATGATGTAATATGTGACATAACTACTGCAGTGGAGACAGAGTGATGACACAACATGATACAAAACATTAATTTCAAACACTTTAAACATCCAACAAGTGGTTTTAAAATAATTAATAGATGTATTAAAAGTCGCTGTCAACAATCTACATTTTATTCTCTTTGCTATCTCCAGAGAGGCCAAGTGTAAATATGTTTCTTATAAAATCAACAATTTGTCAGACTGAGGAGCTTTTAACATCTCACGAAAAGCTAAAAATGTGTCAGTTATTCAGGAAAAGACACAAACAGCAGAAAAGCAAAGGTCCTGTAAACCCAGTTTATTTCAGTTTGCCGGTGTCAAGTGTCCTCAGTTCTAAATCTGAAGTCACTCAGAGTTTAAGTGGACTTTGAGTTTGTCTTTGGTCGACTAGGAGCAACATTCAGCTGTTCCTCCCACAGAGATATGATCATTTTTACCTTAAACATGAAAGTGTGAAGATTTACACCTTCTACTTTCAATTGTTGTTACCTCACTTTGTGTCATTCAGTTGTTTATAGCGACAAAAATGAACATCAGCTATGTGATATTTCAAACTCTACACACTGCACCATACACCTCACCGCTCAATGCACAAATTAAAGCCTTTTAAGACACTAAATAATGTGACATTACTGACTTAAACCTCCTCAAAAATGAGCCGCAACTATGTTTAACAGCAGAGAAAATGCCTTAAATGCTGGAAGCTGTGCACCACCTGGGTACAAAGATTGAATTTGGGTCATTTTAGGGTCTAAAACTTTCTCACACAGGTGTACCGTCACCTTTCCACGCCCCCGTACACAACTTTCAAAGAACCGAGTTCATATAGTTTTAGACACAACCATCAAAGCACTCAGCAAACATTCGGGTGTGAATGTGCTGCAGGTGACAGAACCCTCAGTGCTCTCCGGGCTGCAGAACACAGGTGTGGGACCAGCAGGTGAAGCAGCTGTGGTGGTCGTAGTCGCCCTCTCAGGTCGCCTTGTTGGTTTATTATTCACATCTGACTCATTGGAAGTGCAGAAAAACTACTTTCTGAGCATCTGTGATACTTTCTTGGGCTATACAAGTACTATCTCGTCATTAAAAATATCGTTTACCCCCTTTGCAGAACCCTTTGAAATAATAATAATAATATGAATAATGATGTAAAACACATAGGACAGCTATGTTGAAATAAAAGTGAGGAAAGTGGGAAAACTCTGATATTCACACAGTTTCTGATGAATGACGGGTTGTTTCTTCATGCAAAATAGATTTGGCTTTTAAAATAAAATGAAATTGCTTCATTTTAGATCTTCAGAAAGTCATTTTTGACCCGGAAGACAACACGTATGTACAGAATGTGAAGCCAAAGGAGGGTTAACGTATCCATTAATTACATGTTTCTTTTCATTCAGACACGACTATGTAACGTTTTGTGAGCTCAAAGGGACAGCTGTCATTTTATAATACTTTTTTAAAAAAATCAGAAATTGTGGCTGATCAATCATCGTGATTTAATCGAAATCATCTGTCAGTCCAGCTCTGATTCCAGATACAGTAACACATCAGCTGTCTAACAAGGTGCCGGATAATCCTGTCGCAAAAAAAAAAAAGAGTCAAGCCAGAGTTTATTTGCATTTGTGCAGACCTCGGGGTGACTTTCAACTTCCTCTTGTTGTGCTAGAGTCCACCGAGGAAACACTGGGATATTTACTGAGGCAAGGCAGGTTAAGTGCTTCTCGCTGTCCAGTAGCTGAAAGCTGCTCTGACTAAGTGGGCTGAGATGCAAACCACTGGAAACTGACTGAATTTTCCCCACAACGTGTTGCTTCTGGAAGAATAAAGACCTGTGGGCTGATTTACTGCCCTGTGGTCTCAGTCGGTAACATCTCGTAAGTAGTGCGAGTAGATTTGACTCATTCGTGCCAGGGCCTGAGATGACACTTTATTTTCAAACACATGTTGGGTGGGGACTCATGGAAACAGACTGTATTGTAGTTGACTGACTGTGCCGTACGCGTCGGAAATTAAGAAACACAACTGTTTGCCTTTGACACTACAGCTTGGTAGCAGTCATTAAACAAACATCTATCACGGTCGAGTCAGATTGATGCATCTATTAATGTTGTTTGTAGCTCAAACCCACCGATACTGAATGACCTGTGAGGGGGAAATAATAATAAAAACAAAAAAAAGTGGGGGTTGGAGAGAGAGGTTGTGTGGGTGGAAAGTGGCGTCCAGATCCAGAGGGGAGATTTATCATAAACCGGGACGGCGTTTTTTGGAACGGAGGAGGAGGAGGATGAGGGGGAAAGTCCCGAAAGGTGGAGATGAAGAGAGGAGGAGGAGGAGGAGGCAGGAAGGAGTGAGTCAAGGCCTTGTTATTGTTGGAAAAGGAGAAGGGGGGGAGAGAAAGAGTGGCTCAGTGCGAGGCCGGTGGCTCGTACGCATGTGTCTCTGAATGCCTACCTACCTGATGCTATCTGCATTTTACAGCTCCTGCTGTAAATCCCACACATCTGGAAGTGTGTAAGTGGAAAACTCAAGGGGTGTTTTGCAATTTGACACAAAAAGTATGAAAGAAAAAAAAAAAAGAGAGGAAGGGGAAATAATCACCTTTAGATGAATATTTTTGCTGAGATTTAGGTGAGTAAAGCGATCGGACTCGCGTGTTTACACAGCAAACATGGCTGCAGACAGCGGATTGGGGTTTGGTTAGCTTAGCTCAGGAGAAGATGATGCTTCCAGTCACTCACTCGCTCACTCACCGCGGTCAGGGTGGAAACCAGAGGCAGCCCTGCAGTGATTCAGCAGTATGAGATCGGTGGTCTGCTCGGAGGCTCCGTGCCAGCTGCTGAAAGACAACACCGGTGAGAAAGCAGCTCTGGCACGGCCGCCGTATCAGCAGCGCAGACCACCCGCCTCCGCCGGACCGCCCGCTCTCATACGAACAGGTATTTTTAGCAGCTTAGGAGGAAATGCAGCCTGGATCTCACCTCAGCTCAGCTCGCCTGATTGCTCAGTGTTTTTCTCAAAGGATTCACACACAGAGAAATGCACACAAACTTGCACAGGAGCCAATAACCTTTTTTCTCTTTTGATTTATTCACAGAAATGAATAAAATACTTGCTGTGTTGCGTTTGTTATTTTACACTCAAGTTAGTTTTTACCTGAGACAACAGATTATAGTTTAGTAGTTACATTAATGTTTTTTATGATGCTTTTGAGAGGCGTCTTGCTGTTTGTCAGGTGCAAATTAAGTCGAAGCGCCAATATTTAACAGCGATGAGAAGTTGGTTTTGTAGCGCGCAAAACATTTCTGGGAGCAAAACAACGTTGCAGCATTCTCCGAAAGGTCTCAACTCGTCCGCAAAAAGCCAAGTCTCCAGAAGGCCCGAGATCTCAAAACGATTTGAAATGATGTGATTAACTCCCCTTTTCTGGCTTCTGGAGATTTCATTTGCGCTGTACGAGCTGCATGTTAAGTTACATTATCATAGACATCGGAGTCCACATCTGCAACACGGTTGTGCAGAGTGGAGACTCATGGGGATGATGATGATTTATCCTTCAAATTCAAGCTCAAGTCTTTATTTAAGCCTCGAGAATCATCGAGGTTTCCCCTGATTTGCGATGATGATACTGCAGGAAGTGAGAGCTCTCTTTGGATTATAAAGCAGATCTGCTGTAAAAACATTGACAAAGTATGAAAAAGCTCAACCAGCAGAGAAACACAACACAGGAAACAATGAGAGACATTTAGAAACAATATAAAAGCCCTTATGTGTAGATTTTCACATTTCCAACTCAACTGCACCAGATATCAAACTATTCTACAAAAACGAAAATATAAAAGGCATCAAAATAACTTCAGCGATCCAACTATCCCATGAAACATCTGAACACATGGGATCAATAAGTAACTGTGCGCTTTCCTTCCCTACGTGTGTGTGTGTGTGTGTGTGTGAGTCAAATCTTTGTGTAAAAGCATAATTAAGACGAAAGAGGCACATTTAAGATTTACCGTATTTTCATTTTCGGGTTAAACTCATTTTCAGTGGGAGTGCTACGGGCACTTTTACGATAGCATCAAAATCTCTGTTTTAAAAACAGTAAGAAGACTCGACACAACATGAAACTTGGTAGCATCACCAGGGTCTCTACACATGAGAACCAGCATTGAGAACATTGTTTGTGTACACAGAGTTCACTAAAAAGAAAGTTTTTGAACGACTCATGTTAGCAGTAGCTTGTTCCACTCGCCGCCGTCCTGCCAGCTGAGAAGTGTCGACCTCTGAATGTGACGTAACCTGGTGGACAGTTAAGGAGGAACTACTGTCTTCCAGCAACAACTATCCACGCGATAGCTCACGTGACTTTTCCGGCTTTTTATTTTAGTATTGTTTCTTCTATGAGGCTCCTTTTTCCACTTCAAGGTCAGTATTGTTTTTCGTTAACATCAAAACAACAAATTATCTGTGTATTTATATGGAACTAAGCTTCAGAAGCGGTTTTGAGCGATTTTGATGCTATTGCTAAAGTGCCTGTAGCAGTCCCATTGAAAATGAGTTTGACCCGAATACGGTAAATCTGAAAAGTGCCTCTTTTGTCATAATTATGCTTTTATACGAAGGTTTGACTCGGGTACATTCACAGAAAAAGACTAAGTTGCATTTTGGCGAGAGTTTCACTTTAAATAGCGATAATGCCACAGAGTCTCACGCCCTCCTCAGCCTCTCACTATTCATTATTCAGCTCTGTTCTGTCTTTGATGTGAATGTGAGAAGTTACACTTCATCAATCTACTTCTCCCCCCTCCTCCCCAAAACAACATCAGAAAAACCAGAGGGAAACAAATATTTAAAAAATCCGAGAAAAAAGGGAGAAAACAGGCCTGGAAAGAGTGAAACTAATTAGGAGCTGAAGTGAGAAAAGGGGCTGGTCTCATGTTTGAAACCTCCAAACATGACCTCAACCAGATCCAAATGGGCACTGACATGAATCCAAGTCATTAGAGGTCTCTCAGCTCTTTGTGAAGGAGACCACTGACCACCACTGAGGGACGTAAACAGCACTGCTGGCTCGCTGTTGATTACGTGACAATGGCGTACAAACAGGACTCGCTGATCTGTTGACATCGTCTGGATCAAACCACTGACTGAACCCTGCAGGCCTGATGTGCCTTTAACCTTTACGCATCGAGGAGACTGTGAGTTTCCAGCTGAGAGAGCAAAAACGTTCCCAGCGCTGTCGTCCCGTGTGCAGTTCATGTGTCAATCGTGAAGTTTTTCGTACGTGTTTTGACTCCTGGGAGCTGCACGGAGAAACAGACGCATTTATTTATTTCTCACACTCCGGCTCTCGTCGTCCCCGGAGCAGAAAGTCTCCCAGAGTCCGACTGTGTGAGCGGGACGATCGACAAGCCACCGGAGCTCAATTCATTTCCTCTAATGAGCGACCAGGGAAACTGGTGCTGAATTGTGGGCAGTCAGGAAGGTTTGTCATCATCATCATCATCATCATCATCATCATTTCCACACTTTATTATTTTCATACGCAAATGTTTTTTTATTTATTTCTTCCTCTCGATGTGATGAGTGCACAAAAAGAAAAACATACCGATTACAGTCATTTGATGGTTTGTAGGGGTAAAATCTGAAGAGGTCAAAACTCCAGCTGTAGTATAAGAAATGACTTTAATGCACAACCAACATTTTGCATCTTGTGTGAAATGATTCTGTCCCAAGCTTTGTGATCTTTGCAGTGGTTGATACGCCATAAGGGGTTTCCACTGTATTGTAAACACATTAACTATATTGTGCATTGTTCTAGTCAGTGGCTCCAGACGCGTAACTTCCATTTGCTCTGGATTACAGTCGAGTGTTTTCAAGTGTCGAACCAAAACCCAAAAACCTAAAACAAACCAGAGAGGGAGTTCCCGGTGCAGGTAAGGGAAAATTCCACGCTGATTAACGAGGATTATCGCACATATCCCCCCCAAAAAAAAGCACAGGATATTTCATTGGACAACTCCCTCCCATCAAGGGCCTTCCAGAGAATTCACACACACACACACACACACACACACACACACAAATCAACACCAGCAGACTGAGCAATGTTTCGCCATCATGTGTTTCAATCTGGAAAACACCCACTGAGAATCGATTCGAAGGCCAACAGCCGGAGGCCGACCAATCAGCGAGCTGCAACTGCTCTACGCGTCGACATGGACTTAAACCCCCTTGTGGAAACTTCTGAACCACAAAACCCTCTAAAGCCTGATTTCAGGGATGTAAATCATGTTGTGGTTTTATTCAGAAACTGATTCTGTTGGACAGTCGAGGAGAAGTTCCCCCGACGTTCAGGTTCAACCGCGATGCTCCGGTGCTGAACTTTTTCACTTTTATTCGACCCTGATGTTTTCGTGCTGTTTACTAAAGCTTTCATTCGCTAATTAACCATGAAAGAAGCACGTAACGCGCTGAAAATCCGTTTCAAATTAAAACTCATTCCTCTCTCAAATACCGAAGCCTTTCACTTACTTCGCCACTCCGACGGCCGTGACCTCGCGCAGATCCCGTAAACAAGGACAGGTACTTATTGCAGGCATATAGATATTGACATGGCGTATAAACACACGCACGCCCACACGGACCGCGTGTTTATAGCAGACACACACACACACACACACACACACAATAGGCCCACGCCCGTCAGATGACAGATGATGAGTCTGTGTGGAGAGGAAATGAGCTGGATTAGTCGTAGCAACAAGGGCCTGTTACCACGTGAACGCCCAGTGTAAACACACACACACACACACACACACACACACACACACACACACACACATTCTCGGCCTGTAATCAACATCTGATGCCAGAGGTTTTCAGCTGGGTCGCCGACACACTCTTCTCATTAACCCGGTACTGAGCTGTGATAACTTTTCGGCGCTCTTCGTACGCCCGTCATGAGCCATGAGAGGACCGACTGAACCCGGCGGGGCGAGGTCAGCGCGGGGAGAAGGTGATGAGAGAGTGAAAGTGGAGGACGGTTTACCAAAGAAGGCAAGAAATATGGGCAGAGCGAAAGAAAAGAATGAGACAAACAGCGGAGAGGGGCAGAGGGTCACATCTGGCCAGAGTTAGTGTTCGAGAGTGGAATGGATGCGCCGACAGGAGGTCTCACACACACACACACACACACACACACACACACACACACACACACATCCTCTCTTGTCCAAAATATTCTGATGCACACACACTTTGACATTTGGCCACACCGCACTGCGACCTATATTCAATCCAAACTCAATTACAGTGACTAAAGCGGGCTGTAGCTGTAACGTTCAGTATGTTTGAAGAGCTTCCCCTGCAGTTTTATTTTTTTAATTTTTTTTTTCGGTTCGGCAGGAGTTCAGAGAGCGATCGGGGTCAAGTCCTCGTATATTTCCAGGAAACATTTAAAGCGACCTCTGAATTAGTTGCCACTTACAATAAATGCCAGGATAGAAAACAAAGGGATTTTTCAGCCAGCGAGTTCCCTGATCGTTGTTTGATTGTTCCTGTTTTGGATTTCATTGGTGTGTAAAGGACTGAAACCACATGAAAGATTCTGTTATAAAGTTAATTCAACCCAAATAAAAAAAAAAAGTGACATGTACTTTAACTCCTTAACTTCAATTTGATCCTTTTTACCCCATAACTTCAGCTCTGGGTTGTAAAACGTATCCTGTAACACCTTGTTTCAGCTCTTCACTACACTGAGAGTGACACTGAAATCAAAGGCTCCCATGATTTACAGCTGACACCGTTTCATCATCTAAATAAAATAAAATCTAATAAAGATTTCAGGAGAGTCAGATTTCCTCACAGATCCCGCTGCCATCTTGAAACATCAACGGTGAACTTGTAGGTCCGTTAGCTGAACGGCTAACAGAGCTAACTAGCAGATGGCAGCTGCACTACTGTTTTATTAACAAGTACAGACATCGATCCACAAGGAAAACACTTTCTCAGAGTCTGTTTCTGAGCAGTGGCTCCTACAGAACTCTTTGGCTAACTGTTGGTGTTGTGGGTCAACTTGCTGACCGCTATCGCCACCAGTGCTAATGATGCTGACACCACGATGGACATCTGGTTGCCATGGTAACGACCAGCTATCAACCTCCCCCACAAAGTCTCCACATAGAGCCGACCAGCTCAGGAGGATGGAGTCGAGGGGAGCAGAGCCGGACCAACTGGACCCGATTCATTCCTCCGGTCAGATCAACCTGACGGCAGCAGCAGGTGACCTCGACCGCCAGGTGTTCATGTTCATGTTGACCCGGAGGGGAAATGTCCTTTATTTCACGATCACCGACTTCTTCGTGGTGTCTCAAAGATGTTATAGTGAAAGGCGACCAAAGTAAATGCACCACTACTTTGAGTAACAGCAGATTTTACACTGTTTATGATTTATTCTAATACACATCTCAACAAAAACAAATGAAAGCTTTAATATAATTTATATAAGAACATGATGATTTAACCCGAAAACACCATCAGACAAAAGTAGACGGATTGTTCATGAAATATAAAATGTTGGTTGTTTGTATATATGTGTCACTATTCTGTAGATAGAAAATAATTTCTATAAAATGTAGAGACAGATACAGTCCCCACCGACTTTATATCTTCAGCGACTGCAGCTGCAACAAAAGCCGGATTTGAACACGTTGAGCTCATTTCACCTCACAGTGAGCTGCAGAAGCTTCTTCCTGCCAGTTCCTCTTTCAGACAGTCGCCACCTGTTTACGGACCGTCAGCCTGCTTCTGGTCTGCGCCTGTCAGGCCGTGCAACACTTCACACACACACACACACACACACACACACACACACACACACACACACACACACACACACACACACACACACACACACACACACACACCGCAGACCGAAACACCTGCAAATCCACCGAGCCGGGAATCATAAAACGTCATCAGCAAACACCTGAGATAGACGATCCCACCTGTGTGTGGTCCGGCGTCAAATGAAACCTGGATTATGTGAGTTAGGCAAACAAAAGGAGTGCTTGGTTAGCAGGAGGAGGAGGTGTTGTAAACCCTTCAGTATTCTTGTTAAAAAGGTGTGAGAACTGCTGTTTCCTGGTGTTTATAGCCGACTGGAAAGAGGAAGGACAGACGTTCATCTGTTTGGTTTGGTAAAAGTATATTTACATATATCTATGTGTGTATATACTTTATAGGCCTACTGTCAACAATAACCTTCAATAATTTTCAGTATTTTCTTTTCTTTTTTTTTTTTTATTGCCGGTTAAATAAATGACGTTAAAATGTCTCTACTTTAGTTCTGATGCAGCAATCTGCCAAATAACTAGTAACTTGAGTACAATATGTGCCTCCAAAACGTCGCGGAGTGGAAGGATAGAGAAGCAGAAAATGGAAATACTCAAGTAAAGAGCAAATACCTCGGGGATGTAATTAGTTACACTCCATCACTGACGACGTTTCTGTTGGAGACATTTCGGCCGACTTCTTGTTTGAGCTGAACTGTCAAAATCTGACACGTATGAACTGTTATGTTATGTTATTCTTAAAAAAGAATCTGAGTAAGATGAAAAACATCTCGGTTCAGACATGTTGAACATCCATCTGGCTGAGGCCTGAGCGCTGGTTCACACTCATCCATCTCTGGGTGCTGTCACAGCAGAATTATGGGTAACTTGTGTTCGAGGCCTTGCATTTCTCAAAAGTTGAGGGGTAAAAGTGTAAAAACAGAGAGTATTTTTACAGCCTCCATCACACACAAATGTTTCTCATTATAGAAGATGATGAACTGGGTTCTGTAAGCACAATGATGCATGAAGCAGCCGGAGGTTTGGAGCTGCTGAGTCCAGCAGAGCCAGCGTTAAGTATGTTCAGGGGGGGGAAGAAAAAAAAAAAAAAAAAAAAGACGTTACGGGCCAAATCTCCTGCTGCTTTCCAAAAGTGGAAAGGTTCTTCATGTCCAAAGATCTGTGTTATGACTTCAGACGAGAGTCCAACTGAATCATACAGTCGCATTCCCCTTGATTGCAGCAGCGAAACTTTCATCCAAGTGGATTCGGGGCAGAACTTGGCCGCAGCTCCTGCAGACCGAGCCGGGACCGACCCAGCGATAAACGCTGTTCGACCCTCGTCAGCCTGTTACCACAGCGAGTTTAGGGAGTTGATTCTGCTTCAGAGTCGTTCTTTTTTTTTATTTTCTGAGCACCTTAGTTTGGATTGCGATGAGTAATTAATATGTAGTCTCCGTTCGCAGAGCCAGAACCCTCCACGTCTGGGAGTTGGTGGAATTTGCACTGTGTAAACATCAAATTACAGCCTGTGTGTGTGTGTGTGTGTGTGTGCAATCATGATAATCAGCACTTGTACCATATAAAAGGCTGCAGTGATTTGTTAATACGTGCTGATGACTCTCTCTCTCTCTGTCTGCACGTCCACAGCTGTTACAACAGAAGAGAGAAATAACCCCCTCTGTGTTCAGCATGCAGCACGTTTTCACCCTCTGATCCTCCGTCGCTCTTTTCTTTCCATCTCGCATCTTCACATCGACGTATTATTTATTTCTGCATCTGTTCGAGACATTTGTTATTGTTCCACATGCATATTTTCTTCCCAGAGGTCAGTTAAAAGGTTTATTGTGGCAATAAGAGATGTTTTAAGGGAGGACGGTCGTGACCTTAATCCTAAATGAGTGTTTACCTTTCGCAAATTTTTTTCATTCGGTGTCAAAAAGTAAACTGTCGAACCAGGAGACATATCGTGGTGCAGATGTGTACGATCTTTGCATGAGCATACAGGAGGAAGATATGGTAAAACACAGGATTGAGGTTATTCAAATTTTAGACATGAAACTCTTGGAGCATTTGTTCAGCTGCTCTGGTGGGACGAAAACATGTCATGGCTCTCTGAACTGAGTGGGTGTCGAGAAACCTCATCAATGTGTCATAGTAAAACCTGCAGAGGAAAAAAGATGTCGGCCAAACGTTTTAGGCAATTTTATCAAACTTTACCAGTGATTCTAACCAAAGATGCTGTTTTTATGCCCCGGAGACCATTGAAAGTGAACTAACGGCTCTCTGCTCATTTATTTCCAGGTTGTTTTTTTTTCTTCACAGCCTGAAATAGCTCTGATGCGTTTCCAAGATGGCTGGTGAGTGGTGAGACTTGCCTCGGAGGGTGACTGATCATCTGTTCAGGACAGGTCGCTAGTTTTCTCTGTTCTGCATCAGCAAAGGAGGCAACAAAAGACAAGTTCACTAAAGGGCAGAGGAGCCTGTGACAAAGGTCCAATTTGCGAGAAAAGTTGCTTCCCAATTCATCAAAATCACGTGACCGACACCAACTACAATCCTGAAGTGTGAGTATTTGCAGAGTTTAGAATGAGACCCGAGAAAGTGTTGACTACTGTTGAGTTTTATTATCTTTAGACAGGGTATATTTATCTTCTCATATAACTCTAAACAATAAATCCGATTAAAATACATATTTAGAGCGAATGATTTATACAACCTACCAGAAAACATCTACATAGTGACTAACAAACCCGGTGTGCCTGCCTGCTACACGACCTCTCACTGTGACGTTTGAGTGTTTTCTCTTCTGTCTCGTTCTGTGAGGGAAATGGAGGCTGATGTTGTAATCAGAACCGCTGCTCTGTTCTGACACCGCACCAACACTTTCCAGCTCTTTCACTCACTCTTCTCGCTCCTGCTCTCTCTCTGTTTCGCTCTCTTTTTCTTACCCCCAGCTCCACCTTCTTCTGTTTCACTTAACAAGCCCCAAAAGCGGAGCAGCAGAGGCGGTGGAGAAATGTCGAAATGCCGGGCCAGGTTTCAGAGCTTATTCCCCGAACGCCTCCCCCTCCTCCCACCTCCACCGCAGGCCCCGTGGAGGGCTGCCAACACAGAATCGCAGCGGCGCTTCTAGCTGGGTCGGGGTAATCCAAACACATGCACAATCACCCTGCAGCTAATTAGGTGCTCTATGACACGGGCATG
Source organism: Acanthopagrus latus (assembly GCF_904848185.1). NCBI lineage: Eukaryota > Metazoa > Chordata > Actinopteri > Spariformes > Sparidae > Acanthopagrus > Acanthopagrus latus. The sequence goes on along the minus strand of NC_051039.1, from coordinate 5,105,765 downwards.
AACGTACAGGGTAATTTGTGGTCATTTCATGTGATGACAAGCACACACACACACACACACACACACACACACACACACACACACACACACGACAGACGCACGCCGTCGTCCTCCCCCCCCCGCTGACACGCCGCTGCTCTGAGTTCACCTTTTCTGGTCAAGACCGGCTGCACGTCTGGACCCTCACAGCCCAACAGGACTGACCGAAGCCTGGGGACAGAGAGCACAGACTGTGGGCGTCCAGTGGAGAACCAGAGAGAGAGGCGGACAAAAAGACTCTGGTATTAACGGTCCACAAACACACGGTGCAGAGGCCACAGAGCTGGCAGCTGTACGACGACACTCTGCAGATAATTCCACTCATTAGAGCGTTTAGAGAAGACGAAGGGTGAGGCGAGAAAATGATTCAGCTCACATAAAAGCAGCTTGAAAGGAAAAGTCTGCAGACACCTGAAACAAACTGTTTACCGACCGGCTGAAGAGGAAAACTGAGAACAGACATCTGCTTCTTTTCCATAAACAAATGAGACTCCTGCTTCAGACCTCTGAATCTCATCTGAATGATTTAGAAACTGCACCTGATCTTCGTTCATAATAAGGTAGTTAGCTTCCCAGCAGCTACACCCATTAAAACAGCCACAGAAAAATGAGCCAAGCATTCACAAGACAGACGCAGTTAAAATCGCTGTAAGATGACGCTGACGCTCACTATTGGCTGAGACAAATAAACCAACATGACACGAGCTAACACGAGCTAACATGAGCTAACACGAGCTAACACAAGCTAACACGAGCATGATGACAGGTTGGATGATTGAAGTGAAACAAAAAACTTTCACTTTATTTCTACTTTGGTCTTTTTTCTTCCGGTTCTGTCGGCATCTGACCCAACAGAACAACAGGAGCAGTCAAACAATAAAGTTAAACACAAGCCAGCGGAAATTAAAAACACTTTGCTTAGAGGGAAGTTAGTGCAGTTTAAATGTGGGTGATAATTCCTCAAATGTACAGAAAAGTTGTGTATACAACCGAAGCTGAACAGGAAGTCAGTCTGTAAAATATAATGAAGGTTTACAGCTCATGTTCAGCTTGTGTGTCACAATTTGACTCCTGATGATTGTCTGCCTCGTTTAAAACTTCAGAATTCAGTTTGGAGAGCACGTTGTTGTTCCCGACTGTCAGAACTGTGAGAAAAAAGTAAGAAGTAAGACTTCAGTGTCACATTTCGAGGAGGACAGGAAGAGACGCGATTTAAGAAAAGCACTATTGTATCGAGGATGAATTTGCATTAGAAAAGATCTACGACTAGTCTTCATCGTGGTCACATCACAACAGATGTAAGAAAACAATAAACAATGTGACTGACATTTCTTCAAAAATAACCCGAATGATTTCCACATCACGCAGGATGCTTTTTTAAAACAGTGACATTTTTACGAATGTCTGGTGCGGACGACTGTTTTGTTTTGAGTCGTGCAGAAAAAAATCGCCGCTCTGCAACTCCACTGCTTATTTTATCCACTTGGAAGACACTTCAGGCATTCTTGTTCGCCTGTTTCCACATCATCAGTACCACAGTCATTACTCTCTGGGGTTTGTATTCTTGGTTTGACTTTCCACAAACTGTAAAATAGCCATCAGGCAAAGCAAAGGCAAGTTTTATGTGTACGGCCCTCTCAACAACGAGGCCACTCAGAGCTTCACATTAAGATATAAAAGGCACTGAATAAAGAAACACAACATGAAACTACACATTTAGACAAACTGTTAGATAAAAAAAAAATGAGGATGAAATTACAGCGTATGAATAAATAGTCCTGAATGTATTTTACAAAAAGGCAGCAGCAAACAAAAAAATGTGTTAAATGTCCAGTGATTCAGGGGGATTTACTGGCAGAAATGGACTCATCAACTATCTTTCTGTTGAGTTTACAAACAGCTCGGACAAATCTTACTGATTCTACCTTTAAGTTTAATCGTCTTTGAGTTATATTAATGTGACGGGAGGTTCAGTTAGCCTGGAGAGAAATGTCCTCCAGAGGGAAACTTTTTTACTTTTACTCGATTAAAGAAGTTGAATCTGTACTCTTTTTTTTAACACCACAACACACACATCTGAGAACAGTCCGACTTGAAAAAAAGCGACTGACTGAGTCATTCTCCTCCTGCGATCCCTATCCGGTTGCCTTTGAGCAAGACACTTGACCTCCGGCTGGTCCGGTGCAGCAGCAGACCTGCAGTAGCTCCCAGGTGTCAACAGTAAACGTAAAATATGACGTCTGAGAGAAAAGACACCCTCTGTGTCCGGCCGGTTTGTTCTGCAGCGGCTGCAGTCTCGCACATCTCGCCTCCCTGACGCGACCCCCGCTCGTCTGGACCCCCGGGCCGCTTGTGTTTACACTGCGGTGTCAACATCTGTGTACATTTCCCCCAAACAAAAGCCCCGCCGAGCGCTCCGCTGAGCCCTGAGATGAAGGCAGGCGTCCTCTGTACATCTGACAGGAGGGGAGAGATGGAGCAGGACCCTCTTAACCCCAAATCATACCGCTGCTATACACTCACACACTCTGATCAGGTCTACAAACGGGAAGACCGCCAGCCTGAAACACTCACACCCTCCATTTACACTGTCAGAGACTTTCTGAGGAGTCTTCAGGAGGAAACACACACACACACACACACAAAGGCACCCACACGATCGTGTACACACTAAATGGTAAACAATGAAACCACGAGTGCTCAGAGTGTTTGTGTGCTCTGTGCCATAGTGACTGGGGAGGCCGGCGTGGACTGGTAGTCACACCACAGTCTAAATATGACGGTCACAGAAACAGAGGAGGACGCAGAGTCAGTCATTAAACCTCCGACACACCGAGAGTCTGACTGAGTTTCAGAGTTTACTGACAGTCTGTAGTTTGGTGGCTATTTTCAGGGAGGAAATGTAAAGAATCATGTAGCTAAAGTACGTATAAGTGAATATTTATACACCGTGCATGTTCAGAGGAGCTCCGTCTCCAGCCGTGACATTCAGCAGAGAACAACTAAGATTTCCTGTAAAGCAAACAATAATTTGGGAGAAAAAAGGGAGGATGGTGCCTTCAGGAACAGCTGCACCGCAGTACGTTTGGCTCTCAGGCCAAATAAGGCAAAGCAAAGAATAAAAATCAGTATGATTGTGCATCATCACCTGTTCAAGGTCATTTCTTCGACTTAGAAGCTTATACGTTCTTCTTTTATGACGTGATGACGGCGATGTTTTTCTCTTGAATCAATATGAAAAAAAGGAACATCAGGCCCCAAAATGGATAATTTGATCCTGAAGTATTTTGGAATCAAAATCCATGTAGTCAGAGAAAAGCGGATGGAGCATCTAAATATATCAGTCAGTCTCAAACATTACCATTAATGGAGACGAGTGAGGAGGAGATTGATTTTTAAGATTGTTCTGCTGTGAGGTTCAACAGCAGCCAGGCTGTAAAGAAACAATAAGACAGGATGTGATACACACACGTTATTAAAGAAAAGGAAAGATTATAAAGCAGTTAAATGTAATATAAAACCTCATTAACATGTATTTATCTATCTGACCATCAGTCCAAGTTGTATCATGTAACAGCACCTGAAGCATCCACTGGACTTTTGTTGTTTGGTACAGCAGTAAAGTCTCTCCTGCGTGTGAGAGTTTAGTTAAAATATTGTTTTAAAGTTTATGTACACATGCGTTTAATGATAAACCAGCAGCCACTGGCGCCCCATGATGTGACCGACGTGTGTTGGAAAGCTTTCTCTCCCCACTAACTACAACCCAGTGATGTACGATGACTCAGGACGCAACGAGTCAGAGGTCAAAGGTCATTTCGAGGGGAACAAGGTTGTTCAAAGCCACATCACCCTGTACAGCTAGTGTGGTTCCCACGCTCGGAGCTGCTGGGTTTACTCCAAATGCCCTTTAAAATGAAAATTAAATTCATCCTACGTGATGGAGCAGCACGTGTGGTCTGACTGATAACATCCTTGACCAGCACGAGCCTCTGATGGAGGTTTTCTGTAGATTTTGTGACCTCTGACATCATTCTGCGATGGAAAAAGCAGATTTTATATGACATGAATCATGGGGACTAAACAAGAGACATGCAAACGTCGTAATCATGAACTTCAATGCACTGTGCTGAGAGGTTCAACCCTGTGAGCAACTTAAACATTTATACATGCCCGACCACCAAATGAAGGGGTCAGATCCCAAAATGAGAAAGCAGCAGGACTGTATTTTCTCTGGGCATTCTGACACCTTTGTCTTAAATAATCTATTCAGGACAACACAAAGCCGGGAATCTATTTACGTTCCAAGTAATTAGAGACCGTCATGTCTTTGCGCTTGCGCGCTCCTTTAATTAAAGACAAATTGTGGTGAAAATGAGGAAGATTCCCATCCATTCTGAAGGGGAGGCAGCGAAGCGTTGGTTAGACTGGCACGTTGCTTCGTTCTGAATCCAGTAATTATCACTAGAAAGTGGAGGGAAGCCCAACGCAGTTACTAGAATAGACGGATACAACTTTCTTTCCCTGAAAAACATGTCTTGTTTTTGTGTCTTTATTTACCCAGAGTGTTTCTTTTGAGCGTTATTGGTGCCGTTGTGGAGAATTCCCGAGCTTTTCATTGAGGTCTGCTATCCAAATCCAAGCTGAAGTCTCGCTTAAAGGAGGTAAATCAAGAAGTCATTTTCCTTTTTCAAAGTTTCCTGGGCTGTCCATCGCTCAGAGAAATCACAGTTTCCAAGGCTCTTTCATTGATTACAAGGTAGGGAAGGTGAAACTAGAAAAACAGGCGGCGAGTGGAACAAGCTACTGCTAACGTGAGTTGTTCAAAAACTTTCTTTTTAGTAAACTCTGTGTACACAAATAATGTTCCCAATGCTGGTGTTCATGTGTAGAGACCCTGGTGATGCTACCAGCAAAGTTTCATGTTGTGTCGAGTCTTCTTACAGTTTTAAAAATAGAGATTTTGATGCTATCGTAAAAGTGCCCATAGCACTCCCATTGAAAATGAGTTTAACCCGAAAACAAAAATACGGTCAATCTTAAAAGTGCCTCTTTTGTCGTAATTATGCTTTTATATGAAGATTTGACTCGTATACATTCACAAAAACCCTAGGTTGTATTTTGCCGAGAGTTTTGCTTTAATACTGAAGCTTTGGGTCGGTATTTGGTCCCAACTTCCCTCTAAGATTCAATTCAGAATTGATTCCTCAATCAAAACCAGCTCTTGATTAGAAAAAAACAGGACTGTTTTCAGCCTCTTCCTCCAGTCAAGTACAGTTAATTAACAAGTGATGAAGGATCCTGTGAGTGTTCGCTGCTTTTCCGATTTTAAAAAAAGTTTACTGCCACGGATCTGGGATTTTCCTGCCTCAAAATCCCAAAGTGTGTCTTTCAATCAGACTAACTTCTGCCAGCTCATACCCTTTGTCTATTTTCTTAGCATTCCTTCCCCGATCACTCCAGCCAGGCTGTCATCGCAAATAATCACATCCTAATTGAATGTCTTGGTTAAATAAAGGTTGAATAAACCCTTTAAAAAGAAAAGTCCAGAACCACACCTGCAGCATGGGAACAATCAGACGGGTTGGGTTGCATTCCTGACCCAACAGAACAGTTCTGGCTCGGTGAAGGGACAATAAATCAAACAGACCCCTCCCCTCCCCGGTCAGCTACGACCGTTCTCTGCAGTCTGTCTTTCTCCTTTTCGACTGACGGAGAAAGACGCTGCCAGAGGACGTCTCGTCTGCTCCGTGTTGTAACTGTGTGATTACATTGTCTGTCTGAGAGAACGATGACATGTTAACGCAGCCGGAGCAATAAACAAGATTATCTTTGATTCTTAATGACAGCTGAGAAATTCAACAGATATAAATAACATTTCAATAGAATGACATCGTGGCTGCTCTGGAATCCTCAGTTTTGATTGGCTGGTTTAGATGCATAGCTTCTAAATACGCACGGTTGACAAAGTCACGTGACAGGTTTCATTTAAAAGAGTTTTCCCTCACAGGAAGTTCACCAGAAGAAGGTTAGCTTAGCTTAGCATAAGCACAGGAATCAGGGGGAAACAGCTAGCGTGGCTCTGTAGAAAGGCAAAAAAAAAAAAAAAGAAATGTGCCTATGTTACTTGTGTGATTAGAGATGTGAGCATCTGTACATTAGGTATGAAGCCTAATAGTTCAATGTGAGGTAACTTCACCCCGTTAGTCAAAATAACTAACCGCTGACTTTTGGTTTCACAAGGCACACAAACAACGGCCTCCCGGGTTAAAGTCATGTACCTGATATATCCCTGTGACTCTCCCTATTCAGACTTTGTCACGCTTTACTCCCCCTGACTTCCTCCTTTGCTGCTGTAATAACTACTACAGCCACTAGAGGTTGCTGCCGATTAAGAACCGAAAATATAATACGTGGCTGTTTGTCTGATGAGGACCGGCTACCACCGTCATCACCCCGAGAAATCACAAGACAACTCACGATTATATCTCATGAAAAAGTTCAAATGAGATGGATTTCAGCGCTCCTGCAGCGAGAGAATCACACATGACCCGTCTCTGAAACCAAAATTTACACTTTACTAGCTTAAACAAAGAATATCTAATGTATTAATTAGTAAGCTATGGAGGTGTTTGTACGTAAGTATTGATCATCTCTTGGTCAGTCTGTGCCTTCAACGTCCATTCAGTCGCTGCTGTTAGAACAACACTGAACCGGCCTCGCTTTTCCCTCTGCCTTCACACACACACACTTATACACACACACTCCCTCCATCCCACCTTCAAACAGCAGTCAGATTTACCACAAGTGGCTGCAGTTAGTAATAATAATGCACGCTGTGCTTGTTGCAGGCCGCGACGCTAACACTGTGTGATTTATGGCCGGGGCTATTTGCTGTAAGGCTGACAAAAACCCACCAGAGAAGACTGACTGGCCGAGGGGAACGAGTGGGTGGGACCGTCAGCAGGGGACGTTTCCCTTAACTGCATGATTAGTGTGTGTGTGTGTGTGTGTGTGTGTGTGTGTGTGTGTGTGTGTGTGTGTGGTCAGCTTCTCTTGGGGACTGTGAGTCTGAAGATTTCGAGGTCCTGACACATGCAGTGGTGCACACAGAAACATCTAAATAAACATGTAACTAATAAATTCACTTGTGACTTCTAACAGGCATGAAAAGACGCTTTGACCCCACCTGGATCCTGATGGGTCGAAACGCTACCTTTAAAAAAGATCCTCTTTTCATTTACTTGATTTCCCGACAGCCTTGAACCAACGTGATGTGCGACTATCCACTTCTTGATCAAATTTCCAAGCAACCATTCGTTTCTCAGTGAGAGAGCTCCAACACTGGTAGAATAAAACTCCATCATTTATTTTGTATTTAGAATAAATTACAGGTAAGAAAACTCTGGACGTAATGAACATACAGTACAACTTATAAAACACACACACACACACACACACACACACACACACACACACACACACACACACACACACACACACACACACACAGCTGCCCAAGTTGAGTTCCAAATCATTTCAGCACATTTTGTATTTTTGGCTAAACTGACGGTCTCCCTAAAGGCTGCCTGGTTTTATGTAATAGCCTAATTATCCTACCGCAAACCGTGATTTCACCCTGATATTTCTTCTCTCACAGCAGGACTATGAATCAACCAAACAAAACCCCAAAATGTATGTTTTTTCAGGCCGGCAAATTGGTTAGCTGGGTTAAAAGTGAACAGGCTTTTCTGGGGAAGAGGTCTGAGAAACATTACCAGGCATGAGGTCACCGGTTTGTGTGCTATATGTCATTGTGTTCCTGCCGTTTGGTGAGAGCGGGAGGACCGAGGCCAGGCCGCAACATCAGCCACTGAGCTCAGGATTGATACGGGAAAAAAAAAAAGACCATGTGGAAAACATTTGGCAATCTGGTAATCTGATACTAAATCAGGGGTCGGGCCTTTTAATAGCGGTGAGGCAGGGAACATCTCCTTGTCCCCCTTGAGATGGACGTAAATATAAGTGCACACACACACACACACACACACACACACACACACACACTGCTGTCGCTCCCACATGCATGTGGCAGTGATCTGGAACCCTAATTAGCTGAAGATGGGGGTGGTGGGAGGAAGGGGAGGGTGAAATTGGACCAGAGGTTCCTCTGATTGAGGGGAAATGGGAAACAGGCCGCAACCAATGTTACCCTTTAGCCTTACACACACACACACACTTGTACACACACACATAACACACACAAACTGCAGCTGAATGATGGTTACTGGATCAGTAATGAAATATCTCCCAGTTGGCCCACTGCTTGGTTCAGATATATCCCCTGTGATTATGGCCTCCAGTCCCCCGGTTGCCAATATCCGTTGGGCCCGGGGAAGAAAAAAAAAGAAAAAGTAAGTTTTGGAAGGCTGTGATTACAGAATGAATCACTGACTAATCTGATTTGGATTACTCACTCTTGCCTTTTTTTTCCCTCTCTCTGTGCTGCACAGCCACAAAGCGGCACACAAGCCAGATCTGAAACCTTTTATAGAATTAAGGAGCTGACACTTTTATTCGAGAAGAAATTACGACAAATAAGGAGGTCAGACGGATCAAAACAAGGCCCTGGTGTTCGAAACAGACCGGCCTGTCCTCAACCCCAACAGCACAAACTCCACCCCGGTGTCAACATGAAAAAAAGCTTAGGATTGAATCATAAAGACGCAGGCAGTCAAGTCAACGTGCAGGAAGTCAGTCACAGCTGGAGATGCTGAGGTGTCAGTCTGTATGATGACATCATGGTAAATGAAGCGCAGCATTAATATGTTTGTCCAATAATAAAAAAAAAAAAACAATCTGAAGACGTTTTGCAGCAGAGCAGATGTTGTAGTTCACAGCAGCAACATCAACCACAGTCAATAACAGCAAGGAGACGAGGGAGGGAGAGAAATCCCCCAGACTCCCTTAGAAAAAAGCTCAATTTAGTGAGTAGTTGAGTTAGGAGACACTTTATAAACTTTGTGAAGTGATTTTTCTGAAAAATTCTGAATCACTTAGGCCTTCGAGTAAATTCGGCACATGTCGTAGCCTCAGCCACAGCCACAGCATTTCATATCAACAATAATAAATGTGTCTACCTCGTGTCGAGCTCCTCCTCGTCATTGATCATCAGCATGACGGTCTCCAGATCGATAAGCTGGATAAACTTCTTCTGTCTTCTGCTTCGGGTGCTCAGGAGAGAGTCATCCAAAACGTGCGGGCCACGTTAGATGAGTGTTTTTGCACCAGTGAACAAGTTCGGCCTCTGCAGGAAACACCAGCATCCTGCACGATTCTGGCAAGTTGCGCATCTTTTGCGGAAGACGCAACACTCGCTCCTGCGTCAGATTTCTCTTTCAATAAATCCTTTATCTTTGTGCATTGTTGTTGTTGTTGTTTTCCTATTTTTCTGTCATTATTTATCCTGCTCCTTCAATCCGAGCAAGTGGCGACGCTGGTTTAATTCCATTTCCGCCTCTCTTGACCTTTCCACTCACCTCATCCAGGGGCATCATGGGAGATAAAGAAGACGGGCTGATTAAATCACATGTTACGAAACATTCAAAATAAACAGGAATAGTTTAAAAGAAACATACACTGGTGTCTTACAGAGACAGCTGTACCTCCACGGCTGAGACTGTGTTGCTTAAACTTCTGTTTGATTTTAAAAAATCAAGATAATTTCACTTTCATACATATTAAAGAGGCAGTAATGTAGTTTTTTTTCTTTTTAGAGGAAACTCAGAATTTAAGTATTTGCAGTATTAATAAGGTAATAATATATATATTTTTCCATAAGTGAATAAACAAACTGTTCTTGTTCTTGTGGCGTCGCCTATGAATATCATCATCATCTGTCACATGTTCTGTAATAAAATGTCCAACATATTTATCCACATTTGAGACTTCAAGATTATTATCAGATAATTTGAAGTCAGGGGGATTTTTTGCATGTAGAATAGAATTTAATAGCAATTTAATGGCAACCCGGCTATCTGAGTCAGTACCAGACGGATGTTTGATATCAGTATCGGATCGGTGCGTCCCCATTTCTAACTATTTGTAATTTATGTTGTCATTAAAAAAGCATAATTTCTTTAATTTCATTTTCTCTGTGTCATCCAGGGTCTGTGCACAGGCTCACAGAAGTGGAGCTTCATGCAGGCGATTAGCTTTTTTTTTTTTTTTTTTTTTTTTTTAATTAAATGTACCAAAATGAACATCATGTGAAAAACAACGAAGATAACTTCCAGAACCATGTCAAATAAATTCAAATAAAAGTTTTATTTATGTTGCCCCCGAAATCACAATCACATTGCCTCAGTGAGCTTCGTTCATGTGAGCCACAGAGAGACAGACGTGCATTAGATGTAGCTCAGCTACAATTATACAAGAGGACGACGGAGCAGGTAAAGGCATCGACAGGTGAGCCACAAGATTTAGATTTTACAGACGAACAGGGTATGACCATCCAGAGAGCGAGGTTTGGTGTTTCATCTGTTCACTGGGTTGTAAATGTGTGTGGCCCCTTGCAGGAGTCGAACCTTTAACCCTATTAAAGCTGTGAATCGTGATACTGTGGTGGATGGAAACACACCAGCGAGAACCGAGTGGAAGAGCTTCAGAGCTTCAGAGCTCAAAGCGGAGATGAAATCCTGTTGATTTGTGTTTGTGCTCTGTACAGCCACAGTTTCTGGTTCGCGTGTGATTCACTTGTTAAATTAAAGGATTACACACCATCCAGGCCTCAGCTAGGAGCTATAGGCCCCCCACACATATATAACCTCAAGCGTCCTCCTCGAGACTCAGCCGACCCCAGTGGGAAGATAACGGACAAATCCCAGGCTTAGTTCTCTCTACATAAAACAAAGCCCCGTTCCCAGCGGACCGGCCAGCAGCATCCTGGTAAAGCGGGCCTCAGGACGGGATGCTTCCAGGCGTGGAGAGGGCACTAAATCTCACAAATCTGTCTGTCACCAGCTGTGAGACCTCCATACATTCATCCTCTCTAAATGTGCTCCTAAGGCTTCAGTCAATCACCGTCTCCTGCCCACACAGACGGCATTCTCGAGCCACGAAATATAATCATCCATCCAGCCTGCAACAGTAACACAAGAGCACCCAACCAATTACCCTCCACACTCTGCTTTTGACCTTTTTGTGGCGCGCCGTGAGAAGATGCGAGGCCGTTTGTGTTGCGGCGTTAAAAGCGGGGGGTGAAGTCCATTATCACTTCCCATGATGCCTGCCTACTTTTTCCCAGTTACTCCCAGCAACCAGCTGCCAGTCACACACTGATTGGCAGACGAGAGCTTTTATGTGTTTGTATAACTGAGAGTCTATGTGTGTTTCTGCCTTTATGGCCCGACGAGGTCAAATAATGTCTCTGAGTCGGTCCAACATTTAATTGCCGTCTATTGACTTTGGTGAAGTCTGGCTGCCCGGGTCGAAATCTGTCACTTAATCGTGTTGTAAAGGCTTTTTTGTCGTCTGTCTGTTCCCATTCAACATTAAACATAATGTACAGCTCTGTGTTTCTATAGAGAGTCGTCGAGTGAGAGCCCCACGTCTCCTGACTCTCAGCCTCTCAGGAACTTGTTTTTTATTAAGCTTGGTGCCAGCCTCGGTTTTGAAAGTGTCTCAAGAGGAAGATGTAGTCAGCAAGACTGAAAAACACGAAAATTGTGTCAAAGAGGTGAAGAGAGTGGAGACGTGACTTCACCGAGACTAAAAAAAAGAATGAAAAAAATCGAATTTAAGTCATTCCCACTGAAAAATTAAGACAGCCTGTATGATATCATCTTGCACCAAAGTTAGCATGTATATAAACCTGGGTGAGCAGTCTAAAAATAGGTGGCTGACACATGAACATTTGCTTTTTCTGTTTTCTTTGTTTGGTGTGTAACATTTATACTTGCCAACCATGGGACATTGAAAATAAGGAAGGTTTCGTACCTAAAAATTGAGATTAAGTTCTGTGTTTCCTGCATTCTGATGATCTTTGAGGAAGGAAAATAACAAAACAATAGGTGAAATGCAACACCATTTCTATCCTATAAAGAATAATTCCCCATTTTTTATTCATTCATTCGTGGTGAAATCCCCGTGACTGGGAGAAAATTCAACGAGGCAGATGTTACAGCCCCTCGACTTTAAAACTTTAGGCAAGAAATGGGAATTCTTCTCTCCAGGGCGTCTGAAATGTGTTTAATTATTCTCCCTCTTCTTCATTTCTCTGTTCGTCTCTCACTCACTGAGGAGGACGAGGTGCAACAGGACAGCAGCAACAGGTTGTGAAAACTTGAAGGGTAAAAAGTTTTAAAGAAATGTCATAAATTGGGAGAAATAAGTGAGAATTGTGACACCGGGAGGAAACTGGGAGAGGAGAGGAGTGTCCTGGGAAGATCAGGAGAGTTGGCAAGTGTTAGTCTTTACTTCTTTATATCTTTTACTTCAGTCTTATTTTCACCTTTTATTCAGAAAGAACGATGCTGACAGAGAAGTATTTAAACATAAATGTCCTTAACTTTAACGTGAGTTATAGCATCGAGGCAGAAATGAGGCAGAAGAAGCCGACTTACTGCATATTTCCATCAACAGTATCATACCAGCCAGTGAAAGATGGTGATCTGACCCGGGAACAGATTGTACCCTCTCCTACCAAAAGACAAAAGCAGGATGTTCGTCCTCTTCAGTCTTTAATGTAATTATAAACTAAAAGCTATTCTGAACATATGGATCCTGTTTTGCTTCCTTCGAACACGTAAATAAAAAGTACAGTGAATCTAAAAGATGTTGAGATTATAGAAAGTTGAGCTGGAGCCCACATGAAGATTCCTCTGCTGTGATGTGTAACACATGGAGGCTTCTGTCAAGACGCAGCATCATCCGGATGATCTTAATAACCATCAGGCAGCAGAGGGTCCATGAACATAATGACATTATGTTATTATGGTTACATGATCTAAAGGGTTTGGATTATGTAACTGTAATGCATGCACGACACAGACCCTGGCCTGCTCCATATGTAACAGTGACTTCATATTAAATCATAGCTCTGCCGCGTGAGGCACCGCGAGCCCTGTTTGTGCAGACTGACCACTCCGAGTCTGGGCGCAGCTGGAAACCCCCCGTCTGCAGCCAGTGTTCTCCATGACCCTCACAGAGTGATGAAGTGGGCGACGGTCAGACGGTCAGAGACTGTGAGCTCTGAGGAAAAGTGTCAGAGAGCAAATCATGACTCATTACTGACTCACACCGCCACCTACTGTTGACTTGTAGCGTCACAACAGAAATGAAAAAGCTTCAGAAATGTTATTTTTGCAGTTTTGTTGTCACACACACAACAACAACAACAACAACAACAACAACAAAGTACCAGTGAGACAAATTCCTGTTTATTTTTTGGCCGTAACGTTTCACATAAACAGATTTTGGAAGTTTTAATGTCCAGTGAGTCAAACAATGAACCATCTGTAGTATTTTTCCTAAAACCCATAAACTTTGTTTCAGTGATCATCCAATGTATCTGTTTTATTCTTTAAACTGAGTTGCACAGTGACTTTACACTAAAAAGTGAGGTGCTGGTCATAACAGCGTCCCATTCAGATGATACAGTGATGACATTTTTAAACATTTTGGGGTTTTATTACATTTTCAGATCAGGTTACATGCAAATTTCAACACTTTCAATACATTTTCACAATATATCACTACGTTAAATGGGTGCTACAGGATCGGCATCCTTCCTTTTTGTTTATGTAAGTTGACCTTTGTTTCTTGTATGTCTTTTTTTTTTCTTGGTTTCATTAAATATAGAGTTCCAGTCTGTAGAGCACTTTGTGACTCAATGAGGAGTGTGGTTTCAAACACAGAACGCAGGCGGCAGAGTTGTTGCACCACAGTAACAACAGTCCTCTGCAGTCGTCACCGTGTTCCTCATCCAGAAGTCCTGGAGTCTCTCAGCTCTGCACCTGCCTGTGGTGTCGGGTCAGAACGTGTGTGGGTGGACCTGGCGTCGTCGTGGCCTGTTTGCCAACCGCAGCTTCAACAATGTGCGACTGTGTCAACACAAACGCCACTCTGCCTCTCTTCTTCCTCCTCCTCCTCCTCCTCCGAGCTCAATCCGTCCACAGCAGCGGCAGACGGCATGGAGGCCCAGTCAGTGGTCTTCTTTTCTCCCTTCAGCATGTTTACCGTCGTTTTCCACCTGGAGAGAGAAGAGAGCAAGTTAAGTTTGACATACTACTAAAGCAAGTCAGTCTGTCAGTCTGGCATCCAACAAGTAATGTTGAATCAAATAGTAAATAAATCTCACTTTTCCTGATATCTTTAACATCAGTGGAACTGCTATAATGCATGTTAGGCAAAATAAATCTTGCCAGGGTCAGGAATTCAGTATTGCTGGAGGAAGACTTTCCTGGCAGAAAACAGTCAAATGTAAAGATTTTGACTCAAAAAAAGCTAAAAAAAAAAAAAAAAAAGTCAACATCTAAAACAAAATTGCAGAATATGAAGAATTCATACAATAAATAATAAATTTCCCTGTAAAAGTATCAAGGAAATACTTAGTGTAGCTACAGAGCTCTACGAGTACATCCCCTGACATTTGTATTTAAATGTGCTCTGAAAGTAAATTACTTGACCAGAGGTTAATTGCACTGAATTCATTATTTGCAAAGTGCTGCTGAATGTTATGTTTATGTTTTCCACATATCAGTGTGCATATCAACTGTTTGAAGCTCCCACCTGCAGCCTGAGTGTCAGCTGAATAATTTCTTTAGTTTAGAGAAGAAGCCTCCTTCCTCCTTCTGCTCGTCCTGTCCCTCGTCTGAGCTGGTCGACTTCGAACCAGACCCTGAAGTGCTGCTGCCCCCTCCTGGACACAAATGCACATCGCATTAGCTCAACTACTGACACCGCTGCGGTGCACCGCTGACTGACTGATCTGTTTCTACGCGTCTGTCTGCATACACGCTGGAGTCATGTTCAACTGTATGTGTAAAACTCTCACCTGCAGAGGGATCGACACCGGTGACAGTCCCCTGAACATCCGTCTCCTCTTCAGCGTAAGTCAGCAACAGAGAGCGCTGCCTGCGTGTTAACTTCCTGCAGGAACAACACACCAGAAAACATTTAATGATAAAAACTGATTCATCTATAACTCGTAAGTGTATAAGTGTACGTAATTTCACATGAAAGAGTAGCAGACATGAAGACATAAAAAATGAGATGACAGTATTTGATTTACACCATCTACAAATACAAATCTAATGCTTTTATTACAGCAACGTTACATAGCTAGGCAGAGTAGTCTTGACATACATTTATAAAATATCCATGTGGGTCTTACTTTGGCACTCGGATCTTGATGTGAACGTAGTGATCTCCATAGCTGTAGCTGTTCATCCTCCGGATGCCTTTCCCCTGCAGCCGGATCACCTGGTCAGCCTGGCAGCCGGGAGGAATCTGAAAACACAGAACAGACAGCAGGGATTTTATCTCCTGAAACAAACAGGAATTTAAACTTGAGAACCATTTTTTTATCAATAGTATTTAGTTGCTTTAGAGTCTCAACAGCATCTTTATAACTGTGAGAGGAAGCTGAATGTTGTCTATACGCTGCTGCTCTTCTTCTTACTCACCACGATACTGATGGTTTCATAGAGGCCCTGTCCTGTGGCCGTGCCCCCCAGGATGGCCTGAGCTATCGAGATGAACACGTCCGAGTGGATGTTGAGTCCATCTCGCTTGAACACCGGACTTCTCTGGACCTGTTCAGAGACACGTCAGATTACAACATTTCAAACTGTAATATTATTACTCCAGCACGTCGGTAGAATTCAGTAACTCGTTAAATGCTTCAAAAACACAGAAATAAAAACTCACCCTGAATGTAATGAGGATTTCTCTACTTCCTACTGACATGCGCACCGTCTGACCGTTTTCCACTCCTGTGAGAGAATGTCACAAAAATCAGTATTCATGCCTGCAGGTCATAATGTAGCAGCTTGTTCCATCAGAGTCAACAATCACAGCAAGTTTACACAGACTCGCATTTGGCACGAAATTAAGACCTTGTTGAAATAAACTGAGACACGCCAGGGATCTTTATATTGTTCTTGTCCAAACAGATCTGAATTTGAGTCATCTTTCATCAATCACTCGTGAGAACCTACCAGCAGGTACAGGCACAGTGACAGTCTGCCTCTTCTTGGTCTGACCTGAGCCTCGACACATGACGCAGGCCGTAATAATGATCGTTCCCTTCCCACCGCAGCGTCGACAGGAGCTGCGCATCATGAAAGGACCCGTGTTGAGAGTCTCCTGCGGGGAGAGACACAGTCATTAATGTGGCTGACGAACAGCACAGTGAAATCCTTCCTCAAACTACAGGTTTAAGTGCCCTGCTTCTGCCTGCCAGCCTGAAGCTCACCATGCCAGTTCCGTTGCAGTAGTTACACTGGGACACCTTGGTGCCCGGCTCGCTGCCCTTCCCATCACACCTCGGGCAGTTGTCATCTATATTCACACTCAGCTCCTTACTTGCGCCCTTCGCTGCCTCAGAAAACGAAAGCTCCATCACAAACTGTGGGAAAACAGATACGTCACTCAAACCTCAATGACACATTCTGTGCATGTCTGTTTAGCCAATTCTAATGAAAATGTTGATGCTACAGCGACGGGAGTTCTGACCTCGGGCCTCTGTTCAAATATGTTGTGGATGTTTCCAAAGTGCATTCCTCCAGTAAATTCTCCAAAGATCTTCCTGAAGAGCTCCTCGGGGTCGATACTGGTCCCCCCTGCCCTGTAGTACTGCTGCTGGTTCGCCCCAGCACGGTGTGGGTCGAATCCTGCCGCTCCGTATGTGTCATACTGCTTCCTCTTCACCTCGTCACTCAGGACCTTCACACACAAACAACGTTAACAACAACAACTGGAGAGGGGACCAAATCATCTCTGACACTTCTATGTCATCGGTTTAGTACCTCATAGGCCTCAGCCAGCTTGGCAAACTTCTCTTTGGCGTCTGGGTCATCTGGGTTGGTGTCTGGGTGGTACTTCTTTGCCAACTGGAGGTAAAACAAATAGTAGGAAGAAATATGAAGGCAGAGAACAAGGAAGCATTGGATTTAAACCCTTTTTCTGAAACCTATCCAAACAATTATAAAACGTTAACAGTCCACAAGTTCACAACAGTGAGATTCAGCAAAATGTCATTCTGACCTGGTAGTACGCTTTCTTGATGTCCTTCTGTGTGGCGGTGCGGGAGACACCCAGGACGTCATAGAAGTCCTGCTTGTTTGCAAACCTACTGCTGGTGTGGAAAGAGTGGCAGGTCGTGCCATTGGGACATTTTGTGCCTGCAGAGAAAAAGAATCATAACAGGACTATTAAAACACAACAGTACGTCAAGATGCTGATGAGACATATACAATATATGATAATGAGGAATTTTTGTGCAACATATATGTAGCATTAACTGTTAATCATCAACAAGGCTCCTAACGTGTCATCAAGAAATACAAAATAATGCACATGTTCCAAATTGCATACAATTTATTTGTATCTTTAGTAAGTACTGCCTGTTTCCTGCAGTATGCACACAGTTTGGAGACACTACTTCATCATGACAGTGCACCATGACCTTTGACCCTTTTGATCTTGAATCTTTCGCCACCTTAGCACAAAATTTTGGAGTACAAAGAACATGGTCCTTACACTTAAATGTGCTTCCATCTGTTTGTGCATCCTCTGCCTTGTTTATATTTGCATGACACACCGTCACGTATGTGACCTGCCTTACACTACACAGAGGATTGTGGGTCAGTATAGCCAGAAACGCATGCTGGCTTCCATAGTGCAATATGCAAACACATGTAGTAGGACATCCTGGTGTGTTCTTGGCATAATAAATGTTAGGTAGTTGGGATATTGGGTATTGGGTATCTGAAAGTCCCTCATTCACTAAGAACGCTGTATCACCTGCACAATGTTGTCTTTCCATTACAGCATCACTGACTTGTGTTTACAGCAAACTGCAAAAGTCAAATTACTCTAATAGTTTCCTGTATCTACTCCATTTGACACAGACTTTCTAAAATGAGTTGTCTTAGAAGAAAGGCTCAATTTAGTGTTGCACATCTCTTCTGAGCAAGAATGCATCCGATTTGGAAGATAACAACACACTGTTTTGTACACAACAATACACACTGCACAGAACCAAGTAAATATATGAGAGGAACAATAAGTGCAATCTCTGGTAAATGTAAAGGAGGAAAAGTAAAGTCAAGACTTCAGAAATGTAGTTTTGCTTCACAATCCCCTGACAGTATATTCATTCAAGACTGCTACACCTTTATTAAATCCTGCAGCTACGTGATTGAGGACGAATCTACACGACGTGCTAACTAAAAACCCAACAACAACATTACCAGAAAAACAAGTGGTACCAGCATTAAGGTGCTGTGATGACAAGGTCACTGTTGATGCAGTTACTGATGTAATACTGAAAAACAGTTGCACAGAGCAGTTTAATGAGACCGAGGCTAGCTATGATAGCATTCAGCTAGTTGTACACTCTGATGCTGAACACCACAGAGCTTTATTCCCTTCATCAGACTGTAGTTGTATCATGGACAGTGACACAAAGCAGCTGATGTAACAAAGTTTCAAGATGTTATGCTAACAGTTAGCTAGCTGTCTCACCTGTCAGTCCCTTCAATGTCACGTCACTCCGGTGCGTCCAGGAGCTCAGGCTAACCGCTACCCCTCCCCGGTGCGCCTGCGATATCGTCCCTGAATAAACCCCTCGGTGTCTGGAGGAGACATTCAGAAAAAGACCGCTGCGGCGTCCAGAAGAAACTGATGCTGACAACCAGCGTGTCGTAAGCCGGGCCGCGGAGGACGCCATTTTAACGTCACTACCGGTGTCAGCGGCGGCCGTCTGCGCATGTGCGGGTTTATCCCGACATATAAAGTTCCAGTTGGGATGTAACGTCACTGTCGGTTTTTAACGGCCGAGGTTCGAATCAATCCGTTGTTTCTGCTTATATGTGCGATATTTATGAAATTATTATTATTTAGTACAGTGCCAAGCGGATGTTTCACCCTGAAGAGTCTGTAAAGAAACTGAAGAGGTGGATTCATTATTTGGCAAAAACAGAACTTTATGGTGAAACTGAAGAGACGTTATTCCTACGGAAGCCCTGAAACGGCCATGGGTCAAATTTATTGCTTCCGCTTCTCAGAACGAGTCTAAAGTATTTCGTTTAACATTTAGTATTGTTCTCTTGATCCAAATTAAATTGAACACGTTATCACAGAAATAAATAAATACATAAATAATGGAGTAAATATTATGTTTTACCTATGACCACTTTAGGCTTCCGTACTTTCCAGACTCCATGCTTTTAATCTGAAAGCCAGACAGGTTACACTTTACTCTTGAGAGCTCAATATCACTATCTCTTTTTCACCTTGGTATGGAGGCCAAAGTTCACACAGAACAGGAAAAAGTAATGGCCATTTTAATTTGCTTTTTGAGAATATATTTTTGTTTTTTCGCCCACTGTTTCATGAAAAGTGCATACAAAAATAACCTGCCGCAGTTAAGATGAAGTTAGAGTTTCTTCCCTTCATTATCATAAAATATGTTTGAAATACAATCATATTATTAACAGACTTAAATATATTTCTATATCATATTGTACTGCTGCCACACATTTCTTTTTTTAAAACCCCTTACTCATGCAACATAAAAGCACTAGATGGCATCACAGAGCTGTGAATCACAGACACTGCAGTTTATTGCACCAGCTCACTGAAAACTGACTTGTATTCAGTCAGTGCTTATAAATGATTATAGGATAACAACAACAAAATATGATAATATATTCCCGGGATTATTCTGTTCCCTGGCACAACAACGGTCAGATTCTAACTATATGAAAATGGCTGTGAGACATTGACTCTTGTGTCTCAGGGTGAGGGGTTCAAAGGTCACCGAAAGGGCCGTGGGCCAAGAACAATGTCCCCCTGCATCATCTAGGTGTCAAGACCGGGTCAGATGTGTTTTTTTCTTAATGTGTTAGTGATGAAAAAATACAAATTTAATGACAAAAGCAAGTTATTTCTTCAGTCAAGTCGAATTTTAAGTTCATGCACAAAGTAGCAGACTACAGATTTAGAGTTTGACCCAACGAAACCACGATACATTTTTAAACTGAGCAAATAATAAATAACAAAGACTTCAACACACAAAATGTAAGAGACGCAACACACTTTTGCAGTGTAATTTCTAAAAGTTATCGTCACATTATGCTACAAACCCCAAAAACATTTCTCTCATATCTACTTAACAAAGAGCGACTGTCCTCTGTCACGACAGCAGGACGGGATGAGAGACAAAAGCTGAGTAGAAAGATCAAGATTTTCATGTTTTCATGGTTTGGAGGCGAACATGCTGAATGGCTGTCAGTGTGTGTGTGTGTGACCTGATGAAAGAGAAGCTCACGCTCCCCTCTCTCCGTTCTCCCCCCCCACTCTTCCCCTCCATCCCTCTCCCATTCCCCGCCGTCTCCAAGGCGACCTGCAAAACAGCATCCCAGCTGCGTGTGGCTGCGTGGAATGTGTGACCGGAGGAGGATTTCTGACATTCGCCGCTCGGTAATGTAAATATCTGTGTGAGCATCGATTCTTATCTCGGCGCAGTCTCCCTTTATGTTCACTTTTTTTTGCCAAATATGCCAAACGATGGGGCGTCTTCTGTTGTGTTCTGCTGAGGATATTTGCTGCGTCATGTGTGGCTGGATTGTTTGAGCCACTGCTTCTTCTCCTCCTCCTCCTCTTCTGGTCGTTTCTTTTGCTTTTTAAATCTCTCCCGGTATGGAGATGGAGGGTCTGAGGTCAAGTCATCCGACCGGTGGGAGGTGGGGCAGGGGCTGTCAATCTTCACTCAGCTACTTATGCTCCTATCCCACACACACACACTCTCTCTCTCACACACACACACACACCAGATCCCGTCATGCTGTCAGAAAGCGCCTGGTTCAAAGCAGCAGTGCTCATTGCGAGCCTGTGGTTGTAATTAGCGTGCTGGGGTTATGAATGATGGTAACAGAGCTCCATATATCAGCCCCACTGTCAGGGAGGCAGCTCAGCGACTTCATACCTCGGGCTGAAACGCAGACACGCCGAGGAAAAACAACACGGCTGACCCAGATTGCTCCGCGGAGCTCGAACAGACGCACAATTGTGTCTCCTGTCATCTGTGTTGATAACAACTTCACTGTCGTTTTTTTATTATATACCCCCGTCTGCTTACAATTCTGGACTCTGAGTGGCTGCTGAGTCACTTTTAGTAACCGTGCAAGTGGCTACCGATGACACGGGTGTTTATCTGTTGTTCTAAACTTTATAGGTAACAACTGAGAGTAGTGTAATCAATAAAATAAATTACTAAATTACTCTACATGCAGCAACCAAGTATAAACCCACAGTGACATCACCCACTGGTTTACCACTTTGAAGCCTCGAGGTTTGGCATCGTGGCCGCCTCCATCTTGTTTTATTCCTTCTTTTCATCCTAAAGCACAACACCGCTTCAATCGTCTTTTTATTTATTACAAAATGAACATCATGCTGCATCGGAGAAGACTTGAAATCATAAACTCATCAGGAAAGTGTTTGTTGTAGTTATAAACCAAGTGAGAAGTAAAGTAATTTTTCTCATAAGCTACTATAACGCCTGTGTTATGAACTGGAGATCGAAAGAATGATGAAACAACACCATCGTGTTTTTTTTAAGCTCGACTGACACGAGGTAAGAAACATCAGCATATCTCAGCCTCTGTTGGTGATAATTGTTTTGGGATAATCTACGTCAGAGTCATGAATTCCTCCTGCAATGTTAAAGAAGGTGAGAAAAAAAAGAAATCCTGGATCTGAGCCTTTACCTGGATCAACAGCACAAGTTAGATGTGCCGAGATCTGAGCAGAGCCAAGAGCCCTCATCCATCCATCCATCCATCCAACCATCCATCTCCTGTTCCTGTTTGGGCAATGATGGCAATATACAAAATAAAAATATATTGCACATATGTTTTACTGTGGACTGTATTTTGTCATGTAATAGTGCAGAAATTGCTCCTGGTTTTGTGAGTCAATCAGCCATGAAGATGTTTGTTTCACCCTCCACCTGCTGTATGTGTCTCAGAAGCCAGCTGTTGGTTTTATATTAAATTCATACCAAACTTTAGTGTGTTTTATTGATTTTTTTCTTGAGTTTATGTGACTCTAAATGTCATTTATTGCATTTCTCGCCCTATGATTGACTCTTAAAGGTACTAAAATTTGCCTTGTGTTGTTAAAGAGAACTTTTCTGTTCGTGTCTTTGCAGTAGTCTGTTGCTGCGTCTCAGTTCAGGGTCTGCATCCTTCGAAGGACTCGGCCTTTGCGGCCTTCGAAGGCGAGTCCTTCAGAGAGACCTTGTTAACCTCGTCAGCTGTTGTTGAATGTGACGGTCTAGACTTTGGAGCATTTCCTGGTTGCGTCACCAGATGTTTTACCCTTACGTTATGATTTCTGCCACCCAGGCCTGCAAACGTGACGACCTACGCCATGCGATGTCGCCATTTTCATATTTCTTCTTTCACTTTCTTTCTGCAAAGAGTCTTGGGGTATGTGAGGCTGTGATGGATAGCAGCGGTGCATCCTCCAAAAAGAGGGAAAAGAAGGCAGCATTTTTGACACACTTTATGTGTCACCTAAAACACACTTCATTTCCCTGCAGCTTTCTTTTACTCCGTCCTCTGTCATAGTTGTTTTGACTGGAGAGGTGAGGGGGATCATGAGATTTGCCCCCCTGAGACGTCCCATCCTCTCCCCCTCCCTCCCCACGGCCACCCGACCTTTCATGTCACGAGATGCAAACAGAGAAAGAGAGAGAGAGAGAGAGAGCACTCGAGAAGGTTTTTCACACACATTAAGAGATCTTTTTTGTAAACAAAATGATCTCCCAGCCGAAGGATCTCACATGCATTTTTCTTTTTTTTTTTTTTTTAAGAAAACGCACAGCTGCTGTTATCTCTGGAGGGCAGAGCGAGCGAGCATCAGCAGACGAGGGAGAGAGCGTGACACTCCGCACTCCCCCTCTGTTATGGAGATGCTGCTGCTGTTGTGGTTACAGACGGTGCTACTGGATGACAGAATGGCCTCGCAGTATCTCTTTAGTGTTGGTGTGTACGTACGAGTGGTGTCACTAACACCGTCTCACCTCAGCTTTCTTACATCGCTCCTCATTACACTGTTTCTTTCCTTCTGTGCTGCTGATTTCCTCTGAACATGTGGTGTATCCTCCCCTGCTGTTCGTAGGTGGTCCCCCTCCTTCATTAGATAACAAACCGCCTAATATGAGTCCATTTCCCTCTGGGAGGACTCGGATTGTCTTCATCCGGCTGCCCCCTTAATCCAAAGCATAAAACGCCCCAATCAAGCGGCGATGACCTCATGTGTCGAATCATAACACATCAGATTGCAGGACGTGTGGAGGTCAGACGGAGAAAGCAAACACGCTGTGAAAAATTGGGGCTTATGTACGCGATGTTTTGTCCTCCGTCGGTACGGTTGCCATGAATGATGGAGTTGTTCCAGTCATTTTTTGTTTTTTTTTGGAACAACGGCAACTGATGGTATTGTCGTCGCCGTGGCTGTTGGCCGACATCCCTGTGTTTCCACTTCCAGGATTTGAAGCCGCGAGGTTGCAGGACAATGGCTGTTGGACCAGTTTTGGGTTTCACTGCTGAGGTCTTGAGACAGAGGTGGACTCATGTTTGAGAGGCTGGAGCAGCAGAAAGTCATGATACGTTCAAAGTGAACCGAAAGAGCACTTTATAATGTTTCATCTACCATAGAGGCATCCAGGAGGGAGCAGGGCGTTTAATAAAGTTTGTTTTGGTTTTACATCCCACGCTTCAAATTTGAGTCATCTCGACCAAACCGGAGGTGATTGTGGAAACGCAAACCAAGATTGTTTTATTGAATTTTATTCCATTAAAGTCGAGTTTAAGGGAAGAGTGTTTGATGACGAGTTAACGAGGCAAATTAGTTTGGTAATAAGTGTACGGTTGTATTGAAATGTGGTGAGCTCCAAGCTGAAACTCCAGGAGATGTCGGATTATCGCCTCTTGTGGTACAAAGCGGTATTACGAGACAGGACGAGCCGGGGCTAGCTGGTTAGCATGCTAACTCCCGCTGACATCTCACATAGACGTCCTTTGACACGACAACACTGTTGTTTCTTCATCATGTTGATGATGTTAGTTCATAAGTCTCTTTTACTAAAATTCAGACTATATATATTACGTATCGCCCCTTCAACAGCCAACAACATACGGTGATTTACTCACCAGTGGTTTCATGAAGGAAGGTAACGAAGGCAAGATAGCCACAAACATTTAACTCAATGTGCTCGATAAGATTGCGCAGCATGTTTTAATTCTGACGGACCACAAAACAAACTCTTTGCCCTCGAGATTACAAAGTGTGAAAACACGTTGTTGCTTTAACGCGATGAACCACTTCCTGTGCCACCACGCGGAGAACGGTGAGAGCGGGCCGGTGTCTCCTCTGGACTCTGTTACGGTTTGGTTTTCACACAGGTCCTCGCCGCAGCACGTTTACTTTGCCGACTCTTTCATGTCCATTGTGGAAGCTGAACAAACTACAGTGTAGTTGCTTCGCCGAGATCGGTAGTAAAAGAAAATAGATTATATAACCGCCGTGGCTCCTTCTCCGGCACATTCACAGAGTGCAGCGGAGAGAAAGGCAGTCTTTGTGTGGTTATATTAAGTCACTAATCTGCAGAGTCAACAGACAGAGGGTTTCTCTGCCCCTGCGGTTCTGTGGCAGCGGCCCTGTTTGGGTGATGGCTGCCATGGGGCTGCTCGTAAATGTCTTTGTGGTTTCCTCTAATTCCCTTCTTCCCAAGCCTACGAGTGTGTGTGTGTGTGTGTGTGTAGCTGATGGATATCTGCTGCTTCAAATGAGAGGGTCTCTCCAGCGGTAAGACTTTTGGGGTTTGGGCCCGCGGCAAATTATTGCCACCAATATACTGAGGCAGTATTACTTTTTCACTGGAAACAGCTGCAGATTAAAAACGACGCTGATGGGAGCAGAGAGAACGAACAAAAAACAGCGAAGGTGCCAGCTGGAAAAAAGCCGAAAGATGCCGAGATCCACTTTAATTAATATTTCATTATGGACGCTTTTAAACATGCGTTATTTGCCAGGAACCATCTTCCTCAAGAGCGAGCGTTTAATTTGTCAATGAAACGTAATACGAGTTGTTCGAGAACTTACTTAAAGTGAGATGATCTTCCTCTAAAGGCACAGTTCACACAAAAAAATGCAGCTGTTTTTGACTCAACCCCCCCCCCGCTGATGGAAAGTTTTCATGCTCCACAAAACATTTCTGGAGTTTCGCAGCAAAACAGCATCACAGCGTTTTCCCAAACATCTAAAGCGGCTGAGGAGGACTTGTGAAATTGTTCCGTACAGCTCATCCAGCGCGATTCAAGTCTTTTTGAAAAAGAAATTACTTGCGGAAATCTTCACTATGGCCGCTGAGCTGTTAGCGAGTGTTAGCGTGCACCGCGACAGAAGCAGATTTTAATCACGTTTTTTCAAATCACTTCAGGATCTCAGGACTTTCATTTGAGCTGATTTGATGAACGGTCACACTTAGTTTCACAGCTACTGTGAAGATCTTGGCTTTAAAAAGGACGTCAGTAACTTGGATGACATCGTTTGGAGACAATCTATGTTTATTTTACTTTCCGCTATTCATCTTTTTCAGTTGTTCAGGAGAATGCTAGAAATGTTTTACCACAAAACTTTACTTTCAAAATAACACATTTATTTTAATTTTTGGGGTGAACTGATCCTTTAAATAAAAATAGCTCACAGACTACGATGAATGGGAGCGTTTGTGGCGTCTTCAAGGGAAAATCATTGTCTCTGCTCTGTAAACTCACTTCTTCCTTGTTTCTGTTTTTATCCCTCTATCGCTCCGGCGAACATTATCCCTCTGTGGATCTCAGAGCCCAGAGCCCCGTAAACGCCGCCGTGACGTCTTGCGGTGGATCGTTCAAAGCGTTTGCCAGTCGGGCTTCCAGTTTGAGGAGAATTCTTGTGGTGAGCCGATTGGTGGTTTCCACAGGGAAAACATTTTCATATTAACTGATAAAAGCTCTCAGTGAGTGGAACAACGCTGCCTTTTTCAGTTTTTTTTCTTTTTCTTTTACATATTTTTTGTGTGTGCGTGTGTGTGTTGCCTGTCAGTGTACGTTCACGCGTAAAAGGAGATGCGTGGCACATGAAACTACCAGCAGATCTGGAACAGGCCACCCACCCAGAAAAACTGTGGACTGGGCCGTTCCCAGGACTCTTACCCAGGCCAAACTCACCCCGGCCAATTTGGACGGCTCCGTCCTGATCCTGGGAACATGCTGTACCTGCACTAATGAACACTAATGTGCTTTCTCAAGCTGCTTTCATAACGACTCCCAACAGTTAGTTACGCACTTAATCAAATACTTTTAAAACGTTATGTTCAGAAAAATGATGTTGGCAGCGCGTTTGTTTCCAGAACCAGCCTGCTCCATATTCATGCTTTTTTTTTCTCTTCACATGATGGAGCTGCAGCGCACAGACTGACGCTCTGCTCCTCTTTTCTTTGTCTCTACATAAAACATATTTTATAATAACTATACATTGAGAATATAAGATCAGCTGCAATACAGACAAGACGGCCCAAGATGCCAGAATAAAATGTCGGCGTTTTAAGTTTGCAGGAACACCAGATACATTCGACAGATTCGAGGAGGGATTGTGGTTCCCGGAGTCAAAAGGAGGCTGCTGTTCCACATTTGTTAGCGTGAAACCACTGGATATTTTTAAACGATAGCGTTTCAACATTTATGAAACAGCTGGAAATCTTAAGGAGACGTCGGGGTATTTTTCCCAGCCAGTCTGCGTGGCAACAAAACCAGGCATTTTAGGCCATAACGTGATCTTTTCCTCATCCTGACTGAGCAACATAAAATTGAACCTTGAGAAATGTAAAGTTGCAACATGTCCGAGGTTTGTAGACGAGCACGACGCCAACATTTAGACTGGCAACTGTGTCACAGCAGCAGATAAAGACTTCATTCCAGCTGATATTCTGCATTATTCAGAGGAAAAGTGGTTAAAAAAAGTAGATCTTTACATCCGTACGTTTACTTGACTTCAAGAAATGCAGATAAAAAGTTTTTACCGCTTGTCTTTGAAGCTCCTGGAACAGCAGACAGTCACTGCAACCGGACCGATCACCAGGCCGAGATGAGAAACACGACGAGCTGCAGTGTTCACGTCTCTGACTGCATCTGTCTTGTTTATCAGCAACAGGAAGAAACAGTAAAGAACTTTTATTTCTCTTTACTGACTAGGCGGAAATTTCATCTCATGATATTCATCTGTCGACGCTTCCAAACTCACATTTCTTCTCCTCTGTCTTCTTCGTCTTTGAACACACAGTACGTCATTTCTGTCAAAATAAAAGAGGATGTTAAGAAGCGTGGGATCATGGGAGTTGTTGTCTTCGTTGTCAGGGTTTCAGGGGTTTTTTGGGATGTTTTTGCTTTAATTGTGTTCTTCTGTCCTGTTGTTTCTGTGTTGTGTTATCATCTGATCTGGATCCTGCAGAGTTCTGCATGTCATCTTGACCCACTTCCCTCTGAGTCGCTGCAGCCGTCAACGACTGCCACCTTCTCTAATTTGTACGAGACGACTCCCGTACTTCTGAGCATCCATTTCGCAGGAAGTCTCTATCAGCCCCATCAGCTCTCTGACAAAGAGTCCTGCTGGTCGTTCACACCAGCAGCTCCCTGCTGCAGCCCGAGGCTTTGTGGAGCTTCATCACTCGGCCTCGGTCCATCCTGTCGTGTTCTGACCTCCACCTTTCCCCCCTCAGGTGACGGTTGAACCGTGCAGGGCAGCGGCCCACCTGAGCGCAGCCTCTGGCGATCGGTCAGTAACCACCTCGCTGCTGACAGGAAGAGGTCACGCATGTCGTGACAGATACCTGTTGACAGAGGACAGAGCAGAGAGTCAAATTTAGGAAAGTGTTCTCTGGTTATCAGCGTTGTCTCTGCCTCCTCTTCCCTCCTTCGTCTCCCAGCAGAGACCACCGAAGCTCCTCTTCATCTTCGGGCGAGGCGTCCGACTTTGACGAGTTCACTTAAGTGTCAAAACCGAATCAAGCGAGACTCCATTAAGCGAAGGGATGAAAGATGTGTGGCGAGGGAAGGGAGGGGGAGGCGAGCACGGTTGAAAACACCAGACTTGGCAGGATGTTACTTTCTCTGAGCTGTTGTGTCAACAGGTGAAGATGTGATCGCACACTTGACTCGTATTGTTTCCTCTCACCGCTCCCCGGCCACCGCGAGGAACGGAAACCTGAGGGAGTGAAAGAAAAAGGAGGTCGTCGAGCCGGACGACTGATGTGCTGATGTGACAACACTTTCCCCCCCGTCGGTCTGAATTGTTCAGGTGACCCATAATTCCTCCCGTTTGACCAAGTGAGACGGTGAGAAGAGAATGAGCAGCTTTTAAAATCAGAGCAACGAAGCAACTCAAGACATTTACAAATCTGGCCCAGACTGTCCTTATTTAGTAATTCCACTAAAAAGAGGATTTCCGCTGTGAACCTCATCAGCCTCCTCTGTTACGGAACTGAAGCCACTCTGATGGAAAGTCAAGAGGAGACGCGGCGAAGCTTTCAGATGCTATAAATGGAGCTTGTTCACTTCAACATCTGTAAGCGAGAAGCCGCAGCATATTTCTAATGAAGGCGCTTCAACAAAAGTGTGAAGCCGCTGGAAACAGGAATAAGTGTTTGTGTGTTGATGTGACAACGTTTCTAATGATGGCATTTCATCGTTTGTGAGAGTGAAACCACTTGAAAGTTAGAGAAATCAGAAAAAACAGGGTGTTTACTGTACGTGACGACACTTTTACAGACAGAATTTCAGCACTTGTGAGAGTGAAACCACTGGAACATCGACTGTATGTTGACGTGATATCAACTTTCGCTATCAGTGTGAAACCGCTGGATATCTTAAAACAACATTTCACCGGTTGTCAGACACAGCGATGGGCAGTTTTGACGATACATAAGGAACGATTTCCAGCCATGTTTGGGGCAACAGAAGCAGGTCAGCCGAAACATGAACATGAACTCCAAACAGTAACCAAACAGTTTTTGTGCCTAAACCTATAAAACACCACGGACCAGATGAAAATTGAACCTAAAGTAACGTAAAGCTGCATCACAGACAAGCGTAAGGTTTGAACACAGATGTTTGAAAGAGACGACGGTGAGAGGAGATGAGAGAGGAATTATGAGGAGGATAAAAAGATAAAGGTCAGTTCTGAAAGGAGGAGGAGATACGAGGATCACGGTCCGACTCGCTGGATGAAAGGACGGGGAGGAAAACATCACAGCGAGGTGAAGCTGGAGACCACGAAGATCATCAGAATCATCAGCTCACACTCTGCAGTTCAAGGAAGGCATGTTGGCGTCTGAGCTGAGAAAACCCAAAATACCATCAGATCCATAAGAATTAGCCAGTAGAATAAATGAAACCTGGTCTCTAAACTGCTCCTCGTCACCCGGCCCCTGAAGTTCGTTTCTCCGGCGATCATGATCGATGTGACGACAGCCGCCCTCCTCCTCGACCCGCCGGTTACTGATTTACTCTCGCACCTGTCGGCCGACCTGCCACCTCGGTGAGCAGAGGAGGAAGAAGAAGAATGAAGAGTCTCTAGTTCAGAGTTAGGTGACGTCGTTATGGAGCCGCTAAGATCAAAGAGACGTATCGGTACAGAAAACTTTGACAAGGGACGCTGCTGTCAGCTCGTCTCAACCATCAGCACCACAAAGGACAATGATAAGTCTGAGAGAAACACACCACAAATAAAACTCTCCGAATCATGTAGATAGATCATCTGGGTGGCTGTTGAACACTGAAGACTACAACTCCCATGATCCCGCGGTACCTCGCGATCAAACGATGTCTTTCTGTTTTCATTGTTGTTGAACGAGAGACACCGGCAGCAGAAACTACACCTGCATTAAAGGTTATTTTGACTCCGATGTCACGACAACAGATGTGAAAATCAGCGATGGAGTCATCGTATCATCTGTTTCATGCAACTCAAAATAAACTGCTGGAGTTATTACAAGCCAACAAGGCTGCCAAACAGAGGAGAAGAGGAGAGCTGCGGATATTACAAGCGTCAAAACTGCAACTGTCTACTGCATCAAAACTGGATGTTTTTAAAGAAGAGCTTTGGACAATTCCAGTTTTTTTTTTTGTCAGCAAACAAAACCGGCTATTTTTCACGTGAAGTCGGACCATCACCACCACCAAAGCAGATATTTGATGCCAAACTATGTTGTCTTCCTCAATCTAACCAGGCGGTTTTGTGTCTAAACCTAAAAATCTGGACCTCAAACGTAGAGCTGCAACACAGAGACACATCCAGGTTCAACGTGTCTCCGGCTTTGCAGGAACGTCCTGGGCTCACATTTATTCCGGTGATTAGTTCGAGTCTGAACTCTTCTCTTCCTTGTGTCTCTGTTTCTTCACCTCGCTGTCCTCCTCCAGTATCTCTGTCTCTCTTGACTCTCTGCAGCCGGCGGGCAGTGGACGCTCTTTATGACAGTTCCTCAGAAGTCTCCTGGCCTTAATCCTCTGTCGGCTTAGGAGACAGAGAGACACTTTGCTCCTCGCTTCCCCGCCGTTTGATCCCACATATTGCGCTCCTCCGGTCAGCATGGACCCGGTGAGAGAGAGCAAGGTGGAGAAAGTGAAGAGACGCCGGGGCGGAGGGGACAAAGCACAAAGAAAAGAGAGAAGACCGGGAGCGAGTGCCACCTTTGCCAAGATGGATATCTTTTGTTTTGAAGTCAGGGATGATTCGACTCAATCCCGGGATTGAAGTTTTGATGCCGTTATTATGTATCACGATGAGAGAGGGATGAAGAACAGAAGCATGAGGAGGAGGAGGAGGGATGCATGATATGAATTCCTGTTGGGGAGGACAGCCGTATCAAAGCCAGTGGGCAAAAGTGATTTGTGGTGGAAGCTGCAAGACGTTCATAAAGAATGATATCTCTGCATGAGAGCGGCAGCACTTTGATCCCGGCGAGGAGCCGCTGACACGATGCCCACAAGATGTTACAAATCAAAGCGGAGGGAACGATGGGAGGCGGAAAAAAAGATTTCATATTTTTTCCTCCGAATGTTTTGATGTCTTTGTCCGAAGCGTGTTTGAAATTCTCCGGCAATCGCCTCATCGTGCCGGTGGGAGAGGAGTGAAACGTGATGGGAGACGGGTGAGGACATGAAGGGAACCATGCACAAAGAAAAAAAAAAAAACTAACTGTGCGTGCATGAGGTGTTGTTCATACGGACATCGGGGTGTGAGTGGTGATTTTTCTTTCTTTGTCCGGGAGAGACAATGCTGAACCCCCTCGGGTGAGAGCATCTTGAAGGAATCCCGATCCCTGTGGAGGGCAAGATGGCACCTGACGGCCGGACAAAGCCGAGGTCAGGAGGTTGTGAGTCAAAGGTCGGGAGCGGAGGCCTGATGTGGCGGCAGGAGAAAGAGCGGCGCATCACCTTAGATCATTTTGTCTCCTTCTTATTAGCTGTCCAGCTCCTCGGGAGGCAGGAGAGCAGCTGCTGCTTTAATAATTCAGTTACATTTCTGAGGAGAGTCTACAGCCTTTTTCTATCAGCTCTATGAGGCTCTACTTGTACAGAACAGTGCTACATGCTAACATCAGCATGCTAACACGCTCACGTTGATGATGCTAACATGCAGGTATATGTGCTATGATCATCGTTCTCTCCTTGGTTTGGTGTGCTGGTGAAGCTGCTTTTGTTTTCTTACTAGAATAAATGTAAAATAGCAAAAAGGAAAGAAAAGAGAGGAAGATAAAGAAAATGAAGAGGCAAAGAGGAGAGACGTGAATGACGTAGAGAGGAGGGAGGGAACTTTGCAGACAGGAAGTGACGACATCACTCACAGCGGCTTTAGTAACGTTTGCTCAGTAGCATTAAACAAAAAAAAAACAGGCCAGCAACTGATGGGAATGTCACAAGATTTGAAGGGATGTGGTCAAAAATAATGATATAATGATAATAATGATTATTTCATGAAGAAAATGTGAGTGAGAGCTGTAAGCTGTTAGCTGACATGCAACAGATTTGTTCAGTATCACCTTCTGTACAACGTGTTCCAGTGAAATATGATGTTTAACTGTTAGTAGGTACTTCAGTGGTGTTGGTATAGTAATATGTTTTAAATTTGGCCTCCTGGTGGAAAACAATGTGGCTGAAGTTTCTGCAGCAGTCAGATTCTCTCTCATGTCGTTACTGAACAGGACGAATCAGTGAACTAACACGGACGCAGGAAACGTATTTTACATTTTGTTCCTGAACAGTTTCTAAATTGTTTGAGCAACTCGTGACGGTTCACGTGCAGGAGGAGTCCTGCGCTCCTCATTCAGAGGGCTGACAGAGGTGGTTTATGGGTAATAAAGAGGGGCGTCATTGTAGTCTCCGCTGGGTCTCTGAAGTCAGACCCCCCTTTACGCAGGACTTGAATGAAGCACATTTACTGCCTCCAGTCATGTGACGGTTATTCAGTTTCTTTCATGTTGGTTACACGTCCTCTGGAGTCGACACAACACGTCCTCCTGCGGCGCTTTTTAAAAAATAAAAACCTCTGTACTGTGTTGAAATACTGCCGTGAATGAATTCATGTTTGAAGATCAGATTCTGGATCTAAGTGGGACCAAACAAGAAGAAAAATGATTAACCCGCCTGTTAACGGCGTGGCAAATCATCAAACTCTCAGCCTGTTTTTTTTTTTTTAAAGCTGTGCCTGCTGGTCCATTCACTGAAGCATGTGCCTGCTCTCTTAGTGTTCATTCAATAATAAAACCAGATTTACTATCAGCCATCCGCCCCCCTCCCCTCCTCCGACTGTATATCCACCTCTTCATGAGCCCCTTCTTCCTCTTTCAGCCTATTGATGTCTTTCTCTTTTCTCACCGCTGAGTTTAAGTATCTGCTCAGGAAGCTCCATAACTCACGTGAGGCCGATTCAGAAGTGAGGAGCATGAACACACAGCAGCTCAGAAGTCTGCAACAAAGCTCAGTGTTGACTTGTACACGAGTCTCTGATGGTGAGGACGGTTCAACCTGCATCAGCTGATTTTTTGGGGGGGGGAACATAAAAATCTGTCAAACAAACGATTACGGGATCATTTTTTGACTCATTCATCGATGAAACTGCACCGACAGTTTCTCCCGGACTTTTTCAAACTTGCTGTCAACTTCACGTCTCCGTCCTGCTCGCCTCGTAATTCCCAAGATTATCATCTCATGAGCCTCGCCGCGTCTATACGCTGACCTCGTTACTGCATGCAAACTCCAGCTAATCCTCTTGTTACAGCAGCAAATGGATTCCATGATTTATGACGCTGGGAGAGACTTTCACTCCAGAACACGCAGGAAAGTGTTCGATCAGAAGGAATCAGCTGTTCGGTGTTTGATTTTCTGATTCAGCGTCAAAGTTTTGTCTTTTTTTATTGTTACACTTTCAATTCAAGAGCAGAAAAGTCCCACTGGAGGTCATTTATTAAATATATTTAGGGATGGAGGCAGGGTTACTTTCTCTATTTTAATATAAAGTATAAAGTTGTTTAGTAAAAGTACAGGCTTAACCGCCCTGCATCATGACAGGGATCAAGAGTGCTTCAGGTCTCTCATGTACAGTAACATCTTCCACAAAATATATAAATATTCCAGGGGGATCTGAACGTCGTGTGTCGTGCCGATGCTCTCGCTCTCCTCCGGTATCACAATGGCTCTTAATGGCTTTGTGCTAAATGAGAACCACGGAGGGATTAAAGAGAGAGAACATGCCAGGCCGACATTAAAAATAACTGCGATAGACGGACTTTGCTTACAGCTACATGTGACATCGGGCTTAATCTGCTCGCGCTCCTGCAACATGATGTTGGAGGGAAGCCGCGGCTCTGGATGGGCCCGCTGAAGTCCAGATTTGTTGACGGGGGTTTATTTGAGGGGGCGTAAACACTCACACACACCTTTCTCCTTTCACTCCCTCCTCCAGCGAGTCCATCAGAAAGCACTTAACCCCTCCCGAGCTCATTCTACCCCCACCAACCTTGTTTTTTATTCCCCCTGTTCAGCCACGCTGCCGCTTTTTCCCTTTGTGCCTCTACAAACACTCAGCGGCAGCAGCAGGCCTGTTGCTCAGCCCGGCCCAAAGACAATGGCGGAGCTGCAGGAGATGGAGACGACGACGAGGGGGGGGGGAGCGAGGAGGAGGAGGAGGAGGAGGAGGAGGAGGAGGAGGAGGAGGAGGGGGTTTATTTTGTTGAGTGATTTGTGGAGTGGCTGACAGCAGGACGGCCCTTTTTTTGTTGTGTTTGTGTGAGTGGAAGAGGCTTATCACTTTAAAAAAAAAAGAAAAAAAAAGAAGCCGTGCCGGAGTCAAAGAGTGAATAGCGGAGCAGGAGGTGTGTGGTGAGGAGGTGAAGGGGTGTTTCCAGGGACGTTTGATAGCAATCAGGCAGCTGTTTCCCCTCAGGCTGGTACCTGGTTAATGCTTCATGAAGGAACAAACACAAAGTCGTTTGATTTCAGGGAATGTGACTGTGTTTGTCTCTTGGATTGGTGCAGGAATATTGTTGCCTCCTGCTTGAATTTCTTTATTTCTCTTCAAAATACCAGAATGAAAATGTCGGCGCCGCACGTTTCTGCACACCGCGGATGTGTTTAAATGTGTTTCGTGTCGCAGCGACATTTCATGAAACGCCTCAGATTAAAGTCAGATCACATGTTTATGAGCTGATGAGAGGAGGGCGGCGCGGCGGCGGTTCGTTTGCGATGTTTGGGTTCGTTTCACAGTCTCGTTTGTGGGACAGTCGACACCAGAAAAAATGAAAATGACCGTCATCATCATCTTTTTTCGCCCCCGTGCGGATGGAAAGTCGGGTGAGGTTTGTGTCGTCCACAACACATTTCTGAAGCTTCAGCGCTGCAGCATTCTCCCGAACAACCGAAGAAGCTGGAGGAACTCATCTTGTTGTTATGTAGTTGTCGACGGCCTCCGTCTGCCGCTGCCCCGCGTGAGCTGAATCCACTTTTACTCAAAACCATCTGGCTGCATAATCTACTGCAATCACACGTGAGACAAAGACCTGCTTCAGACTGTCTAAACTGTCCTACAGCTACCTGAAAATAGCTTTATGATTTCATACTAAAGGGTCAGTTCGCCGCAAAATCGTAAAGCGTTTCGTCTAACCTGTAGCTTTGTCTTGGCAGAGCTGTAGAGTTTTAGAGATCATCTGCAGAATAAACTAAAAAGCAATGTCTTCTTCCTGTAACGATGACCTTGTTAATGAAGATTATCCACAGATGTCGAGGAGTTTCTTTCTGTATCACTGTATCAGGGTGAGATCTGCAAATATCTCTACAACTGACATGTCAAAAACTCCCCGACTCGCACCAAAACAAGCTTCAAAAACTACAGGTGAGAGGAAATAACTTAATTTTGGGTTGAACTGTACCTGAAGTTCGTTATTGGTGAAAAAAGAAAGAGGAGAATCATGAAGAAAAGGAAAGAGTTCTGTTGGACATATGGATTTGTGGAGCGTGTTGTCAAACCTGCAGGGTGTCGAAACAATAAAATAACTAAAGTGACTCCAGCTGTAACGATGGAAAGTATTAAACTTTACTGTTTTTTTCTATTTTTATACAGTTTTGAGGTATTTAAAGTATGTAAAACTAAACGATCTGATCACTTCTCCCACCACTGGCTGGCTAGATATGGACATTTTGAAAATTAGCATTATTGAACAGCGTGAGATTCCTTCCTCTCTCTCTCTCTCTCTCTCTGGATGTCAAAGTTTTTTTAGTTTTTGGGGGTTCCGAGATCACATCCACTGGAAATAAATCTAACCTCTACACATCAGCCTCCACCACACGGCAGTAAATCCTGAGCTAATGGCGCCAAACCTCAAAGTCCTCTGTCTCTGCTGTATCCAGCGGTGGGAAACAAGCCCGACGCTGGGAGGCGGTCGCATTTATCTGGCGAGAGTTCGTGAAAGCAGCTCTGTGTGACACGTGGAGGAGGAGGAGGAGGAGGAGGAGGAGGAGGAGGAGAGCGGATAAATAAATCAAGTTTGACGTCACTGCAGTGAAGACAGACAGGAGGAAGATAAGAGGATGTTCAGTTGATGATTGTAGCATTAAATGTTCAGTCAAACTTTAGAGGTCGGCCCTCATGCTGTTCATTATCAGTATGATAAAGTCCCTCTGATTGGTTCTTCAGCTGAGCCAATCGGTGCACAAGAAGAAAAACTGAAGAAGAAAGGGAAAGCCCCATGAGCCTTTGCTGCAGTATCCATGATTTTTTTTTTACCCCTTCAGTGCAGTCTCTCCTTATTTTTCATCACCATTTCTTCCACAATCAAAACACCGGATGTGTTCTCGATGAGACGAAGAAGAGAAACGATCGATACAGCGGTTGGTTAATCTGCAGTCTGGAGTTTAAAGGAAGTATACGCTGTTCTACCAAACAAACAAAAAAAAACCCAACATAAATATCAATCTAATGGAGGCAAACTGAGGGCAGGAGCTGCAGAACCTGGAGGCGTTTATCCAGAAAACAAACCCACCGACCCAGAATCAGATTTACTTTCAGCCTCATAATGGGCCGAGTGTAGGAACACAGAGGGCTTGGTAATCTGATCTGAGATCTGTAACTGAAGGGTCCAACTTCCATCGGCTTATATCAGGTTGTGCTTGACCTGCAAGAGCGTTCAGCATTTTAGCTAGCATGTTGTTAATCTGCTTAGCCGAGCTTTAGAGGGATGGAGTTTCTCTCTCTCTCTCTCTGTTTCACACACACACACACACACACACACACACACAAACCCACTGTCATTCGTTCTCACACACAAAGACACACTTTCACCGTCACACACACACAAACAATCTCCATCCTGTCTGTTTTCATTTCCTCCCTCTCACCTTTCAGACCCTGTTACACACAGTCTTATCCCCATCTGTCCCTTCTTTCTCTTTGTTCCCTCCAGCACAAACAGCTGGTTTTCGCCGCTTTATATTCACAACATTTTCTCTCTCATATGCTGACATGTCGGGGTATTTAGCTGATGAACTGCAGGATGTTTCCCGCTGCCGCGCAAAACCCAAAGTTTTTGATGCACAGTGTCGTCTTTGTGCAGCTCAAACAGAACCACTCAATTATGAATTTTTATGTATTTACACTGACTACCCACTCTGGTTACGGTGTTGGCCAATGTCTACACATGGTTTACACCAGCTCCTCCAAGAGAAATATGCCAGCAGCAGAGTGAGTTACGCAAAAGCGACCTCAAACTCGCATGAAGTCACCCGACTGTCTGCCTCGTCTGCTGTTCACCGCCGCCACAACCAACAAACATTTGTTTTGTTCCTCCGTCTGTTGTAAATGCAGTCAGCTGTTGAAGCACGTCCCAGTAAGTGTTCGACGTCTGAAACATAAAGAGCTGTTTGAGGCTGCGAGGAACCGCATGCTGGTCCAAACAGCAGGTCTGTGGGGTGCCAGCCGGGGTTGGAACGGCCTCGTGGGCACAGGGTTCGGCTCCACGGCTTCAGGTTTAGACGAGGGAAGAAAAAAAAAAACATCATGTCTTCACCACCGAGAAGAAAAAAAAAAAGAAAAACCCAAAGCCCTACAGTCTTCTCTTTATTTTGCAGTTTACTCAGTGGCTGCTTTTCCTAAACCAGAGCAGTTGTTACATAAAAGTGAGTCTAGTATTGCAGAATGAAACAAAGCAGTAATGGTTCCTGAGTCAACATGTGACAACTGCAGCTGAGGTTTATATCATTTTGGGGATACAGTTGAAAGCTCAGCAGAAACGCTAGCAGTGAAGTTACGACAGTGAATCTCTGTATACTGTTTATATATATATATTTATTTCTAGAAAACCAGAAAAGTAAATGCAGGAGCTCTTTTTCAACCACAAGGTGACAGAAACTAAGTCACTACTGCAGCATCAGATAACGGTGAGCTAAGAAATGACCAATAACGCATTAAAACTTCTTCACCTTCGTATCCAGGGCCCATAGTTTCACCAGTGAAGGTAAACTGATTGGCCAGATGGTTGGTTACACAACACGATCTGGAAAGGCGCCACAAGATCGATACTTCTCGGCTGCCATGACGGCGGCGAGTGGAACAAGCTACTGCTAACATGAGTTGTTCAAAAACTCAAAAATCTTTTTAGTAAACTGTGTACACTAATGTTCTCAATGCTGCTCTCAATGTGTAGAGACCCTGGTGATACTATGAGTGAATCTCAAAAGTGCCTCTTTCGTCCTAATTATGCTTTTACACGAAGGTTTGACTCGGGTACATTAACAAAAAAAGCCTTGCTTGCATCTTGGCGAGAGTTTCACTTTAAGGTGGAGGGCACACAATTCTAGGAAGTTCCTTAAAACACTGGATTTTTAGGATAATGAGCTGAATGTGTTTCCATCTCTCATTAACTCCTCTCTCGTTTCCATCAACCTTTCCTAATGCAGTACATGTTGATGGAAAGTTTTTGGAGCTGTTATCACAGGAGTTATTTCAGCGACACCAGGACCAGTCCGCTGTGCATCACTACATGTCGTTTTGCCCGTGTTGAAGGTTTTAAATGGATGTGCGTATGAGTGCTGTGTGTTTTTTCCTTATAAACAGAGTGGAATTGAATGGAAGGAGAGAGAGAACAGTTCCTCATCATAACGGAAAGGCACTCTGTAGATGACGTATGATGTCACCTTCTCCTCTGTGTCATCCAGCGAGTCATGAGATGAAGTCAGTCCTGAAAACATTTACCTTCCTCCTCACCGAGTTAATTGTCATTTCCTCAGTTTGACCTTGAAATAACAACAGTCGGCCTGTAACAACAGTGAACAATCACCTGCTGGCTGAAGGCTTATTTCACTGTGTTAACAGCCTACACATGCCTTTATCTATTCTCTCCACTGGTGGGGTTTAATGTCTGTGTGTGTGTGTGTGTGTGTGTGTGTGTGTGAGACTCTCAGTTACAAATTCACAGGGGTTTTAGCCTCAGTATTATGATCCTCCAGATAATCTCTCTCACACACCCGTACAGAAGCCTGCTCGGGTCCTCTTTCAGGCTTAAATACATTCTTAAGTCCTTCAGTCACTCTGGGAAGCAAAACCTTGTTTCTCTAAAAGCTATTTTCTGATCAGCACGCTCACTTTGTTTTCATATAAATAGTTTATTAGTATCAGTAACGTGTCAGGAGGTTCCCCCCCGGTTCTTTATGTGGATAACATGGCAGAAGTAGAAACAGACAGCGATAGAAAATGAGAGGTTATAAAAATAAGAGGATATACGTACGTGTGTGTGTGTGTGTGTGTGTGTGTGTGTGTGTGTGTGTGTGTGTGTGTGTTCTGCTGAGGAAGAGTAAATCTTGGAGTACAAAAACCTAATCCCAGTCACTGTTTCTAGAAAGGATTCCACCCAGTTTATAATCCGAGTCGCTGAGCGGTTTATACTCTGGAGAGGGAACAAGAGGCAGACAGTAAGTCTTTCGATATCCCAGAATGCACCTCGACCGTGCCAGCGTTCAGGCCACGTTCATCGTCTAATCGCTTCTTTTCTCCGTCGAGGAAAACCGTCGGTCTGCTTCTTATTCGTTCCTGTGACTTGACGCTCTCGGTTTATTTTGACAAAAGTTTGAAAGTACAGTCGAGGTCCGTGTGAGTCAGTCATCCTCCGTTAAACCTCCCCAAAGGTTCAAAACACAATCCGTCAAACCTTCACAGTCCCTTGATGGCAGGAGGTGGTGGAGGTGCTGGAGGCTGAGGGTGCTTCCTGTCCTCCTCTCCTCCATCTGTCCATCTCTGTTCACCTGATACCTGTTGGGAAAAGAGTCGAGAGAAGTTGAGAAAACTCCTTCAGCGATGACAAGACTGAATATTTCTGCTGTTTCATACAAAAACATAAACATGTTTGCTGAACTCTGACTGCTCTCGGTTAAAACTGTTTACAACTGAGGCTGAACACAAACAGAAATGACGTCATCTAGTTATTTATCAGTTGATCTAAACATGCACACTTTGAGCACATTGAACTAGGTGCATGTTTGAACGGCCTAGATATGCATTTTTTTTTTTCCATTCAGCTGATGATGCTGTGACCTGCAGGACGTCAGCAGGTAGGTGTGTCAGCAGGAAGTCACATGGCCGCTGCAGGGATTGACCCTGTGACGTTTTAATTACAGGGATGGTTCAACTGTGAGCCCTCCGGTGTGATATAATCTGATCCACCGACATTCATCGAGTGATTTACAGTCAATATTTCATGTAGAAATCAATTTTGTAACTCATTGTGTTGACGGTGACTCACAGTGAGGAGGCTGTTTTATATTTAATGTGACAGATGAGACGCTACAATAACATAATTACAGCTCTGCATGTAATTTATGATTCCATTTCCATTCAGCACGATTTTAATACGTGCTGGAACTGTGAGAAAGCATTTTTATCAGTGTGTAATAAAACTGTGTGTGTGTGTGTGTGTGTGTGTGTGTGTGTGCGTGTGTGTGTGTGGGGGTGTTGCCCTGAGGGAGGGTTAATTGAAGCAGGGAGGAAAAACACAGTAAATACCTCAGATCTCTTATCAGCTGCTTTTGGTGTCAGTAGACACATTCAGACAGGAGCAGCCTTCACATGAGACACACACACACACACACACACACACACACACACACACACACACACACACACACACACACACACAGCTGTATGCTCACCATTGTCTGTGTCTGAGTTTGGGCTGATGTGGCGTTTGTTGGTGCACATGCACTCCAGGTGATCCTCCAGCCTCACCTGCACCTCCCTCAGCTTGGGACGCCGCCGCACGTACTCCACCTTCGCCACCTGCAGAGACAGAGTGCGAGAGAGAGAGAGAGATTATATAATGTTGGACATAGAAAGAGAGAACTTATCAACCATATTTGCAAGGAAACACTTTTGTTTCAGCTTTTGTTTAAACTTAAAATCACTGGAATGGTCAAAATTGCTGCTAAACTCTCAATTTAGCAACACACACAGTCCATCATAGAGCACTTGTTTTCTACAACGTTACATGAGGTGGCCCAGCTAACAACCTTACTCTATAGTTCCTTCATGAAACTGCTCACGACAAGATCTGTGGATTATCCTGAGTAACCCAGTCACGAGTTGTGAAAAGAGACATTAACGACGTTGTTCCACTTGCACTTGTCAAACCGAGTAGAGCCAGGCCAGAGAAGAGAGACATCTCTCCAGCCGATATCTCCAAAACTCAGAAACTCAACCAAAAACAATCTGGATGGATAAATAGCTACAGGTAGGAGGAGAAACTTGCATTTTTTATTTTAGAGCAAACCGTCACTGTAAATACAGGATACGTTCCCTCTCATAGCTTGGTGTGGATGTGTTCAGGTGCTACTGAGATGGCGACCACAGGTAACATCCACTCTGAGCTTCACGTCTTCAGAAACATACGTGTGTCGTCAACAACAGTCCAGCACAGCACCCACGTCACTGCCAACGCTACGCTAATGCACCTGTTGATCAAGTGCTCCACCTCGTCCTCGTTCTGGAACAAATCCAAGAGATACTTAAACTTCCCTCTCACACTCGAGGTGACAGCAGTGCGGTTAAGATGCTAATGCTAACGTTATCTTTCTGTCTGTCTCCCTGTTCGTCACACACATGGACGCACCACCTGAGCCTCAGCCCGGCCAATCCCCCTCCGGCTGTGTGTGAGTGCGTCTTGCCCTCGTGACCGTTCGCCCTCTGAACGCTGGATCTCAGCACATGTGAGTGACTTTATTTTTGATTTCCTCTGTGAGCAGGCGGAGGACGGCTCCTTTCATCTCAGATTGGGTATCAGCAGGATAAAGCGCAGAGAATCAAACTCGCCCTCTCTTCTTTTTCTCCCTCAGCTTTTACCCTCTCGACTTCTGGCAACACACACAAATACCTTCTCTTATTCGCCCATCGTTCACTCTCGCTCACTCTCAGATTCTTAATCATCTTTATTTGTTTACATACATACACACATTTCATATGGACACGCACTTATATCAATGAATATGCAACGTGCTGTAAACATACATGCTCTAATTCACAGTGAATATCTATATCGGGTTAATAATGTTATTCTGGCAATTAAAACTTCATCTTAGATCCCTTTACACACACACACACACACACACACACACACACACACACACACACACACACACACACACCTTGGGACAGCTCCCAGTTGGCAGATTGTGTGAAACGATCGGGGTTTACTGAGTCTTATTTCCAGCTCTGGCAGAGATCAAAAGGAAGCTATTATGTTCTTGAACTAACTCACTGCCAGACTCTCAATAACACACACACACACACACACACACACACACAATGGTCAAGCTGGGCAGAGTAATTGTTTTTGGCCGGTGTAGAGTGTATACCTCCAGTAAATGGTTGTGTGCTGGTGTGTTTACATTCCCTGTGCTGTCATTAGTTTTTCGGTGCCACTAAAAGACAAATAACAGAAGCCTCTTACAAAATGTTTGTAGAGCAATTACCGGCGTTTACGATAAGTGTGCCTACGTGTTGGAATGGTCAGAATGAACGTTTAGAAAGTAACGTTTTTAGCCTCCTTTACTGCGTTTTCGTTTGCTTTTGTTCGGCAGTTTCCTGATCGGAAGCGGGCAGAGCG
The DNA here is from genome assembly GCF_904848185.1 of Acanthopagrus latus. Lineage (NCBI taxonomy): Eukaryota > Metazoa > Chordata > Actinopteri > Spariformes > Sparidae > Acanthopagrus > Acanthopagrus latus. The sequence goes on along the minus strand of NC_051039.1, from coordinate 5,062,753 downwards.
TTCATCTTAAGTCCGTAAAATCATCTCTTCTGCTGGTTGTCCTCAGCAGCAACAAATCCTACCTGACAGGTGTCTGTTAGAGGGAATTGTTATGTGTTATTACTATGTTGATGGTGGAGGATTTCATATTTTCTAAAATGGTTCTATGGACAACATTTGGTTCACCAATGTGGAGACATAGAAATGTTTCTGTACCTTGACCATACGGTGGTGCTTGCGAGCCGCCTGGCATCTCATGTTGCTGGTGTTGCAGCAGCCGGTGCAGCGCTTCACCTCGACGCAGGGCGGCCAGATGATGAAGTTGGCGGAGGTGGGATCCACCTGGCTCCTGGGGATCTCATAGATGGCCGTCCGCACCTTACACACAGCTGGCAAGGCCTCCTCCACCACTGCAGTGGGAGAAACAACACAGGTTACAGACACCAAGCAGGAAAGAGCATTTTTATTTGAACTCTTACTGAAGTATTTGAATCTGAAAAATAAGACAGATCTTCTTTCCGTATGACTGTAGCCAGTGTGTTTTAGTTTCTGAGACCTTGACGGTGTGTGTGTGTGTGTGTGTGTGTGTGTGTGTGTGTGTGTGTGTGTGTGTGTGTGTGTGTGCGTCTCACCGGTGCTCCTCCTGTGTCTGGTGTGTGTGTGTGCTCTCTTCAGGTCGGGGAGGCTGTGAGAGAAGTCCTTGTGGTAGCTGTGTTTGGTCTCCTCGATCACCTCGTTCTCTGGATGGAGACAAAACAACACGCGCACGTTCAGACGTCACACACTTGCACTTAACGACAACGTTCATGAATATCCCCAGATCCCTGTCAAACACGCATACCAGGGCACCCAACACACACACACACTTTCTTCTTTGAAGGATAAAGTATGGGTGATGGGATTCTTCTTCTGGGAAGCCTGAATGTTGTTCGTTAATATTTTGGCTATTTCCTCTGTGGATGACTGTTCTTTTGCACACCATGGACTAAAAAAAGGTCAAAACATTCAAACTCCTCCTGTGGGGACTATGAACATCCACATAAAATGTCTCAATGACTGACCGACTGACCGATAAACCAACTGTGAAAACAGGCGGATGTTTACATGCTGCAGCAGGTTGTTTATTACAGACATCTTCATCAAGTCTCTCACGATCAGAGCGCAGGCTAAACGAGGTTATTCTAACTGAGTTATGATGTTTATATCCCAGGTTACTGAGTTCTCCGCATGTAAACGCAGCTAGTGAGAAACACAGCCCGTCAGTGCGTATATCAGATACGTTTTAAATCGAATTCATCCAGAGTTCACTGACGGGTCGTCACAACTCGACGGCTGAGAGGCCAAACTGACAGAACGTCTGGAGAATTAAACACGATGCATTGTGGTCGGATGTCGTCAAAAGTGTTGATAGCTTCTCTGAATGGCAGAGGCAGAGTGACATGAAGCAAGACGCAGTTATTGTTTGAACATCGGGGTTAATGGTGCATGTTTTCAAACAGTCTTTCCTAGAGGGCATCAGGGAGTTGCACGTGTTTTGTATACAAGACCGGAGACAGATTGAAAGATTGAAAACTCAAACCCTCGTTTGTCTCGTATCTCTGCATAGCTCTCCAATCACAGCATGAGGTGGGTGAGAAGTTCAGGTGTTTGTTACAGAAAGTTAAAGAAAATGTTGGAATAATATTTCAGAAAGCACTTCTGCTGAAGCAAACTGTCAACTTGACAGATGATGCTGTCCCACAGATATCTGTCGTGACAGACTGCAGCCTCACATATAGATGTTTTGCCACAAACCTCAGCGTTTCACAGTCCCCGATCTAAAAGACTAGATGTTTGTCATACCCCCGCCATCTTCAAGAGTTTGAGAAGTTTCTCATACTTTTCTCATCAAAATGCTCTGAGTGGTTGGTCTCCTCTGTAAGAAAGTTCCCCTGAGTGTCTTTAAGAGACACACAGAGCTGCACCATGCTGCCCGACTCAGTAGGTCAGGGCAGATGGATATTCACCGAGGACGAAACCAAAAAGAAGTGTGTAACATACTCATTTTAATCCAAACATCCTTTTTCTAAACTTTACCAACTACTTGTGGAGCATAAACCTGAGCAAACTGTGACCATATCACATTTAAAAACATGTTAAAGAGGCTTTCTGGTGGTTTCATACAGACACCTAAAGGTGCTTTGTGCGTCTGTTGAAGACCCAGAGGAGCGTGACAAAACATCGGTATGTGGTGACTGAGAATGTGAACAGGTTGGTAATGCTCTCTTTTCCTTTGTGGGGCGGTCATTTTATTTAAATCAGCGCTCACTATTACTTGTTCAACTGAGGTGTAAAGCTGCCGCAGTAAGAATCTGTTGTTGTTGCTGTAACATTTACACATACTTCCTTCAGAACTGTACGTTCAACCTGTGTCAACATTTTGTCCCCAAGGAGAAGTTAGTGATGCTACGTGAAGCACAAAGAACACAAAGACCTGAGCATAAAAACATAACAAATGACATAAAACAAACACACAACACAACAACTGATGACAAGTTGACTCACGCTGAACATTTAACAGTTTGCTTGAACATGCAGCCTAATCAGAAATGTTCATCTGTAAGCCTTAAAGTGTATCAACTTTAAACTGAACTGATGAATAAAGGTTGTATTCACATGCAGCTTTACGACTGTGTTCTGACTGTAGGAGGTCTAATAAAAAAAAAACATCGTGGGGAATCACCTCCGATCTTTCATGTTCGGACTCGGTTATCAGAGATTAAATGTAAGCAGCGAGTGCATTTATTTTATAGCATCATAAAACATCTGCGTATGTTTCTAGTGAAGCTTCTCGTCTGGCTTTTATTTAGCCATAAATAAATGAATACATAAATACATCTTGAATCGTGACAAGCGGAAAAATTCAAGATGAGGTTTATCGTTAGTTTAGTGATGATTTAAAACCGAACCAGGGAGCTCTGCCTGTGTGTGCGTGTGTGTGCGTGGGTGTGTGTGTGTGTGTGTGTGTGTGAGTGTGTGTGTGTGTGTGAGTGTGTGTGTGTTTAACATGAGATGCTGTAAAAAGCCAGTCAAGTGTTTCTGAAGTGTTCACAGATCCATCAAACCATTCAACACTCAGCAGTGCCAAACCACAGGATATCCACAGACACGATCAACGCCAATAAATTAGGAGTTCGTCTGTGCAGTGTGAACCTCTGTGTGTGTGTGTGTGTGTGTGTGTGTGTGTGTGTGTGTGTAAGCAAGGGAGAGAAAGATTCCCAGAAATCAACATAAATGATGTCTGGGCAGGACTGTTTTAATTTGATTCTGAATACCAAACCTCACACTTTTGTGTGTGTGTGTGTGTGTGTGTGTGTGTGTGTGTGTGTGTGTGTGTGTGCCCCCGTCATGCAGAGCTCCCTGCCATGTGTGTGTGTGTGCAAGCAGTCACGCACACACGCCTGCCCATTTACACAATGCACTTCTAAAACACAACAAAGTCCACCTTCAACTTCTCTCTCCCTCTCTCTCTCTCTCTCCCTCTGTGTCTCTCGCCCTCTCTCTCGCTCTGACATGCAGGAATTTGAGCATGAATTATACATAGCAACACAGCAGCCTTCCAGCGGGCCCTGCTCTCAAACCAATAATGGGCAGCATGACAACAGCATAATGAAGTGAGCCACTTGACCCCCACCGAGCCGGGGAGCCGTCACACTCGACATTTGCATCTCAATGATGCCAGGATTAATGGTGGCACCGCTCGGAGCGGCAGACATTAAAAAATGAATCGACTATTTCTCACAGAAGACCAGAAGTTCAGAGCGGAGGAGAGTTTGTGTGGCAGTGAATCTGGACTCTGACCCCGAGCGAAAACGGAATAAAGCTCATTTTATTCCACAGTTATTTCCTCCTGTCTCACCTCACTGATTCATGCAGCTCTGATTTATTACCTGGAGAATGAGAACTGTGTTTGCTGAAGGTGAATATTGCTGATGAGTTGTGGCCAAGTTTTTTTTTTTTTCTGTGAAGTTTACCTTCTTTTTAAACTCACAAAACACTTTTTTTCCCCTCACACATTTCTGTAGAATTTTACTGCTCGGCCAGAACGATGCCACATTAACGGACGTCAGAGGTCACGGCTACTTTTTTACGAGGAAAAATGTTTTAACAAGCATCATTATTACACAGATTTCCTCTTATGAGCGCAACTGTTTGACATGGAAACTGATATTTGCCTACATACACTGATGAGGAAAGTTTCACTGAATCAGAATGACAGCTTCCAGAAATGTATTTTTTTGAACTTGAAGGGAGTTAAAGGCAGGAGATGGTTCGGCTTATTTATCACAATATAAACAGAGCGACAGTCAAAACTATCAGCACAAACTTCAGGTTTTGAGGGTTCTCGTGCATAATGCAACTGTCTCTTCATTGCATCCATTCCTAAGGCTTCCCATGAATAACTTTTGTCCTTCAAACTGAAGATAAGATCACCTGGCTCACATCACTGTGACGTCAGAGTATTTCAGTCCAGTTACACGTTACAGAACAGTCATGTTTGCATCTAGATTATCAAAAGAGGTGGATGGAACCAAAAGAACCGCTCCATGTCATCCTGTGTCATCGTTACCTGCACCAAGCACACTGATCTGGAACTAATAGGTGGAGTTAGAAACACTGCAGCCCTGAAGATCAACCAGTACTAACCCTGCCTAGATTTAAGAGAACTGTCTGTGTTGTTCCAGTGGTACTATAAGTAGAGTTCTTTGGTTGAAACAAGGCTAAAGCTCCGCTACAGGACAGCAGATGATATTTAACTGTATTCCTGGCCCACACACTGAATTTGTTGTGTAAAAGTGGCAGAATGCCGCTTTAAATATACAATTTCTTTACAAATCTACCTCTGGCTGATAAGCACAAAGTTAGCTCTGCCTCTGAGTTCACGGCGGGTGTAAAGAGCAAGACGGGCCACTGGTCTCCAGGCAACATCCAGCGAGGTATTCCAGTAATGAGACGAGAGGACAGCATCCTCTCACTGTGCACTGAACCAGATGCAACTAATCTTTCAGGGCACCGACGGGGAGGGAAGCAGCAGCTCCGCCCGGCACACGGAGGCCACTGGTGGGCTGATGTGTGTCAGCAGTTCCTCTGTGTTGAGGTCGGACCCGCTCAGGATCTTTCCAGGCTACAGCGACATCAGTGTTTGTTCTGTTCTTATTTTGTCAGCAATCACATTTAAAAAAAGAAAAAAAAAATGCTCAACATCCAACCTGATGACCAGACGGGCGGGTTATCGATGAGCACATGCTTTTATCTTTACTTTTGATTCTTTGGCACATTTACTGTCACACCAATTTACTTCAGTAATATTTCTTAAAGTAATATTTCATCATGATGTCTTTACTTTTACTCGAGTATGACTTTTGAGTAGTTTTCACAACACAATAACAATCCTTCACCTTGAAAGTCAGCTGAGCAGGCACATCACAAACACATGAACATGAGTTTTCTGCTGAATAACCTGATGTTGCTGTGAGGCTCGTTAATCCATCTTGTAGGAGTGAGAGATGTGTATTATATTGAAGCGCTTTACCTACGGAGTCTATCTCTAGCAGCCGCTGGAGGTCGCTGATGCTGCGGATCTCGCTGCGGGAGAGGCGCTCCAACAGCTCCCGGGGGAGAGGGGACTCCTGTGGGAACAAAGTCAGTCCGTGAGCCGCTTTACTTGGGGATGGAGACACAAAGCTGCGCCCGCTGGTGCGTAAAGGGCGCAAAAGCGTGCAAGCGTGACTAATCTGCAAAACTCAGTGGCAGATGACTTGTTGCATTACTGTTTGCCAATTTACGCCAAAAGACAGCGTTAAAATGCGTGCGTAATTACGCATAAAGATTTTAACCTGCTGCATGCGCTGCCGTTACTTTCAATCATTTCTGTATGAGCTGCAACACGTGAAACAAATCTCAACCACATCATACCTCCGTGCGGCTCACCTCAGCGGCGGTGCGTAACAGGCAGAGGCAGCCGGCGAGGAGGTGGTACACCGCAGCTCTCATCTCCTCTCAGATCCGCTGCGTAGGCACCAGGACGAGGCGAGGGTCCACTGCAGGAGCCGGGCGGTCGCTCCCTGGTATCGGGAGCCCACAAACATCCCCTCGGGAGAACTGGCAACAACCACGACCTCAGTGAAAGAGCGAGCCAGGAGCGTCGACGAAACTTCAAATTATCTTTAAACTCCTGAATGAAACGCGGTTCAAGTGGAGGGGAAAGCTTGTTCTGCTCCTGCAGTCAGTGGAAGTCACTGTAGGTGAGAGGAGGGCTGACTTCTAAAATAGAAAAGTGATCGCAAAGCATGTTTAAGCTTCTTTTAACGCATCGAGCGACCTAAGTGAGGGCAGGTTGGTGTTCAGCAGCTCCTGGTTTTGGCATCAGATGAACAGGTGTCCGATGGAAATGTGAGGACTTCTCTTTTACGTTCCACCATCGTGTCCTCACTGCGTCCTCAGTGTAATCCCGTCAAAATCACACATCCGTGCGTCCTGCAGCAGCTGAGCATCTCGGCACTTCGCATGTGCACAAAATCTTTTAAAACTCGTTGAGTTAAAAGTTCCCGGGAGAAGCAGCCGTGTTGTTAACACACGAGGAGGAGAAAGGCAAATGGCATCAATTTAAAAAAAAAAAAAAAGAAGAAAGAAAGAAAGAAAAGAAAACCCCTCTCCTCTGCAGCCCGGAGCGGCTCCCGGCGGTCCTGTGATCTCCGGGGTGAATGAAGTCGGGATGCTTTCAGTCACAGGATATAGCCCGTGCGCGTCCCCGTGGCACTGAACTGGAGCGCGCTTTGCATAATTGACTAGAGGACCTTGCAGGAGCGTTAACTCCCAACTACAGTGTCACAACTGGGACATTTGATCCCATCTGTTTTACAACTTCACATAAATCTTCCCAACATAACCAACAAGTTGTGTGTTTGTTTGTTTCTTTTATGTTTAATGACCCAGTTACTTCTGACATCATCTTTCCATGATAAATAAAGCTGCTCTGAATGTTGGACAGTTATTGATGATAAATTACAATCTTGTACATCACTAAGACCAAACTTCTCTGTGAGAACAAACTGTCTCCACGGCTTTAATCTTTACCTAAAACCACTTGTTAATCAGTTGCTCTGGAGGACAGTGATCCCATGCCCATCTCAAATTATCGTCCTGCCTCACTCCCTCTGTGAGAGGAGTCAGTGACTGTGTTAGTGTTTAATTGCTGTGTAATAAAGCTGATTAATGAGTGTCCAGATATCCCCTTTATGAGAGGAGGAGAATCTCTTGGCCTGATGGTGGAGCTAGAAGGTCAAAGGGTCAGCCGCACTGGAGCTGGAAAAGATTCCCACGAGTTGTGCTGACAGGAATATCAGGTGAAAGGAAAGGTTGAATATAAAACTGTAAGATAAATAGTGGGGAGCCTGTGGTGGTTCCACCTTCATGCTTTCACTCTCGTCGTCTGGCCTGTACTCCGAAACATGTAACCGGATCGATCCTGTTTGCTTTTTCTTCTGCTTTTCTTCCTCCCACCAGGGTTCCCACACCTTCTTAAACATTGAATTCAAGGGCTTTTCAAGGAGTTTCCAGGCCAAGTTCCATAAAATTCAACATGGTGTAGTTTGAGACGCGGCTCAATGATCATCAATTAAAGTGTAGTCAATGAAATCATTGAATAGTTACGTTTAATGATTACATTAAAGTAACAGATCTGATCAATTGCATCCAGTGCACTCAGTGGCTGAATTGCATTGTGGGTAATGTAGGCATTACACTCCTATGACACTGCTGGACAGAACGATCAAAACTAATCCAGCAGAACTAGAGATAACGTGTTTTTAATTCCCCATATACTTCTTCTTCCTGGTGCCTACATTACCCACAATGCAACTACCACTGAGTGACATCACTGGATGCAATTTATCAGATTACATGCAGCTACTACTGGTGTGTTTTGATTGTAGTAACTGGTAATATTGCTAATTATGTGTGTTTGATAATCAGTGAGCGTGAACACTACAGCTACACTAACCTGGTCCTTTAACATCCATCTGGCTGAGAGGCCGTGACGTGAAAAGCACTTTGCATTTATCCGTTTCTTTGGGTTAGAGAAGGACATTGTTGAGGGAATGTTAAAGACTTTCCAGAGCTAAAGCTTCGTAAAGCAGCACTGGAATCTGGAAATCCAGCCTCTAGCACTCAAACATGCACGTACACATTTACTCTCCATTCGTGTCTCTCGCTCGCCCATGCACATACGGACACGTGCGCAGCAATTTATACCAATGTCCTTCATCCCAGCACACACGGTCGTTTATGAATACAAAATTCAATCTTACAGGTTCCTGTGAAGACAAAGAGTCCAAGAGAGGAGAAGAAAGTGAGGAGAGAGGATGAAGGATGGAAAACTGGAAGAAGTTAAGGGAAAGAATGGGAAAGATAAAAAGCTTGTTGATACCACGATGAACAGTGTTTGGATCAAAGAAGACCGACAGAAGGGTGAGTGTGTGTGTGTGTGTGTGTGTGTGTGTGTGTGTGTGTCAGTAGAAAATCCAAGCTGTGTTGGACCAAACACTCCACCAATTAAAGCCCATTTAGCCTGACTGCAGCTAATTCCATCACAACAGAAGTCCACCTCTGTCTCTCTCCCTCCATCTCCCCCTTGAATGGCTTCACTGCACCCACCACACACACACACACACACACACACACACACACACAGACAAAGGACCGGAATGATGGAAAGGAAATGGGTCAGAACCGATTCGGATCTTGAATGGCGACACACCCGTGCCGTGACGCTGTCACTTCCTCCTGGCAGCAGCTCTGATGCGTCCCACTTGATCTGTTCTGTCTTCTCCTTTATTCTGTCTCTTCCGTCGCCCGTTGTCTCTCTCTGGGACAGTCGAGCTCCCCACGTCCTCCCTGCTGTTACAGACAGAGAGGAGACCAAACTTTAAGTCCAACTTTAGAACATGTGGTCTGGTAACAGTTGCTTGTATAATCATAGTTTAGCTTTAAGGGCCCGGTCGAGTAAATGATCTGCAAGTATTTTGTCGTGTCCAAGTCACTCTGGTTAACTCATTCCCTGCTAACATGATGTTTTCACCTCCTACTGATGCCTCATACCCCTCCTGTCCCACAGGAAGTCCCCCTGTCATTCAAGGTTACACTGCAGGCAGACTCCAGTCAGCTAACAAGACCACTTAAACCCCTTTTTCCACTGATCAAAAACCCCACTTAAACCTGCCGAGATTGGGCTTTTGTGTGCAGTGGGAATGTGTAAACTCTGCATTTACACCCGGGTCAGCTGACTCTGCAGTAGACGCAGGTTTTTATCACCTCAGCTCAGCTGATTTAAGCGTAAGACCCAGGTGAACAAGCTAAAGTATACATATTCCCAGCCTAGCAAAGTGTTGACGGGCAATCAATATCATCTTGCAGTAAAATGTACAAACCGGTGATCAACATAGCATCGTCACTTGCCTCCATATTGCCGACTGCTCGCTTGTGTTCACTTTAACTGGTGTTGTTCCCTGTTTCCGGCATATGCGTGACATGAAACAACAACGTAAATCTTCAGGTAATAATCACAGACCGGCTGCCTCGCCTGCAGGAAGTGGGAATGAGGTCGATAACACAATTTTTAGCGGGCTGACCCAAGTTTAAAAAACCTGTGTAAACCCATTAATTTTGGTGGAAAAGCGGCATTCGTTCCCCAACTACCTGAGCTACTTGCTAACAGCAGCTAGTTGCTACAGCAAAGAGTCTAGTTTATGTTATAAATGTGTAAACATGGTGTGTAAACTATCTTCTATCAGATATTGTCTATCATTGCCCAGAAACCTTTGGTATTTATAACACTGGAAATCTGTATTTTATTTTATTTATTCACATGAAATTTAAAGCTGTATAAACCTCCTGCAGGGAAACTTGTTTTAAAGACCTCTACTTACAATTAAAAACACAATATGAACATCGAACAACAAGAGCAGAGCGCTGAATTAACTCTTTTACGATCTCCTCCGTCTTTTTTTATTTTTTCCCCACATAACTTTCCAAGTGAGCAGGCATTTTAGAGAGTTTATTTATAACAAACCAGAGAAAACCTCATATCACTTATTTTCTTTTTATAACTTTTCCAGCTCTTGTCCTACAAGCAGACTGATGCAAATACCGTACACCATAGTAGGGTTTTTTTTTTGTTTGTGTGTGTGTGTGACCTTGCTCAGGAGCACTTCAGCACTGTTTGGTGCACACAATACAAACAGCCCTCCCACCCAGACTGCCGTCCTGTGGGAAAGGAGAACACCACCAATGAGAAAAAGATTAAGATGAAAATATAAGATTTGGGGAGGAGGGTGTTGGAGGCATGAGCAGCAACAAAAAAACAGAGCCAGTAAAAGTTAATCCAGCAGGGGATAAAACGTTTTACGAGCAGGGTGGGGGTGAAGGGCTATCCCCGAATTTATTCACAAAACCGAGCACATGGTGGAAAAAAACCAAAAAAAAACCTTTATACACATTTTTCCAGTCCGTCTCTCTGCACTCCATCCGACATCAATTATTTAAGCCCTTTCCAAAAAAAAACAAAAAAAAAAAAATAAAAAAAAAGTCAGAATGGATTTCACTGTTAAACCCAGAGTAAGTCCACGATTGGACGCCTGCCAAAACCTATTGTGCGACGCATGAATGTTTGGTCATCAGCCAAGTGGAGACTTATCCAGGATTACCATCTCAAATATGCCGGCATTTACCTACATGTAATGTTACCCCACCACCACCACCACCAACTACCCCACCCGTCTGTTCATCACAGGCCACAAGGCTCTGAGAGAAAGATTTATTTTGGTCTGTTTGGGAAAGTGAAAACACAGGGACCTTGTACTGTGTGAACTCACAGTCATGAAGACAGAGAGCGATCTTAACTGGAGGGGGCATACAGTAAGTGCTGGACCTCCCACCACTCTGAATCAGATTTAGTCCACAATGAAGACTGAACTGGAATGCACTCAAAGAGCTCACACCCCTACAAAATGCTTAATAAAAGTAATAATATCACAGCTACAAGTAAAAGTCTTGGATTCAAAACCTTACTTATTTAATTACTAACTATATATCAGCAAAATGTACTTATGAAAGTAATCCTTAATTATGAAAAGTTGATTTACGAAATCATCCCTGTTTAGGGCCCTCACACACCACACCAACGGCCATTAGTGAGCACGTGTGGCCTTAGTTTTTGTGGTGTGTCCTGCACTGTTGACACGAGTCAAACGCTTGTTGTCACGCAGGTGCAGAACATACAAGCCAGTGCTTCTTCTGCTGTGGTCTCTGCAGTTTCAGGTGTGGCTTTTAAGGCCGAGACACAGGCAGCGGGAGGCGGCGCGACAGTTGGCCTTCATTGCAGCTATTCTGTGAGAATCACACATCTCTAAAAAGTCAACTTGTGACAATGCATTTTCCAGCTAATCCAAAACTTTTCACGTAGCTTATTTAGCCTAAGAAGTACAAAGTTAACATCTGGGATTCAGTGGAGAAGAAATATATACAGTTGCATACATTTTCTTTGTCATACTTGTACATCACAATACAGGAATACAAATAAGTACATCAATTTCCATATAAATAAACCCTCAATACGTGAGGTAAACAGAGGAATGTTTGGAACAGACCTCTGCTTTCTTATCTGAGCGTTGAGACAAAACATCACAGCACAGATTCTGCCAGAGTACTTCCTGTCCTGCTGTTAACATCTGTAATCCGCCTCTATGAGTTCAGATGGATAAAGACAAAGAGCTGCTTTCACTTCCTTGTCTGCTGAATCAGACATGTGGAAGCAGCTCAACAAGGCAATGACCCCTCACGGAACAAATTTAACACTCCATTCAAGAGTCCCTGAAGTCAAAATTGATGTCATATGTCTTACTCTGTACCTGTATTCTGTCCAACAATGGCATTAAAGTTGTTTTGCAGGTAAACTTTAAGGTATTTTCAAACGTGTGCTGCTCTTCCTTAACTCAGTACAGAGAGCAGTTACTTTAGCAAAAAAAGGAAAGCTAACTACTGCTGGCCTCCAGATGAACACCTCTGGACTGGCTGGATGCAGCCTCTGAGAAGGATGGAGGCCAGGAAAACAGTGCTCAGGAGATCCCGATGGACAGACACGGGTCGCTTTGTTGCTAAAGTAACCAGTATTTAACTTGTAGCTGTGCAGCTCGCAGCCTTATTTGCTGACCCAGGAGCCAAACCTGACAAGAAGACCACGTTGGTCATGTATTTCTCTGTCCAAACTCCTTCTTATCAGAGGCTGTCTTGTTCCATCTCCTTCTGGCTGTGTTCACTGAAAGCTGCAAGTCCGGGTGATGAAGCACGCATTTACCCATCCATTGTTACCGAATCTGATCAAACAGATCAGACTGTGCTCTGATTACCTCCCAGGTGTGACGGTGTGAGATCTTTGTGCAGAAAGTTCCTTTAAAAACAGCTTTCATCCTCAGCTGATCCATCTTTGTTTTATTAAAATTTTCAATGATGTTTGTAACTTTGAAAAATGACACTATACTTCCAGACACAGCTTAGTCCCCCCCCCGATGTGCTTAATGTTGATGCATGCCAGATCACAGTCGTCACTGAGATCTGTGACACTACGATGTCTACAACACAATCATTTATGTCATGACAAGTGAGATGTAGCGTCTTTACCTCATTTTCAAACGAGGAACACAAAGATCTGCGTGTGATAAATCAAAACATTTATAAAATGTGTTTGGGTTTGAATTGTCTTCTCGTACGTCCCGGGCCTGACCCACTTCCAGCCAGCTGCAGCAGAAGGTTAACACCTCTTCCCTTTTCCTCTTCCTCCAATTCTATCACCTCTCCCTCCGATGTCTGCCAATTGATTTATGTGATAAGGTGATGATCAACATGACTGTGATCGACACAGCTGGGACGCAGTGAGTGAATAAATAAAAGACAAACAAGAAAACGTAAACCAGTCTTATTAGGATTGACACAAGGTTTTCCCAGCTGACAGCTGTTAGGGACTTAATGACTGCAGAGTGTGAAAACAGGCACCGCCGGGTCGTTTGGCCAGTGGAACATTTGATTCAAACGTTCGTCCGTCTCCAATTGTTCATCGTTTCAGTTGGGAGAGTTTAATCTCCTCTGCGGAAATAATTAGGAGGCAGTGAGGGAGTTAATTGTGTTTTCCACTGATGAATCATCAGGAAGTGTTGGTGAACCCTGCTGACCACACACACACACACACACACACACACACACACACTAACTGTAACCACATGCATAGCGAACATTTCAACAGACAAACACAAGTATGTTAACATGAACCCCCAGTGTGCAATACTGACAACACATACACACTCCCAGAGACCACGAATGCACATGTATACTGCTCATGCTCACACACACACACACACACACACACACACACACACACACACACACACACACACACACACACACAGATAACCACTGTGGGTAAACCTCTCTCTCTCTCTCTCTCTCTCTTCATATCATTCTCATTTTCAGCCTCTCTCACCCTCTCTGCCGATTCAAAAGATTAGGAGGCCAATTAGTAAAGCTCTCACGGCAGTTATTACCACGCTGGGAACTGGAGGGAGAAGAAATCCCCCTCTCTGCTCTTCCAAAAGAAGGATTTCTCCCTCATTGTCGCGGCGTTGAGAGCGAAGGATGTGGGGTGTATTTGGAGGGCTGCTGATGTGGTAATTTTGGCTCAGAAACAATGCAACGCTGTCTAAAGAGGGGTAATGGAGGGAAGTAGTGGAGGTAGTGTTTACCCTGTGTGTGTGTGAGTGTGTGTGTTCACATGTGATACACTCACACACACACACACACAGACACACACACACACACACACACACACAGTGAGGTGACATCATGGCATCACTCTGAAAGCCACGCTGGATGAAGGAGGAAGCATCGTATTAACTCCAAATCAGGACGATGACACAGACGCTTTGTGTGATTGTAATGAGTGCCAGGAGAGCCTGAGTGGAACAGGGAGGGAGGCCGTTTCCTGAATTAGTGTGTTTAAGGTACAACCACTACTATTTATTTGCTTTTATATACGTTCAGTTCACGCTGAGTTTTTGACTTTTCACTTTGGCTCCAGATTTCCTCCATTTCCCATGATGCCTTTTAACAGAGCAGACATGGTTTTCTTTTGTATTTACAAGTTGGTTTTACGTTTAAAGGTATAATATGTAACATTATTGACATTAAAATGTCTAAAAACAGCCAGACTTTTGAAACTAACCTAAAACAAACCTAATTTTGTTCAGGGTCACCTGTGTTATGTCTGCAGGTGGAGAGTCATGATGCAACATTTCCGCCGCAGTCACGTAGATAGATTTTCATCTGCCACGGTGGCTGCATAAAAATGAAGACAACAACTCCCATGATCCCACACTACTGAAGTCTTTGGTTTTGTTTTACTGAAACATCTAGTGGCCGCTTTATTACATACTGTGCATTTATATTGAGAACAATATGAGGTACTGTAATGCTGACAGAAGGCGAGTTACTCTCTGAGACATCTGCAGTGGTTGAACTGCATCTTGAGCCAGATTTAGTTTAAAATTCACTCCAAATGCATTTTTAATGGAATATGTTGCTGTTGCACCACCCATGGACACAATGACATCACATCTAAACAATGACTGGGGTTATGAATTTCCTCCTGTCATAAATAATCTAAACAGGAGTTCCATTTACCTACAGTACCTACTTCTCCATCTGACTGGTGAGGGCAGGTGTATGAGGTCCTTCAGCTGAAGAAAATCATTAGAAATGGTCAAACGCTTCATCAACAGCTCGATGTGTGAAGAATATTTATTACGATATATTTATATTGTGAAACCACTTAATCAGCATGAATCCTCTTACGCAAAGTCATTTTTAACTCCCCCTACACAAACTGTTTTATTATTTATTAGCAGTTATCAAATAAAAATACAGAAGTAAAGTGTTGTGTTTAATCTTAAATTCCTTAATCTCAAACTTGTGGCAAATTGTGATGAGAGAGGATGAGAAGGATGCAAGACTGTCAAGTGCCTCCATCGTCAGCTCTGGTAAAAAACAAAAAACAAAACAATGTGTTTTACTGTGTTTTAACACTTGCCTGATTGTAAGTTAATAACATAATTATATGCAGTTAACTGGACTCTTACACTGACAGGCAGACACATGTCTCATTTGATTTAGTTAGCAGGGAAAAAGACATAAAGCAAGATAAAAATGGCCTCTAAGCAGTGAGAGCCAGCTTGTTGCACAGGTACGTGTAGACAAAAAGTTAACAAAATGTCTTTGATCCAAAGCTGACACTAACGGCTTTTAATCAGGTTTAAATTCACAGGTCTTTTCAAAATCAGATGCCAAAGTTTTCACTGGAATGCAGCGCTCGAGACAGTATCACTTTGACTGCATTTTTGGCAAAGCCAGCAAAACTGAAGCATACTTTTGTGTGTTTATGAGTTAATTATACAGTGTTGTTATTATCTGCTTTCCAACTCGCCAGCAGGTGATGGCGGCAAGACAAGAGATTCGCACTTGTGTTGAGACATGAAGTAGCCTGGCGCTGCTCTCCTTTTCATCAGCCCTCATTATAATCCTCTATATCTCTGCAGAGAAGTCATTAAAAGTCCTGGATAACACAGAGACACGAGCTCGACAAGCCCGAGCTGGAGGGCAGGATGCTGAACCGCAGAGGGAAAAGTTATAAAAACCTGATGAGTCTTGGTATGAAGAGGCACAACTTACCGGTCTGTCTTATTAATCTGTCTGGTCGTGTTTTTACAGCGGAGCCGCCTCTAGTAAAGGCTTGATGATAGACTAGAGCGACATCTACACATAAGAAATAGTAGTATAGTAGAGAAAATAGAATAAATTACCTCTTCAAATGAACAGTTAATAACACACGAAAGCAGGATTGACTTGTAGTTGTGTTGTTTTTCTGCACATGAACCAATAAACCTTCTGATCTATACTTTATATTAACAATATATCAATATGTTCAGCTATTTGCTTTACTTCACTGTTCTGGTTTCATCCCAGTCACTTCAACCTGTGTACGCATAATACGACTTAAGACTGTCAAATAGCGTACAGCACATACAACAAAATCCAATTAGCATACAGGTAGATGTGCCAATACTTCCCATCAACTTCTCTGGAAAACTGATGTGTCCAAATATGACACATAAAAAACATTTGGTGACGTATAGAGGCAGACAACCAGGACTTTTACCAGTGTTCGTGTCCCGTGTGAAACTAAAAGTCAACATTAATTAGGTTTACCTTGCATCTGTAAGTTATGTTATATTGTGTATGTTAAGTCAAGTGCAGTTTTTATAATGAAGCTTTTGGCTTAAAAGATAAATAACGGATAAATAACGTCTTTTCATATCAATTTAGGATCTCGGAGCTTCCAGAGACTTGGTTGAGCCAAACGAGCTGCATGAGATCATATCAAGTCCACAGCTGCTCCGGCTGTTTGTGAGAACGCTGCAATTCTTTTTTGCTGTGAAGCTCCAGAAATGTTTTGTGCACTAAGAAACTTCACCCGAACTTCCATCAGCTAGAGGGCGAGAAGATAATGACTAAATTGCCATTTTCGGTGATCTTTTCTTAAACCTGACTGACTGGTGTTGTCGCTTAAATCAAACTAAATTGTGACTATTAGGTGTTTATTTTCATCACCATGACGACGAAGGTCACCTGACTATGAGTCAGCTGTCAACAGACGTTAACTGGAATGATTGCCGTGTCACCAGCATGACAAATTGGACTTTAGTGTATGCACTGCACACAATTATTTAAACCACGGCAAGCTGCGTTATTCACCAGAGAAGCAAAGCTAGCAAGTAGCTGGTGATCATACCAGAGCATTTAGCAGCCAAAGGGTTAGCTATATCCCTCAGAAGTTGGTGGAAAGAAAAACAAAGTGAAAAGGAGACTTAATATTGACCTTATATGACTTCTCATGAATGTTAATGTTGCTCCACGTCTGCTTCACGTGTAAACAAATCACTGTTTGCTCATATCAACTTTATAAGGTGTTAGGGTATGTTGTGTTTACAGCTTGTTCCACCTCTCTCAAGTTGCCAAAGAAAATATAGATGCACAAAGAGTCATTGTGGTAGAAATACAGAAAGAGTTCAAAAGTTGACAGTATAAAATCACATAATATTATTTATAAATATGTAAATATGTATGCCTGAAGATCTAACACTTCTGAGAAATTATCTTGATATAAAGCTTCACCTTGAACTACTGATAAGACTTGGCCCTGATAAAGTGTATGAACAGCTGCAGGTGTGCAGTTTTATTTACTTAATGTGGCCTGGTGGCTATGAGCTCAGCATGGTCAACAATAATGCACTTCTATAGAAATCAGCCTGAATTAGTGTGAATCATTCTACCTGTGATTAGTGAATCAAACTGTTGCTGCCATAGTCTAGTTTTTATTTTTAGAAGCATTTAAGAAATATGTGAAGTTGGTAATTAGCCAAAGTTTGATGCCAGGTTATTAAATAAGTTTGAACATGCCAGGATAATTAAAAACACATGTTTACTAAGGATCTTTTCATGCAGAGCAGCATGAAAACTATCATTCACCTCCTGCTGTCTGTCCCAGCTCAGTATTGTTAGAGGTGGTCAAGTGTGCTAATGGGTTTTACTGGAGCTAAAACACTTGAGTCAAGTCAAAACAGTAGCAGGCTTATAGTGGCTAGCTGGTCATACATGACGCTGCTCAGCTGCTTAGCTGCATTAAGAGCTGTGATCCATTTTCCTTGGTCTCATGTTTTCATTCTCAGACAAATCTCTCCTCTGTGTTCTACATTTAAATGTTACTGACATGACGGTAGTAAAATGAAAGTGATTAATAAATTAACAGTTAAACTGTGTTGTCTTATTATGATTAAACTGACCTATAAATGAGAGGCTTTTCATACACACACACAGATTTGCAGATTCTTGTGTGCTGACATTTTCTGACATCACCTGTGTAACACACCCCATGAGGGTGTTGAGAAATGTGTCAGATACCTCAGCAGCAGTGCTCTCCTCTTCAGATCCTGTGATGATGGCGCCCTCTGCAGGACACACTACCACCCGATGAAGAGCAGAATAAGGGATCACAAGCCTCTGCTGCTTGTTTTATGCGAGCTGGTGCATCCATGTAATTTTGTGTATGTGTCTATTTAAGCTCTGTATTTAGTGGAAAGAGTGGAATCTGCCAGTGTGAATACTGTTGGTGACGTTGTGATGAGTTTAAAAGTGTTTTGTCTGCTTTAAAAGCCGGGTTGAGAGGTGAGGGAGCGCTGATAGGAGGAAGGAAGTTTGCTTCTATTTTTGGAGATGTATTCTGCGTGAACCGCTCAAACGTTAACCAACAATCCATTCTGTCCTCTCCACCCGTCAGTTTACTGCTGTCACACTCACTAACTCTCCCAATTGTCCCTTAAAGACTTTCCATTTTTGATTGTCTTCTAGTTTTCTCCCAGGGTCATAATTTTCCTGTTATATCTCCTTTTGTTATCCAAACCTTTTCAGCACTACAAAGTATGTACTCTACGAAACTGTTGCATCCTACTTATCAGATGAGACCAAGACATTTGAGAGTAGCGCGTGCAATGGGTATAATCTGCATTTATTCTGATGAGGTGGACTGATTTTAATCACCATCGAGAGGCTGACAGACATGCAACAGTGGTGAGCACAAGTCTCTCCAAGAGGCAGAGACTAAAAATAGTGAATGATGCAGATATCAGCAAATGTTCATGCTTCCTTAAATAAAGATAATTAATTATATGATTACTCAAAATAAAAAGACAGAGCATAAAGATGATATTGTGCAGTTAAAAAAGTTTCACTTGATGATAATATAGCGCCATGTGACTTCTACATACATGTACATGTTACTACATATTCAATGAAGTCTTCGACAACTTAACCACAAACAGCATCAAATCCCTCTGCTCTCATTGTGGCCTCTGCAACAACTTTTTTAAAGAAATATAATGCAACTGACTTCTTGTGTACAAACTGAAAATAAGAAACAATAAAAACAACTGTGATAAAATACAGAGTGAGAGAAAAAAGTTCACTGAATTAAACTCAGTTTTCAATTATAAAATATGACACTAACTTACTACTGTGGGGCTCTCTTTACTGAGGTAAGCAATCAGGAAGGAAGTGATCGGTGTGAAAGCTGCATCCAGTTTCATCTACCAGCTGCCGTCAAACTGCCCCGAGTCCTTTAATTCTCCATGAGAAGACTATTGTTAACCATTCATTTATATTCTTGATGTTTTATAGGTTTTCATCAGTACAGTAGTTGTAATAAAGTCATTAAATGGTACAATCAACTTTTTGATTAGAAGCTGAAGACTTCGACAGCCATGTTGTTGGCAGAAGCTCGATGTGTGTTTATGGGATTCATTCTGTGCTTCTCAGGTAGGAATTTTTTACTAATTTTGTAACAAAACTTTCAGTTTTTCTTTTACTCGTTATAGGTGCTTTCTGATTTTTCTGATGTGTCGGAATGAAAAAGATATAGAAACACAAAGATTGAATGTTAGCAGCCATGATTTTCACTAATCAATTTAGTATGATCCATTACAATATCATAATATCATCACTGACTAATAATCAGAGATACTAAGGAATGTTAAAAGAAGTATAAATGTGTCCAGATATCTGATGAAAAAGCATACATGGCTATAGCTTTTATATAGTGCTGTTTATACCTGAATTATTATTTTTTACACCCTTTTTAGCTTTTTTAAAAGTTTTTTGCCAACCCGCAACATCCAACATCACACTGATCAGACTGAAATCACTGTTGCAAAGTCAGTGAGGTGTTAAAGATGCGTACCAGGAAGCACCGTCTCACCCTCTGTGGGTTTTTATATATTTGGAAATCTGTGTGGAAATTGGCGTTAAGTAAGTACGTCGTGTGTATGCATGGTTCATACATTAGGCCCACAAAAAGCAGCAGCAGCATGCAACACTGTTTGAAAATCGTTTTAAAGACATATTTCATGATGTGCAGCGAAAAAAGCAACACATTATGTTCGTCGCTGATCAGACCACAGATCAGATTCTTTGACGACCTTTTCACTGTTGAATTGGACTGGACAGTTTAAAAGCCCCATCAGCAGCAGGTGAATCAGTGTCTCAGCTACAGATACATTAAGCATTTCAGCTTTCAACACTAAAATCACACAATCTATGAATACTGTGTCGTTGAAATGTCTGTCGAAACAGTTACATAGTTGAAGCTAAGTGTGAGAAAATAATGACGAAAGAAATCTTTTGCCTCCTAGTGAAAATGTTTGTGCAAGTGTGCTTTTATGATAATGTGGCTCTTAAAAAATAGTACAGCTATATATTTTCACTCTCAGTGGCCAGCCACAGGTAATCAATAGCTTGGATAACTACGATAAAGAGACTCATTGCAGCTCTTTGTGACTGTTTGACCGCAGTCTTTAAAAAGCTCATAGTCACTGTGACTGCAACTTCCTCTTCAGTGATGACTTTTCCATGAACCAACCACAGACAGCTTCACGTCACTCTGTTCTCACGCTGCCAACTCTATAAAAACATTTTGTTGAAAATATAATAAAAATGTTTGAGGACAGGAAAAACAAATTATAATGATGATTGTAATAAAATACAGACAGAAACAATACCCTCACGTTAAATTCAAACTTTTCAGTGACAGCATATGACATCAAATAAATACTGTAGTACATAGATTCTTCATTAGAGGTCTATTTTTACTAAGAATATTGAAGGAAGGAAGTGACGTTCTGGTGTTACAGCTGCATGCAGTTACTGTCCTCAAACTGACCAACAGATCATTCTGTCTTTGTAAGACGACTGCTGTTAATTTTCTTCTTGTTTTGTTAGTTTAAACACACACAGCAGTTTTTACAATTTCAATCATTTATAAAATCAAATTTCTGATGAGAAGCTGAAGACTACGACAGCCATGTTGTTGGCAGAAGCTGGATGTGTGTTTATAGGTTTCATGCTGCGTTTCTCAGGTAGGAATAATGATTTTATGACAATATTTTACTAAAAACTGTCAATTAAAGTTTTCCTGGAGTGTAGAACTAAGAGTAAACTATAAAAAGAGATGTCATGTCAGCTGGCAGATTTTCATTACAGAATGACTGTAATTCATACTGTTATCACTGACTTATTATAGAGAATGTGAAGACGTATACACTCATAAAAGTGTCCAGATATCTGATGATTTAATCTTCTGTTAAAGGGGTTCAGGGACGAGCAAACAGCATCTGCGCTTTAAAAGGTTCATCAGTGGATCTGCCCTGCTCAGCTGAATATCCCAATACAACCATGAAATGGTACACTGTGCAGCAGATTGGATCTATATTTAGTCTGAAGAATCTCACTGCAGATGACAGCCATGTTAAGTACATGTCAGAAGAAAGTAACTTCAATCTAACAATAAGAGATCTGACAGAGAGGGATGCAAAACGTTACTGCTGCAGCAGTAAAGAGGATGCAGGAAAACCCAGAGATAGTCAGCAAGGCATGATTGAGCTCCATGTTGCAGGTACAGTGACCGTCAGTAATGAATTACTTTTAGTCTGACATAAATATATGAATTCTTACTTTTCTTTGTCATCATCTCAGACCTGCAGGTGAAGGTGATTCCCTCCACAGAGGGACACACAGTAACACTGATGTGCAGCACCAGCTGTCCTCTGACTGAAAACCCTGCAGCCTACATCTGGTACAAGAACAGAGAGTTTCTCTATGAGGACTGGTCTCCCTGGTACCAACAGCTGGTCAGCAGTGAGGAAGCAGTCACATACTCCTGTGCTATCAAAGGCTACGAGGACCTCAGAGCCCCTCAAGTCTCAGTGGGTGAGTGACAACCATTAACACCTTATCATGTTATAAAACTAATCTGACTAAATGTGTTAATAAGAAATATTAATGCACCAGAATTTTAAACTGCAACATTTATGACACACAATAAAAAATCAACTAAATTCATTAAAAACTGACACAATTTCATTTTGTCCAGATTCTGTCACATCAGCCTGCTTCAGTGTGACCTATGCTAAAGGGAGAATGTGTTCTTATAAGAAGACATCAGTGGATGAGCCCTGCTCCATCACATATCCAACAGGTGTAGTTTCCACTCACACTGACCATCCTCCTCCATACCTACCTCTAATTCCTTTAAACTGGTATTTTATCAACAGAGATTATTGTATCTAGCGATCTGTCAAAATGGACCATTACCAGTTACAACTGGGAAAGATACAGTCGTCAAACTGTACAGAACAAACCAAACAACTCCACATATGTCATGTTTTATCATGTCATGAATTATTGTCTTTTGTTATGCTATCACATGAACCAATCTTAACTAGCTAGCTGGCTCACATATAGGCAGCAGGGTTAGAGTTGTGTTTTTTTAGGTTAGATTAAGACAACTTTAACATGTATGTGCATGTCGCTGCACACTGTCATGTCTTTGCTTTCGTTTTATCTAGTTTTTACTTTGTTGACGGTGTAATAATTTCATGTTGTCTTTTTAACTCATCATGTTGTGAGGGTTTATTTCATAATTCATGTAACTAGCTTGTTACAGCTGTAGTATATATAAAAAACACGGAACAAGTAAATCAATGTAAAACATATTTCATCATCTCCCAACAGGAGTGTATGTTCAAAAGACTCATGCAGCTGCAACAGGCCATGTCAGACTGACCTGTCACACCAGCTGTCCTCAGACTGATCTTCAGAGTGCCTTAAGAATGTACAGGAGCAGTGTCTCAGAGGGACAGTATGGGAAAATAAAGGATGTAGTACCCCAAACATCTACTGAAAGCTTCTCCTGTGCTGTAAACGGCCTCAAGGATCTACACTCTGCTGCAGTCTGTGAGTATAAACCAAATATGGTCTACTGTAACTTATTGAATGAAATCTTTGACTTATTTGTCCGCAAATAGCAGGTGAAATTCTAGATATCAACCTTGGAGAGGAGAAATACGTGACATTTCCTCAAGTGCTTTTATTGTGGGGTATTAATGTTATTGAAGTGACATAGTTCTGTTTTCAGAAATATATTGGGGGGTATAAATCATATTTTTCCCAGATTTGTCGGATCATGTTCCCCCTCCTGGGATTAACGCCAAACAGAAACTTACTACAGTGTAATGCAGTCGCTATGCACTAAACACCAGCTGGAAGAAGTCATGTTTGATTGATTGACAGATGTCTTTCTGTCAATCAATGTTTGGACTTTAGTGGGAAAATGTCCAAGGGGCAGATATTGTCGGGTCAAGGTATTTATTGGCTCCAGCTCCCGTCAACAGACATGTAAACATGACCCTTGTGACGATGCTATGACGCTATGATGGGTAGATTAAAAAAAAAAGTTTCCATTTTTCTACCTTCCTGAAGCACAGGAACATTTTTCAGTCAGCAGTGAGTTTGAAAGAGCGACTGAATTTGAAAGATATGTTACAGGGATTGAGAGAGAGGCTGAGTTGACACATCCTGCTAACTGGTATTTGTCTAGAGGTTCTGCTTTATGACATGCAGCATGATTACACAGATAAAATGCTTATGAATTTCATTGCAAACTGTAAATACATAATCATCTTTAGATCACAAAGAATTTGTTTATTTTCTCAAAGGATGATGAAAATTAACATCGGCAGGAACCTCAACAAAACAATGTATGGACTCATACAAGAGTTATTCCTCTCAATCATCACTTGACCCACTAAAAGTGTGTGGCTGTGGTGGCGTCTGTATCTGCAAAGAGCTCATTCTTCCTGTTCTGTCTTCTTTTCTTAGTAGTTTGGGCAGTGGTGTGTCAGCCCAATATATTTACACCACACAAATGTGATGTTGAGAGTCGATAAAAATGTAGCAACCAGATGTAGAAAGACCTGCAGGTCTGTGTCTCTGTATAGATCTAACCAATATCGTATCATTTTTGTTAGACATGAAATAAAAATAAATATTTGTGTAAAAATTATTTATAAGGCATACAAGTTTAAGAATATCAAGTCTGGATTTCTAGAATGTATACACATACATTTAAGAAAAAGTCGACAAAAGAGAGCTACATACTTAATTCATCCTTCATAGTTTTATTTTCATGATTGATCCATCCCAAATAAGCCTGAATCTGACCCACTGACAGACATGAAGAATAATCACATCAATTACAGGAATAGCTCATCTTCTTGCTTATGGTCTCATTTATTAATACATCATATGGTGGCATCAGTGTTAAACTTTTTCATAACTGGTAAAAGTTTCTTGTAGTACATTCAAAGTGAACTGTCTCTTATCTTTCATCTATATTTCAGGTGCAGAGGAAAAGAAATGTTGGGCTGTGAATTATGTCAGCAGGAGAATCTGTGCTGTTCAAGGCTCCTCAGTGAACATTTCAAGTGAATATTCTCATCCTGACAGCCAGCAGCCCCAGTCTAAATCATGGTATAAAATAATCAGAAGTAGTAAGAAGGATATTGAAAAGCCTGTTGAAGCTGCAGGTCGTGTTAAGTACCATGAAAACATGAACAATCATCACATCCTGTCAATTAAAAACCTGACAAAGAATGACTCAGCAGAATACAAATTCAAGATCCAGACACGTGACGGATGGAAACAGTCAGATTTTTATGGAGTGATGTTGGTTGTCACAGGTAATTCTTTAGATTAAACACATTATTTTTTAATATTGAATTCTTGATTCCAATGTGATGTACTGTATGTATCAGCAGTCAGCATGCAGGTTCAATCCTCCTTTCACTCAATTTAATTAATTTATTAATTAAAACAAATCAACTAACTTTGGATTGTGGCTTTATGGTTTCTTTTAGAGGAGAAAACATTGTGGTTTAGTTATGAGACCTTGTGAGATAGTATGTCTCCTTCACATTTGCTGATCAAACTATCTTTCAGGTCTAAAAGTGACGTTCACTCCTTCTGCAGTGGTCAGAGAGGGTCAGAGAGTCACACTGACCTGCAGCACCAGCTGTCCTCTGAACACAGACTACACCTGGAACTTCAACAGTCGACCTCTGAACCTGCCAGAGAACCAAAACAAACACCTGATTCTAGACCCAGTCAGCAGTCAGCATGAAGGAAGGTACTCCTGTACGGTCAAAACTGGCAGAAGAACCATTGGCTCAGCTGAGAAAACTCTGACTGTCCAAAATATTAAAGTGAAACAAACATCAGCAGCAGCTGCAGGAGTCTGTGCTGCTCTCCTGGTTTTAATGCTTCTCGCTGTCCTCTGGTGGATGAGGTGAGCAACACTCTGCTCTTCCTGACTAATCACATTCACACACAAACCTGGAATCACTAATTATTTTCATTTTTCTCTTGTGTCACTAACCAGAAAAAAGAGAAGATCCAGCCGATCTCCTCGAACTGAACCCTCAGACAACTCGGAGCAGGTAGAGAAAACAAAACTATACCCCAATGTTGTGTTTGTATACAGCGATGACTTTTTTTTTTTTACAAAGTCAAAATGGTAGCAGAAAGTAACCGCTCAGCAGGAACTTCTAGCTAGCCGTGTCAGGCGTGAGCACCTGAATCATCTTCTATTAATCGTGTAGCCTCTCTTCAGTTTTTCTCTTCTCCAGCACCTGCTCATGTTCTTAAACTGTTTCATGCTTTCCTGAGATTAATTATATGATAAATAAACACAATTTTATCTTCATTCGAAGACATACTGCTGTCATCTCCTTGTTGTGTGAGCAATCTTGGACGTAAACTTTTGTTAACTACAATCCAGATTCACTGACGACAACATATAAACATTTACACAATATAATAAGATAATATCAGGCTCTGTAATTCACTGACCAGTCATGATTTTCAACATTAACAGAAGTCTCACTCTGTGTGAGTTGACCTGTGTTGGTTAGAGTATTTCATTTGCACAATTAAAATAAAAAGTATACTAAAACAACCTTTAGGGTAAAACATTTGAAGACACCAAACATTTCCAAAATAAACCCGAAAATTATTCAGAAAACATTCATCAATTGAATTCTAGTTGCATTTTAATTGTCTGATATGAGAATCAGCCAAACATTTTCAGTCAGTAAGTATAATGATTTGTCTCCTCAGCCAAACCCTGATTCCATGTATGAAAACATCTCAGCTCCATCAGCAGAGCAGGATGACCATCACTACATGAGACTCCACTTCTCTCAGAACCACACAGAAGATCTCTACTCCACCATCCATCACGCAGCTTCCAACTGAACTAAAGTTTGTTGTCATTTTATTTTGCAATTAGAGCCTGACCAATATATCGGTCGATATTATCCCATCATAGATACATCTGGGATATATTAATATCCACCAATATGTTATCCAAAATGTCCATGACGAATCTTTTTACGCAGCATAATGCAGAATAAAAGGCCCTGGTGTAATTCATGATTAAGTGTTGTTATTGTGATGGTGCACTCATGTAATTTTTAACAATAAAGTTGATAGTTGAACTGTAAAAAATATTCTGCCCTGATCGTCATTGCATATCTCTGTCAAATGTGTTTGATATCCAAACTCTAAATGAAGATGAAAACAGATGTTGTCAGAATAGATCCCATATTTTACAAGCAAACAGGCCACAGATCAGATTCTTTGACGACCCTTTCATTATTGAATTTGACAGTTTGAAAGACCCATTACTGGCAAGTGAATCAGTCTATCAATTACAGATAAATGATCCATTTTAATAACAATAAAATCATAAAACTTCTTAAGATTATGTCGCTGGTGAATGTTCCACTGATCTGTATTTCCTAATCCTTTAGTCAGAACAGATTACAAGCAAAAATGATTGAAAGAAGTTATTCTGAGTAGTTTAAGCTACATATATAAAAAAATATATAAAAATAACTACTGATGCATCTTAATAAATTAATACATTTACCCTGCGGGTAAAGAGGCTAAGATGTAGCAGGCAAAGATGCATGACTTGTTATTCATAGCTCTAGCTTTGATTGAATTTATAGGCTATAATCTCATTATCTGCCAATAACCGATAATGTCATTTTTTTTCATTATCGGGTCAATAATTTCAATAATATCAATCCGATAGATATCATGTATCCCTAGAAACTTTCCTTCCTGACATCCCACACTTCACTTTCACTCTTCCAGTTGTCTAATCTCCAGGTCCTTTTCAGCCCACTACATGCTAATGTGGACCACAAGTTTCCACAAACGTAATGAGACTCACAAGCAGAGGCAGGCCAACTAACATGAGCTCTTTAGGCCACATCCTCTAACAGGAGGTGTCTGTGTGAAGGACCTAAGTGGACTAGCAGGTGAAGAGTGACAAGTGAGTAGAAAGCTCCTAAATTGTTTGGAAAAAAGACAAAAAAAATTTCTTTAAAGCAAAGAAGCCAGAGATCAGATTCTTTGACGACCTTTTCACTGTTGAAATTAGACAGTTCGAAGGGCCCATCAGTGGCAGGTAAATCAGTATCACAACTAGAGATAAATTAATCATTTCAATTTTCAACATTGAAATCACAGAATCTATGAAGACTATGTTAGTGATGTAATGTTGTGTGGAACTGTCAGATATCTAATTTGTCAGAACAGAACACACGCTAGGATTTTAAAATGACTGTGAACAAAACTGGAAGAAATTCCACTGAGCTGTTGGAGCCAAACATGAGAAAATTAAAGACAAAAAAATCTGTTGCTTCTTGATGGGAATGTGGGTTTAAAGGTGCATTTTATGATGATGTGGCTCTTAAAAGCCATATTTCTTTTTACTCTCAGTGCTGGCCCATAGGTAATGTGAAGCACAGATAACTTGGACAGAAAGACTCATTACACACTTTCTGACTGTCTCCAGTGCTCTTAATGTTTTTTGACAAATTGTTTGTCCTGTCCAGATACTTGATGATCTGCATGTAATAAAGTCGATAAAAAAGATCATAGACTTTCAGTTTCCTTCTTCAGTGCTGATGAATTTTCCACCACAAACCGACCAGACAGCTTCACATCTCTCTGCTCTCACTGCCAACTTTAAAACTATACAAAGTGTACCTCTGCTGCACGTTGCTTAAGTATAAACTAAAATATATATATAATTATGATAAAATACAGATAAAAACAATATCCTCAAGTAATTATATTAAATAACTACTGCAGTACATACATGTTTCATTAGAGGTCTCTTTTGTAGTAAGAATGACTATAAGGAAGGAAGTGACGTTCCGGCTGCAGAGCTGTGTGTGTTTGCCGCTCTCACACTGACCAACAGTTCATTCTGTCTCTGTAAGAAGACTGTGGCTGATTTTAAACATTATTTATATTCTTCGTGTTTTATCCATTTTAATAAACACAGCAGCTGCTACAAGTTAATTCAATCATACAATCAACTTTCTGATGAGAAGCTGAAGACTACGACAGCCATGTTGTTGGCAGAAGCTGGATGTGTGTTTATGGGATTCATGCTGTGTTTCTCAGGTAGGAATAATAGTTTTTACTCCTTGTATAACAATATTTAATTGAAAAAAATAGATTAAAGTTTTCCAGGAGTGTACAAGTGAAAGTAAGATATAAGACAACAGATGAATTAATGTTAGCTGGCACGATTTTCACTAATTCTTCTTATCATGAGATTTAATGCAGTACAGAATCTAAGTATGATCCTTTACAAATTCATACTATTATCACTTACTTATTATAGAGAATATGAAGTGTTACAAGAAAGTGTCCAGATACCTGATGATTTAATCTTCTGTTAAAGGGGTTCAGGGACGAGCAAACAGCATCTGTGCTTTAAAAGGTTCATCAGTGGATCTGCCCTGCTCAGCTGAACATCCCACTACAACCATGAAATGGTACACTGTGCAGCCGATCGGATCTACATATATTCTGAAGAAACTCCCTGCAGATGATAGCCATGTTAAGTACAACATGTCGGAAGAAAGGAACTTCAACCTAACAATCAGAGATCTGACAGAGAGGGATGAAAATCTTTACTGCTGCAGCAGTAAAGAGGATGCAGGAAAACCCAGAGAGAGTAAGCAAGGCATGATTGAGCTCCATGTTGCAGGTACAGTGACCGTCAGTAATGAATTACTTTAAGTCTGACATAAATATATGAATTCTAACTTTTCTTTCTCATCATCTCAGACCTGCAGGTGAAGGTGATTCCCTCCACAGAGGGACACACAGTAACACTGATGTGCAGCACCAGCTGTCCTCTGACTGAAAACCCTGCAGCCTACATCTGGTACAAGAACAGAGAGTTTCTCTATGAGGACTGGTCTCCCTGGTACCAACAGCTGGTCAGCAGTGAGGAAGCAGTCACATACTCCTGTGCTATCAAAGGCTACGAGGACCTCAGAGCCCCTCAAGTCTCAGTGGGTGAGTGACAACCATTAACTCCTTATCGTGATATAAAACTAAACTGGCAAAATATGTTAATTAGAAATATTTGTGCACCAGAACCTTGAACTATAACACTTGACTATGACACACAATGAAAAATCAACTTAAGTCATTGAAAACTGACACAATTTCATTTTGTCCAGATTCTGTCACATCAGCCTGCTTCAGTGTGACCTATGCTAAAGGGAGAATGTGTTCTTATAAGAAGACATCAGTGGATGAGCCCTGCTCCATCACATATCCAACAGGTGTAGTTTCCACTCACACTGACCATCCTCCTCCATACCTACCTCTAATTCCTTTAAACTGGTATTTTATCAACAGAGATTATTGTATCTAGCGATCTGTCAAAATGGACCATTACCAGTTACAACTGGGAAAGATACAGTCGTCAAACTGTACAGAACAAACCAAACAACTCCACATATGTCATGTTTTATCATGTCATGAATTATTGTCTTTTGTTATGCTATCACATGAACCAATCTTATCTAGCTAGCTGGCTCACATATAGGCAGCAGGGTTAGAGTTGTGTTTTTTTAGGTTAGATTAAGACAACTTTAACATGTATGTGCATGTCGCTGCACACTGTCATGTCTTTGCTTTCGTTTTATCTAGTTTTTACTTTGTTGACGGTGTAATAATTTCATGTTGTCTTTTTAACTCATCATGTTGTGAGGGTTTATTTCATAATTCATGTAATCAGCTTGTTACAGCTGTAGTATATATAAAAAACATGGAACAAGTAAATCAATGTAAAACATATTTCATCATCTCCCAATAGGAGTGTATGTTCAAAAGACTCATGCAGCTGCAACAGGCCATGTCAGACTGACCTGTAACACCAGCTGTCCTCAGACTCATCTTCAGACTGCCTTTAAAGTGTACAAGAGCAGTATCTCAGAGGGACAGAATGAGATAATAACGAATGTAGTTCCCATCTCATCTCCGGAAAGCTTCTCCTGTGCTGTAAAAGGCCTCAAGGATCTACACTCTGCTGCAGTCTGTGAGTATAAACCAGCTAAGGTCTGTTGTACATCTGTCTGCAATAAGCAGGTGAACATCTAGATATCAACTTTGAAGGGGAGAAATATGTGAAATTCCTGAGGAGGGCACAGAAATTATTTCTGTAACTCTGCTAGCAAACACTCCATCACCCTGCCAGCTAAGGAAAGCTGCAGCGCCACATTTGTTACTGCCATCACTGGTTAATGCCCCTGGAAGGTACCGCTCACTCGTCCTTCTAATCTGGCCGGTGGCCACTCACAGTACTGCAGATCTAAACTATGAGTTAATGTTACTGTGGCACACCAGCAAACTTCTGTCTAACACATCTTTTGTTTCCCCCACATGGGTCCACCTGCATCATGTGCCACTGCTGAGGCCTATAGCGGCATGATTTCTTTTATTGTGGGGTATTCATATTATTGAAATGACATAGTTGTGTTTTTAGAAATATATTGGGGGTACAAATCATATTTTTCCCAGATTGGTTGGATTGTGCTCCCCCAGTCTCTTCTGGGATTAATGCCAAACAGAAACGTACTACAGTGTAATACAGTTGTTATGCACTAAACAGCAGCTGTGAGAATTCATGTTTGATTATGAGACAGTCAGAGATGTAATCTTAATCTGATTTTCATTTCTAGGCTGCAGTTATAGCATTTATATCTTGCTAAATGTCTGTCAGTCAATGTTACCTCTTCCACTGTTGACAATCCTCTCTATCATCACTTGACCCACTAGAAGTATGTGGCTGTGGTGTTGTCTGTATCTATAAAGATCTCGCTCTCTTCCTGTTTTGTCTTGTGTGTCGCCCCGAGCTAATAACACCACGCAAGATGTGATGTTGAGACTCAATAAAAATGTATCAACCAGCTGTAGAAAGACCTGCAGGTCTGTGTCTCTGTATAGATCCAATCAATCTTATATCATTTCATGTTAGACATGAAATAAAAATAAACATTTACGTAAAAAAGACTGATAAAGCATACAAGTCTAAGAATACCAGGTCTGTATTTCTAAAATGTAAACACATAGATTTAATAAATAGTTGACACCTTCTTCAAAAGATGAATTTTTCTTTGAATAAAATGTAAAGCTAATAAAAGGATTCTTGTAGACAGACATGAAAGCAAACTTTGTTCTTGCGACATTCTAACACAATGCAAATCAGCTTCTCTCCTCTCTCCTGAGACCTTAATTCTTTCTTCATGGTTGTATTTTCATGATTGATCCATCCCAAATAAGCCTGAATCTGACCCAGTGACAGACATGAAGAATAATCATATCAATTACAGACATAGCTCATCTTCTTGCTTATAGTCTGATTTGCTTATGTAGTGGCATCAGTATTAAATTGAGACTTTATCATAACTGGTAAAAAGTTTCTTGTAGTACATTCAAAGTGAACTGTCTCTTATCTTTCATCTATATTTCAGGTGCAGAGGAAAAGAAATGTTGGACTGTGAATCATGTCAGCAGGAGAATCTGTGCTGTTCAAGGATCCTCAGTGAACATTTCAAGTGAATATTCTCATCCTGACAGCCAGCAGCCCCAGTCTAAATCATGGTATAGAATAATCAGAAGTGGTAAGAAGGATATTGAAAAGCCTGTTGAAGCTGCAGGTCGTGTTAAGTACCATGAAAACACGAACAATCATCACATCCTGTCAATTAAAAACTTGCTGAAGAATGACTCAGCAGAATACAAATTCAAGATCCAGACACGTGACGGATGGAAACAGTCAGATTTTTCTGGAGTGATGTTGGTTGTCACAGGTAATTCTTTATATCAAATACATTATTTTTGAATACTGAATTATTGATTCCAAACCATGTGATGTACTATCAGCAGTCAGCAAACTGAAAGGCAGGTTCAATGCTCCTTTCACTCAATCTATTTAATGTTTTTATCAAAATAAATCTACCAACTTTGGCTTGTGGCTTTATGGCTTTAGTTTTAGAAGACACTGACAAACAATCAACTTTGTGGTTAAGCTATGAGACCTTGTGAGATAGTATATCTTTTTCACATTTGCTGATCAAACTATCTTTCAGGTCTTAAAGTGACGTTCACTCCTTCTGCAGTGGTGACAGAGGGTCAGAGAGTCACACTGACCTGCAGCACCAGCTGTCTTCTGAACACAGACTACACCTGGAACTTCAACAGTCGACCTCTGAACCTGCCAGAAAACCAAAACAAACACCTGATTCTAGACCCAGTCAGCAGTCAGCATGAAGGAAGGTACTCCTGTACAGTCAAAACTGGCAGAAGAACCAGTGGCTCAAGTGAAAAAACTCTGACTGTCCAAAATACTAAAGTGAAACAAACATCTGCTGCAGCTGCAGGAGTCGGTGCTGCTCTCCTGGTTTTAATACTTCTTGCTGTCTTTTGCTGGATTAGGTGAGCAACACTGGTCTCTGTTTCTATGCAGTGACACTCACATACTCACACGGTATCACCAATTAACTCTTATACTCACTAATGTCACTAACCAGAAAGAAGAATACGCCCAGCCAATCTCCTCAGAGTGAAACCTCAAACAACTTGGAGCAGGTAAAGAAAAGAATTTGAACAATTCTGCTACATTAAGAGAAAAACTTCAGAAATGAATTACTTTTTCATCTGAGCCAGAACAGCAGCTCAAACTCACAAATAATGTTACAAATGTTCTCTTAATTTCTTATTTCTTAACTAAACACATTTAGTCTTTTGAAATAGAAACGTCTACTGCAGTCCATATTAAGCTCCTCAGTCTTTTGTAAAACATTAGTTATCTACTTATCCTGTTGTTCATCACAGATATGATGTTTACTCGCTTTAAAACTTTAACTTTTAAACTTTAAAAGCCAAAGGTAACTAAAAGCTTGTTTCATACATACAGTGTATCATAAAATACTATCATTTCTCTCGTCTTACAATCAGCTAAACCCTGGTCCTGTGTATGACGAAATCTCAGCTCAACCAACAGAGCAGGACGATCATCACTACAGCAGTGTCCTCTTCCATCAGAAACACACAGATCCTGTCTGCAGCACAGTCCAGCCACATCAGGCCCGAGAACAAGAGCACGTCGCCTACGCTGCTGTCCACTTTAAATCCAACAAAGCCCCCTGAGTGAGCACCTCTTGTTATAACATCGTCTCTCTTGAGGGATGCAATGTAAAAATGATGTAGCGTATTACAGGCTGGGTGGGTTAGTGTGTTAGAACTAACGAGTACTATTTTAATAAAACTTGTAGGAAATGACTTCTTAAACACTGAGGTGTTGATATAATGTAGACTTCCATGTTGAGATGATCATCACATGACTAATCTGATTTTAATGAGAAGTTGAAAAGTAAACTTGCTGACTTCAACGGTGCCCTTCTATTCAGAAATGTAATCCTACAAACAAAACTGTGTCAACTGACAAAACTGCTGTTCTATGTTGTAACCCACATGTAACGTATTCTTTTCTTTACTTTCAGGCACCATGACCAGACAGTGGATTCCTACAAATTGTACAACACAGCAAACAAAACATAAACATGTTAACCCCACATGACGGCACAGCAAACTGTTGCCATGTTTACGGTTGGTGCCCTAAAATGGCCGCCCGAGCTCTGTATGATGCCTCTCAAGGAGCGCGCTTTCAATGCTACACTAGCTACATTTCTATGAAGGGTCAACCCTGTGTGGATCATTTTTTTAAACGATGTAAATAACCTATGTATTAATATATTAATACATTTCCTGTCAGTCTTTCACAAATGCTTTGTTTCTGCTGACAAAAAAATAACTTACAGAGTAAAGGCATGAAAGTGTGTTGTGGAGAAAAACAAAGGTACAAGTTTGGGTCCCAGACACATAAGGCAGATTTCATCATCACCATGTTGTCACTGTATTTTGCAATTAGAGCCTGACCAATATATTGGTCTATATTAACCTATCATAGATATATCTGGGATATATTGATATCCACCTATATGTTATCAAAACTGTCCATTACAAATCTTTTTACACAACATGATGCAGAATAAAAGGCCCTGGTATAATTCATGATTTACTGTTGTTTATTGTGATGGTGCACTCGTAATATTTAACAATAAAGTTGAGCACAGCACGCACGCACCACTCTGTGAGAATAGAGAATAAATGTTGTAAGAATAGATTCCATATTTTACAAGCAAACAGACCACAGATCAGATTCTTTGACAAACTTCTCACAATCAAAATTTGACAGTTTGAAAGCTCAATTACTGGCAAGTGAATCAGTCTATCAATTACAGTTAAATGAGCCATTTTAATACTATAAAATCATAGAATTTATAAAGATGAAGTCATTGGTGAATGTTCCATTGATGAGTATTCACTAATCTCTTAGTCATAACACAGATACAAGCCAGAATTTAAAAAATATAGGAAGAAGTTAAACTGAGTAGTTTTAGCTACAATCAAGAGGAAAAAAACTGCTGCATCTTAATAAAAATGTTGGTGCATTTTATGATGATCTGGCTCTTAAATAATCTTATATCTTTTTACTCTCACTGGCTGGCCACCGGTAATCAGTAGCTTGGATAACTACGATAAAGAGAGTCATCAGAGCTTTTTGTGACTGTTTGACTACAAGTCATCAAAGCTCTTAGTCACTGTCACTGCAACTTCCTCTTCAGTGATGACTCTTCTGTGAACCAACCACAGACAGCTTCACATCATTCTGTTCTCACTCTGCCAACGCTATGAAAACATTTTGTTGAAAATATAATAAAACAATTCCAGCTGCACATGAGGACAGGAAAAACAAACTATAATGATAATTGTGATAAAATACAGACACAAACAATACCCTCAAGATAAATCAAATAACTACTGTAGTACGTAGATTCTTCATTAGAGGTCTCTTTTTACTAAGAATATTGAAGGAAGGAAGTGACGTTCTGGTGTTACAGCTGCATGCAGTTACTGTCCTCAAACTGACCAACAGATCATTCTGCCTTTGTAAGACGACTGCTGTTAATTTTCTATGTGTTTTGTTAGTTTTAATAAACACAGCAGTTTTCACAAGTTCATTCAATTATAAAATCAACTTTCTGACGAGAAGCTGCGGACTACAATAGCCATGTTGTTGGCAGAAGCTGGATGTGTGTTTATGGGTTTCATGCTGTTTTTATCAGGTAGGAATAATGATTTTATGACAATATTTGACTAAAAACTGTAAATCAAAGTTTTCCTGGAGTGTAGAACTAAGAGTAAACTATAAAAAGAGATGTCATGTTAGCTGGCAGATTTTCATTACACAATGAAAGAATGATCCTTTACATTGTAATGATATTGTAAAGTTTACAGTATCATATTATCACTGACATTTTGTAGAGAATATGAAGTGATAGAACATTTAAAAAATTGTCCAGATACTTGATGATTTAATCTTCTGTTAAAGGAGTTCATGGACGAGCAAACAGCATCTGCGCTTTAAAAGGTTCATCAGTGGATCTGCCCTGCTCAGCTGAATATCCCAATACAACCATGAAATGGTACACTGTGCAGCAGATTGGATCTATATTTAGTCTGAAGAATCTCACTGCAGATGACAGTCATCTTAAGTACGTGTTGGAAGAGAATAACTTCAATCTAACAATCAAAGCTCTGACAGAGAGTGATGAAATGCTTTACTGCTGCAGCAGTAAAGAGGATGCAGGAAAATCCAGAGATAGTGAGCAAGGCATGATTGAACTCCGTGTTGCAGGTACAGTGATCGTCAGTAATGAATTACTTTTAGTCTGACATGAATAAATGAATTTTTACTTTTCTTTGTCATCATCTCAGACCTGCAGGTGAAGGTGATTCCCTCCACAGAGGGACACACAGTAACACTGATGTGCAGCACCAGCTGTCCTCTGACTGAAAACCCTGCAGCCTACATCTGGTACAAGAACAGAGAGTTTCTCTATGAGGACTGGTCTCCCTGGTACCAACAGCTGGTCAGCAGTGAGGAAGCAGTCACATACTCCTGTGCTATCAAAGGCTACGAGGACCTCAGAGCCCCTCAAGTCTCAGTGGGTGAGTGACAACCATTAACTCCTTATCATGTTATAAAACTAAACTGACTAAATATGTTAATTAGAAATATTTGTGCAGCAGAACCTTGAACTATAACACTTGACTATGACACACAATGAAAAATCGACTAAACTAATTAAAAACTGACACAATTTCATTTTGTCCAGATTCTGTCACATCAGCCTGCTTCAGTGTGACCTATGCTAAAGGGAGAATGTGTTCTTATAAGCCGACATCAGTGGATGAGCCCTGCTCCATCACATATCCAACAGGTGTAGTTTCCACTCACACTGACCATCCTCCTTCATCCCTACCTCTAATTCCTTTAAACTGATATTTTATCAATAGAGATCATTATATCTAGAGAGCTGTCGAAATTGATCATCACCAATTACAACTGTGGAAGATACAGTCATCAAACTGTACAGGCGTGTAAATGAAATCAAAATGCTGGCCAAATTCAACAATGTGTGTGGTCCAGCCCATGAGTATTTAGTACTCATGTAATAATGCAGCTTTAACTACTGAGTACTCATGTAATAATGTAGTAATGAATTCAGAGTAGTCATGGGTTGGAAGGTGAACATGTTGAAAAGCGTCACAGCTGATTTGATCCTAGCACTAGATTTAATAATACTTTGTGTTCACACGGTGGAGGGCCTGCACAAGACCCTGTTAAAGATGCCTGAGCACCAGCCCATTTGCCCAAAACAAAAGCATTTTATTTTCAGAGACTGCATAAATAGCCAACAATTTCTAAAATCTGACCAAATTAAATTGCCCTATCATCCAAACTTGTATTACTTTTGATCGACAATGCTTTGCACAAAGAGAAATGGGGCTGTCTAAAAACTAATTAAAAAACATGAAGCAAAGCGATGTCTTATGCTCCCTCTTATGTGACACTGCAGCATCCAAATGTTGCAGTAATCTATATAATAGAAATGGAACAAGTTTTAATGAAAAAAATAACGAAAAACCTATTTCATCTTCTCCAAACAGAAGTGCATGTTCAAAAGACTCCTGTGGCTGCACCATTACTTGTCAGACTGACCTGTAACACCAGCTGTCCTCAGACTGATCTTCAGACTGCCTTTAAAGTGTACAAGAGCAGCATCTCAGGGGGACAGAATGAGATAATAAGGAATGTAGTTCCCATCTCATCTCCTGAAAGCTTCTCCTGTGCTGTAAAAGGCCTCAAGGATCTACACTCCGCTGCAGTCTGTGAGTATAAACCAACTAGGATCTGTAGTAACTTATAGAACGGGATCTTTGAGTCAGGAGGAAAGGAAAACTACAGTGCTACATTTGTTACTGCCATCACTGGTTAATGCAGCCTCTGGGAAGGTCACGCTCAGCATTGCTTCTAATCTGGCCCGGTGACCACTCGCAGTATTTCAGATCTAATCTATGAGTTTATGTCACTGTGGCACGCTAGTAAACTTCTGTCTAACATAACTTTTGTTTGCCTGCTTTCTGGGTGTCAGCCACCAACAACAGGCTCAGATTCCCCAACATGTACTTTGGGTCTACCTGCATCATGTGCCACTGCTGAGAGCTATAGTGGCACAAGAGCTTTTATTGTGGGGTATTAATGTTATTGAAATTACATAGCTGTGTTTTCAGAAATATATTGGGGGTCCAAATCATAATTTTCCCAGATTGGTCGGATCACATTCCCCCTCCTGGGATTAACGCCAAACAGAAACTTACTACAGTGTAAAGCAGTTGCTATGCACTAAACACCAGCTGTGAGAAGTCATGTTTGATTATGAGACAGTCAGACATGTAATCTTAATCTGATTTTCACTTCTAGGCTCCAGTTGTAGAATTAACATCTTGGTAAATGTCTGTCAGTCTGTTAGCTCTTCCACAATAGACAAAATATCTTGATTGGACTGCAGTGTACAAGGGGCATGTATTCTTGGGTCAAAGTATCTATTGGCTCTAGCTCCAGTCAACAAAGATGTAAACATGGCCCCTGTGATGATGCAATGATGGATGGAAACATTTTTTTCCCATTCATTTCCATTAGTGTTCTCAACGGGCCTGGAAATTACAACCCGACCCGTCCTGGCCCGCGGGTTTTTAAGCCTGAACCTGACGCAGCCCGACACACCAGCATGAACTGTGTGCCCGAACCCGACCTGAACCCAACCCCCCGCGCGCCTGCATTGTTTTCCTCATACACTTCTTATCGTACGCAGCGGCATCAGGTCTGCGTCTGCCCCTCCCCATGAAGCAGGCTGCCAGACTTATTCTTCACCACACATGAACTGTGATGATTCACAACAAACAATATATAAATAATTTACAACCTGCAAGAAATGTGTTTTATAAAAAAGGAAGCCCGAGGCACGACCCGACCCAGCGCATTTGTGTATTTTTTCGGCCCGAACCCTGCCCGAACCTGCGGGTCCGGTCGGGTTGAGAACTCTAATCTCCATTCAAGCAGCACTCAAACATTTTTCAGTTAAAGGTAAGTTTGAAAGAGAGACTGAATTTAAAAGATACAAAAAAGTCACCATGCTAACAACGCATTGTTGACCAAGAATGTAGCTCGCACAACAGCAAAAAAAGAAAGGCAAACCTGCCAACTTGCAATGAGGAAGGAACCAACTGCCTAGTTTTATCAGATTTAAGTTAAAAAAAAAAATTAAAAAAAAAAAAAGAAGCCTGCATAGAGTGTATGAGCTAATTTTGGTGCAGTGTTACAGGGATTGAGAGAGAGACTGAGTTGACTGGGCTGGGTGATAAATCTGTAAAACTGATTAATTTGAGTTTGTGATTCAAAAAAAATAAAAACGATTTTCTCTTTAACTTGCTCCGCCACCACTCCCCATGGGCTCCCGTAGTTCATTGACAGGGGCCCATGTGGACACAACAACATGGCAGCAAGCCAAGAGCTGGTTCTCAAATAGGGACTTTCTTGTTAGTAGCTTGGTTTTGTGGCATCGGACCTCGAACAAACTACGGCCTGCTGCAAAGTTTGTTTAAAGGCTGTTGTAACTAAAGGCAGGGAACCGACAAATTTATTTCAGCCTCTCAAACAGACGCATGCATCACAGTGGGACACTTGTTGTTCACTACAAGATGTACAAGACCGCAGCAGCCCACAAACATCCGCTATAAAGCTGCCAACGTCAGCGTAATCATTTAATCATTGTGTCCCATATGAGAAGAAAGGGTCCCGGTGGACAGCTTTAAAGGATGCAGTCACGTTGCATATTGCTAAAGATATGGTGCCTGCATATACAGTGGAAAAGCTGGAGGTTCATCCACATGCTGAAAATGTTTGACCCCAGGTTCGTGCTACGAAGCCG
The DNA here is from genome assembly GCF_904848185.1 of Acanthopagrus latus. NCBI lineage: Eukaryota > Metazoa > Chordata > Actinopteri > Spariformes > Sparidae > Acanthopagrus > Acanthopagrus latus. The sequence continues at coordinate 5,022,911 of NC_051039.1, read as the reverse complement.
CAACATGGCATGTCTCAAGCCAGAGGAAGCAGACAGGCTCCTGTTCCTGGCCAAAAATGTGTAATAAAGACAGCAAACACAGACCTCGTGACCAGATGTCATGTTTACTATGCAATGCACTACATGCAGATAAATTTATTGTTGTTATGCTTGTTAAATTTATGTTTACAGAGGCATTTTATCAAAAATTATTAAGGATGTACCAACAGACTGAAAATCTACCACGTTCCTTAGGCTATGAGACTCCTTAATTCATGTTTTATAGTTTAATTTTTACAATTAAACCATCCCAATTAAGCTGGAATTCTACTATTTGACAGACATTAAGAATAATCATATCACTAATCTTCAGCATCAATGTTAAATTGAGACTTTTTCATAACTGGTAAAAAGTTTCTTGTAGTACATTCAAAGTGAACTGTCTCTTATCTTTCATCTATATTTCAGGTGCAGAGGAAAAGAAATGTTGGACTGTGAATCATGTCAGCAGGAGAATCTGTGCTGTTCAAGGCTCCTCAGTGAACATTTCAAGTGAATATTCTCATCCTGACAGCCGGCAGCCCCAGTCTAAATCATGGTATAAAATAATCAGAGGTGGTAAGAAGGATATTGAAAAGCCTGTTGAAGTTGCAGGTCGTGTTGAGTACCATGAAAACATGATGAATCATCACATCCTGTCAATTAAAAAACTGACAAGGAATGACTCAGCAGAATACAAATTCAAGATCCAGACACACGACGGATGGAAACAGTCAGGTTTTTCTGGAGTGATGTTGGTTGTCACAGGTAATTCTTTAGATTAAATACATTATTTTTGAAGAGTGAATTATTGATTCCAAACCATGTGATGTACTATCAGCAGTCAGCACACTGAAAGGCAGATTCAATGCTTCTTTCACTCAATTTAATTAATGTATTAATCAAAATAAATGTACTAACTTTGGCTTTATGGCTTCTTTTAGAAGACACTGACAAAGACTCAACTTTGTGGTTTAGTTATGAGACCTTGTGACATCGTATGTCTCCTTCACATTTGCTGATCAAACTATCTTTCAGCTCTTAAAGTGACGTTCACTCCTTCTGCAGTGGTGACAGAGGGTCAGAGAGTGACACTGACCTGCAGCACCAGCTGTCCTCTGAACACAAACTACACCTGGAACTTCAACAGTCGACCTCTGAACCTGCCAGAAAACCAAAACAAACACCTGATTCTAGACCCAGTCAGCAGTCAGCATGAAGGAAGGTACTCCTGTACGGTCAAAACTGGCAGAAGAACCATTGGCTCAGCTGAGAAAACTCTGACTGTCCAAAATATTAAAGTGAAACAAACATCAGCAGCAGCTGCAGGAGTCTGTGCTGCTCTCCTGGTTTTAATACTTCTCGCTGTCCTCTGGTGGATGAGGTGAGCAACACTCTGCTCTTCCTGACTAATCACATTCACACACAAACCTGGAATCACTAATTATTTTCATTTTTCTCTTGTGTCACTAACTAGAAAAAAGAGAAAATCCAGCCAATCTCCTCGAACTGAACCCTCAGACAACTCGGAGCAGGTAGAGAAAACAAAACTATACCCCAATGTTGTGTTTGTATACAGCGATTACATTTTTTTTGGCAGAGCCAAAATGGTGGCAGAAAGTAACCGCTCAGCAGGAACTTCTAGCTAGCCGTGTCAGGCGTGAGCACCTGAATCATCTTCTATTAATCGTGTAGCCTCTCTTCAGTTTTTCTCTTCTCCAGCACCTGCTCATGTTCTTAAACTGTTTCATGCTTTCCTGAAATTAATTATATGATAAATAAAAACAATTTTATCTTCACTCGAAGACATACTGCTGTCATCTCCTTGTTGTGTGAGCAATCTTGGACGTAAACTTTTGTTTACTACAATCCAGATTCACTGACGACAACATATAAACATTTATACAATATAATAAGATAATATCAGGCTCTGTAATTCACTGACCAGTCATGATGTTCAACATTAACAGAAGTCTCACCCTGTGTGAGTTGACCTGTGTTGGTTAGAGTATTTTATTTGCACAATTAAAATAAAAAGTACACTAAAATAACCTTTAGGGTAAAACATTTTCAAGACACCAAACATTTCCAAAATAAACCTGAAAATGATTCAGAAGACATTCATCAATTGAATTTTAGTTGCATTTTAATTGTCTGATATGAGAATCAGCCAAACATTTTCAGTCAGTAAGTATAATGATTTGTCTCCTCAGCCAAACCCTGATTCCATGTATGAAAACATCTCAGCTCCATCAGCAGAGCAGGATGACCATCACTACATGAGACTCCACTTCTCTCAGAACCACACAGAAGATCTCTACTCCACCATCCATTACGCAGCTTCCAACTGAACTAAAGTTTGTTGTCATTGTATTTTGCAATTAGAGCCTGACCAATATATCGGTCGATATTATCCCATCATAGATACATCTGGGATATATTAATATCCACCAATATGTTATCCGAAATGTCCATGACGAATCTTTTTACGCAGCATAATGCAGAATAAAAGGCCCTGGTGTAATTCATGATTAAGTGTTGTTATTGTGATGGTGCACTCATGTAATTCTTAACAATAAAGTTGATAGTTAAACTGTAAAAAATATTCTGCCCTGATCGTCATTGCATATCTTCAAATCTGTCAAATGTGTTTGATATCCAAACTCTAAATGAAGATGAAAACAGATGTTGTCAAGCAAACAGGCCACAGATCAGATTCTTTGACGACCCTTTCATTATTGAATTTGACAGTTTGAAAGACCCATTACTGGCAAGTGAATCAGTCTATCAATTACAGATAAATGAGCCATTTTAATAACAATAAAATTGTAGAATTCCTTAAGATTATGTCGCTGGTGAATGTTCCACTGATCTGTATCTCCTAATCTTTTAGTCAGAACAGATTACAAGCAAAAAATGATTGAAAAAAGCTATTCTGAGTAGTTTAAGCTACATATGTAAAAAAATATATAAAAAGAAATACTGATGCATCTTAATAAATCAATACATTTACCCTGCGGGTAAAGAGGCTAAGATGTAGAAGGCAAAGATGCATGACTTGTTATTCATAGCTCTAGCTTTGATTGAATTTATAGGCTATAATCTCATTATCTGCCAATAACCGATAATGTCATTTTTTTTCATTATCGGGTCAATAATTTCAATAATATCAATCCGATAGATATCATGTATCCCTAGAAACTTTCCTTCCTGACATCCCACACTTCACTTTCACTCTTCCAGCTGTCTAATCCCCAGGTCCTTTTCAGTCCACTACATGCTAATGTGGACCACAAGTTTCCACAAACATACTGAGACTCACAAGCACAGGCAGGCCAACTAACATGAGCTCTTTAGGCCACATCCTCTAACAGGAGGTGTCTGTGTGAAGGATACAAGTGGACTAGCAGGTGAAGAGTGACAAATGAGTAGAAAGCAACATGTAACACTGCGTGAAAAAAAGATTTTCTTCTTTAAAGCAAAGAAGCCAGAGATCAGATTCTTTGACGACCTTTTCACTGTTGAAATTAGACAGTTCGAAGGGCCCATCAGTGGCAGGTAAATCAGTATCACAACTAGAGATAAATTAATCATTTCAATTTTCAACATTGAAATCACAGAATCTATGAAGACTATGTTAGTGATGTAATGTTGTGGGGAACTGTCAGGTATCTAATTTGTCAGAACAGAACACACGCTAGGATTTTAAAATGACTGTGAACAAAACTGGAAAAAATTCCACTGAGTTGTTGGAGCCAAACGTGAGAAAATTAAAGACAACAAATCTGTTGCTTCTTGATGGGAATGTGGGTTTAAAGGTGCATTTTATGATGATGTGGCTCTTAAAAGCCATATTTCTTTTTACTCTCAGTGCTGGCCCATAGGTAATGTGAAGCACAGATAACTTGGACAGAAAGACTCATTACACACTTTCTGACTGTCTCCAGTGCTCTTAATGTTTTCTGACAAATTGTTTGTCCTCTCCAAATACTTGATGATCTGCATGTAATGAAGTCGATAAAAAAGATCAAAGACATTCAGTTTCCTTCTTCAGTGCTGATGAATTTTCCACCACAAACCGACCAGACAGCTTCACATCTCTCTGCTCTCACTGCCAACTTTAAAACTATACAAAGTGTACCTCTGCTGCATGTTGCCGAAGTATAAACAAAAATATATATACAATTATGATAAAATACAGATAAAAACAATATCCTCAAGTAATGATATTACATAACTACTGCAGTACATACATTTTTCATTAGAGGTCTCTTTTGTCGTAAGAATGACTATAAGGAAGGAAGTGACGTTCCGGCTGCAGAGCTGTGTGTGTTTGCCGCTCTCACACTGACCAACAGTTCATTCTGTCTCTGTAAGAAGACTGTGGCTGATTTTAAACATTATTTATATTCTTCGTGTTTTATCCATTTTAATAAACACAGCAGCTGCTACAGGTTAATTCAATCATACAATCAGCTTTCTGATGAGAAGCCGAAGACTACGACAGCCATGTTGTTGGCAGAAGCTGGATGTGTGTTTATGGGATTCATGCTGTGTTTCTCAGGTAGGAATAATAGTTTTTACTCCTTGTATAACAATATTTAATTGAAAAAAATAGATTAAAGTTTTTCAGGAGTGTACAAGTGAAAGTAAGATATAAGACAACAGATGAATCACTGTTAGCTGGTAGCATTTTCACTAATTCTTCTTGTTATGAGCGTTTTCATGCATTCTAGAATACGATCATTCTAGAAAGAATGATCCTTTACAATCAGACTATTATGAACTTATTATGGAGAATATGAATCGATACAAGACTTATAAAAGTGTCCAGATATCTGATGATTTAATCTTCTGTTAAAGGGGTGCAGGGACGAGCAAACAGCATCTGCGCTTTAAAAGGTTCATCAGTGGATCTGCCCTGCTCAGCTGAACATCCCACTACAACCATGAAATGGTACACTGTACAGCAGATTGGATCTGTATTTAATCTAAAGAATCTCACTGCAGATGACAGCCATGTTAAGTACATGTTGGAAGAGAATAACTTCAATCTAACAATCAAAGCTCTGACAGAGAGGGATGCAAAACTTTACTGCTGCAGCAGTAAAGAGGATGCAGGAAAACCCAGAAATAGTCAGCAAGGCATGATCAAGCTCCGTGTTGCAGGTACAGTGATCGTCAGTAATGAATTACTTTAAGTCTGACATAAATATATGAATTCTAACTTTTCTTTCTCATCATCTCAGACCTGCAGGTGAAGGTGATTCCCTCCACAGAGGGACACACAGTAACACTGATGTGCAGCACCAGCTGTCCTCTGACTGAAAACCCTGCAGCCTACATCTGGTACAAGAACAGAGAGTTTCTCTATGAGGACTGGTCTCCCTGGTACCAACAGCTGGTCAGCAGTGAGGAAGCAGTCACATACTCCTGTGCTATCAAAGGCTACGAGGACCTCAGAGCCCCTCAAGTCTCAGTGGGTGAGTGACAACCATTAACTCCTTATCATGTTATAAAACTAAACTGACTAAATATGTTAATTAGAAATATTTGTGCACCAGAACCTTGAACTATAACACTTGACTATGACACACAATGAAAAATCAACTTAAGTCATTAAAAACTGACACAATTTCATTTTGTCCAGATTCTGTCACATCAGCCTGCTTCAGTGTGACCTATGCTAAAGGGAGAATGTGTTCTTATAAGAAGACATCAGTGGATGAGCCCTGCTCCATCACATATCCAACAGGTGTAGTTTCCACTCACACTGACCATCCTCCTCCATACCTACCTCTAATTCCTTTAAACTGATATTTTATCAACAGAGATTATTGTATCTAGCGATCTGTCAAAATGGACCATTACCAGTTACAACTGTGAAAGATACAGTCGTCAAACTGTACAGAACAAACCAAACAACTCCACATATGTCATGTTTTATCATGTCATGAATTATTGTATTTTGTTATGTTATCACATGAACCAATCTTAACTAGCTAGCTGGCTCACATATAGGCAGCAGGGTTAGAGTTGTGTTTTTTTAGGTTAGATTAAGACAACTTTAACATGTATGTGCATGTCGCTGCACACTGTCATGTCTTTGCTTTCGTTTTATCTAGTTTTTACTTTGTTGACGGTGTAATCATTTCATGTTGTCTTTTTAACTCATCATGTTGTGAGGGTTTATTTCATAATTCATGTAATCAGCTTGTTACAGCTGTAGTATATATAAAAAACATGGAACAAGTAAATCAATGTAAAACATATTTCATCATCTCCCAATAGGAGTGTATGTTCAAAAGACTCGTGCAGCTGCAACAGGCCATGTCAGATTGACCTGTAACACCAGCTGTCCTCAGACTGATCTTCAGAGTGCCTTAAAAATGTACAGGAGCAGTGTCTCAGAGGGACAGTATGGGGCAATAAAGGATGTAGTACCCCAAACATCTACTGAAAGCTTCTCCTGTGCTGTAAACGGCCTCAAGGATCTACACTCTGCTGCAGTCTGTGAGTATAAACCAAATATGGTCTATTGTAACTTATTGAATGAAATCTTTGACTTATTTGTCCGCAAATAGCAGGTGAAATTCTAGATATCAACCTTGGAGAGGAGAAATACGTGACATTTCCTCAAGTGCTTTTATTGTGGGGTATTAATGTTATTGAAGTGACATAGTTCTGTTTTCAGAAATATATTGGGGGGTATAAATCATATTTTTCCCAGGTTGGTTGGATCATGTTCCCCCTCCTGGGATTGACGCCAAACAGAAACTTACTACAGTGTAATGCAGTCGCTATGCACTAAACACCAGCTGTAAGAAGTCATGTTTGATTGATTGACAGATGTCTTTCTGTCAATCAATGTTTGGACTTTAGTGGGAAAATGTCCAAGGGGCAGATATTGTCGGGTCAAGGTATTTATTGGCTCCAGCTCCCGTCAACAAACATGTAAACATGGCCGTTGTGACAATGCTATGACGCTATGATGGGTAGATTAAAAAAAAAAAAAGTTTCCATTCATCTACGTTCCAGAGGCACACGAACATTTTTCAGTCAGCAGTGAGTCTGAAAGAGCGACTGAATTTAATAGATATGTTACAGGGATTGAGAGAGAGGCTGAGTTGACACATCCTGCTAACTGGTATTTGTCTAGAGGTTCTGCTTTATGACATGCAGCATGATTACACAGATAAAATGCTTATGAATTTCATTGCAAACTGTAAATACATAATCATCTTTAGATCACAAAGAATTTGTTTATTTTCTCAAAGGATGATGAAAATTAACATTGGCAGGAACCTCAACAAAACAATGTATGGACTCATACAAGAGTTATTCCTCTCAATCATCACTTGACCCACTAAAAGTGTGTGGCTGTGGTGGCGTCTGTATCTGCAAAGAGCTCATTCTTCCTGTTCTGTCTTCTTTTCTTAGTAGTTTGGGCAGTGGTGTGTCAGCCCAATATATTTACACCACAAAAGATGTGATGTTGAGAGTCGATAAAAATGTAGCAACCAACTGTAGAAAGACCTGCAGGTCTGTGTCTCTGTATAGATCTAATCAATATCGTATCATTTTTGTTAGACATGAAATAAAGATAAATATTTGTGTAAAAATGATTTATAAGGCATACAAGTTTAAGAATATCAAGTCTGGATTTCTAGAATGTATACACATACATTCAAGAAAAAGTCGACAAAAGAGAAAAAAAACCTGTGTTTTAGCTACATACTTAATTCATCCTTCATAGTTTTGTTTTCATGATTGATCCATCCCAAATAAGCCTGAACCTGACCCACTGACAGACATGAAGAATAATCACATCAATTACAGGAATAGCTCATCTTCTTGCGTATGGTCTCATTTGTTAATACATCATATAGTGGCATCAGTATTAAACTTTTTCAAAACTGGTAAAAACTTTCTTGTAGTACATTCAAAGTGAACTGTCTCTTATCTTTCATCTATATTTCAGGTGCAGAGGAAAAGAAATGTTGGACTGTGAATTATGTCAGCAGGAGAATCTGTGCTGTTCAAGGCTCCTCAGTGAACATTTCAAGTGAATATTCTCATCCTGACTACGAGCAGCCCCAGTCTAAATCATGGTATAAAATAATCAGAGGTGCTAAGAAGGATACTGAAAAGCCTGTTGAAGTTGCAGGTCATGTTGAGTACCATGAAAACATGAACAATCATCACATCCTGTCAATTAAAAACCTGACAAAGAATGACTCAACAGAATACAAATTCAAGATCCAGACACGTGACGGATGGAAACAGTCAGATTTTTCTGGAGTGACGTTGGTTGTCACAGGTAATTCTTTAGATTAAATACATTTTTTTTGTATAGTGAATTATTGATTCCAAACCATGTGATGTACTATCAGCAGTCAGCATGCTGAAAGGCAGGTTCAATGCTCCTTTCACTCAACTCAATTCATCTATTAATCAAAACAAATCTACCAACTTTGGCTTGTGGCTTTATGGCTTTAGTTTTAGAAGACACTGACAAACAATCAACTTTGTGGTTAATCTATGAGACCTTGTGAGATAGTATATCTTTTTCACATTTGCTGATCAAACTATCTTTCAGGTCTTAAAGTGACGTTCACTCCTTCTGCAGTGGTGACAGAGGGTCAGAGAGTCACACTGACCTGCAGCACCAGCTGTCCTCTGAACACAAACTACACCTGGAACTTCAACAGTCGACCTCTGAACCTGCCAGAGAACCAAAACAAACACCTGATTCTAGACCCAGTCAGCAGTCAGCATGAAGGAAGGTACTCCTGTACGGTCAAAACTGGTAGAAGAACCATTGGCTCAAGTGAAAAAACTCTGACTGTCCAAAATACTAAAGTGAAACAAACATCTGCTGCAGCTGCAGGAGTCGGTGCTGCTCTCCTGGTTTTAATACTTCTCGCTGTCTTTTGCTGGATTAGGTGAGCAACACTGATCTCTGTTTCTATGCAGTGACACTCGCACAATAACATGATATCACCAATTAATTCTTATATTCACTAATGTCACTAACCAGAAAAAAGAAGACGCCCAGCCAATCTCCTCAGAGTGAAAACTCAAACAACTTGGAGCAGGTAAAGAAAAGAATTTGAACAATTCTGCTACATTAACAGAAAAACTTCAGAAAGAATTACTTTTTCATCTGAGCCAGAACAGCAGCTCAAACTGACAAATAATGTTACAAATGTTCTCTTAATTTATTTTTTCTTAACTAAACACATTTAGTCTGTTGAAATCGAAATGTCTACTGCAGTCCATATTAAGCTCATCAGTCTTTTGTAAAACATTAGTTATCTACTTATCCTGTTGTTCATCACAGATATTATGTTTACTCGCTAACTTTAAAAGCAAAAGGTAACTAAGAGCTTGCTTTATACATACAGTGTATCATAAAATACTATAATTTCTCTTGTCTTACAATCAGCTAAACCCTGGTCCTGTGTATGACGAAATCTCAGCTCAACCAACAGAGCAGGACGATCATCACTACAGCAGTGTCCTCTTCCATCAGAAACACACAGATCCTGTCTACAGCACAGTCCAGCCACATCAGGCCCGAGAACAAGAGCACATCCCCTATGCTGTTGTCCACTTTGAATCCAACAAAGCCCCCTGAGTGAGCACCTCTTGTTATAACATTTTCTCTCTTGAGGGATGCAATGTAAAAATGATGTGGCTTATTACAGGCTGGGTATACTGTACTGTTTTGACAAAACTTGTAGGAAATGACTTCTTAAACACTGAGGTGTTGATATCACGTAGACTTCCATGTTGGGATGATCATCAAAAGTAAAATTCAATGATATTAACGCCCATTGTCAATAAACACATGACTAATCTGATTTTAATGTAAAGTTGAAAACTAAACTTGCTTACTTCAAAGGTGCCCTTCTATTCAAAAATGTAATCCTACAAAAAACCATGTCAACTGACAAAACTGTTGTGCTATGTTGTAACCCACATGCGAGTAATGTATTATTTTCTTTATTTCCAGGCACCATGACCAGGCAGTGGATTCCTACAAGTTGTGCAACGCAGCAAACAAAACATAAAGCAAATGAATGTAACAACACACCTGCCTCTGTGATGTGCAGAACTTCAATACTGTTCTGTTCATTTCTGCTGCATTGTATTTGCATTCAGAGACTTCAGTTGATGAGCTTATTTACACAGACTTACCATGAATGAGCAGACAGACATCCCACATCTTATCAACATTTCAGGGGGCACACCTCAGAGCGATGATGGACACCAGCTGCCTGTTTTAGGAAGTCAAACCAGGATCTTTGAACTGGTCCGATTAACATCTGGTCCAGTCTGTGAAACCATATAGCGGTGTTTAACAGGAGAAATGGACACTGGTACGTTCCACTGTGCAGCAACAACTATATATATAAATTTTTTTTAAATGCTTACAATTTCTATGAAACTTAAGAAAGTTACAACAAACAATTAATGTCACCAGCTGAAAGACCAATCAATATCCTCCACCTTACCTGAATGATTCTTACAAGACTCATTCACAATTCAAAAATGTTCCAAATATTTTGTATTTCTGAGGGACTATTTGTAGAGCAGTGTATAATTCTCTGTCATGGAGTATATCACTTTACTGCTCAAAGAAAAGAAGGCAGCCTCCTGGCCAGCTGCAGTGCATTATTTTGATTCGCAGACTGTCATTTTTTTTGTCTCAATGATTGTCATGTTTAGTACTGAAATGAATATAAATCACTGGATATAAAAACAATTCATCAAAATCAGTAAAATGTAAATGTTAGTAATTTCTATTCGAAAAACCCAGTTTCCGCTTCTACTTGTATTCATTTACATGGCAGACCTGCTACATCCGATATGGCGGCGACGTCAACTAACGGTCCGGCGAGTTGATGGCGGCGTCTACGTGTACATGGTATCTATGGTTACCTTTTGCTAACCTTATGCTAACACCAGTTAAGTTAACCCACTATAGTTTCGATAGCGCCAGTTAGCATACTTCTTTAACTTTAATGTAATGTATTTAAACTTAATTAAACGGTTGTTACCATCTAATGATAACACTTGTTTATAACAGAAAAAAGTCAATGATAAAATACTCACCCAGAATAAAAGCATGTAAGCGATGTAACAGTGTCCACTGTGAAGACGTTGATGTATTTTATTTTATTTTGTTGCCAATAATTCCCTGGTCTTTTTTCACCTGCCAATTGTCCCTCGACTTGTTTTCCCATGTCGTTTTAAAAAACAGCCTTTCAACAACCCCACCTGACAACACAGCTAACTGTTGTGGCGTTTACCGTTGGTGCCCTAAAATGGCCGCCAACGCTCGTAACTTTATTTCACGAGCTACATATTTATGAACGTTAAACCCCGCGTGGATGTTTTTTTTTTGTTTTGTTTTGTTTTTTACGATGTAAATAGCTTATGTTTTAATATATTTCCCGTGTATTGCAATCTTTAACAAATGTTTTGTTTCTACTGTAAATATAAGCCATTTTACTCATTTTACTCTGCAAAAACAGTATCAAGCTTTGAGTTTTAGTTGTCTGCTAAATTATTCATCAGCAAAGTTGATCACAAGACCCAGTGATGTGTTTTGACTTTTGGTGAATTGATTAAAGGTTGTATATTTAAATAAAATTAACTCACCTGTATCCTGATGTGCTCTTCACTGTTTATACAGCCTCACTAATTAGCATGTAGTCAGATCTAGCTCCAGTGTAAATGCTACAACAAAGAACTCAACAATTCATGCCTGTAAGATTTGGTCCACATTAATATGTTTTATTACCAGAGCAGTATACACTTCAATAATTATTCTGAATACAAAAAACATAGGAAATTTGTAACCTCTAGTTTATGTTGTGCAAGCAGCAGTCAGACTTTTTATCCTTGTCCTTCCATTCATTGAAAATTCAAGTTTTAATATCAAGTCCAGTTGTAACAGTGCATGTTAAACATGTGCTCGAGTCACTTTGACATTAGACAAAGAGGATTCAAGAGTGTATACAGTTTGCAAGCAAGTTATCAGTGGTTGTTTAATAAGTTAAATACTGTGTTAAAAGCCAAGACGAATAAAGAACTTACAGAGTAAAGGCATGAAAGTGTCATGTGGAGAAAAAGAAAGGTACAAGTTTGGGTCCCAGACACATAAGGCAGATTTCATCATCACCATTATCCCAGCTGTGCTACAGTAGGACTACAGGGTCCCATTGATGATATGGCATCATGGGAAATGTCAGTATATTTAGTGTCAGTGCAGATACTTTGGTTAAAAAAAGAAAAAGACGACCATGAGTGGGTGGGAATAGGGAGATTTATCTCAATGAGTAATGCTCTGTGTTACCCACACAATGGGCTGTGGGAGGTTGACAGTTAGCTGACATCATCACAGTCAGTCTGTGCCACTTCCAGTTTTATTTGGTTGTGACACTTCCTCCTACACTGCCCTTGTTCTTCACATACCAAAAGAGGGAAACACTCCATGCTCTCCCCCACTGGTTTACACACAAAGAGTAAACTCGCTTCACCGTGATGGTGACTGGGACAGGGTTAAGGTCACATGATGCTACATAACTTGCCTTCAATAGGCTACGTCAAGTGTCAGTCAGTGTCTCACGTATTTGCAACCATGTTCTGACATCTCAGCTGGGAAAGGATAGTCATTGTGGTCACATCATCTGAAGGATGTTTGAAAGGAAGAGCACACCCACACAGACACGACAGTCTTATATCAGACACATGGCTCGCTAATCTTTGTCCCTCGTCCGGTCACTCTCGTCCCTGACAGCACTCTTGGGACTGCCTTTTGCTCTCATATTCTCCAACACATCTACTCTCATGGTCCCATCTTCCAAGCCGCTCCTTGTGATTTTCTTGCACCTTCAATTGTCCAGTAGCAGCTTTGCCAGGGACTGGAGGGTTTCCCTCTTCTGAAACAAGTACATCTGGGTTTCCCACATCATGTCCACCAGGACTGAGTCACTCACCTCATCCAACAAAACCTCCTGAGACAACTGGGGACTTAATCTGCAAAAAACACATGATTTGTACTTTAGAAATAATACAGTGAAATAACAGCCTGTGTGGCAATCACTAATAACAGGAAACAAGAATGCCTGCCAAATTGTGTTCAAACATAGTGTTACACATAGCTTGTTTCCAAACCAATACAAGGAGTTTATAAACTATAAGTGATATATAGTAATTAAATTGGACTGGTAAGAATGATTACTGTTAAGGGTTAAACACTTGTTTTGCCATGCATCGTCTTTCTGTTGACTCACCATATCTACACAGGTTAAAAGAAACTATAAAAGTGAGGGCTTCAGTGGCTAACTTTGTTCTTGATGCGCGTGTCATGGTGGTGTATGTGCTTGACTGACGTGTGCCTCGGTCATATCTATCTGATCTGTGTCAGTAAACACAGGATGTTGCCTAATTTGTCTCTTTGATGGTTCAAAACACCAGAGGAAGTGTGTGAGAGGTTGAGAGAAAACAAAGTTGGGGAGATGGTGTGATTAAGAGGTCAGAAAAACAGAAGAGGGGACGGTTAATTAAGCAGAATTAGCAGGAAATGAGAATGCAGCAGAATTATAGTAAGCTGACCTGTGGTAGATGGTATCAATCATTTCACACCACGCTCTGGCTCTGTCCACCGCACAGCCATCAGAGTCTGTACACTTCACATTCACGGACATTTGTAGAATTAGAAACGAGAAGACAGTTGCTGAAATGCTACTGTTACTAATTATTACATCCAACATATCAGAAACTTTAGAAAGCTCCACAAGTGGATGCGGAAAACAGAATTCTTAGTGGATGAATTGATGTGAAAAACTGTGCATTGTGACTATCTAGCAGTCACTGATTTAATCGAGGACAAACATGATCATGAGCAGGCTGTACTCACGCAGTCCACCAGCATCTTTCCAAGCTCCTTGGCGCTTACGATGCTCTTCGCCAGCTCCAGAGGGTTGGAGGGTCGGAAAACATCCACAGAGCTCACCACCACCTGAGGAGGTTTACCTGGAGGATACGCAGGAGAACGGTGTGGGAATTCATAGCGGTATATGACACCTTGGACAAACATCAATCAAGACACAGTCAAGTGGCTCACCTGTACCAAGAGAGACCACGATGCCCAACTTCTTGGTTTGGTTCCCGTGGCCCTGACAGGAAGGAGGGTTAAGAGGAGTTAAAGAAAAAAAAAAAAAGGAGACAAATAAATAATCAAATGAAAAAGTCCATTTGCATTAGATATATGCAATAGAATGCAGCCGTCAGGTTGCCTACCTCTGCTTTAAAGGCTTTATTGTACTGATGGATTTCTGACATGGCGTCTAGCGTCGGGTTATTGGCCAGCAGCCCTCCATCCAGAAAGCGTCCCATTGGTCGGAAGTAGGTGGGTGCAGCGCCGCTTGAGCGGGCAGCCCGCCAAACAAGTTGTTCTGGTGCAAAAACATGGATATTCAAGTTTGTTTGTTTTTTTTTTTAAAAAGGCGTGAAACAATGAATCAGATCCGGGTGCAGACTTTACGACCAGTTTGCAGAGAAAGCTTGTTAGCGCTCACGAAGCATTCACTTTCATTCATGCTGAAAAGGCCAAAGGGCTGAAGTATGGTTTTTTTTTGCTGTCATGCTATTAAAAGCATGTGTTTTGTATGAAATCACATTCAGGAGTAAAGTTTGACATACTATTATTGGGAACAATATACAGGAAATACTATTATTCACTTCTGTGCTGAGAGCTAGATGAGAAGACTGATGCTACTCTCATGTGTGCACAGAATGATGAAGCTACAGGTAGCAATCAGAAGTTAGCGATCGGCTAACTTAAACTGGCTTATAAACTGGAAACAGGGAAAACATCTACAGCTAATTAGCATGTAGTATATCATTATAGACATGAGTGGTATCAATTTATCATTAAACTCTGCAAGAATGCGAATAAGAATATTTCTCATGTGTAAAACTATTCCTCTAAACATGGAAATATGGGAATTCATGGAGTGTTGCCACTTTACATGCTGTAATTGTCAAATGAAAATGTTTGTGATTCTGTTTCTTTAAAATATTTCAAGAGACAGTTCACCAAAAAAAAGAAAATTCAGTCATGCCCCCCTGCCGATAGAAAGTCAAGTTAAGTTTCATAGTTCACAAAACGTTTTTGGGAACTTCACAGCAAAACAGCGTCACACGGTTGTTTCCTCAACTGTGAAACTTCACCCAACTGTCCATCAGCATGGGAGCTGACAGAAAATGACTTCGGGTTGAACTGTTTCTTTAGTTTAAGTCTCTCACTCACACAGACACACACCTTCATCTGTCACCTTCCTACGCTTTCTGGGTGGCTCTTCTGTGTATCCTACTATCAACACATCCTCATCCTCCCATCCTGGAACAACAACATGGCTGGCACTCAGACAACACGGCAGAACTGAGCTTGAAATATGATGACACACATACTCAGACGTAGCTTTATTGTTACCCAATCCCAGGATGTAAAGCCACCCAGTGTGGGGTTTCAACACTGTTTACCTTGACACCATCCAGTGGTAGTATAAATGCACTGCACTACCCCTCCATCACAACATGAGCACACCAGAGCAAAGAGCCAACAAACATGACTGACTTCCTTTCCTAAAGTACCTTGTGGGATGGTGAGCGGTTTGAATGTGGCAGTGGTGGCATACGGAGGCTCTCTGTGGACGGAGGGAAGGTCATAGTTCCTGAAGATGTGCAGCTCGCCTGGATGTCTGTCTGCTAGAACACTGGTCACCATCACCCTGCACAGAAACAAATAAACGAGTGGAAGGAGAATAGAAAAGAAAGACATTTGACTTCTCTTTAAAACTTCAGGAATGGAAACAAATGAATGCGGTCCTGTTTATAATCTGGCAATGAAGAGCATTGAATAGTTACCTGGGATATCGGACATCTGTCATCTTGGTGTTCTCGCCAAACTCTTTCTTCAGGAAGTCCTCCAGCGGTGCTGATTCATAAGGTCGTGAACCTCTGAACACTTGTTCCTTCATCCTAAAGTACAGGCAGCGCAGGTACTCCATGGATTTACCTACATTAAAAGAATATCAATGTAATGATACACTATTAAAAAAAAAACGTGAAAATAAAAGGGTATATATACACACCATGGATTATAGCGAGGGCCAAAATGCCCCCAGTGCTGGTGCCAGCCACCCAGTCGAAAAGCTCTCTGGTGGGCCGACCGGCCTCCCTCTCCAGAGCGATCAACATCTGGATCAACACCAGGCCTTTAATACCTCCGCCATCCAGACACAGGAGCCGGTCCATCCTGCAGAGAGGAGGAGATGGTTTTGCTGTTTCCAGAACTGCAATTTTCTCAAGTAAAAACTTTGAAAATACTCTGAAGCTGAAGTTTTTTTAACTCACTTCATCTCCATTTTGGGGCCATCCACTTCAGACTTGCCTCTGCTCATTGCACCTACTGCAGCCCCCACATACATGATGTCCTCAAACCCTGTTAGCCAATTACAACAACTATTGGTATGGGACCAACACATACAGTAGCATCAAATTCACATGTAAGGGATGCCAAAAGTGAAAGCGTCTTCTGGTTTTTCTACAAGCCACAAAATTTCTGCTGCAACCACTATGATGATGAGATTACTAGCACAGCAACTCTCTGCCACAGCATGTTGGTTAAAAAAAAGGGACCAAAGTGATCTGACATGTCAAATAAACATGAAAACTTGTGGGCCTAGTTTCACAGAAAACTCAGATCTTGTTGGGTCATTAACATGGCAGAGGTCATGATTTAAAGGGACATTTCCAATTAAAGACACAGCTGTATCCTCGTAACTGTAGAGCTGTTTATCCAGAGAATGCATACCTCTCTATGGTTGATATTTCCAAACTTTCCAAACAAATCGCACTGAAACAATCTGGAGGTAAAACTGTCCCTTTTTTCCCACAGTAGTTAAATGTTAAATATCATGCATAATACCAAAGGCAGACATTTAAGTTAAGGCTGTAACAGCACAGCGGTGGCGTTACCTATGCCTCCAGGCTTGGAGATGGGGGGTGGACTGCCAGGGGAGGGTGGGAGGCACCGCTGGACCCCCACATTACACAACATGTCCAGCAGTATCTTTCTATTAGGACCTTTTATGTTACACACAAGCAGGCAACATGTTAGACATGCACACACACAATAATAATAAGCAGAGATAAAGACAAAGAGAGAGAGAGAGAGAGAGAGAGAGCGCAAAAACAAGAGTGAGCTGTTAGCAATTATCATGCATTTTCAAAATCAATGAATGTATCAATAAAGCAAACTCGTTTCCCATCACTTCTGCCTCAGAGCATCAAGTGAGAGGTTTCATGAACATCCATCTCTGTGTGCAAACAACAAATGTGATTACACAATAATGTTGTTTTTGAATAGAAACACAAATTCAGGAGTGACAAGATTCTGATCTGTCAATTTCTCCGTTTTTTTTTTTTTTTTACAGCACCAATTAACGGTTTATCTCATGACACCTTTTATTTAGAGCAGATCAAGATTGTACATAAATTACAGAGACCCAACAACCCCCCCGTGAACTAGCAATGCCCTTTAACAGGCAGACACCTCCATCAAAATGAAATTTCTCATACAATTATTAATAGACTTTCAGTCACTGATTTCTATCAGCTGCTAGGAACTGCAAAAACATCAGTTATCTCTGGCACAGTCATGCTGACATGCACTACAGAGTTCATGTGTCGAGGAAGCAACTTTAACGAAACATGAAACATGAAGAAAAGTGTAAGAACAAAGATTTCTACTTCTAATGCAGTACTGCCCTCTACTGTTCTGAAGATGAACATGAAAGTAGTGGGTAGAGGAGACTGAAACACTTTATTGACCAGACAATTTGTTTTACTTTGAACAATTCTTTATCTGCTGCCTTCCTCTTCAGACTCTTTCTTACTACCCAATTTTACTCAGTATGGCAGAATAATCTTGCCTATTTCAAGGAGCTTGACACACGGCAAAGTTTCTAATTTTGTGACTCTATCGTAACACACCCAGCCATTTTCATGCAACTTGACCATATTACTGGCATTTAAAGGACAGACGTGTTAAGATGTTATTATAACATTCAAACATTCATGCAGTCAAAGTTCAGTCAACCCCTCACAATGCCTTATTCCACTCCTCTCTCTTTCCTTAATCCATCCTCCACTGTACACCTCCTTGCCTCCCTCATCTCGTCTCCTCACAGTTTAGAGCTCACTTTTCCCCTCTTCTTCTTGTCTCTATCTTACCTTTGCTGGTGCGAGCAGCGATGAGTCCAGGTGTTTCTCCCAGGTCGTTGTGGATCTCCACATCAGCCCCGAACACAATCAGTGCTTTGATCAAGTCCATGTGGTCCATCTAAAGAACAGAGAGGCACATTAAGTGATGCAGTGGCATTTTTCAAGAGGTCACAATTTAGCTTTTTCACTTGTCCTATAAAATTTGGTTGTGGGATAAATAGCATAGATGCAAAATCAGAAAAAAATGTTTTCCTGTTGAAACAAGAAAATGAAAGGTCAACAAGAACTCAAACCTTCATTTTAAAACCTTTACATCATTTATAATCTTTACAACCGTAAGATATACGATGTGTCAAACCAAAATTAGTGCCTGTATGTGTCTTTTTTAAATGCTGGCAAACAAGCTTTTAAAAGGTGATTAACTCCTCTCACATGTCCGGCGGATGATTTTGCCTTTCTGGTACGTATTTGTTGTCATGAACGTGTCGCAGAGTTAACAACAGATCATTTACCTCAGCTGTATCTAGAAGATGCTAAAACTAGTTTTAAAAAGCTATTTTCAATCAGACATATTGTTTTTTCTGGAGCTAATGATGGATGTAGCCAAATAATGACATCTCGCATCTTTCTCATCTCTGTTGAGTTGCACATGCGCAGTATAAATCAGGCTTCTAAACAAGGATACCGCAGTGACATACAGTCCATTGTTACTTTTGAAAAATCTTGCTTTAGTCTCTCTTTCAAACTCTACGCCAACTGAATGACGTGCAAATGGTGCCTCGATAAAGAAGGGCGAAAAAGATGAAAAAGTATTTACGTATTAACAAACTAAGTGATTATTGTACCCCTCCCCAGTCAAGACAAATGCCAGATGTTGGTGGGTGTTTGTGGGGATTTTGCCAAGTGTGAAAGGCGCCTGTGTTGCAACCACGTTGCAAAATCACTTCTTGACATTTCCGCCCCTTTTTATGATGATTTTGATCATCGGTAAGAGATTACTGTTCAGATCAGGAAAACAAGAAGAAAGGAAAGAGGATATATTGCACACAAACCTTCATAGCTAAGTGCAGAGCTGTGTTTCCATCCTGGCCCTTCAGGTTGGCATTCGCTCCGTGGGTGAGCAGCACCATGGCCGCCTCAAAGCGGCCCTTCTTGGTCAGAATATGGAGGGGGCTCTCTCCGGTCTTACTGAGGTAGTTGACTGCACAGCCGTGTTCCAACAGTATACGGCACATCTGGAAGGGAGAGGGAAGATCTTTTTAAACACCTGTATGAAATCCTCTTGGTTTGGTTTGGTGGCCCAGAGAATGCACAGCAACATAATTACAGTTAGTTTTGTAAAAGTTACTCAAGCTCCAGCTCCAAGGTCACACATTCATTCTAACATCCTGTTCTATTACATTCATTCCTGTGGATGTGTACCACTGAGATTCAAACATGTACTGTAATTCAAACGGCTCATTATGGATATCTAACCACACACAATGTAATATTCTTCACCTCAGCAGTTTTGGCCCAGTGCAGAGGCGTCCCTCCATACAAAGAGTCCTCGGCCTGGAGCTGGCCTGGGTCGGCTTTGAGGATCTCCTCCACACAGCTGATGGTTAAAAGAAAGGAGGGATATTCACTATGTTTCAACTCAAGTACATCAAGTACATCACTTGCATGGAATCTATGCTGTTCTATTTTGAGGGACGACAAATAAAAGGGGCTCCACAATTTGTCTCAGGTTTGCAATTTTTGTACAGCTTTAATTTCCTAAATAAACTGTACCGACTCGTTCTGAAAACAATTTAGCAACCTGAACAGAAATGATGATTCAGATGCACAATAATACTTGTATGAGTTTATGTAGCTGTCTTCAAGGTACTCCTAAGAATTATCAATCATTTTAACTTTCATGTGCTGTCTTATTCCAAGTCTTTAAACCCAGACACTGGAGGCATATTGCACAAGAGTACAAGCATTTAATGTATCTGCAGCCAAAAGTCTATTGAAAAGAGAGGCACTGCAGCAGAGTCACAACGGAAACCATTACTACAAAACCATATGCTCTTTTGTGTCACTGAAGACAGTAACTTTGGACACTGTATAACTGAGTCCAGAGGAGACACAGAGAACCTCTACTGATGGTTTTGAGACGGAAGACAGAAGTGATAACAGTGCCAGAGATGTTTGATTGATTTGTTTGGGGAGAGGGTTTACTTGGAGCAGGTTTGAAAAAGTTAAGATGAGTTCAAAAATCGAATCAAATTATGACCTTAAATCACAATAATTTGAACACAAATCACACTAAGATTGTCGTGGCTTGATTACAACCAACAGAAACCATTTTTAAAAAAATGTGATGTGCCAGCAGTTCGAACCACACACAGCTGTGGTTTGTTGCAAATCATAATCCTCAGTTTTACCCCCACTCACCCCTTCTCACTGTACTTCATGGCACTGTGGATGGCATAGCCTGCTCCGCCAACGACATCACACTTTGCTCCACCCCCCAACAGAGCTTTGACGGACTCAATGCGTCCAAGGCGGCAGGAGACATGAAGAGGCGTCTCCCCGTCATTGTTCAGCTCGTTCACCCCCGAGCACAACCGCGAACACATGATCTGAATGAGGAAAGGAGAAAACGATGGACGGCAGCTTGTTACTGTGCAGTTTAGAGGACATGACGGGTTAAATACTTTATGATTCTGGACCTGAGATAGTAACTTACCTACCTACCAAACAATGTTTCAAGCACAGAAACACGGTGGTCAAAATTTCATCAGATGGAAATGTGACTGTGACTTCAGTCCTGCTGAGTCTCACCTGGATGATGGCAGGAGAATCCTGCTTAGCAGCAAAGTGTAGTGGTGTCTCTCCGTTGCGGTCCTTGATGTCGGTGCGAGCCTGGCTTTCCTCCAGCAGCTCCTTCACACACGCTGAGTCGCCTCGCTCACACGCCCGGTGCAGCGGTGTTTGACCTGATGCATCGCGGGCATTGATCTGACTGGAGACAGAAAGACAACCAAACAGGTTGATTTGCAAGGCTTAGCCACTAAAATGAATATTTTGTATACAGCTGGTTTGGATTGACCTCTCCAAGTCCAGACAGCCACTGTTACCCAGTCGTACAGCATGGAGGTGAAGCTTGCAGAGACTACAGAGTTGTTTGAGATTTACAGGATAACCACTACAGTAGGGTTAGGTCAGAGCAGAGCAGCTTGTTTCCTCAGGCTGTGAGACTTTTAAATTTTATGATTTACATGACCTTAACAAGTTAGTAATTCAACTGCTGACAGGCATTAATAATAACTTAACTATACAGAAATATCCAGTCTCCCTGCTAATGGTTTTGTCTGCTTACGTAGCTGATTTAGACGCATCGCTATAAAACTTTCATAACCAGTTAAAACTATTTGTAGCATGTTTCAAGTAACTCCAACATCCCAGATCTGGGACTTAGCTGCAAATCACAAGTTTTTAATTCCAAGATAAGATCTGTCTTCTCTTCAAATGTCTTTTTCTTGTTGTTCTTGTTGCCTTAATGTGTCTTTGAGATTAAATAATTCTTCAACAACAATGTCAGAAGACGGACACATCTTCCATATCTCGTCAACTAAAGACAACAATGAAATAAATAAATGTTTCTATTGTGTTACACTATTTACTATCTCAAGTAGCTTTCAAGTAAATGCAAATTGATTATCATGCTGTACTGAAATGAATGAAAATCAGTTGCAGCAGGGCAAACGTGTAGAGTAAATTGACCTGGAATGGTTTTAAAGCCCTGTTGTTATGAACTAATGATAAATATTTAACACTATTTGTTGCACTGTATGCATTAAGCCGGCAGCTTCACATTGACTGCCACACATTTAATGCCTCTGTAGAATAGGTTTAGACATTATAATCCTCTTTTCATTCAGCTTTATCCTGAAGAGTTTACCTCAAGCCCCTGAGCCAGAAGTTAGGGCTGAAATGATTAGTCAATTCATCATTTAGTCGAATGGTAAAAACAATGTTGATAATCAATTGTAATAATCCTTGTTGATTTCTTTATATCTTTTGATGCAGAAATGATAAAATATAACTTTGGACTCAAGTCCACTGCCACAAACATGAGCGCTGTCTCAAGCAGAAATCAATATCAGCACCTTTCCTCTTACCTCTGGACATAGTTGTGTTTGAGACAATCTCTCAGGCCCGTCTCCACCGCAATGTGGGCCGAACTCCAGTCCGGGTGGCTTCGGATACAGTCCACAATAGGCTGGGCGGCCTCTGCCTTCAGAGGAAGTGTCTCATAGAAGGGGCGAAGCTTGAGGGCATATTGGGGGAACCAGTTCATGGCATCTTCCTCTGACGCCACCTGAAACAGCCTGGTTAACAAAGAGCAACGATTAAGTGGTTGGTCACATTTCACAAGAGCCGTAAAGGGAAATCGAAATGAAGGGTTAGGGTTATGAAAATGTTGGGAATGTGGTAACACTGCTACAAATTACATATAAAATAAATAGTATGAGGAAGGAAGATAAATCCAGAGATAGCTCTATTTTTCACTCCCACTGGCAGGAGGCAATCTGTAAGTTAGGCAATTATTGGTTTAAGCTTGTCAGGTTTCATAAGGAGCAAAATGGAAGTTTTCAAAACTTTGGTATTAACAATAAATCTTAACTAGAAGCCAATGTAAAATAGGCAACACGGTAACAGAGTCTTGACTCATATTCCATCAGTACTGCTTATTTTTGAGTTTCTTTCTCTTTCTATCCAACTAAAAATGTGGAAGTACGATCATCCACATCTTAACAATGATCACAAATATACTGCATACACACAATCTGAACTTGTGAACAAATGAGTGGGTGGCTCTGGCTGCAGGCAACATGGAGGAAGATAAACACTGTTCGGTGGCTTATATTACCGATATTGTAATGAAACATATCGGGTTGAAAATCTGCAGAGTTGCCCTTTAATTTTTGTAACCTTTATATCTGCAAAACAGATGCTCTGCAGGTCATGTTTTGAAAGTTGCTTTGACAAGTCTCTGCACACAAGTAGCAAATATTCAGTGTAGTTTTTCAAAATGCTGATGATAAGTTTGCATGGATCATAAAAACAATCTTATCTTCGTAGTTTATCAGTGCTTTTATGATCTATGGCTGAATGACCCCGGCACTGAATCATTCAAGATAAAAGGCTGAAGTGAAGATGGTGACATATGTCGACAGTAATCAAACCTAAATCACAAGGTGGAAGGCTGCAAGTATTGAACAAATTTGCAAGAGAGTTTCAGCTTACATCTGCATATTTAAATCTAGGTCAGCCACCTGATTATGACACATATCACAGTCCACTGTGTGATCAGTACTGACCTCAGGGTCATGGTGGGCGTCTCAGGGCACATGAGCAGACAGTCCCATGACTGACACTGGGTGTTTCTGTACAGGACCATCCGCCCCTCCTCTTTCAGCATGACTTTGCCTCCTCTGCCATAGTCTGACAGCGGCACATCCCTGACCCTGTACGGGTTGGTGAAGAGGGTTGACACAGAGGACACTGTGTCCAACAGCCGGCCCAGGAACTGCATGGTCACCTGAGGCAAAACGACAAGAGAGCTTAATGAAGACTCAGACAGCCTCCGGCAGCAGTCTCACTGTCTGACTGATGTAAACATGCAGAAACTGTTCAGCCCTGCCCTCTTTGTCAGCCAAGGGGATTACTTTCAACATTAATGAATCATTTATTGCATCCCAAGGACAGGGCTGAAGAGTAGCAACAGGTGTTAACACCCCACATGTTACATATTGTGGCTACTTACAATCTGTATTGTTGTTATCAACGACCTGCACCGCCCTAAACAATGTTGTAGCTAGTTCAATAGTTCAGTACTAGCTCAGCAACGGCATGAATATACATCGCGGGTTAGTGGTCTACTCTCCACTGTCTGTTATGAGAGAATATCTCCTGTTTACGGATAAAAACGGGTCTAGTCTTTATTTAAATGATGAACAAGTGGCTTCTTTCAGTTTCTAGTCATACCGAGTCACTTTGACGTTAACTTATCAACGCTAAAAAAGCAGAGAAGCAGCGCACTCTGTCGACAAAAAAAATCCCCCTCAGCTCATGTTTCTGACGGAGAAATACCAAATATAACAGTGTATGTTACAGTGAAGTGGAGCTAATCGTATTAACTCGTGTGAAAGCAGCCTTTCCGGTGTGTGTTCCTGCTTACCTGCTAGCTCTCCTCTGTGCTGCCTGACTCCTGACAGCGACATCAACAACCGCCGCACTGCAACCAAACCTGCTCCGAATCTCGACTGACGTTGAGTTCGTCCAATCAGAGCTCAAGAACCGGCGGGGGGGCGCGATTAAAAGAGGGTGGGGCTTAGAACATTAACGCCCTTCTCTTTGGAAAGTCCCACCAGCAGAGAGAAGACCTCTGATGGTCCTGTGATCACGAGTTCTATAAATGTGGTGAGGGGGAACATTATGTTGAAACTGATAATTCAGCATTTTAAATCAAGGAATATGAAAAAGCACACATATGCACAACTCAGAAGTCAGTTTACTGGGATATGGGTACATATGTGAATGGTTATGCGATCAGAGTCAAATGAAATATGTTGCGTTGTTTTGGGGACTATTGATATTCAAACAGCACAAAATAGAAATTAGGATATGTTACAGGATAAATATTTCAAGTGAAACACCTTAAGCACCTACTTAAATTGCACTTTTTGCATTTTTTTCATATATATTCATATTATTACACTGAGTCTGTTTAATTCAAACACTGTATTTATTTATTTATGCATCCAGCCTTCAACAAGGCAATACTTTAACACTTTATTTAAATACATTACGCATACTTACCTCTGTATATAATGCACACTTATCCCCTATATACGGTGCACATCTCTTTTTTCCTGTATATAATGCACATAGCATACAGTCCTTTCTATTTTGTGCCTTTCTCTCCTATCTAAGAGCCTGTTCACACCAGCCCAAGTAATTTTGCCACCGTGAAGTTATGTTCCCGGTTTTACTGTTCTGTCCGCGTGCAACCGTGCTTTTGGAACACTGAAACCGTGGTCGTTTGAAACCGGAGTCCAGGGTGAGGTTTTCGGCCGGTTGCGTGTGTGTATGACAACCGTGATTAGTTCCATTGCTTATATCAGAGCTGAGCGTGTACCTTTGTAAATGTTGCATGCACAACAACATAAACACAGAGAGTAAAGACAGTTAGAGGGTGGTTAGAGGTTGCTAGAGTAAACGTTCACTTGATAGGCTTAAATGGACGTGACAAAGTTGTTGTTGTTTATTGGCTTGCTGTCAGCTGTGTTCAGCTGTAACGTCCAGCTGCTCAACCTAATGCAACAATGGCGGCGCCTGGATGAGCAACAACGGAGACTGCTCCTCTTGCTAGCGACCCCAACTGCAACTTTTTCAAGGACACAGTAGCGACGTGCCCGGCGTCAGTGGAGGTTCTGGACGAGGCCAGGTCGGCCAGGCCCCTGCCTGGTGGGATATTTTCGAAAACCAGAAAACCAAATCCCTAACTGCTCTACTCTCATTGAGCGAGATGCTTCGCTCGCACATCCAAGGACAGGTCACAGTAATGCGTTTGCCTGTCGATGTGGTTAAATATCCTGAGTTGCTTTTATTACACCAGTCGTGTGGACGCAAAATTTTATTCAACAAAACCTTGGCTGCAACATAACCTGGTCAGGTGTGGATAGGGCTTAAATCTTTTTCAGTATTTTCCAAGTCCTGTAGTTATTGTATGTCTGTCTAACTCCCACTGTAACAAGTGAATTTCCCCGATGTGGAATGAATAAAAGTCAAGGGTCAGTAATATATCCCAACATCACTAATCAACTTGGGGGTATTGACATATTGAGACACAACACATTGAGAACAATACCTCAGCCCTTAACAAATAACATTACGTTACAACAGCAAGTGTAAAACTTCCTTTAATAATACATTCTATCAAGACATAAACATCAAGCAGATTGAGGTGTGATTTTTTTTTAACAGTTCAACTCACTAGAAAGAGCTTAACATAATTCCACCAATCAGAACAGAGGAATAACATGATTGGAGGACCAGATCCGTGTCTGGTCCCGGTCCGCCTCCGAGCTGTCACAGCAGTAAGAGCTGATAGGCTTCACTCCAGTCTACGTATGTAATTCCACTGGCTCCGCTGAGTTATGTATGTACTCGTTGCAGCTCCGGCAGGCTGGACTCTTCCGTAGCAGATACGTAAGCATTCTATTTCTGCTGGAGGTCGGAACTTCAATTCAGCACAGAGCAGACAACAAGTCAGACACCGAAAAAACATAATATCTAGTTAATTTTTTAAGAGACAAATCCAGAGGGAGAGACAGAGAAACTGTAGCAAACCCCTTCCACAATGTACGTGCAACCAGTGGAATCCAGGTGATCTTACAGTACTTTTCTGCTGTCAGCTAAATCCAAGCTAAAGCAAACCGCAGAACTTACCATAGACAGAAGTACATGGAGGTGTCCTTCACTGTCTTCCGGTCTCTGGGGTTGATCCAGTGAAGGAAGGATGGACTCGAACACAGTACTCTCCTTTCTCACATGGAGGTCGTCTCTTTCCACGATGTGAGTGTGTTCCTGCACATTGAGGTTCTTCTTAAACTTGTTACTGGAAACGAGCTCCTCAAAGGGATCAAGAGGGATAAATTGGAAGACCCCACAGCTCAAAGCTGCAGCACAGTTTGACAAATTGCCAGATGCCAGCGCGGTTCTGTGGGCTGAGCTGCTCCTCCAGAATGTCGCAGCAGGCTCGAACAATGTCCATTATGGTGAACCAATCGGCCATTAGCAGCGTAATTCATAATTTTACCCGATATCAGATTATGGACTCACCAGAAGTACGGGCTGCATTTACAGAGGATCGTCTTGTGGACTTGAAACCCAATATCCTTGACACTGATGATTGTGATGAGGGGCACTAAGAGGTAAAAATTCAGCGGGAAGCTAAACAATGCAACAATCAATAATAATAATAATAATAATAATAATACATTTAATTTATATAGTGCCTTTACACCAATCAAACACTGGTGGTGAAAAGCTTTGACTTGGTCACTCATCTTGAGTTTTAGTTGTAGTGTAATTTTGTTAAACCTGGGTTTGTTGTGCCTCAGCAGGTTGATGAGTGAGGAGAGAAATGAAAAGAAAAAAGAATGTGATTTAATATGTACAGAGAGAAACAGGCTCAACGGTCTCACTGTGGTCAGCAAACGTGCTTTGACCTACGTAGCGACGTGAGTTTTCACAGCAAAACTATTACACTCAGACCAGAGTCTGGTCAGTCTTGTGTTTGTAACATGAAGTTGAACTTATTCTTGTGGTTTCGCAGCTTCGAACTTCCTTTTCAGCAGTCTTAATTTAGAAACCAAAAGCAGACACAATGCTGCTGCTGCTGCAGATTGACTTCAGGAGCCAATACAGTAAGACATCTCCTGAGATATTTAAGAAAACGGTCCTGACTTGTGGCGAAACTGGAGGAAATCGAAGATGTCAAGGATGCTGAAATCATCATAAAACATGACTGTGATGATTTTAATTATTATATTCATATGTTGTATTTTGTGCGCATCTCCTTTCAAGGATCTCTGCAGGTTTGAACAAGTCAAATTTAAGACTTTTTAAGACCTTGTTAAGACCATTTTGAGCTGAATTTAAGACCTACACCAAGTACGAAAAAGTGAGAGAGGGGTACAATTTTTTACATCCAAATCTGTTCTCCGCTTTCACAGCGGAGTTGAGCCGAAGATGGTTTGAATGTCGCTTGACTGAGAGATGGCAGAGGTGGTTGAGGTCGAGCAGAACTGGATGAACTTTGACCGGGAACTGGTGACAAAGGACAAAGCGTGTGATAGCCTGACTTCACTGGAGACTTTGAGAAGCTAACTGGTGTATTTCCGATTTTGCATGTTGTACCAGTAGTACAGCAGATAAGCAAAAACATCTTTCAAATCTGGAAGCACCAAAATTTGACTGATTGTACCTCTTGGGTCATTCTTGTGAAAAATCCCGTTAACCACGTAAATTTCAAAATGGCCACCATTTTTTAAGATGGCCACCATTTCGACCATTTTTTTAACATAGAATTTCATTGTCCTGGCCGAATTTGATGATTCTGGTGTTGAATTGCAGGTTTTTAATAATGGAAAATTCAAATTGATACATCAGAAATCCCTTTTATATCTCCTTTACCCATTTACTCAGAATAGTAATGTGAAAAATATACATAATCACCATTATTTCAGCAAAGTTTTTATTTGGAGATTATGTACAAAAATTCATCATCATTTTATTGGCACATGAGCTGAATAAGATCCTTTGGTTACTACTGTACATAGCATTTGTACTGCTTAGTATAAAATATACAAACTATAAAATGTAAAATGCAGTAACCTGAACACTTAAGGATCAATGTATACTTTTCACACTGATAACATCTGTAACCTGAATAACCTGAACATTCCAGGATCAACAGTTATGTTAGATTAAATGTACATCTTTTCTCTCTTATTCAGATCTTTTTTAGTATTTCTTTAGTATTGCACTTATTGTATGTCTGTATGTCTGTCCACCTTGCTATTGTGACAAGTGAATTTTACCGATGTGGGATAAAATAAAAGTCTAAAGTTTAAAGTTCATTGACAATACCAGATGCCAGAACTGAAACTGGGGACTCTGCTGTTGGCAGATATCACACCAAGTTTCGAAGCTGGATTTCCTGGGAGCTTCTAGCTGTTTTATTGCAGTAATCAGTGTAAGCTGTCTGTAGAAGCTCATATAGACTGCATGATGTTATCTGATGTGTCTGACGTGTCCTGGTGATGCTTGAAGCCACTAGAAATGATTCTGCTGTCCCAGGAGATGCGATCCCTGAGGAGTCCAGCCACTGCCCCAGAGAAGACTGCCTATGGACTTAAGTGATAACAAACTTGTCTTCACCTTACTTTTCAGTCCAATGCCAGTAAATCTGTTTTGTTACTGGCTGATCAGCAGCAAAGATAGGTACCTGACCTGGATTCAGGGATTCAGGAAAGTCAGGGATTCAGGAAAGTCACTATATCCTTGATCTTGTCCATCACATGCCTAACTGTGGCAACTGACTGAGCCTGATCTCGAAGGGGAGGTGTCAGAGATGTAATGCTCACTTTGAATGGTGGGCTTCTTGTCAATGAAGCATGGTGGGCTTACCAAGTGACATTTACCGTCCCATTTCTGCCCTCAATCGCTATGACCTTCTGCAGCCATTTGTATTCATGTTCCAGTTGTAGCCTCAGCAAAGTGGCTTCTGGATCAATCACACCACCATGTGGGGGAGATGGCTCCTTCTTTGTAAAGAAGGCAGGGTGAATGTTGGTAAAGGAAGTTCTTGAATTTTTTCACTTGTTGCTGTTGTTGCAGTTATGGGTTATGGTCTATGTTATCCATGGTGACAATCCCCTCCGCAAAACTAGCAGCCCAGAGCCCAGTAAGCAGTTTTTTTTCTTTCAATGGCTGAAATATGGTAGGAGGAAGCTTTTTAGCCTCTCCAGAGTTTTAAATATGGCTTCTCTGTGGTCAAAAATGTATGGTTTGATAGCAAGATAGTTAATATTGGACAATTCAACAAAAAGTTGCCCCAAAAATAGTATCTCTGGGCAGGAAATGGTGGCCATCTTGGAAAAGTGGCAGCCATCTTGATTTTTGCTTGGCTAATGGGTTTTACCAAAAGAACAATCCCCAAGGAATATTTGTGCCAATTTTGGTACTTCTTTCCACTTGTGAAAGATATTTCTGAAACAGGATGCTGTCTGACTCACAGGGACGGAGGTTGTTTTCAAGGGGAAAGTTCATTGAAGTCTTGGTCCGTAGGACTGACCGTCACAGTGATTTATTTCATCACAAACACGTGGTGAGTTGAAGTTTTTTGTCACAGACGCTGTTTTTCAGGCAGAAATGTGAGGACGAGTCGGTAGGACAGACAGCAGGACAGACAGGAGGACAGGCGCTTCTCCACGTATATCCACGTAATATATTTTTCCTCAAATAAGCTGCCGAAGACAGTTACAGTTGCTATGTGACTTTTGTTTGGTCACGTAACGTGGCTTTGCAGGACATTTCTGTATATTTACTTGAGCGAGGGAACTGTGTTGTTATCAGACTGTCCGATCGACACGCCCTCCATACGTGCAGCCGGCGTTTCGGAGCAAAATTTCACCCCTGGCTGCCTCCGCAAAATTCACACGGAGGCGAAGGAGCAGAATTGCCGTAGGATGGCAGTGTGAATGGGGCTAGTGATGCAGTAGAATTAATAAAACACTTGACCTGAAAATTCCTGTGTCCGTCGGTCCTGGTTGGGGGCTTTTGCTGTTTTGCTGAGAGAAAGGGAACAAAGATGAAGATGATTTATTAAATCCCGTGCATATTATGTGATACCAAAGATCCCATGCGGTCCACCGGAAGGGGCAGGACCTCTATATTCAAGTTATTTTTCTTTTGTGATTTTGAATAATAAAACAATTTTTAAAAAACACTATTTTCCCTTTTTATC
This sequence comes from Acanthopagrus latus, assembly GCF_904848185.1. Lineage (NCBI taxonomy): Eukaryota > Metazoa > Chordata > Actinopteri > Spariformes > Sparidae > Acanthopagrus > Acanthopagrus latus. The sequence goes on along the minus strand of NC_051039.1, from coordinate 4,992,016 downwards.
TCTTGCATTTCGAAATATCTAACAAACCAAGTGGGAATAGAGATATAGACATGAAGATACATGTACCACGAAAAGTTAGTGATTAAAGTTACACTAACAAAATGTTCTGCAATAGTTTAACAGGTGCATAGACATGTCTTGGTTTGGAGGGAGTAGACTCATGTCCTCAGTGTTTTTAAAAACATGGCTCCGGCCCAGAACAGTGGTATGTTTGGAAATAAAATTTGTCTTCTGCTGCTTCCTATGTGACACAACAGACTAAATAACAACAACAACATCAGCTCTTCTGTCACTGTGACCCGGGGGGAAAGTTGTCCTGTGTTTTCAGGGAGGAGTCAACATGGCGCCGCCTGTCACCCAACAGGGATGATGAGCTCGAAGAAGCGCGCGGTTATTCGCATCCTCGTGAGTGTCTTCATCGTTGCCAGGACGACTGAGGGGGCTGACCCGGGCCACGTGACAGATAGCGGGCTGTCCGCGCCGCCGCCGCTGCTGCTGCTGTTGTAGCGGTGGTGTGTGTGTGTGAGTGCGGTTGTGTGTCCGCATGTGTGTCTGCCTCTCACACAGTTTGGCTCGAGCAGACAGCAGTGCCTGACGTCCGGAGAGAGGAAAACACAGACAGGTAGCGCCAGTTCGGGCATGAAAGATGGAGCTCTCGGCGGTGGGAGATCGTGTTTTCGCCGCGGAAGCCATACTGAAACGCCGCGTTCGCAAGGTGAGCTACAGCCGTCCCGCGTGTTTTGACTTCCCGCAGATGTTTGGCCGCGGTCAGCGCGGCTCGGCTCGGCACCGCTCCCGGTCCATAGGCTCCGGGCTGGCTTCTTGCGCCCTGTGCTATGCTATGGAGGCCTCGCAAGGCTCTCGGGTGCCTTTTTTACGCTGCTAGTCGGGGCTAGCTTGAAGCTAACTAGCGAGGCTATATCAGTCATGGCTCGTATATTCAGGCATTAGCAGGGTAATAAAAACAGCGACACAAAGAAGGGGCTAGCTGCGGAACAAGGCAGCCCAGGCGAGCAGATGAGGGCTGTGCTGTGAAATGGAGGGGCCTGATTTTTCTGCCAGCTAATGGCAGCTAAAGCTACACAGCCACAGTCTTCTGTGGAAGAGGTGTGTGTGTGTGTGTGTGTGTGTGTGTGTGTGTGTGTAGCAGCCACATTAAAGGCTGCTGGAGACTACAGCTTTTCTTCTACAGCCTGTGAAAGATGGTTCCCAAAACATTAGTTCTCGCCTTCTGAGATGGGAAAAGAAGGGAGTCTGTTAGTCACAGTTGATGGAGGACTTCTGGTACTTTCTCAGTGTTATATCAGTGTAGAAAGGCTTGGAAAAAAAAAAGACCCCATAAATCATGGTGGGGTACCATCTTAAGTAGCTGGTATACATAGTTCACCAGCAGGCCCAGCAGGCCTCCAGTTACTTCTGGATTTGCCTGCCAGAGCTTCATAGTTGCATTTGCATTAAAGCAGGAATATCATGTTCAGGTTAAAGATTAGTTCATCACACAGATGTTGAGCGACTGATCTTTTTCCAAAACATTACATTAACAGTGTTATGTAATAGTACAATTCTCAATGTCAAATACAGTTTATGTTGTTGATGTTTTCATGTCAGTTTAACTTGGAGCACCAGGACGAGCTCGCATTAAGATAAGAACGGCAAAGTGCCCGCAATCAAATCACCGACAAGAAGTGCAGTTTCTTCCCCGAAACTAATCAAGTTAAGACGTGACGTTTTCCAGACTGTTATCAAGCCTGGCATGGAGTCTGCATGGCTGAAATGTGGTTAAACTAATAAAGTGTTTGTTGTTGTTTTTTTTATACACAAGTTGCATACAGGATTGTATTGTCTCTTGTGTGTAAAGTGCACAGCTACTCTCAAACGTAGATCAACATAAATCTCAGGACCAAACGGCAAACAATCAGCAAATAAGTTCCATAGAGAAATATTTTTCACAACGTCTCTTGTTTGTGTTCTCATGTTCAAGCTGTTTTTGTTAATCCACCATCCGTCTTTTTCCCTGCAGGGACGGCTTGAATACCTGGTGAAATGGAAAGGATGGGCAATGAAGTAAGTGCTTCTCTTAACCTTGACTTGAAATTTGAAATTTACCAGCCCCGCTGCTTTTTTAATTTGAGGCATTTGTCTGTTCTTTTTTCGCAATTTTTCAATTTAATAGAAAATGTGACTTAATTCCACTTCGCCGCAACATTTTCTCGTGGTATTTTCTCAACTTTGATGTGTGAATTTAATGTTGCTCCATCTTTATGCAGGCACAGCACTTGGGAGCCAGAGGAGAATATTCTGGACGACAGGCTGATACTTGGCTTTGAGCAAAAGTGAGTTAACTCCCATGTGGAATGATGAGTCTTTGCTTGGAGTCAGTCATTGTCTGCCACACACAGGATCTGGGCCTCTAACTTCAAATGTTTAAAGTGTCTTTAAGTTCAACATTTCAATGCTGCATGCCCTTACTTTCTTTTTTTAACTCCCTAGTATCTCACTGGTGAGTGCTTCTGCTTTTACCTCATCTGTTAGGGTTGTGTCATTCCTCCTCCTCTCCTCGTCCTGATTAAGTCCTCTATGTCTGCTGCCAAGCCACTTAAAAGCCTTGTGCTGCTCACAGAGTAGATGTTTACAGTAAACTAAAACGGACACCATAAAAAGAACAAAAGCTGAAAATGCATCAAATGGAAACTAACAAGGACCCGTGAAGACTGAAACTGGCTGCCTTCAAACAGGACTTCAAACGTTCTCTGTGCTCAACTGCTCTACTTTCACACACCCACAGTTTTCACCACCATCCTCTCTTTTGATTCGTCGTGTTTGCTTTTATCATGGCGTTCTCGCTCTCTCTTTGTTTTTAGACTGTCTTTACTTTTTTGATCTGTATTCTAGTAACTGTCATTTCCTTCTCACAGAGAACGGGACAGAGAATTGCATGGGCCGAAGAAACGGGGACCAAAACCCAAAAACTTTGTCATGAAGGTACAATTTTGGATACTTACTGGTTCTAATGGTATTTTGTGGACACTTCAGCACATCAGCAGCTGAAAAAGAATCTTTACAATGAGCATAGTTTTTAATTGTAGCCATGATTTATCAATAAATTACCTACCAATGCTCATCCAGCAGCGTGTTACAGGAAGTCATAAGAATAAGGTGAACCCACTTGAAGCAGATTATTATTTTTTTGCTTACACATGTCCTCATATCAGCCTAATTCTTACAAGCATGACAAACACAAGATCTTTTTTTATGTTCTTCAATAATATGACAACACAAAGCTTACAGAAAACCTTGTGAAAGCCAGTCCAAAAAACACTCCACGGGGAAATGTTTTGTACCCGTTGCCTTGATGCACCCTTTAAATTGGTTACCAGCTGCGAGCGCACGTTGAGAACAAAATGGGTGTTCTGCAACATACATTTACAAATTGTCAGTACAAATTGTGGTGAAGAAATCTTATACAAAAACAAAAGCTCTCTCATTAAGATGGCGTCTTAATTCTGTATCGTCTCCCTCAGGCTCGCACTCAGAAAGGAAGGCCCAGCAACAGAGCCTTAAACGCCCGCCAGACTGCATCGGCCTCCTCCTCGTCCACTTCCAGCCGAGCGACTCCTTCCTCATCCGCCTCACCTCATCAAATAGCTTCTTCGTCCTCCTCCTCTTCTTCCTCAACTGCGGCACCCACCCCTAAACTCAATTCCCTTGCAGCCACCCACAAGCTGAAGAAAGACATTCACCGTTGCCACCGGATGTCCAGGCGCCCTCTGCCCCGCACAGACCCCTTGGCAAATACCTTCTCCACCCCTGGGGGCTTCCCCTCCAGGGTGCACGTGTCCCCCTTCTCTGAGACCGTCCGCATCCTCAACCGCAGGGTCAAACCCCGGGAGGTCAAGAGAGGCCGGATCATCCTCAACCTGAAGGTCATTGATAAGCCAGGCCGGGGTGGCACAGCTGCAGGCAGCAGGAATGTTACACCAGGGCGCCAAAACATCCCTTCCCGTAATCGCATCATCGGGAAGAAGGGAGAGGCACCTTATAGACCTTTCCAGCCCCCTCTGAAGATGCTGGGGTTTCCGATGTACGGGAAGCCGTTTGGGCTGCAATGTGGAGGTCCCCTGCCCTTTCACTCCCACCCAGAGTCATGCTCCAGCACAGGGGCCAGGGACCCCCACTCCTCTTCCTCCCAGTACCAGTCACCTCCTTCTCCTTCCAGCTCTAGCGGCTCCGAAGGAAAATCTTCCACCAACGCCTCAGCTGCTCAGTCGCAGCCCTCCACAGGAGCCTCACCTTCTAGCGGGGCTCCGAAGTCCACTAAACCTCATACAGAGACACAGAAGAGCCAGAGCGCTAAGTCACCTGCTCCTGCCCAATCCTCAGATGCAGACCCCGAGGCGTCAGCATCTCCCTTCCTCCCCTCCTCACCCTCCTCTTCCCTAGAAGACGAGGGGGAGGAAGGCTCCCTGGACCGTTCTGTGGCCCCAGACGAAGGCAGGAAAAATCCTCGCCAACGCCGGGTGAAACGCCAGCTGCCTGCCACCCCTTCGGCTGTCACCCCTGGGGATCAGAGCGCTGCCCCCACCGAAGCCAAAAGGGTGCCTGCAGAGGGAGACCCTGACTGGCACCCTGAAATGGCACCGAGCTGCAAAGATGTGGTGGTCACTGACGTCACCACCAACCTTGTCACTGTCACCATAAAAGAGTTCCCCTCCCCTGCCTCCTGCCCTGCCTCGCCCTCCGCCAGCCCCGAAGACGCCTCCTCCCCTCCCCCCAGCACCACCTCTGACCCCTCTCCAGCCAAGCCATAGGAGATCAGATGTTATGAAGTCGATTGCCATTGATAATAGGAAAAAAAATAATGTAATGCCAGTGTTGCCACGTCAGCCCCCTCCTACCTTTTTCCTTAAAGGTGTGTCCATATTTGTGTAGCAATTAATGAAATGTGATGTAACATAACACCGCCCAGTCATTGAATAGTAAAGAAAGGAGCATATTTTTGTTTAAAAAAAAGAAAGAATTGTATAAATTTGAAGGGGCAGCTAATACGCCCTCCTTTTCACTTAAATTGCCATATTTTTGTCCACTTGCACAGCACTGGCTCTTTGAAGCAGACTTGGAATGGAAACGCTATTTGCTTTCTTTCACTTGCACTCAGAAAGGCTGACTTTAGTTTGTTTGGTGTAAAATGTCCAAAAAGTGAAACACTCGCCCGTCACCCACCCATGTGGTGCGTGCGTGTGAGTGTTTATCAAGCACACTTGTTGTACGTGAAAGAAACAAATAGTTTGTTTAATATTCAGTTCCTGCTGTGAAGGTCGTTATTGAAGGCCTTCAGGTGTTAACGCCAAGTTCCTGCCCCCCCTCTCGTCTCATTGGAAGTCCAGCTTGTTAATAATAAATTAGGTGATGTGTTTTTGCACGTAACACGGTTGGACTCATATATTGCATCAATACAGCGAGGTAAATGCAATGCACTTGACTGCATCGAAAAATGACCTATTTTATGTAGTTCCATCAATTTTTCAAGGCCTTTTCCTCTTGCTCTCTTGAACGCACATGCATATACAGTACATACAGTATGAGTAGGTATTTATATGCACGCACAACCTTAAAAGCTGCAAAAGAATATACAGAACTGTAGTTTTTAAGTTATTGCTGTCCTTGCCGTCTTTCCCTGCTTGCCTTGTTTTCTCACAAACCCCACCACCTTCATCACGACTCTGTGACGTCCACCAAGACTCTAAACTGGCCTGAAGTTAGTTCAGAACTTTTTTTCTTAGTGCCAGATTCTCAACTTGTCACGGTATAGAAGGTCCATGAGTTGAACACGCTTCAGGCTGAAGCCACCAACCAAATGCAGCTAAAAATAGCAGGTTGTTGAATCTTTGAGCGACTTGGCAGCTGTTCGAAGTCTGTGAAACGTGTTTCCAGGCGGTTTAGACTTGTAAAAATCAATGTAGGCTGGTGAGTTTGCCTGTTTACCCTTGAGCTTTGGCAGGTAGAGCAAACACGCCCTACACCCTGCTTTTGTTCCTTTGGATGTTTCTGGTCAGTGTTTTAAGCTAACAGTGCTTTACTAGTGTGGTCCGATGTTTTAATAGAAGTGGTTCGTGTAGCATGGTCCAGCCTCCTGCTACCCACAGGGCGAGAGAAATCAAACCCCAACCATGAATGAGGACAAAGATTGGCCTTTTTTTTTTTTATTCCATCAATTGATTCACTAAATCTAATTCACTAGATTTTGGTACCTCTGGATTCTCTTTAGAACTTTCCTTTTTAAAGATGTTTTTTGTAGTGGTCGACAACAGCTAACGGCATGCTAACTTGATATCAGAAAAAAAAAAAACGCATCACCTTTGGAAGCTCAGCCACCGTCTGTAGCAATGCTGCTTACAGCGAGAAAATCATGTTGCATCTCTTTGTTTTTTTTTTTGTTTTTTTTTTGGTTCTTGGCTGTTAAGGTGTTTAAGCAAAGCTCCATGTTCTGGCTTTCCACTTCTGACTAAGTTCCTCCCGTGTGGTTACACTGTGCTCTCGAGCACATGGGTGTGTTGACGCGCCAGGCCCAAACATGAAAAACATCCTCTGTTCCTGCTGCGAGAAACCACCTCGAGACAAATCATCTCTTGTCCGTGGCTGAGGAATTTATCTACTCTCTGCCTCTGCAGCCACTTTATCAGGTTACAATTGATCAGTTGCTTTTTTTTTTCTTATAATTTTTTGTTACTGCCCATGCTGTGAGGCCAAAACATACCACTGAGGACCTGCTGTTTTCTAACAGGAAAGCACGCGATGTTGGCACGGTTGTTTTCTCCAAAAACTTCAGGTGTGCTGTCTTTTTATTGGCATCATGTTACAGTCAGGAAGCGTGTCAGGTAATCTGTCGGCTACAGAAGAGAGCGAACTTCTTGATCTCGTGAGGTGTGATCTTTGAACCTCTGCCGAGCTCATTCACTGCAGGTTGCTTTCAGCTAAACTCCTGCAAGCTTGAAAGTGTTCAATGGTTTTGACCTTCAAGTGCACCTGAGGTTCTTCAAAAGAAACCTGGCCCTTTATACTCAAACTTTAAACCTTATTCTGGTGCTGCCCGCTCTTTGTAGACCTTCCCAGACCGTGGCTCTTACTCTGGTGTACCTGTGTGTTACGATATTAAAAAAATAATATTAAAAAAAATCTTCCGCATGTGTTGCCTTATAGCTGCTCTGTACAACCCCAGCTGCACTCCAGGCGACGTTTATCTCGTCTTTCTCGGCCTCCTACATGCTAAAAAGAAAAGGGGAAAAAAAGGAAGAAACTTTTCGTACCAGCGGGGGCTTTTAGTGGTAAAGATGAAGATTTCAGATATCACAAACTGTTATAACCTTGGTGGTTTTCTGATGTCTCATTTTCCGGCGTTCTCGATGTCTTTGGTTAGCGCGGACGAGGAAGATGTCGCCTCCTCTCCTGTCACGTACTGGATGGTTCTCGTTGTTGTCGATGGCTGTTTCAATACTCTCATAGGTTACATGTGGAAGGATTTATTCCAAAACGACACATCCATTGTGTGAAGAAATGAAATGGTCTTTAGCTCAAATTCAGATTGAGGACAGATGTGAACTTTAATCCTCAGTGGACGAAGTGAAAACAGACTTAAGTCCTGTTTTGTATTTTCCCAGAAACAGATGAAGGATTTGTTTCTTCTCCAGATGGACGTCTCGTGATTTGGAATAGATTTTTTTCCATCTACTATATCTTTAATATCTTTAAGTGGTGGATAGAAGTGACTCTTGCAGTTGGTAGATGTGTAAGGTATTAGGCTGCTAGGCGATGTTTCCAACAGTTGATAGCAACGTTTTTCTTGTTTTTGTTTTTTTTTCACTTTTCTCATATCGGGTAGCACAACTCAACTTAGTGGCCTATCTTTCAACCAAATAGGGCTCTTTTATTTTATTATTTGACTTTTTTAAAGCTTTTGTTTTTTGTTTTTTCTTCCCCTTTTGAATTGTTTTACGTTTATATGTGATGTAATTTGAAGTGCTAGATTTATGTGGCACTAATTGGGGAAAAAAAGGAAGGATCCTTGATGAAATGTATGGATAAAGATGCTCAATGAATTTGTGCTTTTTAAGTCTTTTTTCCCCTTTGTACTGTACTTTATTACCCTTTTTTTTAAATATGCATAATAATGTTAATGTGATGCTGTTTATTTGAATGCCATTTTTTTGATAGTTCAATATGGGTTTGATCAGAAGGCAAACTGACTGATTTTTAATGTGTCAAGACTGCAGTTTTGTCCAGTTTAATGCTTATATAACTTATGTACATTGATGGTAATGATGAGGAGGCGGAGGATAATGATGACATTGTAATGTATCTGAACTTCTGAAGCATGTTTTGCAAACCCTTATTGTACAGATTATGTATTCAGTGTCATGTTACCTGTTACTGTTGTTGCTTTCTGTGTGTTTCTTGTACAAGGCTTTTAATTAAAAGCTCTTTAAAAACCAGCTCGCTCTGTTTTTTTGGTTTATTTTTTTTTTGTTTCATATTTTGTTGCCTGCCCTAAATTTGACCTCCCTCTTAAACTGGAATCATGATCAGTGGTTACATGGACTCTATTTCTTTAATGTGATTGAAATCATTCCGATTAGAGATTATAACTATTTACACGGAGACTAAAAACCTTCATCTGATAAGCATATCCGCTCCAAAGCATTTAAAGCAACAAAATGCAACTTCCTGGAGAGAGAGAGTTGATTTCTGAGTCTCAACCCAAACTTCTGTGGATTAGACTCAACAATCCACTCTAGAAAGTTACTTTTTGTGGCTTTAATCATGCACAAAGTGTTTTTTTTCCTGCTGTAAAGTTTCAAAACCACTGAAAGTTTAACAGAAGAGTAAGAGTGAGAACCTCGACACTGGCCGGGTCGGCGCTGCTTGAAAGCCTTGGTGAAACTTTTTCCAACAGTTTTTGATTTGGCCAGCGGTTCGGTGGATTCTGGCTTTCAACACCTCATTGTTTGAAGGCCTTCAAAAAAATCCTTAAATCTTTTAAGATCTCCGACAGAAAAGCTCATCAGCCCGGTTCTGTTTCGCAACCAGCATCGCCTCAATCTGTGAAATGAAGCGCAACTTTCAAGATGAACAAATCAGTTAAGCTTTAAACAAGGTTATCTCATGTAGTGCTTGAAATCTTAACACAAGATAAAACTTCTTCTCAGTAGCTCACTTGTCAGAAACAAACTCACACAGCAGCAACCTGCCCCGGTTTGACACGTCTTATCCGTCCAGAGATGAGTGAAAACCGGCAGGAAAATGAGCCGAGTGAATAAAAGAAAGTCCAGGGTATATTTTTCATCTCGGGGCGGCTTTGAATTTAAAATAGCCTTGGAGTCAGACCATTTGAATCCGCAGTGAAACTGCAGTTATTGAGTTTTTGGCACAACACTGACGTATTATCGACTTATAAAGCAGCTACAGCAAAGACCGGTGAGCGGGTTGAAAACACAGTGAGTACAGTAAGGCCTGTTTGAGGTATTTGTATGTGTGTACTTTGTATTTCTGCTTCTTTTAACTTCCACTCTGCTACAATTAGGGTGCAAATATTTGGCTTTTTGCTTCATTTATTTGATCATTTAAGTGAAATAAATTTAAAACACTGATCCCAATGATCACAAAATTGCAGAATATTGCATCTGATAGTCACCTAGACGGGCAATCATGTTAAATATATACATACAGTTTATCTATATAAAGTCCATTCGCTTGCACATTTGAGACTTATGTATGTTTCATATCAGGTGCTTTTAGACTTTTACCCATCTACCAGTTTAAGGTGATAAGGTGATATATTTACTTTTACCTGTTTGAGGTACTTTTTAAGACTATGTTAAAAGTTAACCACAAAAAGAAAGAAAGAGGAGAGAAAGGAAAGGAAAGGAAAGGAAAGGAAAGGAATAGAGAAGAGAGCAGAGGAAGGAAATGAAAGGAAAGGAGAAGAGATGAGATGAAGGACAGGAAAGGAAAGGAAAGGAAAGGAAAGGAAAGGAAAGGAAAGGAACGGAAAGGAAAGGAATAGAGAAGAGAACAGAGGAAGGAAATGAAAGGAAAGGAGAAGAGATGAGATGAAGGACAGGAAAGGAAAGGAATAGAGAAGAAAGGAGAGGAGAGAAAGGGAAGGAAAGGAAATGAACAGAGGAGAGGAAGGGAAGAAAAGGAATAAAGAGGAGAGGAGAGGTTAAAAGTTAACCACAACAAGAAAGGAAAAGTAAAAAGGAGAGGAAAGGAAAGGAAAGGAAAGGAAAGGAGAGGAAGTAAAGGGAAGGAAGGGAAGGAAAGGTATAGAGGAGAGGAAGGGTAGGAAAGGAAAGGAAAGGAAAGGAAAGGAATAGAGAAGAGAGGAGAGGTTAAAAGTTAACCACAACAAGAGAGGGAAAGAAAAGAGGAGAGAAAGAAACTGTATTGCTGTAGTTCCATAATATCCCACACTGAGGCGCTGTTGGGCCACTGTGGCGCCTCCCCAGTCACAGAGCAGAGCCTCAGTGTGTTTCCAGGCTGGGGTGATATTGAGGTCATCATGCCTCGCTGATCGTCTCTGAGGGTTTTTGATGCTGTGATGAAGACATACATCTAGTTCAGACACCTCCCACCTCTTCCACAGGCGGTGTTTTATTTCATTCTTCGTCTGGTCGCGCTGCTGTAAAGGATGTTTTTTTTAAAAAAAAAAAGAGCGAGAGAAGCGACAGACTGACAGAGAGAGGTGATTCAGATACCTCGTCTCTTCTTCTCTCTCTTGTCTGTTCCCTCGCTGGCAGGATAACGCCGGGCTTATGAAGCCAGATGGAACTAAAATAGTCGTTAGATGTGAGCGGCCCACATCTGTGTGTGTGTGTGTGTGTGTGTTGTGTGCACGCAACCTCAGCCACCTCTGGAGATTAATCCACAATCTAGGCTACTGGTCTCTGCAGGGAAAGCCAGACTGTACTGGTGTTTGAGCATCTCACTGCGGTGGATGTTTAAGCATCATTTTCAGTCATTTCCATGTGTTTTTTTCTTAGGTTAGAGTTTGATTTGAGGACACAAACCACCACTTCTGTGACTTTCTTCAGTTGTTGCAATGGCATAAAGATACATTTTTTTGGAAATTGCTTTCTCGCTGAAAGTTAGGATGGAAAGATCAATGCCACACGTATCAATATGATGCTAAGACTGGGAAACTTTAGAGAGGTATCCTGGCTCTGTAACAAAATCTGCCCACAGGCATCTCCAACGCTCTCTAATTAACATACATTATATCTGGTTTGTTGCATCAGTGCAAAAAAAAAAGCAGCTTTTATGTTTTTATGGTTGGTACGGCTCACACTTTGCAGGAGGAAAAAATAAATGTAGACCCGAGGAAGAAGAAGAAGAAGAAGACGGGTTAAAAATACCAAATCTCTCCCTCTGAGGTTAGTTCATGTGAGGTAAAAGTAAAACTGAGCTCTCTAAAAATCAGTCATCAGAATCAAAGAGCGACAGCTTCCCTGAAGACTTCTGCACGAGTGCAGGAGTCAAGTGAGGAGAGAGGAAACAGAGAAGATGGAGAGACGAAGATTTCTGCAGCGTGCCGTCGCCTCAGTGGACTGAACACAAAGCAGTCAGATGTCGGTATCGACCAACACGTCATATGAACTTATAACTTACTGCAATTTACTGAACTTAAACTCAATTTTACTTGATGTGTTGCTGATTCAGATTATTTGGTGTTGACAGGCTGTAACTCGTGACGTGTAGCCAATCAGATTGATTGATGAGACTACAGACAGGGGAAGAATTCTCCATCAGAGCCACAGTATTACATTTCTAAAGTAATTTAGAAATAGCAGTACCTGAAAAACACTGAGTCAGCCGGGCCTCTATTTCCACCACTCTCAGACAGTGTACTGGAGGAACACGAGCTCCATTTGGTGGCATCCAGAGGAATCCAACAACTAATTAAAAACCAAAAAAATACAGTTGAATCGCTGCAGAATCTCAAATTTAAAATACTTGAACTGAAGTGTAATAGGGGCGGCTGTAGCTCAGGAGGCAGAGTGGGTCGTCTGAATCCCAAATCACTTCCAGGTGTGGACTGGAGAGGCGCCATAGGAATGCAAGTTCATTTAATATGAAAATAAGTTAGAATAAGGAGAATATTTCTGACACCAACTGTGTTCACGGTGGTTCCCTATAAACTTTTGCTATCACCGAACAATACACCTGGGAAAAGGAGGGTTACCTGGCGATCTGTTTCCGTCATCGACTAAATGACTTCATGTTTTGTCCCGTGTTGTGAAAACTGATCCGATCCAGTTGTCCATCCAATCTCAGCACTGATACACTGCTGCGCTTTAATGTCGGTGATGATTTTTTTGGGGTGGTACACATTGTGAAAAGTTTGAGAAACACTGCTCTGCTCAGTTTGTACTAATTTAAACAGCAAACCCTTTAAGAGCGGTTTATCCATCCGCTGAAAAGAAAAGCTTCTGAGTGAGAATGTTTGTCGAACAAAGCCACAGAGGACCACGGTGTCAGGGTCGGAACATTTCTGTTTGGCGGAGAGTTTTTCTGTCTCTCAGGGAAAAACATCTTCTTCTTCCTCCCACTCAGTCAAAAAAACAGGGTCAGTGTCGAAGGTCCCAGCTTTCAGTGTTTTCCTTCCTCTCCCACTGCTTTATCTTTCTTTCTTCTGCGTCTCACTTTAAACTGACCTCTTTTTATGTTATTGTCACTTATCATTGGGAGCCTGACGAGGGTCTCCCATTGCATCATGGGAAGTGTGCACCTAAAGGGTGAGGGTGTGCACTGTGACACGGAGCTGAGTTTCTTTATTTTCGACAGTTTTGCACTAACGTTTCTGTGATAGCTCTTGCTAACGATCGCAACATTTTACGTACGTATGCGCCATACTCGCACGGCGGCCATTTTCCTCTGACATCACACTCAGGGTGAGGAATTTCGACACCAGCAAGTGAAGAGACATACTTCAAGGTGAAATAATTTGATTAGCTTCCATTAGACTGCAGCTAACATTAGCATTTTGCTAACATCACTGTTTGATGACGGGAAAGCTGTAAATTAATTCTGACGATGCCGGAGGTCATATAAACATCTTTTATTTCCTCTGCGATCTCTCTGTTGTGTTACCTGAGTGTGTGTGAGTGTGTGATTGTCGAGTGAAGCTGATTGATCCTGCGCTCCAGCAGTCGTGAGGCCGTCTCCTCCCAGCTCTCCCTCTGGACTCTCCTCTCTCCACTGCAGCCAGACTCCAGCTGGCATCTCAGTTTCTGTGTTTTGAAAATGAACCCTTTTTAAAAAAAAAAAAAAATGGCTGCAAGATCCTTTTGCAGCTGGTGGCTCCTGGGAGCTGGTTAGAGGCGAGTCTTGTTTTCATGTTGGGTCGCGGTTCTCCTCTAGGCCCTGGACGTGACACTTGCAATACGTCCTCAGATGTCGCCCCAGATTCTCACCATCCTTTTGGCTTTTTTTTTCCAGCTGAACAATCAGGAAGCAGTGATATTGTAACACCTTGTCAGATTGCAGATGTTTATCAGGCTTGCGACCCCAATACTGAGAAAAAAAAACCTCATGAGAGTGAAGTTATATGTACACAGACTCCTCTGTTTTCCCCTCCAGCGTACTAAAACCAAGTCCGTTACATTCTTTATGATTTGCGGTCGGACATCATTGATCACTCTCAGACAACTGCACTGCCACATATTTTATCTATAAAGCAATAAACTTCCAACATATCTCTGTTTGCTGCTCTTGGTTCCAGATCTTGGATATTTAGCAGACTCTATACAGCGCAGGGCTGCACGATGTCTCTTGGATATTCATAAGTTTGCCCCCTCTTTGTCTGTTCAGGGTGATGTGGGCTGGATTCCTGGTTCAGTAAGTCGAAAATGTGAAACGCTCGGATTGTGGAGTCGTTTGCTTGATGTCGGAAAACAGGGTCACTAAGAAGGCTTCACTGTGGGGTAAACTGCTTTGTCAAAACCAAAATACAAATCAAGCATTCGTACGGCACTGAACTGTATGTTACAGCGAACTTATCAAGGAGTCAAAGGTCTTTGGTCACACAGCGGAGAACAGGAATCCTTCGTCTGGCTCCTGAAGTTGGCAGGTTTAAACATCTGCAGGAGGACAACAAGTTGTGTGAATTATGTGAATTAAGCGAGGCTGAGAAGGAATCGCATTTTCTTCTGTATTGGTCTCATTATGATGATGAAACATCTTTTCAACACCCAGAAATGTCTCGGGACGAGGATGATAACAGAACAAGGGAACAGTTGTGAGTCGGCTACTTTTTTTTCTAGTTTGGAAAATACATCAAGATGGTTTGTTTGTTTCTTGCTAATTGTAGCGGCTGCTTTGGTTTCCGGTCTGTTCTCTTCTGCACCCTGGATTTTGACTTCTTACCCTGCAGATGATGTTTCTCAGTCCTCCAGATCTCAGTAATACTAAAGGCAGGAACACACTGGCCCAAACTGTTGGACGTCTGAAGTTTTTGGGGAGACTCGGATGAGTTCGGGAACAAATCTGCTCGGTGTGTTCAGCTGCGCTGGAAGCTTCTGGAACCACGCGGACGGTGTCTGGTCAGACTCAACTCACGAAGTCTGAGAGCGTCGGCGGTCTGAGGATTGGAAGCCATCGGATACTCTGATTGGTTGTGTGTTAGCGAATCAGCTGGGTGGTGTGTGTCAATGCAACTTTTCTGGGTCAGATGAGAGAAAACGGAGTGGTCGGATGAAGGCCGGTGGTCGCTGGTTTGAGTCTCGGCGGTGTGTGGGGGGCTTAAGAGCTGTATCGTACACAACTGGACATGTTTCAGTTTTTTCATTTTTAATTGGGTAGTTCACTGCTGAGACACACCCAGTTACCTGTGACACTTTTAGAACGGTTGATGAATTTAGGAGCATCGTTCGGAAAGTTGTGAAAGAGACTTCTGGTATAATCCTGGAATATTTGTCTGTCAGGTTGTATTATGTTGCATTTTAATAGTTGTGGTGTTGTACAGCTGCTAGCTTGGGTTGATCTCACTCCCTTTTTCAAACAGACTTTGGTCTTGATAGGACTTCCCGGTAAAATACAGGTGGAATAAAATGGTAGAAAATCAAAAGAAATGGGAAAGTGTCTTCGTATTCTGCATCCTCCTCACTCACCTCCTCTTTTCTCTAAGTTTCCTACCATCCACACACACACACACACACACACACACACACACACACACACACACACACACACACACACACACACACACACACACATCGATTCATCCGCCGGATTGTTTGTTGTGCTGCTGCTGGAGCTTCAGCTCACCTCTGCCGCTCTGACTGACGCATGCCCACATCCTCGCTCCTCCTCTCCCCGCCGTCCCCATGGTAACGCGCGGAGGAGAGCAGCTTAGCAACACGGAGCTGGAGGAGAGAGAGGAGCATCATCTCTGG
This sequence comes from Acanthopagrus latus, assembly GCF_904848185.1. Lineage (NCBI taxonomy): Eukaryota > Metazoa > Chordata > Actinopteri > Spariformes > Sparidae > Acanthopagrus > Acanthopagrus latus. The sequence goes on along the minus strand of NC_051039.1, from coordinate 4,976,570 downwards.
TCCAGACAGCGCGGAGCCATCAATATCTCACACACACACACACTCACACACACTCACACTCACAACAGGGCGGCGAGAGCAACACTGCAGACATCTTCTCAACGTAAGTGTCCACATTTACGTTTTCATCCACAGCTTCATGAGAGGAGGGTCGTGATTGTGTTCTGGTGAGAGTCTTCTTCTTCTTCCTCTTCCTCCTCCGGACTGATGCTCCTCTCTGTTTCCAGCTGTGTGCAGGTCTAATCTAACATGAAGTTCGTGGTGGTGCTTGTGGGAGCGGGCACCCTGGCCTTCCTCGGCGCGGTCATCTGCATCATCGCCAGTGTTTACCCCCGGAAACGCGCCGCGCCTCTCGGCGACAACGGCACCCTGACATCGGAGACGCTGCTGGAGGACCTGGAGCCCGGTTCGGTGGCTCACGCCGGGCCGCTGGGCGCCCTGCACGGCTCCGAGTCGTACGGCGGAGGAAACGGGCTCGGCGGCATCGGCCTGGAGGTTCCCACTCTAAACGAGCTCAACCTCGGGGGGGAGACGGGAGGAGGGTCCGCGAAACAGTTCAGCTTCAGCCGGCTGATCTGCACGCCCGTCCCGGTCGGGGAATGCAAGACCAAAGACCTGCGGCAGCGGCGGGAGCAGCAGCACCAGCAGGCGGACGACCCGCTGTACGGAGCCGCGGATGAAGACCTCCGGACCACCGCGGAGGAGCTCCGGCAGATGGTCCTGCAGCAGAACGACCAGATCCTCATGGACCACAGGACCATCCGGGAGCTGACCGGGAAGCTGAGCGAGTGCGAGAGCGGCCTGGAGGACGAGAGGAACGTCCCGGAGCGGAGCGTCGGCGTGTGGAGCGGCAACCGGCGGGTCATGGCCGGGGACGACGTGAGCTCGTCCGCCGCGGCGCAGCTGCAGACGGCGCGGGCCGTGGAGGAGCTGGCCCGGGCCATCATGGACCTGAAGGACCGCATCGAGAAACTCGAGGTAAGTGGGGGGAAATCTGCTGAGCCCGGGTCTAGACAAAGTTTGGCAAAAAACAAAACAAAACAAAACAAAAACCTGTTGTTCTGGCTGTGTGAGTTTTGTCTGACAGCAGGGGGTCTGGACTGGAACCTGGTCCATGAATCAGCCAGGTGAGCCACTGCTGGCACTGGTTCTGGTCCAGGAGTCCAAACATGAGGTCAGCCCAGATTTATAATGCGCTCAGTGTTTCTGTACCAAACTGAAAAAAAAAAATCAGATTAGAAAAGTGCCAGTAACGATTTAATGTCAGTGGGTTGGTTTAAAGTCCTGTGCAGTGGCTTCTTCATCATCTCAGCTGCCTTCATCTTCCTCCCTCCCCCCTTTTTATCCTCCTCTCCCTCTTTTATCTCCCCCCCTCCTCACCTCTCCTCTGACAAGCAACTCGTGACACAAGGCGCTCCACGCTCCCCCCCATGGACCCCATGGGAAATCTTACCACCCGCTGGCCCTCACATCCCTCCCCACACACACACACACACACACACACACACACACACACACACACATTGTGTCAGCCGCCTCCACCCTGTACCTCCGCATCCGACAGCAGGATAGGGACATAAATAAAAGATGAAGCTGGCCGGACAGGAAGGAGGGTGGTGGTGGTGGAGCTTGTGTGTGTGTGTGTGATTGAGACACAGGCAGGGTTATAACCACACACACACACACACACACACAGCGCTGCATCACTGCCAGCCCTCTCTAAGCACAGTCGGTTACAAGGTTGTCTCCCTCGGAGTGAATTTATATCCAGTCCTGCCTCAGCAGCTCTCCTGATATTATATATCGCCCCTCGCAGCCGTCTCATCCGGTTTAACAACAGCAGCATCTCTCTTTTTTTTTTTTTTTTTTTTACTGCTGCTTCACCAACACCTTTATTTTTTCCAACTTCTGCCATGAATACTAATACTGACGCGGCCGGGCTGCTGGCTGTCATCAACACAACACCTCTCACCGCACAGCTGCTGTGTCGTTGTAATCACTTTCCTGCGTTTTCCTTTTACACTGTGACTAACACAAACGGTGAAACGGTGTTACTATTCGTGCCACGACGAGGGAGACAACAATGTGCTCCTCTCGTAGCTTTTAATCCTTTTATTACTTGAAGTCCTCCGGGCTCCACCAGCCAGGGACGGAGATCCAAACTTCCCTAAATAAGCGGCACCGACAAATGTTTTTTCTCTTGCATTTTTCTCTCATTAAATCAAAACTCCGATAATCCACTTAAACGCAGATTTTCATGTTGTGCCCTCAGCAAACAGCAAACAAGCTCCACCAGCTCGCTCCATCGGAAGTCTATCACAATCTCTCCAGCAGACTATGCTCGATGAAATCGATGATTTTAATCACTGAAAATGAAACAGTTTGGAAGGCAGCACACAAGATGTCCGCGTGTTGAGGCGGCCTGCTGCTCCTCATTTAATCTTGAGAGAAGAACCGCACGCTCGAGTCCGCAGCACGTGTTGAATTAAGAAGCCCAGCTTTTGATCTTTAGACCCTCATTACTGAGGAAATTACAAGGCGAATCTCTGAGCTTAAAATGCCTTTTAATGCAAGTACGAATGGGAAGCGTGGCTCTAAACTGTTCCTCCGGAGATTTAAATGCAGAACAGGCTCTGTGGATGCAACATGAGGCCCCCTGGCAATGTCATGACTGAGGTGGTCCTCTTATTAACTATTAATCACCTCCGCTCGTGTTCGTTTGTTTGTTGGTTGGTTGGTTGGTTGGTTTGTCACCAGGATTACAAAAAAACCACTGAATGGATTTCCACGAGTCTTTGCTGGAGGATGGGTGTCGACCCAGAATAGAGCTCAGTAAATTCTGGTGTGGATCTGGGAATCTTTCTCGTTATTTTCGTTCCGTGGATGATGAAAAAAATGTTGCTGGTATTTATCAAAATAAAAGGGACTGTTAACCCTAACCTTCAGTACTTTAAAGAAATTCAAACTCAGAATTCTAAAATGAACAATATTGATAGAACAGTAATACAAACTCAGAATTGTTTATTTTGACCAAAACTGAATAAATGTTCTGGTCTCAGGGGAAAATAAAGTTTAGAACACAGTTTGAAGCTAGAAAGGTAAAAGGCGGTTAAACAGGATGATGTTGTGTTTTCCATTAAGGTTTCTTTAATTTATTCATCCATGAATATTTCATTCATTTTGTCTGGACCCAAAGTTATGAACCGACCGACCAACTGTCTGAACAACACTGTGTTTGTTAGGTGTTTCCACAAGCGTTGCTAAAAAAGTACATACCAGAATCCTGATCCTGATGCTGATCCTGATGCTGATCCTGATCCTGGTCTGTGTCTAACATTGTTAAAACTCTTGCTGCTTCCTTCTCCCTTGAGCTGTTTTCTTCCCTCCACAGCAGTTCTTTTATTGTGCCTTTCTTCGTCTCTCTTTGGGATTATTCCAGCCAACAGTACGCAGCTTTTTTGGGGAAAGATGATGGCTGGGTTTCGTTCCCAGGCCATCGATTACTGCCACTTTGGGTTGGCTCAGAACCAGATCCACCGGCCCAAAGCATTAGTATTTGATTTAATAAGACTCAGCAATCACCTATCTTTCTCAAAACAGCTACACAGTGTTGCTTTGAGTCACTTCCACCTACTTTACCTTGCTTCTCTTTCCCTCGGTTGCAGGCAGAGATCGGCCCCGCTGCCTTGAACCTCACCGACACACCTGCAGGTACAGGTAGCAGCGGTGGCAGCAGCAGCCCGACTGGCAACGCCGGCAAGGCTCCTGCTCCGCCCGCCGGCAGCGCTTCCTCCCCACCTGCAGCGGCTGCCCCAGGGGGTCGCCGCCCCGCCTCCCCTGCTTCCCCCGCACCCAAGTCCCCATCTAAGGCCTCCCCTGGGCGAGGAAAGGGCACCTGGCGGGTGGAGGACCTGGAGGGCGAGCTGGAGAGGAAGATAAAGATGTTGGAGAAGGAGCGCCAGGCCATGCGGAAGGAGACGCAGGGCCAACACGAGAAGATAAACCAGGGCATCGACACCGTCAGCCACCGAGTCACCGAGCTGGAACACAGTGAGTATCCAAGGGGGGATGAAGAGGAGGAAGAGGAGGAGAGTACAGACATGGGGTGGTGGCTGAATGAAAGAGAAAAAGAAGGATGTGTGGACGAACTGGCACACGCAGGGAGGCAAACAACTGCACTGGTACGCTGATGTGCACGAGGGCAGCGCGAGAGAAGGCTCAAATGAAACTTTAATGAGCGCTGTGGGTGAACTGGGTCATCACAGCAGTGGAGAATAAGCAGTAGATTAAAAAAAGATGATTAATGAGTGTTGGAGGGAGTGAAATGTCAGAGAGGGCTGAGAGCTGAGAGGAAAAATAATGCAGCAGAGGGAGAGGAGCGAGATGAGAAAAAGATATCGCCTCAAATCATCCGCCGCTTTTACTTGAAACCTGTAAATCCATGTAATCATCGGAATTAATAATGGTGATGCCGAGAGTGTGTTTGATAACTGGAGAAGTGGAAGCCTGGAGGATGTGACTAAAGAGTTCATGAGGTTGCGAAGAGGAAGGTTAGAAAAATGAGAGAAAGAAAAGAAAAAGCACTTCTCTTTTCTCTTTTTAGCCCTGTCACTCTCCCGACCTCTCAGGCGGTCTCTACATCTTCTCTCTCCCCTAAGAGCTGCAGCATGGCCTCCAGTTAGAGAGGCTCATCGTTAACTTTAACGCTCCGAGCTCTTGCCAGGCACTGTGTGTGAGTGTGTGTGTGCACAAACTGACAGGGACAAGTGAGAAGAGAGTGTCTTTATATGAATTTTGCCATTGAAGCGTCGTCCTTCTCCATTTTCTCGCTCTGACTGCCTCTGTTCATCTCCTTTATCCTCTGTGTCTCCACAGCGCTGACGGAGCCGTCCTTCCCCGACGGCTTCGTTCTCTCCTTCCCCATGCGAACCAACTACATGTACGGCCTGGTGAGAAAAGAGATAACGGAGATGTACGCCTTCACCGCCTGTGTATGGCTCAAGGCCAAAGAGGGAGGCATCGGGACCCCCTTCTCCTACTCGGTCCCGGGGCAGCCCAACGAGCTGGTGCTGCTACAGGGAGTCCACAACCCCGTGGAGCTGCTCATCAACGACAAGGTAATCATTCCTCAGACCCGGGGGGGGGTTTGAATCAAGTGGTTTAAAGGTGAAGTTGGTGTAGTGTAGTCAATTTTCATGTAATTTTCATTTATATTGTGTCAACTGATGGCCTTTTAGTGGTAAACGAAGAATGAATATTTTGCACCCTGTAGGTCTCCTTTCATTCATCAACTGAAGCAGCCTGATCAGGAAATCATTAGCCCAATATGCCGTTTCACATCACATGGCAAGCGAGCTGTTGACGGCTCGGCGTAATTCATTTTTTAAAATGAGTGATGAGAACGCGTTCATTCTTGAGACAGAGCAACTTCCTCTTGTGGTGAAATGAAACAAACAGTTTAATTGAAAATGTCACTCAACGCATCCAGTTGTTGTTTCAGTCAGTATGCTGCAGATTAGAGTTTAAATTAGGGTCTCGTCTCTGGATGGACTATAATAGCCTAATGTGCGCATTAGGGGTCGACTGATATTGTCTTTTCAGGGTTGATACCGATACTCTTAATTAAAAATCAGGGACATAAATTACATTTAAGTGGGATGAACTCCTCTTTGGTCTTTTATTACATTCAACGTATACAAATATTAGAATAAAATACTTATTTCGAATTCCAATATTGCTGCTCCAGATGGCCCATCTGTAGAGAACTGGTATGATATTATTTATGAAACGTTTGTAATGGAAAGTATTAACTACAGGAAAACATATTTACGGAAATTTGGAAAATGTGGAAAATACATATTTCCCCGAAATGCCGTTCTGTGTTTCATTCAATTCACTCAAAAACAGAAGAAATCAAGGACACCAATAACTGATATTCATTTGCATTAAACATTAAAATCTTGCTGTCAAAATTTGGAACAACCAGTGATGAAATCAAGTACAATTAAGAACAGTACAAGAACAATTTTAAGGTACTGCTACTTGATACTACATTCTTTTTGATACATTTAGTTACTGGTTAATAGATTAGTATTATTTAGTGTTAATAGCATATTAATTGTGACATGTAACCCGTCAGATATTGTCGTGGGTGGGGCAATGTGTGAGAGGATTTTGCATGAGAGCCATTTTTGAATTACTTTATTTTACCTGCAATCTGGCAGAAAAATCCCACAATACCAACAAATGGAAAAATGCTGAATATTGACCCTAAAAATTGGTCTGTGCTTCATGTGCATGTGTCGATCCTCCATGAAGGCCTACCAACAGATGTTGCCCTTGAACAACACATCAAATATTCAAAGTCACACCAAGAAAGAAATATTGAAAATCATTAAAAAGGAAAATATCCGTTGTAGTTAATGACTTTATTGCGTCGGATCTAGGATCAAATGTTTTTCGTGTGATAGAAAATCATTATGTAGCACTTGGAGAAAGAGGAGCCCGTGTTCTTAGTATGTTTTTACATTTGTAGCGCTGTGACTTACAGCAAACATATGTTATTGAAGGGAGACAGCGCAGAGACGCTTGTTGCAGCCAGGGTTTTATATAGTGGATAAACGCTTACCTTTTATAGTGCTTACACTTATAGTTCCCCTGGCAGAGAGGAGTGGGGGTCTGTAACTGTAGTGGAAGGAAGGTTGAGCGTGTCCACAGAGTGTAGTTCTGCTGACATAAACCACCAGCGTGTGTCCACGTTCTGCAATGATTACTGCCCACACTTGTCCCATATCCAAGCAGAAAGCCAAGCTTGATGTGTCATGGCTCAGCAGGCCTGAAATCAATCACTCAGTTTGCAAAGAAGAAAGTGTAACGACTGCCACCGTGTTCTCCGGCCTGCAGGTGGCGCAGCTGCCTCTGACCCTACCGCAGGACGAGTGGCAGCACATCTGTGTCAGCTGGACCCTGAGGGACGGCGTGTGGAAAGCCTACCAGGGGGGCAAGATGAAGGGGAGGGGAGAGGGGCTGGCTGCCTGGCATCCCATCAAACCAGGAGGTGTCCTCATACTGGGGCAGGAGCAGGTGAGATATACACATGGATGGATACGTGTAATGATAAACCAAATAGATGGATGTATGGATTGAAAATTGACAGCTGGATGGATGGATGGATGGATGGATGGATAGATTGGTGGATGGATTACCATTAGATAGATGGATGGATGGATGGATGGATTACCACTGGATGGATAGACTGGTGGATGAACTGACGAAGTGTTCCAATGGAGGGATGGATCGATGATGGTAAGACTGATGGATGCATTGATGGATAGAATGAACAGTTGATGGATGGCTGATCAAACTAATGGATGGATGGATGGATGGATGGATGATGGACATACAGATAGCTGCATGTCTGAATGGATGGACTGATTGGACGATGGACGGTTGAGATGTTCTGCTACCTTTATGGAAATTTCTTATTTGCTACTAGACAACTGTTACGTTGCGTACAGGTGTCTACTACAGTGCTGGGAAGTAGCGGGGTCCTTTTTCGGGACTGTACCCCAAACAACCCTTATGATTGGACCGTTTGGATGGATGCATGTATTTATGGATACATGGATGGAGGGACGCCTGACAGTTAAATGGATACATGGATGAATGGATGGATGAATTAATAGGCGGCTGTTTGATACATGGACGGATCGATGGAGTGAGACAGCGAGTGCTATTTTAAGCGGCCACCATGAGCTTTTGACGCATGAACAGTCATGAAACCTAACTGTGTTCATCCGCATGCTGGGCTGCCTCTCCTTCATTAGTGAGACACCCACATTACGTAACCATTATGAAATCTGACATTATCCTCCTCCCCGGTGTCAAAAGAACAACCCCAAGCTCATTCTGCAGCCCGTCGTCCTTTCATTAAGGATGAAAAGCAAAGAGCTGAGAGTCCACTTCTGCAAGACCCTGCAATGATGCAACAAGACTTGATTTAATGGATGTTTTTTTAAAGGGAGAGCGAGCACTTCATTAATCCATGTTGATGAATGATGGACTGCTGTGTGTTGCTGTGGTGACCAGATTTCATGGGGGGAAAATCCCAGGACATCCCCCTCACAAGGGTTGTCCGAAATGGGATAAGCACTTTTAATCTTATCATCAAAAACACAATATTTCTGTGTATGGATAAAGCTTTTGCTGCGTTTTCATTCTCATATGTCCAAGGAGCATTCCCTGCTCCAATGATAGCTGGCATTACCAAAGTATTACTGGCAAATTCCAGGGAATGAAAACCTCTAGGAACTAAACTGAAAGATATTTCATCATATTTTCATTGCATCTTAGGAACCGTGATTCACAAACGACGATCAAACATAGTAATACGTTTTTCTTTGTGAAGTTTGCTTAAACACCAACAAAGCAAAGACCTTTCCTTTCCATTTGAGAGTTACAGTGATCAGTGCATGCTTAGTGTTTGAATGCATCCTGTTTACAAGCAGTAGGAGCCTCTACGCTCTTAGACGTGTCAGTCTGGTGTCAGTGTTCAGGACTAAAAGCTTTGCCCCAGTAGTTCCAGGGCCAATCGGAAAGCAGGGAACTCTTGAGGGAATTCCTGCAAAAGGCTTAATGCCTGCCTGTTGAACATTATCCCAAAGCTTGGTCTTTTGGCTCTCCATGCTATCATACTGATACACAGCCCTTTGTTTTGTTTTCTACCCAAGGATACATTGGGCGGGCACTTCGATGCCTCCCAGGCCCTGGTCGGGGAGCTCTCCCAGTTCAACCTGTGGGATCGGGTGCTGAAGCCGGCAGAGGTGGCCGCCCTGGCCGAGTGCAGCTCCTCGGCGCTGGGAAACATCGCCCCCTGGACCGACCACGACGTGGATGTCTACGGCGGTGCCACCAAGGAGTCCCTGGATCCGTGTCACGCCGCACAGCGATCCAACCCTTCCAGCCCCAAACAGTGAAGGGTGACTGGGAGAGGTCAGCCAAAGGGTGGATGTCTTTGATTTAGGAGACGATTTAGCAGATGTTTAATGATGTATCACGTTGGGGTTCACAGTATAATTGTTGGGGGATGGGAAGCTTGCCGGTGGACTGAAATATGTAATGGAGCTATTAAGCCATTAAGAGCGGTGTATCTGTTTCGTTTTTAGTGCTGGTGTCCACGCTCATGTGTTTACTTCTGCAGTGAGATACAGCGAGTTTAGTCACAGAATCACCTTAGTAAAAACTGCATGGGTGGATCTGCCCATGGCCTGAACTGGACTCTTATGGAAGCATTCCATAATAGATGTGTCATTGGTTCTGGTTTAGGTAAGAATCTGTTGGACCAGTTGATCATACATGGGTTCGACGGGTTTGAATACAGTTATGGAATGAACCTTAAATGATGCCATATCTTAGGGTTTTCTTAATTTCACAACAAAGTGACACAAAGTGTTGTCCTTTCTCATCTTGTGTCCGGTTTGGTTGTGCTTAATGCTAAAACTGAATTCTGAGATGCTATCACGGTTCTACTGGTTTCAGCGCTCGATGGGGAACAAAATGAGTTCTGTTCAGCTCAAACTGTAAATTATCCTGTTGAGCAACGTGCGTGTACTTTTAAGTTTTCTACATACCATGATTTGGTAAAACAGTGGTCTTATAAATGTATATTGTGTATTGTATCTCTGCTAATGTTGCTTTGTGCCAGTCTGCTCCCCCCTCTCCCCTGTTGTAGCCTCTCACGCCTCTTAAAATCCGACAAACTTAAATTGCGGTGCTCTCAGTCGACCTCCGGAATAAAACGCTTGATGTCTGTCGAAGCACCATTCAGACACTGAAGCTGTGACAAACCTGAGTGAGTTTGGTGAACTTGTGTTGTATCCTTGAATGTAAACCAGATGGAATGTAGGTGTATTTGCATGAGCAAAGTCACATTTCCTGTCACTAAAGAGAAAAAAAAACAATGTCAAAATGTGTAAATTATACAGTGTTGGTGTCCCCGAACTGCCCCACACTCTGAAGCTCACAGATGTCTCTCTGGTAATTAAGATCCTCACAGAAGAACCTGACAGGGACGGAGATGTAAGAAGTGGACTGATCATATTGTACTGATGTGAATAAATAGATAAAACTTGGGATGCATTTACATCACAGCATCAAGTTCGATGCCTTTTCTCCCCGTCTTTCTATTCCCCTGAACAATGTAGGTGGCCAAAGCTGCCAAAAATAAGATCTAATGCTCTGTTCACATGAAAGGAGAGATATCTTCGGTCGGTACTTTCAAGAAGGTTTTTGAGTGTAATGTTGCACTCAGAGCTGGTAAGAAGGTGGTAAAAAAAAAAAATAGTAATGAGGCCAAGTGAAGTCAGCTGAATCATGGATTTTTTTTCTGATGCGAGCCGCCCATGTTACTTTGATTTTCAGGAACATACTGGCAGCAAAGTCGGTTATATTTGACCTTTTAAATGATCCAAAAATCTCTGGTCATAGTTTTCACTTAGCTGTCAATGCATATTGTGTTTCACAGACACTGATGGATCTTCCACGTGACATCTAACAGCTGGAATAAGATGCACAGCTGGGGGAAAGAAATTAGCGCCAAAATAATGACAAAAGTGTGTCCCTGCCAAAGCAAGAATGGTTAAATTAAGGACAACAAGCCAGAATACTATTTCATGGTTATCCACTGAACTGTGATCGGTTCTTTTGTCGTTCACTCAGGCGACTGCGTGATCATCACGTTACACACGACCAGGAAAAGAACGGTCATCTCTTTGATCCGTGCAGACCACCCACTGTCAGGGGTGAGGGTTCGATTCCCACTTTGACCAACTACACTGAACCAGTTATCCAGTCAACACTGTGCAGTCAAGTGAAATACAGTCAGTGCTTCTGTTCACTTATTACCTCAAGACATCCGCCCCGCAAATGATTTGACAGTTGTGAAGTGCCTGCGTGGGCTCTCACGCCCGGAATCATCGTGAAATGTTTTTTTTTTTAATTAATTTTTTTTCTATGTTCTCTGCTTCGTCGTCTCTTTCTTCTCTGCCTCTCCGTTACTCTCTGTCTTTCTCTTTCTCTCTCTCTCTCTCTTGCTTTTGGTTGTTGAAGGCTGTGACAGTGTTGCGCTCGTCTTTAGTTGCTTCTTCATGGATCTTCTATGATATTGTGAAATAGGTGGATACAAATAATACAAATAAAATGGTGATGACAACATTCCTGGATTCTGGAGATTTGTTTTTGTGTTTTTTTTTTTCTATAAAAACCAGAAGGTGACTCACCATGTGGGGTCCGACAGATTTGTGGGGACCAGGACCCCAAGAGGTACACCTTTTAATTTTGGGGTTAAGTCTTGGGTCAGGGTCACTGATAGGCAAGTAGTGGCTGTTGTTACTGTTATGTAAGGATCCAAGAAATGAATGTAAGTCTATGTAAATACCTCAAAAGGGATGAAAACAAGATTGTATAGGTGTGTGTGTGTGTGTGTAAGGGTCATGGGGACTTATGGTATCCCAGCTATTGCTTAGTTGAGGTGTAATCCAGATGAGCTGACAGGTGTAAAGAGATCTGTCACACAAGCTGTACTCCCACCCACCCAAACACACACACACACACACACACACACACACACAGACACACACAGGTACTGTGTGAAGCCTAATCTCATTTAGCTGCCGTCAGATTAGCCGCATCTCTCAGACGTGGGGATGAATTCGCCGCCGACACGTGTGCGTGTGTGTTAATATGGAGAGCGAGGGAGGTGAGCTTTCAGCAGAGACATCAGAGAAAGTCTGATCCTTGATGTAGACAAAATAGATGACTCAGAGTTTTAACTAAGACCACGAGGATTCGTGACTACTGATCTACCCACACAACCGTTTCTTGGCGATGGTCTCAACTGAACTGTGATCCGATGTGTAACCTCCCACTGCGAACATTTCATAATATTATTTGTCTCACTTGCGCCTGATTTTCCTGACTTTTCCTTTTGAGCACTTAATGTCTGCCCAGTTCTGAAGTTATAAAAGTCCAAGTTTTTTTTTTCTAAACCCACTTGAAGAAATCCCACCAATCATGACAACCACGACAACTGCTGCTGCAAAAAAAGCAAATACTACAACCAGTGGAATTAACTTAACATTTCTGTAGTAATCACTCAGAAAAATGATAGATTTCTGCACTCATCATGCTAAAATAATAGCTACCCATTACTAAAAGGTGCAATATGTAAGAATTTGTATTTGAAACTTTCAAAAATGAACTAAAACTGACAACAGAACATGAAGAAATAAGAGTTGTGATGTTATGGCGCTGCATTAATGAGTCCTAAGACTCAGAAATCCATTTGTTTATGAACCTCTGCTTCCCTCGTCTGACACTCAAGGTTTTATGTTTATTGGTTTTCCTTTAAATGCTTGAATAAGGTGTGTGGTTTCCACAGGCTTAAGATATAAACAAGTTCTGTCTGACAACATAAAAAACTGAATTATAAAGTGTTTTGAAACGTGGCTAAATGAGACTTCAGGAGTTTTCAGGGACATTAAACATCATCATGCCGAACACAGAGACTCCTCTCCTCTCTAGTTCGCTTTTACAGGCCGGCTTCAGATGCAAACTATTCTAATTCCAACTTCACAACTTGTAGGTTGATCAGTTCTGATGTTTAAATCATGCAACCACAGCGTAGCCTGTTTATAGCCTAACTTTAGCTTTTTAACACTAGAGATTTACTCGACATTTGAAAACCCTGAAATTGGTGTTCGTCTATCTTGCTGAAAAAAACCTGTAAGTATCACAAAGTTGTGTTACTTATTTTAGGCAACAATCCGAAGTCCAGTGATGCTAACTTTTGCGTTAGCCTACAAAAATACGTCATCCGTGCAGTTCTCCATGTCAACACGGTCCATAATTATGAAGTGAGCATGCTAACTAGCCTGCTGTATGCATATTCATCAGTCTTATAGAGCTCTATTTGAACCAGGAAATATTACATTTTTTGTTATAAATGTACAGTCTGGGACTCCAGCTTTTGTGCAATTTGCATAACTAGCATTATTAGCAAAGATTTTGAACGCGGCTGCTGCTGCCATATCTCAACAACACTGGGTGGCCCATTGATCAGTTACAAGTCAAATCAATCAATGAGTGCATGAGTAAGTGAGTCATCAAACGCTGCAAGTCAGTGAGGTAATGATAATCAGTCAGGCCTACAGTCGGTGAGTCAGCCGGCGAGGGAACATTTTTGTCTGATTCTCGGCTCCATCTCCCTGCTGATCTCTGTCACAGCTTGTTAGCAGCGTCACATGGGGTCTTCTTACTCTCCCCTCCCCAACAATCTGCTTCCTCCGCTTGTTGAATTATAGATACACATTAATTACGTCTCTCTGAGGCGGGCAGAATTTATGGAAATCCTTATGTGACCCACCACCACCCTCGCCCCCGCTGCCGCCCACCACCGCTCTCTCTCTCTCTCTCTCTCTCTCGCACATACTCGAGTACAAATATTAATTTCTCCATCGAATCTTCATCCCTTTCATAATATCTCTCCACTGTTCTCATCCCCTGCAGAACAGATGCTGGCAGCGCGTGTCAGCCTTCCTCTCGACTACACAAACAGATTACCAGCGTTTGTTTCTTTGTTTTTTTTTTCATTCTCTCTGCGCAGCATCGCTTCTTTTTCCGCGAGCTCTCCAGTCAAGCACTTCTTACACGTCCCCTCATATCTGCTCTGTGATTTCGCTGCTGATCGCTCCTTCACCTTGAGCTGCTTCGCCCTCAAACCCTCCCTTCCATTATCCAAACATTCCTACCTTGAATGTCTTCCCACGTGTGCGGCAGCGTGCTCGCTCAAGACTCATCTTCTATTTACCACAAAATGTTTCTTAGAATATTTCCCCCCCCCGTCCTGATGAATTCTCTCCTCAAGGTCTTCATGCCGCCACTCTTCTCCTCTTCTGTTTTTTTTTTTTTTTTTCAACCTCTTGTCAGCAGTTGGGAACTTTTCACCGCGCCGTCTGTCAGAAACACCTCCATCTCCGTTTCTACCGGCCTTCTGCTTTGTTTTGACATTCGTTATTTCTGCTTAGCTTCCAGCCCTCTGGCACTTCTCTTCTTCTCTTTGCAAGCCTCTCACCTGGGTATCATACGCCTTCTCGCTCACTGTCTTTCAATGTATTTCAAGATGTTTCACGCTTGATTGGAGTTGGCTGCAGACACCCACATATACAAGTCGCTATAAATCACATAGAGTCAGTTCTCTTGTCGTAAGATGTAACAAACTAATAAAACCATTTTGTTGAGAATAGAGAGATATTTTCCCTCAAAAACACATTAAAGCAGTACAGATGCCGTTATGAACCCCCGTTTTACTTTTCCTACTGTGCACTCTGATTACGACTCACGTGTTAAAGGGACCCTGCGGAGCCCCCGTGTTGTTGCAGGAGGCTCGTTGTTAATTTGTGTTTGCGGAATCCAATTTCCAATCCAATTAGCTTAACGTTAGTTGCTCTCTGTCGGCGGAGCAGGGACGAGGAACTGAGACGAGGCTCCGGTGAAGATTCATGAAGTCGCGTCCAGTCGATTGTCGCAGAAAATCCGCATTAAACAACTTAAACAAAATGTCCGCGGGCTTGTATACGGGATCGAGACAGAAGGGGAGGGTCTGATCTTTCACAATCGGCTGACATGTAACGATATAAAAATGTGTTAAAAATGTGTTCACACAGAGATGAAATGAAACACGTATGTATATTCAGTGACATTCTACAATTCTCTTCTCTGTGTGTTTGACTTCTCGCTCCCCTTTTGTTACTCAGTCTCTTTCAAAAACAGCCTTTTTCTCTTCGTGGCGTTTTAGTGGCGTCCTTCACGTCACGTAGACATAATTCACTTGTCAAAACATACTCAGAACAGGACAAAGAGAAAAGCAAAACTTAGGCAGAACAAAAAAACCCCGCTGATTCATTCATGAGGCGTAGACGGGCTACACAAATTCCAGCTCAAGGTCCACGATGAAGATGATGAGGATGATGAAGGTGGTGAAGGCCATGTGATACAGTGTGAATACTAGAGTGTCAAAATACCATTGTTGACTATTTCTAAGGTTGCCCTGGTAGCCTGTTATGTTCACACCTCGAGTGTCAAGGTAATCGGCCAGCTTCCACTGATGACGACCTGCAGCCTGTTGCCTCGACACCTGCAGGCTGAACACATAAAACATGACATAACTGCAACGTCCGACCCGTCCGTCCTCCTGTGCTTCCTGTGCTTCTCTACAATATTTCAGGCCAACGTAAAGACGACCTTTTACAGGGAAACTTCACACACAGATGAATATTCCATCCTTATCTACTGAACAAGCTAATGGAGAGTTGGGTGTAGTCCACAAAACACGTCTTGTCAACAACTGAAGTAGCCTTATTTTAATACATAAAAACAAAACTGAAACGGCTTCACGCAGCTTGTCCACCGTAATCCAAGATCCCAGACTGATTGAAAAAAAAACATTATTGACACCCATTTCCAACAACCAGAAACTTGTGGTATATGAAACTTTTGAAACACCTGATTTTCCACTGTCAGTGAGGTGCTTAGATACCAAAAAACCCAACCAAAAAAATGACAAAAGTCAATTTTTTGGCAATTTCTTCCTTTAAAATTCTTTACGTCTATGTCAAAACATTGTCTAGGGAAACAGGAGCCATAGGAAGACAGACAGCTGATGAGCTGAAGAGCAAGTGGACCTTGAATCTGGACTGTTGTGTCAAACTGTATTTACTTGGCTCGCGTACCAACGTTACCAAACCAAATTGGGCCAAAACATTTCATAACATAATCTGCCCGCTGTGCAATCAGTTAATGGCTCCCTGTTCCTCTGTGCTAACACACTCCTGAGAGGAGGGAGGCAGTAGAGGTGAGGGACGCGGTTTAAATTTAGCCGCATCCTTCTCGCGGTTGCATAAAGAGAGTTTAGAGACAAGGACAGAGGAGAGAGAGGAAGAAGAAGAGAAAGATTATCATGTGATCTGTCCGACTCTCCAGTGTTAGACAATCAATTCCAATCCAGAGGAGAGTCATTGTTTCTAATTAATCCAGAGGCTTCAGACCGGCGTTATGACAGCAGGCGTGTGAGGCTAAATGCACTCGACCCAGGTGAACGGACATGAGCCTCACCTGGACTGAGCGTGGTATTGGGTGTGTTGTCTGTGACTTTGCGTGCGGAGCTGACTGACAGTTCTGGGTCAAAACGCTCCACCTGGGGATTCCACCCAGATGTTTCCAGCTGAATGTGGGTCAGATTTAGTAAGAGGGATGAAAAAGGGAAGGATAGAAAAAGAGGTTTTACTCACATGCAGAGCGAAAGACAGCGGTTTAATTTTAGAACAGATGGACAGATGCACAGTGGTGCACAGTTACTGAGTATACTCAGTCAACAATGGTGCACAGATTATGATTTCTTTACTCAAATAAACTTCAATTTTATTCTTTTTTACCTCTACTCTCACATATTTCTGGAACAAAATCTTTTAAATTTACAGACTAAGATTTTACACACAAAAAACTTTATGTTTAATAACTAACAATTAATGCTCTAATCCTGTTTTTTTGTACTTGTATTTTTATTTATTTTAGTGACAGGTGTGTGTGTGTGTGTCTGTGAAATCTATTGATTTAAGACACTGCACAGCAAACAGTGACAATAAAGGCATTCTATTCTATTCTATTCTATTCTATTCTGTGCTATTCTTGTTTGCTCTTTTTACTGATAATGGTGCCTTGTGAGGCTGTTCAGGCAGGGCACACTATTTATATATGATACAATAATAACATATCAATCAAAACAATCTATTCTGTTCTATTCTATATCAAATACACTGCATCCTTATAGAATGAAATTGCACCAGTTTAGCTCCACTTCCATCAACAAGATTTAGGTACACTTTTTGTTTATACATCAGATATAATGATCCATAGCCTAAACAATAAAACACAATATTATATAATGAAAGTACTTCAGAATCAGATAAAAGCAATTTGCCTTGGTATTAATAATAAATAAAATGCATAAATAAAAACAGTACGAGAAAGGAAAAAAGAAAAAACTATGGAAATGGAAAGATTTATATATATAAAAAATGTATATTAAAAAAAAAAATGCCAGATGGATATATAGGGGTCTTTTCTTTTGATTGACAGACTCTGAACCAATAGGATTGAAGCTGGGCTGTAGTGGGCGGGGCTTCCCTTGTACATCAGTTGTTTAAAATGTCTCCCTAACAACCGAACTGGGAGCCCAACAGCAGAAGTTTTCGCTGGACAAAGGCCTCGTAAGTAACTCCCGTCTGTGTGTCCGCCTCCGTCACTCCGTCTTTATGATCTACCGACGACACGCTGTAAGTCGTAACACTGCGACCAACGATTTAAAGAAGCCGCTTTTGTAGAATAGGAGACATCAACCGGTAGCATCAGCTGTTTGCTATCAAACAAGCTAAGCTAATTAGCCAGCTAGTAAAAACCCGGTTCGCTGGTAACGGTTGCTAACCTGGCGGAGCCTGGTCACGTCAACCAACCGACCGTCACACGCGATATCTGTCGAAGCTGACTGAAGGAGACTCGGCTTATTTTTACGGAAACTACTAACAGATACTTGTTGTAGCTAGTTAGCATTGGCTAAGTGTTTTTTTTAAGCTAGCTGGGTCATGTTACAAGAGTGTTTAGCCGCAGATGTGAAAGTCTGTCCGCGCTCCTTGATGAAATGCTTTACGTTGTCACGCTGTTTGTTGACTTTCTTACTACGTGGGCTCTTTTTTAACATGTAGAAATGGTCCTTTCCTCCCCCCCTCAGGAGTCGGAATGGCTGGGACTGGCGAGGGAAAGAAAGAGGAGGCCGACTACAAGAGACTGCACAGCTTCCCTCTCATCAGGGTAGGACAGAAACGGGACAGTCCTTCCTGATACAGGACAAGAACATCCTGACTGGTGTTGAGAGCAGCTTGTTCTGCAGTGACAACAGCCAGATCACATTGTGATTGTTGTCTTGTGCTGTGTAGGCTCCAAATTCTAGGCTGCTGGGTTTGAGTATTTATAGTAAAGATGTATTTGTTTCACAGGGACGTGAAATGTACCTACAAAAATAAGTATCAGCTCTCTAAAATTGCCTTTTGGAAATGAGTGACAACTTCCCAGTGCATGAGAGTCTGTGTTTTTTTTTTTTTTTTTTAAATATGTTTTACAGAATATGTAACCAGTGGATATTAGAAACCATGCCTTGTCGTAAAAGACAGGAAAACTTTGGGTACTTTGACAACATCCTTACACATTAAATGATGGAAGATCCTTAAAAGTTATATAGCCAGGAAACAAGACAACACATACTTAACAATGTGAGATGCAACATGGATTTTTGTCAGCCGATACTGATAATTACCTGCTTCTCATGGCTGAAATTTGATAATTATCATACAGTTTTTGTATTTTTTAAAATAAGTTCAGAACCTGCAGTTGATGCACCCCTGAGGGTAAAAAGGCGAAGCTGTGGCAGGCAAAGATGGATGATTTATGATTTATTATTCATAGCTCTAATAAAATTTATTGTGATAAACTCGCATCCTCTCCAAAAACTTGCTGAACATGTATTGCAAGGTGCAAATTATCTTCTTCTGAACTTGAAAAACAGTATGTGGGTCCTGTCTACATTACGTAGCTCTACACCGGTGCGACAACAGCATGTTGTTGTTTGTGTAATTCTGCCGTGGCCCTAATTTGTAAAATAAAGATTTCAACACAAATTACCTCCAATATGTCACCGAAGTCAAAAGTCCTTTGAGAATCGGCATGTCTGTGATTTGGCGTATTTAATTTTTTTTACTGAACAAGTATGAAAATGTTGATATTTTGAGGGAAGTACTTCATCTAAATGTGCTTCAAATACATATTTATACTTATGTCACATTGTTGATAATCACTCACAATTTTTTGACGCAAGTTTATAGTTTTTCAGACATGTTGAGCAGCAATGTCGGGATCTAAAGGTGTGTTTTTTTTTTTTTTTTTTAATTCTGAACAAGCACACTACAAGTAGAAGAGAGGAGATGTTTAAATATGGCTATAACTGCACGCAACATCAGACATTTTCTCCTGGAAGATATTTGTCGTGTTGCTCATATGTTGTTCATACGAAGAGCAACGTAAATAGTTGTGTTCGAGTTATGTCGAGAATAAAAAATGAGATGGCAAGAGAAGTTCAGACCCTGGCTCCTCTCCTGCCTCTGCACAGCTGGTCAGTCATGTCGTGAAGCGAGTGTGGATGTCAGATTGTCCGTTTCGGAAAGTTACAGAAATGTTTGCGAACACATCTGTGGGTGGACGAGGTTTATTTTACCATCAGAAGACTCAGTTGGATGTCAGACAGTTATGACCTCTCTGACTGAGTCTTGAGGGCGACACACACCTATGTTGTCTGGATGTGCATCATCACCATGGTGACACACGCCAGCTTGTATGAATACACCACTGTCCTATTTCCAAGCACCAACATGAGTCAGAAAAGCAGCAGTTTCATTATCTGCCTCCTGGATGAGAACATGCCAGCTACTGCAGTGTGCTTGTATGACATGCTCAGTGTGTGCTACGGCCTTATATTTAGATTTTTGTTTTTATTTTTGAGTCTAACATTTAACATATGTGTTTGTCTCCAGCACACGGACATGCCGGAGGAAATGAGGGTTGAGACCATGGAGCTTTGTGTCACAGCCTGTGAGAAGTTTGCCACCAACAATGAGGTGAGTGAACATATTGTGTGGTCGGAAATTGTTTTCCTGCCACGCTGTGCCTGTAGTTAATGGCTTTTGCAAGGAAATTAAATCACGCGCTGTCAGCGGTGCTGTGTCTAGACTTTTTGTCTGCACTGCAAGGCTTCATTCTCTACACATAAAGCTTTTCCCTTTTTGTCCTCGCTGTCTTTCTCAGAGTGCAGCGAAGATGATCAAGGAGTCAATGGACAAGAAATTCGGCAGTTCGTGGCACGTGGTGATCGGTGAAGGCTTCGGCTTCGAGGTCACACACGAAGTGAAGAACCTGCTGTACATGTTCTTTGGAGGGAGTCTGGCTGTGTGTGTGTGGAAGTGCTCGTAGCACCTCCTCGCGGTCCCTCCTCCCCTCTGACCTGGTCACTGGGCTGGGAATGAACACCAGCTGCCAGCCAAGATGCTGATCACACTTCTGTCGCGGCGGGTTAGTTTGTCCACACCGCCAGCCACTGTGGCAGATAATAAACCATCAGTTGGAAATCTTGTCCAGTTCGAAAGTGTAGTTGGAAGGTAAACTTTGAGTGCAGCAGTCACTTTGGCTGGTAGGCATTAAAAATAGCTTCCTGCCTTGTCCGTCACTTTTCCTTTTCCCTCTTTGTTTTCGACTCTCCGTCCGTCTCTGAAGCCGCGCCCGTGGTCCTGAACGTTTGTGAGCGTGCATGTGCAAGAACGTGAGCTCAACTTTTACAAACAATACAGCCAGCCAGGGTCTCCAAAGTCCTTTATCCTCATTCCTCTTCAGGGAGCGTGTGTGTGTGCGAGTGAGTTTATATGTTCGTGTGTGCTGGACACACACTGTTTTTTGAAAATTACATCTCATCGTCACCTCCCTCAGCAGTTTGTGCAACAGTAAACTGTCCACATCATCTGTGACTTTTCACACGTGTCTTTCTCTCTTTCTCTCTCTCTCTCTCTCTCTCCAACCGCACTAGTCTTTCAATAAAATTTTTAATATTTTTTATGTGTACATATTTTGATGCGACTTGAAAAACTTCTTTTTAAAGACCAGTGTCATCTTCTTACAACTGAAAGGCTCAAGAGTCTCCTGAGCCGAACGAACACTACACCTGATCCACCTTTTCTCCCTGTAAAGGTGTTTGTAATAATCCCTATTAATATCCCCCCTCGCTGGGTGATATTAGCAATGTGATTGTTTTCATGTTGATGCCAGTTTTTAATGATCCAGTGCAATGGATCATTTTGTGTGACTTGACCTGATTGTACAATAAACTCTGAAATGTGGTGAAATATGAACCGTAATTGGTGCCTGTGTTCTTCATAATACTTAATGTTTGCTAAAGGTGTTCACTTACATTCATTATGTTTTTGACGCAGCATTTTATGTCAAATTTATCATAAGATAATGTAATTTTTGGAGCCCCAGCAGGGAAAGAATAATTGCTACTGAGGTGTGAAAAAGATTTCTGGTAATTTCTAAGAGCAAATTTGGTTTGATGCGTTTTATTTTTATTTATTTTGAAAAACAATTATGTAGTTACATTTATTAGAGACTGCACCAACACAGCCAAAAGTGAAATGATGATATATTTCTTATTTGAATGCCTCATTTTAAAACGGTAGAATGGAGTAAAAGTCAGGGAACGAAGAATGCTCAGACTGCTGTCGGCCTCTCGGCAAACAAGATGTAATCACATCCACCGATGGGTTTTGAGTCCCACCTGCAGTATTCTTTGTAATTGTTTCATGACATCCCCGGCATCAGTTTGTAAGGCTGTCTGGAAAAGTTCTTCTCAACCAGTCGATAGTTGTGTCGCAGGCTCAGAAGCCTTTAGAGGAGGTTACCGAAACGAGGTCAGATTAAAGGTCGTTTCATCACTTCTGCAATCGAAGTTGTGTTCTGTCAAAGAAACACACCGGGCTGAACGACTTTGAAACCGTTTCCCCGGAACGTAAGGTGGAGTGAAAGAAAACGAAAACAACAACATCCATTGTTCAATATGTTATTGTAAGCATCAGTATCTGCCCAAAGTTTATTTGTATAACACAATCCAGACACAAGGCAACTCAAAGTGCTTTTAAGGGGCATAAAATTACACTGAAAGAGTAAAAACAAGTAAAAAGACTTAAAGATGAGACAATAAAGGTCAGAGTGCATTTTAAGATAGTGATCTCAGCCTTGCTTCAGTTAAAAGGCAGCTTTGTATTAAAAGAGGTGAGCGATGGAGCTGACCTGCAGTTCTCTGCGAGTTTGTTCCAGATATGTGGTGCGTAATCACTGAACCGAGCGTCCCTAATGAAAATATTTAAATTTTTTTCTGCTCAGAGGAACAACATGCCGGCAGCTGCTTTTAAACAGCTCTTTATAAATAAGAAATACACAGAGGAGAGGACTAACAAAGACGCTTCCATAAATACCTCAGAAGGGGCTTATGTTCACAAGGAACGAGATGTAAATGCTGAAGTGTTTGGATAGTTTGGGACTTGTCAGGTTGAAGATCGAACGGGGCAGGGTTTTTTTTTTCCCCGAGAAACCGGAGAAAGTTGCATTGAAAAGATGCAGCTTTAAAGTTCAAATGCAATCCTCTGAAGGCAATTTACTTTTTAAATTTTTTTTTGTGAGAAAGTTTCTCAAACTGACAGTTTTGCTTAAACAATCTTTGTGGAGTTTTCCTCGTTGAAAGGCAGCGGTAACCTCAGTCGGCTGCGCTCTGTGTGGTTCCAGGGAGAGTTGCTCCAGTTCATGAGATCCATTTTAAAAGCATCAGCAGCAGTTTGGAAGAATCCGTCAGTGAAACGTGATCCCGACACGCCCGGCAGAACTGCATGGAGAGAGAGAGAGAGAGGGAGAAGGGGAACAAGACGATGAGCAAAATAACCTGCTTCTGTTCTTTAATGCTTAAATTAAAAAAACTCCTGCAGGAATTTCAAGGTCACTACAACCAGGAAATTAAAGATTAGTATCGTGATGAGATGCAGTAATCAAGTGAGTGACTCATCAGTCTGCTCAAAAGGATGAAAAGAAGTTCAAGGATGTTGATGAAGGTTAGATGCTGTATCAGAGGCAACTGGACTTCAGTCCCTTGAAGACGTTGGTTGTTGGTCAAACCGACCTTCATGTGGGCTGCAAGGACCAGGTGAGCCCAGGTGTGACTTGTTGTTAAGTGCTGCATTGTAGGTGGGTGATAGGTGATGTATAAAGCCTGAAACACATCGTGTGGAGAGACTCGGACGAGTTCGGGAACAAATCTGTTCAGCTGCGTTGGAAGCTTTTGCGACTGCATGGACAGAGTCTGCTCCGATTCAACATGCGAAGTCTGAGAACGTTGGCTGTTGCCCGTCTGAGCCATCGGATGCTCTGATTGGTTGTGTGCTAGCTGTATGACCATTCTGATTGGCGGTGTGCTAGCGAATCAGCGCAGTGTGTGGGAGGGGCGGAATACTGTGTGGGATTTGTTTTTCTAAGCACTCTGTTCCGTCATTTCCTGTTTTCAGTTTTTTTGGTTACTGGCACGAGACTAGTGCCACCCGATGTTAAGGAGACTTATTGCATCTCGCACAAGTGCAGAAGACGTTTACATAAGGCAGCTGGGCAGCAACCTGACAATTTGGCCGTCCTTTTAGCGGCTAGTTCCACGAATTTAGACAGAAGGCGATATACTGGGGGTCTGTTCTGGTCCACCAATATGACGCCTCAGAGGGTACACTTATTTCCGCCTCCATTTCTGTGTAAATCCAAGTCGTCGATGTGCCGCCAATTGCATGAGATGGGCGGAGGTGAGTTTTAAAACCAGGAAACAGCTGATCACAGCAGTTAGTCCATCACTTTATCCGTAGATGTCAAGATGGGCAACTGGACAGCCGCTGAGATCCGGCAGATGCTAGCCATCACAGCCGAGAGAATCGTCAATAACCAGATCTCAGGGACTGTGAAAGATGGTATTTTTGTTTGAAAAGGTCGCTGAGGAGCTTAGCCAACATGTTGTTTGAAACTGACACAGGGCTGAATATTCTTCCGACGCATATGTTGTACGTCGCTGCCGATCCCAGTGGCGGCTTTTTTTTTTTAAAAAAAGAAGGAATATTACACCTCCCTTTCACATAAACAAAAGGCAATTTGCAGCCTTTAGCTGGCTAGTTTTTCAAGGATATCTGCACTCACACCTAATCCGTATCAGTTCCCCTCATCGTTAACCACGCAGCACGTCTCAAGGAGTATTGAGCAGGCTGAGTAGATGCATTCACAACCTGCCTGCTGCTCACATGAAACATGAAACTCCTTTATGTCCTTGACGACAAGGCTCCAGACTCTCTCTCTCTCAGCTGCACCGGCACATCATTTGTGTGCTCCTAATACGTCTTCATTTACTTTCTGGCTGGCAGCAATGTTGAGTCACACCTGATGGATTTTTGAGAGCGTGTGCGACCAAAACAGTGGCACCCTGCAGCCTTGTGTCATTATCACCTGACTAATTGCTGCATTTGTATGTGTTGTGTCATCATCACTTATTATTGCTACATTTATATGTGTCAACATGTTTG
The DNA here is from genome assembly GCF_904848185.1 of Acanthopagrus latus. Classification (NCBI taxonomy): domain Eukaryota; kingdom Metazoa; phylum Chordata; class Actinopteri; order Spariformes; family Sparidae; genus Acanthopagrus; species Acanthopagrus latus. Next base: position 4,952,268 of record NC_051039.1, on the reverse strand, counting down.
TGTATTTCTATCTGTACTGGGTTTGTGTGCGTTTGTATCCCTGACGTGAAATCAACCCCGATTCTAATCCTGATTTCTGTCTTAACCTCAAACAAATCTGACTTCTAGCATTAAAATCAACCATTTAAGTGATGAAAACACACAGAAGTTTGACTGTGTGATGTGATGTGTCATCTTGTCGCCTCTGAACCAGTAAAAACAGCTGACAGCAATAAGTAACCTGAAAAAATAAACTTACTTTTAAAGCACATGTGCAGGAGTAAAGTATCAACACAGTGTAGTATATAAAAGGAATAAGAGGACCTGAGGAATATATTGATACAAAAATAAATATTTGACTTAACTTTTTACAGGAGAGAACTGTAATGTGACGCAATGAAGTGCCTGCTTTGCACCGCGGCAGTGTGGAGGGCATTTTAACCCGGCGGTGGAGGGCGAGAGGCCGCCATTATTGACAAATCAACAGAATCTGGCGACGTCCGCTTCGATGTTTGTGTATCCAAAACGCCGTGACCCTGCTTCAGGTCAGCCTGCTCTCCGGCCTCAGAAGTGAGATTTCTCTCTCGTCAGCTCCCTTTCACTTCATTTCTCTTCTGTTCACACTCACGTTGCGCCAATTTGTCAGAAGGAATTTCTCTTCCTGTGCAGGAAATAGCCAGTGATGATCTGTCTGTCACAAAGCAAGCATGTGTTCTGCTCATTATTTTTTTTACTGTGTGTGAATATTACATGGACCGTTTACAGGCAAGCGTCTGTGAGTCTCTGTAGAGTCCCGAAACTGCATGAAAAAGTGAGTTTGCTCTTGTAAACTGTGGCTTTCTTTGAATAAAATTAGAAAAGGAAACCATGAAGTGAAATTGAGGTGAACATTTGGGCCCTGTTAAAGATTTTGTTGCAAAGTGCCAAAGTCTCTTTTACATCTCTGCGCTGTATTTAAGTTTAATTGTTCAGTAATTTAAAAGCAGGATTTGGTAGTGATGTCTCATAAGTGAACGTGACCCTCAGTGGGCTATTTCTGTGTAATTAGACTGGTTATTCTTAATGGCTGCCACCTGGTCGTATTCCTTCATATCCAGGCTGGTTAAGTCGACAAATTAAGATTGATTTTAGTGCTGAGGATGAATTAGGTCACTAACAACAGCTGCTCTGTAGTCTGGTGCTTCAGTACAGCACGAATACAAAGTTAACGACAGGTCTTTGTCATAGCTTTAACGAAATAACACGTGAAATTCCTGTTTTGAAAATTCTAAATTGACCCGAGCGTGTCGAGTTGTGTCCTTCCATCATCCCAAATGTTTCCTACAATGATTGAACTGAGAGAAATCTGTACGCTGCGTTTCAATTTGGCCGCCTGTTAATATAACGAGCGTCAGAGAGTGAGTAAAACTTTAAAACATCACCTCCTCTGTGACAATAACTCCCATGATCCCGCAGTACTGACGTCTTTCTTAATGTTTTGATTGAGACACCTCTAGCAACAGTAATTAGCCTTTAAGTCGTCATTGTGGGACCAGTGTTTCTTGTCAGTGTTTGAACAGTAGAAAACAATCTTCTGTCCTCATTTTTTGTCACTGCAGCCTCCTAATCCGGGGCAACAATACAAACCACTGTGAACTAACGTCTCTGGACCACGAGGATCAGAGCTGTTCTTCACTTGTTCTCACCTGATGTTGCTAAACGTCAGGGCGAAGGTGCCAAATCTGAAAACCCCCCCCAAAAAAATGTAAACAACCACAACAATTTTAATTCCCTCGAAGGAAGATTAATTCTTCGGAGCCTGGATCGTGTTTGTCAGAGACGGTAACAGGAGAGTCAACTTGTGACTGGTTGACAAACAGACACACACACACACACACACACACACGCACACACACCTGAGCACTCGTACACTCACACACACAAACTGCATAAGTCACATTCACACCAGCACATTAGCTACAGATTGCACCGTCATGATTGCCGCCTCATCCTGTATATTTATACCTCATACTGCACACTTATACAGTATAATCTGTCTTCTTTGTATATTTATATGTTTTTTTCTCCGTTGCACTGGTATTTGGGATACGGAGACATGATGTTTCACACCTCTCTGTGTTTTTAACATATTTCTGGAAGCGACACTGCAGCTGACCTTGAACCTCGATTCATGAGATTTGAGATCTTCCTCTAAATTTCTCTTGAAGGTAATTTCATCCAGTTTGTTGTGTCGCTGCCGAAGTTGATTGTTAGTTTGGCTGCAGCGCTGACGGGTGCTACAGTCCCTGCTTGTGATGTTGCCAGTTCTCGACAGGGGATTTGGCAGGAATCTCCTGTCTGAACAGCAGAAATGCATTCATAACGTTTCGGTGTTGAGAAGCAGCGCAGGCCCGAGAAACCACTGGCTTACAAATCCCTTTGACATTTCTCCGTCCTGTAAACATCTACCCACACGACTGCCATGGATTTGACCAGGATGCATCCGGATTTGTGTGGATTTAACTCACTGATTTAACTTTCACCTGGTTTCACCTGGTCGACCTGTTTCATGTGAAGCATGTTCTGCAAATTACTGTAACAGCCGCCTGATGAATCCGGTGGGTCCTGTGTCGGTAAACATGGCTCCACCCTGTGATGGGTCTCATTCATTATTCACCTCAGACACTCTTTATATATCTCCTCCCTCTCCCTGTGTCTCCTTGGTGTTGTTAAATATTCATACAAGGAGCCGCAGAGTCACACCAAAGTCTCTGTTTGCTCAGTCTCAACACAGATTCACTCTCCCCAGTGTGCAGAGAGGAGGCTTATTGTGCTGCTGGAGGCTCAACATGAACTTGAGGTGAAGTTCCAGACATCATTAACATCAGAGGAAACTATTAAACACCACGCTCACATCTCTCTTCTTATGTATTTCTTTGTTTTTACTGAACCGTTGTGTGTTGAGTTGTTATGTTTCTGCATATTGTGCTGCACGTTTCTTGTTGACATTTAGTTTTTTGTGCACTTTCTGAAAATCACGTTGTGTTATAACACTGTTTGGCGTTTTCAAATCGTGGCGCTCGCATCCAACCAGGAAACTAGTCTGCAGCCGCGGTTGATGTGAGCTGCAATAGCTCGATAATAAAGTATGGCTGAGCAGCACCTAGCACCAGCTCCTTTGTGCATAATTTAATTACCGGTTTCTCAAGTTTTATTCATTGTAAATAAATCACCATTACTGCTGTGAGCAAAGGCTTTAGCAGTGAGGACACACGTCTTTTCTGGGAATTGTGGGACCTTAACTACAGTTTACATTTTATAAGTTTAAGTTGAATTAAAGGTCGTACAAGTAATGAGTTTCCAAGAAAGGACACTGGTTTCAGACTCCTCAGAATCTTTACAGTCTAACCCGCAGGAGTGTTTTCATATAGCTGTGTTGCATCAACAGGCAGTGGAGAAAAAATATCTTTTTTTAATAAAAATGTGGAAAAAAACCACTGATTAGTGCTTCAGCTGTTGATGTTGAACTTCAAACACAGTTTCTGTGCCGTCACACTGTGTCCTCATTCGAAGCATCTCTGTTATGTTGGAAAAGCTCAGTGCCGTATCTTAGCAACCTCCTTACCACCTGCAATGATGTGTGGAGGGAAGGTTGGAGCCTCCGTGTGTGTGTGCGTGTGTGTGTGTGTGTGCGTGTGTGTGTATGTGAAAAGACACAGGAAGTAAAACGGAGAAGACATCTGTAGGGGGTTTAAGATGTGGTGACTGACAGCTCTCAGGATTCAGTATCTGGTGTTGAAATAGAGCCTTCGTGATGGAGAGAAAAGTGAGTTATTTTTTTTAGTTTTTTTTTTTTTGGAGAGTTTAGCGACTGAAAAATTCAGATTGCAACAGTCGCTGACGGAGCCAGAGAGTTAGAGAGGAGTGGAGCGAGATGAGAGCGTGACAATAGTTAAGAGACGGAGGACAGCGAGCGTCAGGGATGCATTTTTCATCCCAACACCGCTGGTGGGCTTTTTATATTGAGAGATGAGAAAAAAAAACAAAAAAAACAATCCAGTTTTAATAAAAGCGTGTGCTCGAGTGGCTTTTTTTTTCCCAGCGAGTGTGTGACCACCAGCTCCTGTGGCTCTGTGTCCCACCAGCTCATTTTGACTGGAATAAAAGGGCCGCCTTTTATTAAGTTTTGGGAAAAGTGGAGGAGGATGGTGAAACGTAGCGAGAGACGACTGGTGTGTGTGTGTGGATCAGGCCAGAAACAAGCTTGTTTATAATACATCATTGAGGGACGGAGAGAGAGACAGCGACAGACAACAACAGAGACACTTGGCAATAAAAGTAAACTGGCCACAGGGCTGGTAGGTGAGCTGAAGTGACGGAAAACAAATCACGAGATTCGAGGGAGAGAAAACGGAGGTGTCCTCGCGTTCTCTCCCTCCTGATTGATTCCTCTCATCGCCCCGCTGAAAGGCTGGAGGTATCCTTGCGAGCTTTTTGCTTCACTTGCAGTAAGAAATTGAAATAAAAACCCACAAACTGCATCCTGGTGGCGGCTGAAAGAGATGACTGCACCGGTGTTGACAACCCTGAAAGTGATTTCAATTTAAAATAAAAAAAAACAGTTCCACCATCCACCATCCAAGGCTGCCACCACGACGAGGCCGAACAAGAACGCGAACCAAAATGAAATAAGCAGGACGGCCAAAGAGTTCAAGCACACGCTGATTTCAGTTCAAACACGACACAGTTCCATGATTCAGTGAAGCACAAATTAATCATCATGTCAGAGTCTTAGTCTTTGCTTCCCCCAGTGAAAGATAAGAAAGTGGACTCTCTGCTTTCTTTCTTTTTCTGAAGCATCCTCAGGCTTCATGAAACGCACTTCGAGTCTAATTTATTATCACTGTCGTAACTCTACAGACTCCTGGTGTTCAGTCACAGCTCATCGTCGATGGGGGAAGAAAAGGAATGTGCTGAGACCGTGGAAGAGCGTAATGACTCCCAGCGTATCTGTTCACTGCAAAGTGGCCACTGAAGGGTTTGACAAGAATGGAGAGGACAGGAGACAAATTAAACCACAAAATGACACACTTGCCTTTCCGACATGAGTTAATTTGTCTGTTGAAAACACCTCCTGACACACAGCTTCATGAGACCGTAACGCCACAAATGTTCATCTAAAACCGCTTACAAATGTTTAGCTTCTTCTGAGTCACATATATTCTGATGTGCCACTGAACGTAGCTTTTTTTAGTAGACAGCTAAAACCCACTGAGATGTGTCCTAATCTTTGCATTTAAATAATTCAGACCCGCTGAGACACCCTGGCCTCCAAACTAAAGGACCCCACACGCTGCCCAGACTCAAACCAACAGCCAGCTGCCTTGGAACTTGGACAATACTGTGCGCGCCAATGTGGGACGTGGTTTGTTCCGCCCCTCCAACATACCGCGATGATTCTCTAGCACATCGCCAAACATAATGTTCATTGAACAGACAACCAATCAGAGTATCCGATGGCGTCCAATCCTCCGACTGCCGACACTCTCTCAGACTTTGCAAGTTGAATCTGACCAAAAACCGTCCGTATAGTTCCAAAAGCTTCCAACGCAGCTGAACACACCGGGCAGATTTGTTCCCGAACTCGTCCGAGTCTCCCCAAACGTTTCAGACGTCCAAAGTTTTGAGCCCGTGTTTGCCCACGAGGACAGTCGTGACCCTTCTGCATAATAAAAATTACAGACATGCAACGATGGCTTTGGTTTTACATCACGTTAATCCCGCTCGCTTTTCATTTGCATGTAGCTCCTGCTGTGATCCAGGAGATCAATGTTTTATGAGCGCTGATGAATAATAAATGAATCTGACCACCTGCGTGACTACAGGAGGAGGCTCGCGCTAAAATCTGCTCAATGCACTTTGTTAAGCTGATGGAGGTGAGTCATTTTTTTAAGGTAGGGGATCCCTTTTTTCTCTGCGCCGTCAATACACTGTATTCAGACAGTCATGAGGGCTATGAGGCGTGCAATTTGTGAAACTCTCTCAGATCTGCGTATGAGACACACATAAAGCCTTACAACATGTAGATAACACGCACACGCCCAGACTTTAAAGAGCCCGTACTTCACAGGAACGGTGCATCCTGTGGGAATCTCCATGAAGTCTGAGGTGCCTGAATCAAAGTCTCAGAGCAGATACGCTCACAGAATATAAACTATCTGCTCTCATACCGCCTGGTTATTAAAGCCCACATTGTTGGAGCCTCGAACAGACTGCAGATAACTCACTGTTTGTGTACATGCTGAAATCAAAATGGGATACAGTAGAACAACATATGTCGCTTTTTTTTTTTTTTTAATAATTTTATACTTTTCAAAGAAGCACCCACATTACCCACAATGCACCAAGAGACATCCCTGGAGGCAGTCTAGCAGCTGTAGGAGTAATACTATAAATATCTATAAATATGATCTTGATTGTCTTTGAATGTTCCTTTAAAAAATCTCAAACCATCAGTGTTAATCCAGTGTATGTTGGAGTGTGTGTGTGTGTGTGTGTGTGTGTGTGTGTGTGTGTGTGTGTGTGTGCTGAAGTAGCTCCTGATTGGACGGTCCTGGCTGTCATGAACAATCAAGGAGTTTGCCCTTCCAACACGGCCTGTTAAGCATGAAACGCACCTCTAGATTCAGAGTTTTTTAATTAAAAAAAAAGCTACACTCTTTTGTGAAGTAACTTTCGGAGACTTTGTAGAATGAGATCAATCCGCGCCGCACCTGAACTAAGTTTTTCAAAGGTCTGACTGTAAAGCTGCCTGGATACTGGACAGAGTCAGCAGCAGCAGCGAGGCGACAGCAGGGATTTTAAAAGGAAGGAAACTGTGTGTAAGTTGCCTTTTGTTTTTTTCTCTTTACGGAAACCGACTTCAGAAAGGTCAGAAAGTCAAAGTATGCTGGGAGTGACTTTCTTCGATGTATAAGCGTGTTGTTATATACAGACTGCATGATGCTCTGACTTCGTTTTTTTTTTTTTTTTAACGCTGTGCCATATGGCTTCCCTCATATCATCAGAGCGTCTTTTGCACAGATTTTTCTTCCTCCCTCCTTCCCTCCATGTGTTCACCTCTCCTCGCCCTCTCTCAGCTCCTCTCGGTGGGATGATGAGGCGTATGCGCAGTCGCTCCAGGACAATCTGTCTGTCCTTGGCCTTCGTCGCCGTTTTCCTCTACCTCCTGCTGGCGCTTGTCTCTCTTCCCATTCACCACCAGCCCTGCGACCCCCTACTGCCGCCGAGGACACATGTCCTGCGAGACCTGACGCGCGCCAGCTACACTTCTGTGGGGCTGAGTGGTCCGACCGATGCCACACATGGAGATTCTTCCAATAAGGGTGCCAACAAGGGTGCCAAAGGCCATGTGCGAGCACTCTCGGACGGGCTCTTATCAGCGACAGAGGGTAAAATGAACATGCCGGGCGGTGAGCATCGTCACGGCACCGACCGGGCAGAATCTGTGGCGTCTGGGCAGTCGAAGCTGGAAGCGTTGTTTGACCATCCTCTTTACAACATGCCCAGCCCTCCTATCCCAGAGGAAGACTGGCTGCTGAAAGTGAAACCGAAGATCAAGGCGAGCGAGAAGAGCTCCCAGATGTGGTCAGTATATACAATACTACAGTTTCATGTGCAAAAAGGACTCTTTGTGTGTGAGAGATTTCTCCTCTCACATAGTGTTACAATAAAACAAAAAAAAAACCATACCTTCCTATAATCCCTTTTACCTCAAGCAAACACTATCGTATTTGCTTCATCTAAAGTCTTTCAGCATTTCAGTTCCTCTCACTTGCTGCAGTCGAGTCAATAAAACGTTTTGCCTGCGAGGGTTATTATATTTGACACCTCGCTACCCAGACACAACACATCCACTCAATATGAATCTGAAGCAAATAAAAGCCAAAGGCGAAAAAGCTTTAATGGACGACTGTACGTAGAATTCTGCTCGTATTACACTTGTGAAGATTTTCAGCAGATGGGTCACACAGCAGGGAGCAGACGTGATCTCCTGTTTGTATTCGTCACAACGCTTGTTACTATAGGTTTCTGTTGTGTCTCTGCAAGTATGCTCGGAGCTTCTGTATGTTTGTCGGTCGATGTGTTTCTGTGCAGCATTTGCAGATGCTAGAAAATATGAGCAGCCTCGCAGGAATGCTCCGTGGCATCTTTCTCCGCTGGCCTTCCCGTCCCGAGTGCGGTTCATATACCCGACCCGACGACCAATCTGCAGCTCCGGTTGAAAGTAGAAAATGTTAGATTCCTGCATCGGTCTTGATCTTTGTACTTACATTATCTGAAAAGTTTCCAACAATGTTCAAACCCAGAGAGATCGGTGAGTTTACTCAAGGTGACGGCGCGTTTCATTTAGTCGTCTGTCGCTAAAACTTGTGGAAGAAACATCAGATGGTTTGTGAGACAGCGAGCGACTAAACACAAAGTGAATAAAACTTTAAGAAGTATCTCGTCTTTTTTTTTTTTTACATTTCTGTGTGAGTCACATAGATTTTCATCAATAGTGGTTATTTAATAATGAAGACAACAAATCCCATGAAGCTACTGGTATCTTAAGTTTTAACAGAGAGACTCCTCAAGGCAGAAATGACACACTGTGCATTTGAAGCTGAAACTAACTTTCTGAAGCTATTTCTTATTGTTTTGTCTATAAATTTTCAAAGCACAGTAAAAAATATCGCCATCAAGAAACTAAGATGGCGTTTCCAAATGACCGGCAGTCCAAAACCCAAAGAGATGCGGCGAGTTTCACACTTAGAAGCTTCAGAAAGCGAGTTTACTGGATACGTGACTCAACCAAAGTTGTTTCTGATTCTTTTTTTCTGTCTTTATATGGATGTGATGCTGCTGAACAAATCATCAGTTATTTGTTTAGCGTGTCTGGTGCCGGTGTCTGTCTCTCAATTAAATCAGAGAGAAGAACATAATGCCGACACACTCCCTCGCCTCCGTCTCTCTCTGTCTCTCCAGGGTGAGTGCTAGCAAGGAAGGCTACGAGGATGTCCAGTGGAACAGCAGCAGTACCAGCCACCCTCCCTGGCTGCGCTTCCACCTGGGCATCTCCCGCTGGCAGCTGTACCCCCGTCGTGACCCCAACATGGCGCCGCTGACCGAGCAGCTCGCCACGCAACGCATCGTCAGCGCAGGTGTGACACGAGATCTCTGAGCCGGGGGCCGCTGATGCGACGTGTGCTCCTGCAGAGTCTTCTCTCTCAGAGCACAGAGCCGGAGGCTCGCCTTACAGAAGGAGGTGTCAGACGATCAAACCAGAGATGTTTTTTCAAGGGGTGGACGGGGAGGATCTGAGTCAGCTTCGAGGGTGACTCAGTACACCTCTTGATATAATAAGTGAGAGACTCCGGTCGGCTCAAAAACAAGATGTGGTGAAAAGCAGTAGATCTGCCAGAACTGGGACTAATTTTTTGCCTCCAGGGTGAAACCTCTTAGTGGAGAAGGTGGGCCGGCTTCAGGGAGAGAGAGGGCAGATGAAGGGAAAGCTTGTTAAGATCGTGTGGCACCTGAGGTTTAGGGTTCGACTTTCAAATGTAGATTCGCTTCTTACTTCTCTTGAAATGAAAGCTACTGCGAACCTTTGAAGGGCCTCGGGGGCTCAGCGGAGGATGGAGATGAATATACTATATGAATCACTGGCCAGGGAGCAAACACCCCAGTGTCAGTCAATCAGCTACGTCTCTCCACACTAACTTTTTTTTCCACTGTTTGTGTATTTGGTCTGGTTTAATTAAAGCTGCGACGAGGAACTGATTCTGCCAGCCCTCAAGGACAAAAAGTATGGTGTTATGGTACGAACATATCACTGCGTCCTGTCATAAAAAAAGCTCTTGATCTGGCTAGCTTGTGCAATTTTAATGCTATTCTTCTTCTTCTTCTTCTTCTTCTTCTAATGCTATAGGATAAGTTCAGACACAAATGAAAGTTGGGTCAATATCTACTCACCCTCATGTTGTTGGAAAGTTCTGGAGATTTCTTTTCATTTCTGGAGCTTCACAGCAGAACGGCACTGCGGCATTCTCCTAAACAAGTGAAACATAAAACTTGTTTTAAAACTCCACACATCTCGCCCAGCGTAACCAAAGTGTCTGAAAGCTCTGAGATACTAAATCGATTTGAAAAGATTTTTTTTTTATTATTATTATTGTTTCTTTACACTGAAGCTCGTGCACCCACTTCTGACACTTTTAGCTGAGCAGTTACTGTGAAGAGTTAGCCTCAGAAAACAGAGATACAAAGCAAAATGAAAAAATTATATCAGGTCTCAGACTTGAGAATGTCTCAAGAACATCTCAGACCAGTCGAGTACACACACACAAGGTTTCCATGCAGAAGCGGCGGCATAAATATAGAAAGGACGCAGGTTTTTTTTTTTTTTTGTGTTCGAATCTTCACTCAACCTTGACAAACTGCACGTAATTTGAAAACACGAGGCCTCACATTCTAATCATCCCCCCCCCCCCCCATTTTCCTCTTCCAGTAACAAAACAGCGGAACAAACAGTTAATTTCTCACCGATGCAAATTTTGTTCCTGGCTTTGATTAATTCTTTTTGATATTAAACTTCAAAGCGAGCTCACAGAAAAGACTGAGTGTGTGTGCCTGTTACAGCCCAGCGTGACAGTGACTGTAATCAAAACAGATCAAGGACGGTAAGAATGTGCAACAACAGGGTGCTTGTTAGGCAGCCGGGGCTTTGTCTTAATAACTGAAGATGGAGATAAAGAGATACATGTACTCAGTTGAAGAAATAATGATCAATTTATATGTAGTAGAAAATATATAAATGGACTTAAAGAAACATTTAGAATACGTCGTTCTGATTTATTGTACCTAATGTCTCTGCTAATACCGTGTTAGAGGGTGAAGGCTGAGTGACACGTGAATGAATACAAGTAAGGTTGTGTGTGTGTGTGTGTGAGATGACACATGGGTGTGAGTGAACTGTGTTATATCGCGATGACTCACACATATTCTTTGTTATATTTTGAGTGTGTGCGCCCCATTAAAGGCCTTCATGTTTGGTCACAGCGCGGTGTGTGGCATGTGTGTGTTTGTGTGTGTGTGTGTGTGCAAACTGTGTGTGCTTTGTTGCTATAGAAACGTTCTTGCCATTGTTTTTCAGTGCAGAAGTCTGGGGGGACGCAACTGAAGCTGGTGATGTCATTTCCTAACTATGGACAAGCCATGTTCAAGCCCATGAAGTGAGTCGCAAGTGGCAAATCCATCACGCGGAATAAAATCCCAGAAAGAGGGAATCCATTCAGTAAATCAGGAGGGGGAAACTGTGGACACATAGAAAAAGGCATTTTTAATCCTTCAGACAACTGAGAAATGTCGCGAGTGGGTAAATATTAGAAAGCACCGTGTCAAATATTTCTTTATGCCCAGTTAGTGTTTGGTTTTAGTGGAGAACAGAAACTTCCACAGCCCGTGTGAGCTTGTTCAAAGCAAGGGAGCAAATAAAAGAGGCTTGTGTGAATTTAATTAATGCATTATACGCTACAGTTTGACTTTCTCGCTCTCTGACAGGCAGGAGAGAGACGAGGAAACCAACTATAACCTCTACTACTTCTCTGACTTTGAGAGACATAATGCAGAAATCGCAGCTTTTCACTTGGACAGGTACCAAGTCCAATTTTTTTTTTTCTACGTAGAGTTTGCCACAGTGAGTGTAATGCTGGAGGAAATGGCCACAAAATGAGAACATGTTACGTAACTCTGAATCGTATTTTCTTCTCGACTCCCTTCCCATTTCCTTTTGCTTTTGTCTTCTTGTCCTCCTTTCCCCCCCCCCCGACTCTCCCTGCAGGATTTTGGGCTACAGGAGAATCCCTCCGGTGGTGGGGAGGCTGGTGGACGTGGTCGAGGAGATCAAACGTGTCACCACCGACCGCAAGGTGGCTCGAACCTTCTTCACTTCCCCTGGTACCCGCTCACACGAGCCTGCGTGATTCTTTCAGCCTGCCTACAATGCCCCGGTTGTTTGTCAGCCGATTCTGAAATCTCTTTGATTTGTTTTCCTTTTTTTCTTATTCTCTCTGGTCACAACCACCCACAAACTCTTTTATCCAAATGTTTTCTTTGTCATTTTCATTTCCTCCCCTCCCCTCCTCTCCTCTCTCCTCTCCTGTTCTGCCCTGCTCCTCTGGCTCCTCCTAGTGGGTAACGTATGTTTCTACGGCCAGTGCTCCTACTACTGTTCCACAGAGCACGCCGTCTGCGGTCGGCCCAGAAAGCTGGAGGGCTCCCTGGCTGTCATGCTGCCCGATCTCTCCCTGGCGTCCCGCAGGTCCTGGAGATCCCCTTGGAGACGCTCCTACAGCCGCAGCAAACTGGCAAAGTCAGTGGAATTATCTGTCTTTAGCGATAGAGAAACCAGCGTGCTGGATGAGATGAAGTGATTCAGGCTCAGCACGCCCTCAAAACATCCAAAAAAACACACACATGTCTATATGTGAGACCAGAACAACAGCTACAGTGCTTCTACAATCTATCATTGATTAATCATCATTAACACCAGGGCTGCAAATTCCAATCCTCTAAATCTGGTCTACCTGTGACATCGAGAGTGAATGATGTCTGTCTGTTTCAGGTGGGAGTCAGAGCCAGACTACTGCTCGACGGTGAAAAAGACCCCGCCGTACGACAAAGGCACACGACTGGTGGACTTCATAGATCTGGTCATACTGGACTTCTTGATGAGTAGGTTTAAATGGTGTGCAGTGTTTTGCAAGAGGTCAGAATCAAAGGTCGGACTCTTTACAACGTAAGGTTCGGGAAGAGTTAACGAAGTTGTTACCTGCGGCTCGGCACAGAGCACTTGAGCTGACTTGAGTTTGGCTTCTTGCTGAACCCTCTTTGATGTTGATGACGTGCAAAATCTACCCTGTGGAGAAGGTCGACAAGGCTGAAGAGTTAGTTCAGGTGTTGTTGCATTGAGTTTAATGCCAGAGGGTGATGTGTTTGTCTAAAAAAATCCCCAACACAAAAGCCATGAAATAGTTCAACTGGTGAGGCAGCTCACACATTGAAGCCACACTCTCACCTCTCCAAGGTTGTACACGGGCAGCGGAGGAGACGTTATTAAGGAATTTAATATTGGAATTACGGGTGTTACAGTGCAGCTGGTGACCCATGGGTTTGTGTGACCTGCAGTGTTAGATGAAGATCCTTTAAAAGTATCAATACCACGTCATAAAAATACTTTAAAAATCCTGCATTTAAAATCTTACTTGGATAAAAGCAAGTACATTTACTGAAATATGAAAATAAATTACCAAAGCAAATATTGTATAATGTTAAATCGATGCAAAGCAACTATAAAATATGAACCACAGCTCGTGTTTATAACTCCATTAAGCTACTTTAAATACATTTGGTACAACGCTTTATCCTAACCATCGTTTATACATTTTAAAGTTAATAATCCTCAGTTCACTGTGAACAAACAATGAATTGCTTTTAATAACATTCATTAAGCAGCTGTTTATTGCTTAATTGTTGTAGTATAGAGCACATTGAAAATGGTTAATCGATACTGCATAATTCATCTATAAGCATCATTCAGATGGCCATTATCTTTACAACTGCTAAATAAATCTTGTATAAAGCATGTCATTGCATGTCAACAGTGAAATAACTATTAACTAAAGTTTGAAGACACTCAGTTTTGTCACCACTGATCTCATATCACTGTGTTTAATTATGTTTGCTACAGTTATTAGTTATTTTAATGTGAAGTTTTAATCATGTCCTGCCAAGGGACTGCAGATGTAGATTAGCTCTAAGCTAACTCTGATTATTGTACATGGTCCCTCTACAAATAAAGATAAATACATCTTTAATATACAGTTACTGTTATTACTGATGGTTATTATAAAGTCTTACCGGCTTCTTTACTTAAATAGTATTCTAAAAGCTGGGTTATTACTCACAGTAGTAGTTCAACACTATGCTGTTGATGTTTATAGCTAAGAATAATTAGCATTTATGTTGGCCTCACTTCTTCCTGCACGGATCTGCTGGGTCACCAAACACGGTGTAACGCCTGAATGACTTGCTGTGATTTCTTGTCGGTGTCCTCTGTTGTTTCCTGCCGTCTTGAGACGATACACACCGGTTTAATTACGAGCTTTTGAGGCTAAATGTTACTCACAGCAGCAGCAGACATACTTGACCTTCACCAGCAGACCGTCCAGCCGCACACGTCACTGCGCCAGCGTTACCGTGGCAACGAGCCGTCGCCGTGGTTACGTTGACAGACAGGTAAGAGTCACACAAGTTAGTTCCTCTACTTAACTTGTTAACTTAGCTAGCTCGTTGTTTAAAAGTACTTATTTAACTTTAGAAACATAACTACCTGCTTTCTTATCCTAATGTGGGTCAGCTGTTAATCTGCGACGAGAGTAACGTCTTCGGTTTAAAGTTAACTTTAGTTTAGCTGGTGTAACTTAACTAGCGTTAGCTAACGTTAACTAGCAAAAAGTGCGTGTTGTGTAAAGCTCTGCTAGTGAACTTTATGAATGAACTGGAGTTGAGGAAGCTGTAAAAAGTTAATTATAGGCGACATATCAATGATAGTTACACAACGGTGTGGGAAAATGTCTCTCAGTCATAAGAAGTTGTGTCATTGCTTTATGATTGTTGGTAAGATTTATTGTAAGCTAACTGTCTGCACAGGGATATCGACATTTTAGCAGCAGTATGTTAAGTCTCTGTCAACAATCCAAACATTTTTAAGGATTTGTGGTCACATACTGTATATGGCTTAGTAAAAAGGATAATGTATATATAAACAGTTATGTTGGGTACAGATATTGTTGATAACTTTTTTCAGTGGTCAGTCTTATGCCATTAATCTGATAATTCTGAATTAAAAGTTTCTGCCTATCTCTGTTTAAAATGATGTTCGACACTAACAGTGGGGGACAAAATCCATATAGAGACTGCTGATATCGTGTACATCTCTATCTAAAAATAATGATTTTGATTTGTGTATGTCGCTACTTAAAGGAGCACTATGTAGTTTTGGGGAAATACATTCAAATCATAAGAGAAAAAAAATAAACTTTTAATGCAGAGTTTACAAGGTGCTTTGACGATCAAGCAAAAGCAGGAAACTCAGGAAGACAATATTACAGAATCAACGCTCAGTAGTCAAGCCAAACACAAGGAAGCCTCGTCTGAGTTAAAAGAAAGCAGAGCAGAAAATGTAAAAGACACAAAAAGTCATTACGAGTCATAACAAGTAAAAGGACTAAAAGTGATAAAAGAGGCAAAATCACAGAAAAGGAAAAAAAAGTAACGCAAAACTGAAAGATCCTCAGTGAGTACTTTTTTTTTAATATCTCTGAACAAACTAAATAAACAAACTCTGTTGGGGTCCGGGACTGAATAAAGTGAATAAACAAACTGAGCGTGTGTTATTACCTCATCAATATTTCAATATTAAAATTCTGAGTTTGAATTTCTTCTCCAAATACTATGTAGTGCTCCTTCACCACACAGGATATGTTTAGCATGATATACTGCTGATTCCCACTATAAATTTAAATTAAGTTTTTGTTCTTTTCTTCTAGAAATTCCAGAGGAAAGTCCTAATGTAGATTAGCAAGACGTTTGTGCTACATATACCTGCTGATGGTATTTGGAGAAAGATCAGCAGCATGTCCGCTGCCCCTTCAGAGAAAAGATCCTATGATGGAGACATCACTAGGCCTGGATCCAAAGTGAAGAAAAAGGCCCACGCTCATGAAGTGACTTTACCTCCTCTATGCTGGGAGCCACCTTCTCTCTCAGCTCTGTTCAGAAATGTCCCCTCTGATAGGCTTTCATCAGTGGTGGAACTTCCTCGTCTTGCAGCCAAAGGAGGACCTGGAAAAGCCACAGATGATACAAAATGGACTGAGAAACCTCGACTGGCCTCGTCATTAGGGACCCACATTCCTATCAGAACTGCTGATGAGTCAACAGCACAGAGGTACGAGGAGTAATTTGTTAAGATACACATTTTAGTTGTGGTTGTTAATGTAATAATCCTATTGTTATCACACTGTTGTAGATACAAAGACAAATCTGATGTTGTTGATGGTTTGCATGTGTATTTATAGATCTTTGTTACAATGTCTGGATTTATGATAATTCATATTTATCAGCTTGTCAAGTGTTTTTTTTCAATTACCTTCGATAAACGGGTGACAAATTTAGACATCAATATTTGTCAATCAATATTTATTTAAGTGTATGACTACTGAATTAATGGCTCCTTTGTTTATACTCAGTTTTCACTGCAGTCTTACAGGGAAAGATGAAGCCATAAAAATAGCAACATGTAGCGATAAAAAGATAACGACTGTGAGAAACGGGCAAGTGACCAAACCAAATGAAGATCCTCTCACTGGCACAGAGGTAGTTCAGATCTTTGCCAAGAAAAGACACCTGAGAGAATTGGAGCTTTATTACCTGAAAGAAGTGGCCGGGGACTCTAACAGGTACAGTAAAATAAGGTTATGTACCAGCTGGGACACACACAATTAAACTGTGAAAACACAGTGATATGTCTGCTCTGTTTCCAGACCTTATGACCTGCGAGTGGTCCATTCCAGTGAAGCGGGTTCTGAGCACTACATCTTCTCCCCTAATACTGTCCTCCATGTGACGGAGAGGGGTTATGGTGGACTTGTGAGTCTGGCAGAGTGGCACAGAGAGTCTACATTGTGGACAGCCTTGCAGGAGATCCAGTTTTTCAGGGACTTTAGACTGCAGAAAGCTTTCACCTGGTGAGTTACATACAAACTACGTTTTCTCTCTTTAGTTCAGGGTTTTGTTATCCCCTGATCACTGATCATTTTACCAGGAAAATCTGTTGAAGTCTGACATATCTGAATCCCTCCAGGCATAATGTCTGTCTAAATGAATTCCCTTCACACACTTTGAATTTTATTAAAGGTGGAGTGATTAAGATAAAGTAATTTTTGAAAAAGATCAACAGTCTAACTGGCAGTAGGCAGGTTTTCTGCATCAGTGTATCATTCTGAAATAAATGTTGTTTGTGAAATGTAATGGATAAAGAATAATGAAATTAGGAGTGATTACAGTGGTTCACTATAAACCTTTCTATCGCAATAGAATTTGGTCTGCCATCTGGCCGCCTGGACAAAAGGGATTTACTGGCGATCCCTTTCAGCTATAGACTAAATGATTGAATAAACTACGGTTTTGTCCTATATTTTTGTTATTTGTAACTCTGGGGAACACAGAAGTGATCTAGTTGTCTTTGCAACAGTGGCAGCAACAATAATATTGCTTGGAAATGCTTGGGGGGGAAAGTTGTTATCTGCCCCTTTAAGCTCAATAAGCACAGACCATATTTGAACGGAAATTCTTCCGTTTGTCCTGGACGTCGAAATCTCAGGACATGTGTTCAAGCATATATTTCTTCCAACATAAACCCTTTTTTCTTGCCAGGTGGCATACAAATGTGCGTAAAGCAAATTTTCAGCGCCGCTGTGAGGATCTGCAGGATAAGCTGGTTGTAGCTGTACCTCAGTTCAGAAATGCTCTTTTTCTGTTCAGCAGGTGAGTCACAGTAGAATCTTTTAAGATGATACCAATGTTAAGCCTCAGTTGTTCTGATTTTGTATCTTTTACAGAATCATTGAAGAACTGAAAGGGACACACCGGCTGCTCCAGGACGCGTCTAGATCCTACACTTTGCTGGAATTTAAGGACGTGCTGATAAACATGAATCAAGAGCGTCTGAAGATACTGGAGGAATTATCACAGTGTCGCGCTGTCATCCTGAATGCGGTATAGTTTTTTCTGATAAAACAAACTCAAACCTGCGTTAAGGTGTGATGTGATTGATGGTTTCAATGATGGAGCAATCTAGAGACATTTTTTTAATAGTTTCTGCACATGGAAAAACATGTCAGTTTTATTTGAGAAAGACAGAAAATAGATTGGCATCTGGTCAGTTTGCTAGGAAGTATAATACATCTGTTATAAAACTCTTATCACTGTAGAACTTATTTTATATTTACTGCAGTGGTGTTTTTTGTCACCAGGTGAAAGAGGGCAGCCACAAGGCACACCAGGAGCTGCAGCTGCATATG
The DNA here is from genome assembly GCF_904848185.1 of Acanthopagrus latus. Lineage (NCBI taxonomy): Eukaryota > Metazoa > Chordata > Actinopteri > Spariformes > Sparidae > Acanthopagrus > Acanthopagrus latus. Next base: position 4,934,125 of record NC_051039.1, on the reverse strand, counting down.
GAATATACTAAAAAGCCAAATAAAATCTGCGAACCCATCCACCTCCATCTGGCTCACCAGCGGGAGCTGAATAAAGAGTTGGCTCGGTCTGAAAGCGTCTTGCAGAAATTGGGCAACTTTGCTGCTCTCGTCAACCAAATGATTGTGCAGAGTCTCGTCACGATTATCCGACAAGATGCCGTTTCTTTTCTCAGCCATGTCTTAAAGGTAACAAAAGAGCATTGTCCTCTTTGTCTTTGAAACACAGGATTTTCAGATGGAGCACTGTGGCATAGTTCTCCTCAAGGTTATAACAGGAGAGATAGGGATAAAACTTGAGTTACAATGAAGCAACACAGCTACATTACATAATGGAGAAAGAATCAAATTGTATTATTGCTTTATTGATGATGTATGATGTGTTTCTGTTTGCTAGAGGAAGACATCTCAGCAGTGCTGTCTCTTCCACACTGAGCTGTGTTTCAGTGCCAGTAGTCAGCTGACCTTGAACCCACCAGTGCATCTATTCCAAGAGGCAGTGAGTGAAGCATTCCTGACTGTTGGTGATTCAGTCATACAGGTAATTATTCCACTTGCACAAAGCAAGCTACACCGAGCACTGGATAGTATTGATGTTACTGGAACTGTGATTCATGGTTGTTACAAATGGTAAAAACAAATCACAACACAATGTTTCATTTCATAATCTCAGCCCACCAGAAACAGAAAAGTGACTAACGGAGTGACTATGATACTGAAACAAACTGAAAAATGAATTTGAATGAATACACCAGTATCTCCACAAGGTTGTACAGCCTTGAATTCACCTATGTTCTATTTAATTTGCTCTACAGCATAGATAATAATACTTGCACTTTATTTAATATTTACATTCACTGCATCTGTTCATTTTGGCAATGTGGTTGTCATTTTGATCAGCCAGAGTTTATCACCAGCCTCACAACACTTTTCTTTTCCATCAGATGTGTGACACTTGTGGATTCTTCCAGGAGAACAGCAACATTGTCTTCAACTCTGCTTTCTCTCACGAATTAACCTCAGACTGCAGTCGTATTGAACATGTGACTTTGACAGGTACAGCCATGCAGTATTCATATGAAACTTTGCCAGAGCAGATACATCTTATGTAATTTATTTTATTTTATAAACAGTGGGAAGACTACATGTGTTTTAATTCCCAGGGGAGGATAAGAACAGTGGTGAAACGGCTGGTTGCAGAAAGTTTTGCTGCTGGAAGTTTTTCAGAGAGCTGTCATCTCGCAGGCTGGTGCTGCCTCTGGAGACCTCGCTGATGGCGCAGGGCAACAGGGTGCACGGCTGTTATCATCCCCTCCCCAAGAGGCAGCTGGAATGGCAGATCAGCATTAATGATGTTAGAAAACAAACTGAGAAAGAGCAGGCCGAGATCATGCAGGCAAGATTGTCACTTTATCGCATCAATCAAACGTTAACTAATTAGCACTCCTGCTTGTGTGTTTCTAGTCATTCTCACTGTTCACTTTACAGGAAGCTGAGCTAGAAATCCAGCAGCTGTGCGAGAGCTACTCATGGCTGATGGAAATTCACATGTTCATTAGCCAATGGAGTGGAGCCTCTTTAGAATCCATGATAGGTCAGCCTGCATTAGTGTATGAGGAACATATAAAGAAGGTACGCCACTGGACAGAAGCGATCCACACAGTTCCCTCATCAGTCTCCACCTCCAACCAAGTGTTCACCATCCAGTGCAGCTGCATCAAGGACAATCTAGGTATGTCTGCTTTGAAGTAATTAAATCTTCTCGTCAGTCCTCCTTGACGACTCTAACATACAGGATCCTTTACAAAAATATTCAAAGTGGCTTTGCCCCATTCCAGGGAGAAGTGATGAAACAATGTTTTCTAAAAGAACTTACTCTTTATTGTTCCCTGGCTTTGTAAAACATCTTTATTACATTCTTTATTACTCTTTGCCTTTGCCTTTTTTCCAAGGGCAACAGCTGAAGGTGATTGAGCAGGAAGTCCTGGAGCAGCTCGTTGAGCAGATAAAGCTGCTCTCAGAAAGTGTCGTATCGGACTTGGAGAGGACTGCAGCTGAACTCAAGACTGACCCCCAAGACTTACATGACTTCTCAAAATATGCTGTTATGGTACACAAACACACATACATTACATACATGCATGATTACATGCTAAGAGAAAAAACAGCCCAAACAATAAGAAGAACATCTATAAGAAGCCAATACCCCAGATGTACCTGTTTTACCTTTGCAGGGTTTGCAAATGGAGGATTCAGATCCTCTGAGGATCTTCTTTTGGTCACATATTCATTTTAATTATTCATCTTAAGAACTTTGTCTTGTTAGAGCAAATGTGTTCTGAATTTAGACTCCATTATCCAAGAATGTTCAGGTGATTCAAAGTGCATTAAGGCTTTCAGTGCTGTTATTTGAAGGTACATGAGTGAAGAACACTTGTGTACACTTAAGTACTCCAGTAAACTCTTTTGATGGTGAGATATTACTTCAAAGTGCAGTTTCAAGTCAGACAGAGTTTATGGTTGTATTTTACCTAATCTTCACCCAGCTTACTTATTCAACCTGTATACACAAGGTCGTTCTGTCAGTCTTCTCATTCATTTGTCAGCATTTAATGAATCTTCTATTCTCCGAAGCATAATCAGATTTTATCCATCTGATACCACATATTTTGTTGATTTCTGATCCCAAAACCAACCATGTTACATATTACTGTTGTCCAACCAAAAGAGTGATATTTTTAACTTAACTTTGTCTAAGAGTCTAAGGGACAACAAACTAAACCTGTAAAATGACTGTGATTACAGAGCTTTTTCATCTTCACATTCCTTCTATGAGCTTAGGTCCAGGAGATACATTATATATCATTAATTAAACATGAGTTACTAGTCATGATAAACACCTAGAATGGATTTTCAAAAGTCCAAATCTGTCTTCTCCCTTCAGGTGAGGGTGTCTGTGAAGATGTTTGCTGATGTGCAGAAACGTCTGGAGTACATTGACTCCCTCCAGGACACTATCTGCAGTAACTACAGGAAGATGACTGAACAGGAGGTGACTTTGAAGGAGAAGGTCTGTATGGATAAAAGTGAAAATGAGGCCATTATTAACAACATTATATTGTACAACTCAGATTTCTGTATCACTATTGAACATTATTGCTGTAACGTCTAATTGATATCTTTTTTTTTTACACTGCGGTCTGTGTGCTTCTGTTTGTGTGCTTTGTCTATATTCAGATGATGGACATATGCGATTGCTTTATTCCCCACTTGAAGAGGGCAGATAGCATTGTGTGCCAGCGCCTCCCTTCGATGGCTCACGCACTGGACACCATGTTCTCATTTTTGCTGTACGACCTTAAAATTATGGTGTCTAAAACTACATCTGGACCCTTCCTTGACCCAACCCAGAATGCAAAAGAGATGGTTTCTACACTGAACCACATGAGTACACATGTGCACAATCTCAGTGCAAAGCTGGAACAACTTAGTAGGACCAGTCAAGACCTACAGGGTGAGTTGGTACAAATTATGGGTTGAAGCTTGAAAAAATGGCTTTTGATGTTGTGCTTTTAGATTTGACCCCTGGTGTATTAAACATGCATTTTAGATGAGAATTTTAAAAAAGTGTAAGAAGAAAAAGTGAAGCTTGGCAGTGGTAAAACTGTCATATTATGCAGAAACCCTAATCTCATCAGACTGTTATCTTTTATTGCCTCCCATCAGAACAACCAATGGATTTGACCACTTTAGCAGCAGATGTTCAGAAGGTCAGCGCCCGTAAAGAATTGTGGGGGTTGAAAGATGCATTCACAACATGGCTAGAAGAATGGAAACAGCTGATTTTCAGTGAGGTAAGAAGTCAAACTGACTTCTTTCTGCTTATTAACATGATGACTAAATGTGTTTTGCAAGAGGTAATAGTATTTGTGCACATTCATGGTGATGAGAAATTAAAAGCTAATTTAAAATGTAGTTAAAAATGAGTTTTGGTCTCGCCTTGATTAATTGCCTTCCTTGGAGAAAAAAGTTGTGAGTTGTGAGTATTGGCAGCACAGCTTGGTTCAAACTACATTCATGCAAATATGCAAATCACTGTTTATAAACCATTAAGAGTTATAAAAGTAAGAACATTTTGTTTTGTGATTTAAAAAGAACCCTAGAACTTTTGTCCATAAGAATGAAACCAGTAAATCTTTTTAAAATACGTTTCTGTCAGGATGTGGTGTCACAGGCTCAAGGGAAAGTTTCCAAGTGGAAGGAGCAAGCTCTGTCTCTAACAAGTATCATACCTACCGATGATGCTGTGCTGCAGGAGACTTTAGGAAACCTGGACAGCTTAAGCCATCTGCTTACATTTATGGCCAAACTGCAGAGCCCCACGCTCAGACATAAACACTGGAAAGCTATTTTAAAAGGTCAGAGACATTCCCATATTGTAACACACACATATGATCTCAGGATATCTAAACTGATTGAAATGCTTTCCATCTGGCAGGCATGGGCCTCGTGTATGTTCCAGAGAAGCAGGTGACTGTTGCTGAACTGATGTCTCGGCAACTTCAAATTGACCAGCAACTCTTCACCAAGGTGAGAGCAGGAGCGATATTACATATTGAGCATGTTTCGGCAGTGCTACTAAAATCAGAACAAATAGCAGTTTGAATATTTGCCAGTGAAAAAAAAGGCTCAACAAACAACAAATTATCTTTATATGTCATTAACACACAATACTTGATTCATTTCTTGCTTCTCATGGCTCCTTTAAAATCCGTCAGATTTGTGGGGATGCAGAAGCAGAGTGTAACTTGGAGCAGACCTTCCACAAACTTCAACAGGGTTGGGAAGCCAGAATCTTCCAGCTGGAGAAATTCACTCCCCCTGCTTGTGAGCCACAACAAGGATTAGCAGAGACAGAAAAGCCCACAGAGGGCAATGTTTCAAATATCCAAATGGCCAGTCAACATTCTTGTCGTGATGCAAGATTCACAATCACTGGTGAGACTGAATAACAACCTGACAACAACTTAGTAGTAGAGATGTTATCATTGTAAGCAGTCACTACTTTGATTTAGTTGCTTGGTGGAAAAGTGTGAACAGTTGTGCCTCGAAATATCTGAGATTTGTATTTTCTCATTCAGGTCTGGAGATGCACTTTGCTGAGATAGAGAATGATTTGATGACTCTGTCCTTCATGTTAAAGTCCCCCCACAGTGTGCCATTTAGGCTGCAGATGGAAAATATGGTGCAGTCACTAAAAGATCTTGGTAAGGCGAGATTCAGCAATAAATTATTGAAAGCAACATCATGAAAATTTGCCACCAAGTGTAGAGATAGTATGAACATTGTTTTATTTTTCTTCCCCTTTTCATGATTAATAGAGAAGCTGCTGTACTTATTTGAAAGACACCAGCAACTATGGACCTTCCTGACCAAGATGTTCGATCAAAACTTTAATTTTCAGAAAGTGGATTTGGTATGTCTCTGTTTCATGATCTCAAGTGAAATATAACTAGCTTTTCAATTGCTATAACTCTGGTAAATTGCTTTTCTTTAGGTTTCCGTTTCAAATAAATGTATTTCTTTTCCCCATAGCTGGATCAATTCCGACCAGTTGATGAGACATTCAAGGAAATTATGCTCTGTGTATCAAGTGACCCCCATATATTGAACTTTGTTCATTTCAAGAAGACAAGTGACAGTTTCCATGGCAATAACCTTTACCAAATACTAATTGATGGCTTGTCTACAATGGAAGGTATTTCCAACCAGATTGTGCATCTCCTGGACACTCTCTGTGAACAGTTTTCAAGACTCTGGCTTCTGAGTGACAGGGAAGTGATACAACTACTCTCTGTTCACCCAGCGCCTTTCACACTGCAACCCTTTGTACGCAAATGCTTTAAAGGAGTTCGATGGCTTGAAGTAGATTGTGAAATACCATCTAGTACAAGAGATGTAAAGAACTCTGAGGCTACATCTCAGAGCCACAGACAGATGAAAGTACTGGGATTATTTGGCAGTCTCCATGAGCACATTACCTTTCTGTCTGCTTTGGAGCCAAATCTCAGTGCTTTGGATTGGCTTTGTGTGTTCGAGAAACAACTGAAGTTGACCATGGTACAGCTCATGAAAGAGTGTGCTGCTACGCGAAACCAGCTTAAACCATCCAGTCAAGATTTGGAATGTGATAAGAAAGTTGGAGACATCCGGATCCACATTGCTGATAGGAGGAACATTGCAATACCTGTTCTGGATCTGTTGTCTGACTATCCTCTTCAGTGTCTTCTGGTGGCCGAGGAGGCAGTTTGGTGCAGCGTTCTTTTACAAGCTTTCCAAGAATTGAGCCCAGTGAAGCTGAAAAACATAAAGGCACACACCTCTGCAGAGCTGAAAAACCTTGGGCGGTCCATAAGGGATGGAGTCATAGGGGCTAAAACTGAATCTCTGGTTTCTAAGTATACGATGATGTGTCTGCGTGCTTTAGTGCAACTTAGAATGAAACATTTGCAGCAGCTATCTCAACTCATGGAAGTACAAGGTGCACCTCTGGAGTCTTCTTTTGAGTGGCAAAGTCTGATGAAGTATCACATAAACTCAGAAAACTGGAGTCTGAAAGGCAACAATGAACCGACATGTGATGTGGATGTTTTGGGCCATCGACTCCAATATGGTTATGAGTATTTTGGTCCAGAAGATTGGGAGATGGTGCATTCTCCGTCCACAGATCGGGCGACACTGGGGATTCTCCTTGCCATGACAAGCTATAGATGTGGGTTTGTGAGTGGACCTTGCATGTCTGGAAAGAAAAAGACTGTGGTCCAGTTAGGAAAAGCACTGGGGAGACAGGTTGTCAGCATACAGTGTTGTCCAAGCATGAGTCCAGGTGTTGTTCAGCAGATGATGTTGGGTGCCCTCCGGACTGGATCATGGCTGCTACTTGACTCTGTAGACTCTCTAACACAAGAAGTCCTGTCATTACTGGCACAGCATCTTGTAGACATTCACCAGTCGTTCTCTAGGTTGGCAGAAAAGAAGAATCAAAGAGAGAATAAAGACCTGAAGGACAGTACTGCTGAGGGGGTAACAGGCTGCAAAAATGTTGATTCACAATGCCAAATGGTAATCGCAGGGAAAAGCATTCTTGCCAGCCTAAGCTATGGGTGTGTTCTCATCTCATCGAAGGGGTATACATCTGGAGTTCCAGAGAGTCTGCGGTATGCAACCAGACCCATTGCCCTAACCCATCCAGATTACAGGATCATCGCAGAAGTAATGCTGACTTCCATTGGTTTCACAGAAGCCATGTCTTTAAGTCAACGTCTGGTGTCCCTCATCAGCCTGGCCAAGGATTCCCTCTGTCTGCCTGATTTCATCACTGACAACCAGAGCTGCTGTCTTGTTGTCTTGCAAAAGATCATCTCCGCCTCTGAATTACACTTTGAGCAAAGTGTAAAGCAACGGAAAATTTCGGATGAGGCCAAAAGATCGGCTGCAGAGCTAACTAATCTTACGTCTTCACAAAATGGGACTGCAAGATGTGTCGAGACGGACATAAAAGAAGCTGAAAAGCTTTCCAGGCTGCACTGCTCTCATTTGTCAGTTATAGAGGGATTAACGGAGGAGACAGCCATTGTTAAAGCGATTCTTTCTGTCGTATTACCTGTACTTTATGAGCACAAGAAAGCCTCACAGTTCTACATGATTTTCAGGGACACATTCCCATTAGCTTGTCAGTTTCCTCTTTTCCAACAGTATATTGAGGAAGAGGAGGAGAACCAACTTAAAGATGCAGTTACAGAAGACTTACAAAGGAAATTCTGTCATTCTGACAGCAAAACAATTAGCAGTGCTGTTACACTCTACCAGGCCATTAAAATATCTCAGGCAGTTCTGCTCTTAGGCCCCCCAGGTAGTGGAAAGACAACCTGCTACTGTGCTCTAGCTGGAGCACTAAATTGTCTGGCTGCCAGGGCAGTGGAATATGTGAGTGAAAATGACAGTGTGATTAAAGGAGATACTCCACAGGCAGAGCCACAGATCCCACCTTCAACCTGGAACTCTGTTGACACTGTGGTCTTATTTCCTAACGCCATGTCCCATGAAGAGTTATTTGGCTGCTTCTGTGAAAAGAGAGGATGGCAAGATGGAGCTGTTGCAAAGTTACTGAGAGATTTAGAACGAAGTGAACCAACAAGTTCCATGATCTGCAACAAGAAAAGTAATCGGGCACCAATAGTTAAATGGCTGGTAATGGACGGGGAGCCTGTGGGACAGCCGGGCTGGTTAGATTATCTAACCACACTTTGCGGTCCTGATAACCCATTTCTGTGCCTGTCATCAGGTGAAACACTACCATCCCAATCACATCTTAAACTACTTATAGAGACCACCGACCTACAGGGTGCAAGTCCCTCTGCAGTGACTCGTTGTAGCCTTGTTTATTTCACAGGCACTGATCTGTGGAAGGCTGTGTGGAAGAGTGAAATGGATGCCCTCTCCTCTGAACACAAACTGGATGAAGGAACTGTGAAAATGTGGACTCGTCTCGCTGGAGATATTTTTGCCAGCACTCTTAGTTTGCTCAGACAAGAGGCATTAACCTCTGCAGTCCATAATGAGGGACAACGTTCTGACAGCATCACATATGGACTGCAAGAAATCACGTCATTTGTCCGGATCCTGCGTGCCCTCCTACACCATTTCAGGAAGGACGTGGAAAAAGCTGAGGTGATACAACAAATCCACAAAGGAGGTATAACCATCACTCACATTACAAATTACCTCATAAACTTACACACTAGTTAAGGAAATGACTGTACTGTCGTTAATACTGTATCACCTCTTCTCTCACCAGATATTCACAGAACTGCCACAGATCTGCTGCCCACAAACCTTTTTCTGGTGGCTTACATTTGGGGATTTAGTGGACATCTGCATCCTCGGTAAGAGAATCTTTATAGAGTTTATGTATGTAGTCACCTATAATTACGCAGATGATTATGTATGTATGTTATTGCTGTTAACATGTACATTGGTGTACTAGTTTTCTGGTATACCAGGACTCTCAATAAATAATTAGTTGTTTGTATACAAAAAAAACCTCATAAATGAACATAAATTACTGATTTTCTTCCTTTATTTTATGTTTTTACTTTAGACACTGGCCACAGTTTGACTTACTAGCCCGTCAAGTGCTGTTTATGTGTCGGTACAAAATTGTGGTTCCCGATGAAGAGAGTGTGTTTGATCACTTTTTTAACATCGACAGCAAGATATGCCCCAACACACTGTTGACAAATTTCATCTCTCCCAAGGTTTGTCCTGAGCATTCAATTTAGTCTAGTGAAAGTACATTAAGTCTATTAAGCTTAGGCTACTGCAACTACATATTTAAACTAACAAGTGTTGCAAATCTGTTTGCATAGTTTGGGAAACATACCTATCTCCTCAACATCATGTTGGAGGCAAACCAGCCAGTGCTGCTCGCAGGAGAGCCCGGCTCTGGAAAAACCACTCTGTGCAGAACTTTGCTGAGTTTTGACCAGCCACATATCAGCCTACCAGCCAGTCCACTGCTGGCCTCCAGAGACCTGCGCACTATACTGAGTAACATCAGCTGCCAGAAGAACTGTAAAGATACTGAGGGATCTATGACAAAAAAGTCTGGGCTGCTTCTTTTTGTGGATGATTTGCATGAAGCACCGCGTGGTGAGTCAAAAGAATTTACCGTATAGAGAAATTAGAATTAAAGTTTAATCTGATCTTGCACCGCTTGAAGCTTTGTAAAGTTAATTTTTCTGTCTTCCTGTTGATAGATGGCTATGGGAAGATGTCAGCGGCACTGGAGACACTACGACAGAGTATTTCAAAGGGAGAGATTATCACATTTGATACCTACAACTTCCAGTCAACGTGTTCTGGAACCATCAGCTACATGGCTACCTGTTGTATCTTTGGATTGGGCAGTCACCAGAGCAGTGCGATATCTTCCAGGCTCTCACGTCTGTTCTCCATCTTTGTGCTGCCCAGCTTAACCAGTGACGTTATTTTGTCTGTCCATTCTCCTCGGCTGAAGATCTGGCTCAAAGACATGTCACTTACACAGAGTGGTGAGGACATGGCTTGTTGTATCATCACTGCAACGAAAAGTCTGTATCATGCAGTATGTGACCAATTCCAGCCTACTTTGCAAAGGCCCCACTTCGTGTTTTCACATCATGACCTTGAAAAGGTGTTTTCAGGACTGTGCCTGTGGCAGCCTAACATCACAAACACAATGCAGAGAAAGGAGAAGTCACTTCGAGGCTTTCCCCCTACCCGGTCAGGGTCTGCAGCATCAGTGCTAAACATAGCACATCTCTGGATGCATGAGTGCATGCGTACATTCTGTGACAGGTTATGCTCAGAGGACGAATGCAAAACTCTTGTGTCACTCATAGCCACGACAGCAGCAACGCACTATGGAATTCGATTGGTTGAGGAAACCAAGCCTGTTGGTGTAGATGACCCAGCAGCCGTGACAAGCCTTTTTGTTCCCACACTACACATGGACACAGCAAGCACCTGCACATCAATTGGTCAGAGTGTAGATACACTAACTCTGCCTCAGGAGCCAAAACCAGCTGACCAGTCAGATCTGAACACAGGCCAGACAATGACTGAACCTTCCCTTCTGTTTGAAAACTGTCACTCAGAGGAGGCAAGCCGAAAAACTCACCCTCTGCAAACTCAGAATCTTCAGCATATTGAGCGCATAATAGCTAAGCTTGTTTATGGTATTGACCTCTCAGAGGCCCTAAACTCAATAAATCAGGAGCAAAAATTTAGACGCACCTGTTCTTATCGGGACCAAGACCTTGATGCGCAAATGCAACAGCTGTGTGATTTTATTGACAGAAAAGCAGAAGACAAAGGACAGAAATATGATAATGACTACGACATTACAACCAGAGTCATTATACACAGACAGAGGGTGATGCAGCTGTTTCATATCCTCAGGACGTTGCTCATACCTGGAGGTCACGGCGTGCTGATTGGCTCAGACAGAGGCACAGGCCGTAAAACCACTGTGCGTTTAGCCGCTTCTGTAATGGGCTGCCAGATGACGGAGGTGCATCCTGGGAATGAGGATAAATTGCATGAAATCCTTAAAGAGGCTGGGAACCAAACTCGAGCAGATGGAGTTAATGTCATCATACTGGTCCATGAAGGAATTAGCCAGTCTGTCAGAGATGAACTCTTGGTCGGGATGGCTCGCAGAACTTATCCAGGGCTCTGCACAGAAGAGGAGCTGAGAAATCTCGTTTCCAGAGTGACTGCTGTGAAGAATTCAAGACGATACCTTATGGACAGCTGGATGTTTGAGAAGTAAGGGGATAATACTTAGAAAACCTGTTGGTCTTCATACCAGCTTGCAAAAGAGACAACTGGTAAACGTAACCACTGAAAGGCATCAAATTGTGTGATTGAAATACTAAGAAATGCATTCAGTGTATTTACTCAGATCCAAAAGTGATTCACTTGTAATGTGGATTTTGATCACTGTAGCTGTATGATGATGATGATGATGATGATGATGATGATATCACAGCATTTACAATAATAGACTTGTAAGAGAATGCGTGACCACGTACAGTATATATTGGAAGAAAATGTCAGTACTTCATTAACCATATTTGTTCTGTTGCTTTTCATAAAGGTACTTGAGCCAAGTCCACAGAAATGTACATGTGTTCATGTTGCTTCCGCTCACCGTGTCAGACTGCAGCGAGATACCTCCCAACAAAACAACCCATGGATGGAATGTAAATCACTGTTTTCTTTGAGTATCATCACTTGTCACTGTTTTCTATAACAACACACACAATGCACCGTTCAGACAAGGTGAAGAAGATCCAGGCACAACTATTTAGTCACATACTTTTACAGTTGGTTACTTACACGATCAACCCTTGATTCTGGTGTGGGATCATTGTACCCCAGCAGCAGCCCAACGACTTCTTATCTTTTGTGATCTAGGCACAACTGATCAAGGCCCTGAGCGTCAGTTGTTGTGTGGAGGTGTATCAGCCTTGGTCCCATCAGTCATTAGTGGAAGTTGCTGCTCAGTGCCTTAAATCCAGTACCCAAAAAAGTGAGTCGCACCACTAAAGTGAGTCTATACTTACTTGATTTGTACAACTTTTCACCAGCAAGACATATCTCCTTTCCTCTTTTTATTTTTTAGTGAATCGAGAGGGACTAGAGGCCGGCCTGTCTGTCGCTATGGCAGGAATCCATCAATCTGCGTGTCAGTATGCTGCTGTCCTTCTAAGAGCTCAGCCTTTCAGCCCTCAGACTTATATGGAGTTCATTTCACACTTTGGTCACCTCTGCAACCATCTGCACAAGCTACGGCAGAGCCAAGCTATCAGGTAGTTCTTCTGAAACCGTTGGATGATTAGCACTTTCCTCTTTTCTCACTGTGTCTTCAGTATTTAATGTGCTGCTACTGATTTACCAACACATTTGTCGTTATGCTGCTGTTAACAAACTTTATCTGATAAATAAACCTTCACAAACATGATGTGGTTTGAAGTAAACTGTAGGGTATAAGGGTGTAAGGTCTAACTGTTTTTAGACCTTTTTTTAAATGAAACAGAAATACACACTAACACTAACTTGTATTTTTTCAGAGTTGCCACTGTTCTTTCTCACTTGGATGTCATGACCAACACAGCTGTGCAGTACAAACAGCACTTAATAAGACTGCAGGCGAAGGTTGCTGAGACACAGCAGGTGATATATAGCAATTCAGCATATGCAGTTCAAGTGGGATCAATATTCTGTATGTGGTTGCAAGAGTATCGACTGCCACAGTGTCTGTACCACAAGAGGTTATTTTTCACCAAAGTCAAAAATGATTTAAACAACTCTGGAAACAATATATCAAGTGCACTTGAGATTCCTGTGAAGGCTTTAAAACATTCTGCACACCAGAGAAAATATTTTTTTGTTGAGCTAAGAAACTCTCAACAGTATGCATCTTGTTGTTGCATCTTATTTTTAAAGAGGAGATTATGTTAAAGTTATAAAGTGTTCCTCAGTTGATATTTACATTTTAATATTCAGTAACATTTGCCCTATAAAACACATTGTTTGTTAAATTGCTATCCTGCAGCGAAAGGAAGAGCTCCTCAGAGCTGCAGAGCACCAGAGAAACCTGCATGAGGAAGCACAGGAAACATGTGTAGTAGTGGCAAACAAGCTGGGTGACCTGGAGGAGCAGATTAAATACGTCCAGAAACAGGTAAACAGCTTTTATTAATATCTGCATCCTTTAAATCACAGTAAGTAATACAAAAATGTGCTTATTAACTTTGTCGTCATAGTTTCACAGAAAAGGATCTGAATATTGTATTTATTTTTTCCAGGTGAGACCTGTGTTTTTGTCAGGCCTCAAAATTCTCAGCTGTCTAAATCCATCCGACCTGGAGGAGGTCCGACACTACAGAGATCCACCTGATGGAGTGGTGAAAATTATGGATGCCATTTGTTTGCTCTTTAATCGTCCACCCGGCTGGGAGAGCGCTAAGCAGCTTCTTGGACAATCCAACTTTTTCCAGGTGTAGTAGAGTGGCTTAATACAGAAGTTTATATTGGCAGCAGTGGTTGAGTAATGGCATACAGTTGCCTAAGAGGCTGATTTGGGATTGCTTTCTCTCTAATATCTCTCCTAGGAGTTGGAATTTTTTGACCGCTACACTCTGACAAATGAACAGCTGCAGCAGCTCGGACAGATAGTTCACAGTCCCCATTTTGTGCCAGAGTCTGTGCGAGAGGTGAGCAAAGCCTGCGAGTCCCTGTGTCGATGGGTCCAGGCTATGTATGAGTGCTGCTGCATACAACATCAACTGCTGGTCAAGACGCAGTTGGAGGTGATGGCCAAAGAGGCACGAGGTCAATTGCACCTGGTCAAGCAGCACAAGGAGGACGCACGCCATCATCTAGAGGATGTCAAGCTTCAGCTTCTGTTGGTTCAAAATGAACTGGAGGAGCAAATGCTCGAGCTGCACTCAGCTGAGAGTGCAGAAAGAGAAGCTACTACTGCTGCAGGGCAGTTGGAGACACATCTCAGAGACTGGAGTGCTGCTGCTCAGGTAACACAGAGTCTGCAATTATTCTGTACAAGCTATTTAAATATGTTACTTAATTTGGTGTTATTTCTTGGTAATCTTTTTTAAATGATAATGTTTTTTTGATTTTTTTCAGGAGGCAGAGTTAAATAACGAAACTCTACCAGGAGACGCCCTTATCCTGGCAGCAATCATTTCTTATTTAGGCCCCTTTGGTCCTGATGTGCGCATGGAACTGCTGAGCAAGTGGAGGCAGCTATGTCAGACAGGAATCATAAATATAAACCGAGTGGACCCCCGAACCTCCCTGTTTACACACTCTGATCCCTCACCTTCTTTACCTGTTCTTGGTTTTCCTATCGCTGTGTCTGAGAGTCTGCAGCTGCCTCTGGGACAGGCATTAGGTATTCCCGGGGATGCTCCACCTGCCAGAGTTTTTGTAAAGCTGATGCTGTGGGGCTACAGGAGTGCCTGGGTTCAGAGCTGGCCTCTACTGGCAGGCACCCAGCAACATCTAGATATAAGCTCTCAAAGCTGCCTCATCACAGGTACAGTAGGCCCTTAGATTTTCATTTTTGCTAGGATTTGCCAGTTTGTTGCACCTTGTGCCATCTAAATCCCCCTACAATCTTTACAGAGTGTGAAATGGTGGTTTGTGCTGATGATCCAGCGCTAATGGACAAGCTCGACCAAGCTGCGGAGGAAGGTGAATTAGGAATGCCGAACCACTTAAACCACACAATATCATGAGAATTTTACATGATGTATTAGTCCATTTGTTACCAAATGCTATGCCCTTTCATCACAGGGTCCCTTCTCAGCTTTCTCAGCATTCTAACCTTTCATTTTGCAGGTTTAAGAGTTCTGGTAACAAACATGGAGCGTGCGACTCCCAGTCCACAGTTTCTGGCCAGATTGGTTCGACCTGCTGGATGTTGCCTTCCAGGGACAGAACAACACATTCAGCCGACCCACCCGGAATTCTGCCTCTTCCTCGCCACCCATCTGCCCGTCCAACTGCTTGGCAGTGGTAAGAAGGATTTGTAGAGTCTGTTAAAGTCACTTACTTGGCATTTTTCTCACAACAGAAGTGCAGAATTTCCAAATTCATTTGTCAGAACAGTCAAATAAATGTAAACAAGTTTGTCTTGGCTCGGTATGACTGGCTAGACAAGACAGCATACTGCTCTATACCGTTTGTGTTACGCTGTGCATAAGGAGTCAGATCTCTGCAAACATAACATAATGAAGTGCTGTAGACAGTCTGGACATTTTTATAAATTAGCTCCTCTAACTGAGATGAAAGCAGTAGCTAACGTTTCTTGCTTTGTTTCCTCAGAGATTCATCCATCCATTTTGGCTCAGGTCCGAGTGGTTGACCTTTGTCTGAGCTCAGAAGAGATCCGGGAGCTGATGCTGACACAGCTGCTGCAGTCTGAATGTAAAAAGCTGCTGATTCGACACTTGCAGCTTCAGAATGACAAACAGTCGCTGCAGGAGAAAATGGTCTCAGTGGAGGTGACAAGACCATCATTTACAATCATATCGAGCAAATACTGTCTCTGTTGCTTATATAGCCTCATTTGATACAAGGAAGTAGAATGATTTCTGACTGATATATTCTGACTGTATATTAATTATGTCATTAGCTTGTCCTTCATAACTCTGAACCCAAATAGCTGGTTTCAGAGTCCAACATGTATATTTAAAATAAAATTAACTTTAGAATTAAAAGTTTGCCTGGTGATCTGGTTGATATCTCTTGATATCAATGATTACTGAGTAATAATTTTCTGTATAATGAATGCTGTGCCAACTAGCTGTAGCCTGGCTTTGCATGTCCTTATCTATATTGGAATATGGACTAAGTAAACCTTATTATCTGGGCTGCAGTTCTGTATATCAGTCATGCTCTGGGCTTTTGAGTGAGGCTTCGGGTGTTTTTTAATCAAAGTTCTATTGTGGTCACTGAATGACAAAGTTACTTTTTAGCTTAAACTAAATCAGAGGTCAGTCCTTTGATGCAAATGTAATTACCTGTTGTCGTTTGAACTGACTGTATCTAATCTCATCTTAGAATGCTCTTATGGACTACATCCTGCAGACTAACACCCCACTGCTGGAGGACCCTAATTTTCTCCCCCGTGTGACTGTTTGCCAAGAAGCAAAGAACAAACTGCAGACTGAGATCCAGCAGATGAGTGAGGAGCTGGAGTACCAGGAGTCCCTGCTGGCTGTACCCCGACAGTTAATGAGGCTGGCTGCTGCCCTCTACCAGGCTCTGCAGGAGGTGTCCCGTCTGTCCCCCGCCTACTGCTTTTCCCTGCATGGCTTCATCACAGTTATGCAAGAGGCCTTCATTGTGAAGGGCAGGCCATTACTGTCATTCAGCAGTGGGAAAGTGTTAGGGAGCATCATAGCAGAGGTCACAAACTGGATGGTAGCCCTGCTGCTGGTGCAATACAGGCCTTGTCTCACCAAGAGCCATTTTGCTGTTCTGAAGATTCTGGTGTCTCTGGCTTTGCTCCAACACAACCAGCACTGCCCTGAGGCTGAGAGGGCGGCTTTCCTCAGGGGCCTTAAAGACACAGAGCATTCTGTCTCACAGTCCACAACTGCTCTGCCCAGCTGGATACCACCTCATATCCACCCAGAGCTCCTCTGCCTGGAGAAGATCCCAGTTTTCAAAGGACTGATCGCCTCTCTCTCCACCTGCCCCAGACAGTGGCAGGAGTACCTGCACTTAACTTCCTCGTCTGTGGCCGGGGCTGTTCCCTGTCGCTCTCACTCCCATTTGTCCCTGCTACAGCGGGCTCTGTTATGGAAGACCATGCTTCCAGAATGTCTTGAGGGACTAGCTGACGCCATGGCCGTCTACCCCCTGTGCCTTTATGGACAGACCGCAGAAAATGAGGCCCCTCACACTGGGAACCCAGAGGCCCTCTCACGATATCTTGTCAGACATGAGGGACCCATCATTCTTACAGTGCCCAGTCCAAGAGAAAACAAGTGGACAAGCATCCAGCCTCTTCATTTAATACACAATGTATCCCGCTGTGTAGCAGACAAAAAGGAGGTAACACACTTTTTCTGTTGTTAATGTCTGTAACCAGATTATATTAATGCAGTGCTTAATGTTTTTCATAATGGATATGTTTTAGGTTCAGGTGAAAGTAGTTTCCTTAGGGGCTCCATGTGACACAGAGTTCATTCTCTCAATGCTGGACCGAGCTGTTAATGCCGGCCACTGGTTGGTTTTTAACAACTGTCACCTGTTGGAACAATGGGATGATCAAGTAGTGACTCACCTCAGTCGGTTGATCTCCTCTTTCAGAGGTAGGTAATCCATATTAAATTGTATTTGCCATTAATACAGGCTTACAATCCGAGTTACAGCCCAGACTTTCTACTAATGTATGCACCTATCCGCCTGCCCGCCTGTCTGCTACAGAGAAGCAATGCCGGATTCACCCATGCTTCAGATTGTGGTTCGTAACTCATGAATATGCATCATGCTCTATACCAGGTAGGTAGTAGGCCTAATATATTGCCATTACTGCTCTATGCAAATCTGCCATTTCAAGGTCAGTCACTATAGCTGCATTCCAATAGATAAATAGAGTGAGCTAATTTATTGCCTCAAGCAAAAACGTAGCCTCAGGTTGTAATAATGACTTCAATGCTGATTGTTATTGTTATTATGAAACAGCGGCAGTGCGAATGTGTGCCCTGCCTCTGCTCTGTGACTCTCCCTGGAGCCTGACGGAGGAGCTGAGCTGTTCCTTGCGACAGGTGGTGTCCATCATACGGTGTCAATCTCTGTCGGCTGTCACAGCAGACTACATGGAGCTCCTCCTCCGCTGTGCCATCTTTCACTCTGTGTTACTGCAGAGACAGAGCTATGAATACTTAAGCCAAGAGGGAATTTACAATTGGTGAGTAGATGGGCTCACATACTGTAGCTGTGTTCTCTCATTGTACAAAATATTTTTATCAGTCTCTGTTAAATCCATTTACAGTAAAACCAAACACAACCTGAACTAATGATCAGTTTTTTAAAAATGAGGTGCATTCTGCAAATGGCTGCAGTTGAATGATTTAAGGATTTAGATTTTTATTCTTGAGCATTTGGATTGTTTGTCTTTCGAAGGAGTCAGGAAGACCTCCTGGTTTTAATGGATGCACACATTACCATTGCTGGTCTCTGCCATGACAAGACTCGAGCTCTGCAGTATATAGCAGGTGAGGCAGAATTAAAGTGGAAAGCTGGTATTTTGAAACAAAACTATCCTTCTTGTTCAGTTACTGTACAGTCTAATTTAACCTTGTTGTGCTTTTTATTTAAAGTCAGTCTCGTGCATGGTGCTCATGTACTGGACTCTGCAGATTTGGAGGTGGTGGAGAGCCTTGCTAAGATCTGCCTCAGCACAGTGTCACCTCTCGGGGGCAAAGGACCACAAATCCTTTTAGATTTCATCAGCGATCATTGCAACTTTGGTAACCACACAACTTTTCTGCAGTGCTGGGTTTTGCATAGTAAATATCCTACAAGCTAAATGATGACACAGTGAACTTGAGGAGCTAGATCATGCAAAGATTGTTTCTTTGCCCTTTTCAATATTTACCCAACACCTTTTATTGAGCAACTTGCATGACAGTTGCACTGATATGAGGCAGCATTTAGTTTATGTTAGAGCCATTCTGGGATTTCTGTTTGACAGATATTCTTTGTACAACTACAATGAATTGATTGTGGCTGTGTTTCATGTCGTCAGATTTGACAGGATTACTGCAGAATTTGGAGCAGGGCTTTCAAGATACAGCTACCATCAATGACCCCGTTGTGCTCGGCGTCAGTGCTGATGTGGCAGCTGAGAGAATTAAGATAAATAGCCACAATTTGAATGTACTGCTGCAGGCCTCCCAGACTCCTCTAGGACCAGTGAGGAGCTTCTGCATCCAGCTAAAGCAGCCTGCCACACTGCCAGCCTTTAGCCACGCTATAGACAGACTGCAGACTCTGAAGACTTACCTTGAACACCAGAATGACAGCCCAGATACAAATGCAGGAGCTGTTTCTCGCAGTCCCCTACGTGACTTCCTCCAGGCTGAGTGGGATGATCTCATTGATTCAGTGTCCTCGCTCCTCTCACAGCTCCAACAGCCCGTTCAATACAGCACACCGACCTCCGCTTCCCTCCTCAAGCTCGCCAACTTGTCTCACTTGGAGAGGAGGGCAGAGTTGCTCGGTGCTTATCTCTGGCACCACAACACCGCAGATCCACCCGGTGGCTACCGACTATCTTCTTTTAACAATGCCAGAGGCTTCCTGGTGGCGGTGATAAGACAGGCTGCTCAGATGAATCACAAATATACCAGTGATATAGCCCTGCATTTTGAGGTGAAGCATACAAATGATTAAATCATATTTTAATAGCCTCACATTTTGGAACTCTGTGGATGAACATAGTTCCTACTGTTGCTTCAAGGTACTGCATGTTGATAGTTGTTTTCTTCCCTCCAGGTTCTGAGTGATAGCGCATACCCAGCCTCACTTCCTGCGGATGCTGTGTATTTGTGTGGCCTGGAGCTTAGAGGAGCATCATGGGATACACAGCTAGGAGCTATAGAGGACACAGTCTCTCCACAGCCATGCTCACTGCCCCTAGTTTGTGTCAAAGCTCAAGTCAGGAGCACAAAAACAGCCCGAGATGCCTCCAACTGTGAAAGTTCACATCTAAGCTGTGACCCACAGTTGCCACTCTATCACTGCCCACTCTATCTCGATGGAGAGCGGGAGAGTGTAAACAGTGGACTGTTGGCAGATGTTAACATTATCACTATACTGCCCCTTTCCGCCAAGCTAAATCCTGTTCTGTGTAGTTTCAGAAGGGTGAGGCTAGTGAGTGTGCTCTGATGAAACCAAACTGCACCAGACTGAAGCTCAGATGCTTGTATTGATTCAAAGAAATGCCTCACTCTACATGGGAAAGTTTGTAAATATATTTGTAGGTGGGACTACTGTTCACATAAATGTATGTGACACTTCAGTTGCTGTAACATGCCTCTTCATATTTTGAGTTTTGCAGTATTTTGAATTTCTTATTAAAGATTTCACACAATTTCATTGTGGCAATTTCTGGCATTTTGTAAGATCCATCTGGCGTCACTGTTCGGTTTGTTCCTATGCACCCAGTGTCATGTTGTGTAATGTCATGTGTAATGTCCCTCCATATCAACTGGTTTTCAGTTTTAAAGGCTGTTTAAATGTTAATGTATATTCAGATATTTTGCACCTACGTGTAACACAAAATGCCCTCAATTATTTCTGCAGTTGTCCTCAGGTTTGCTGTGTTCAGCGTATCATTGTTTGAATTATGTGTGTAAGTAGCTGTTTGTCCATATTTATGTCGCAAAACTAAGTAACAAAATAAGTTGTTCTATGGTTAAGCAGGTGTTGATGATGCCAAAACTGTTATGCACCATGTCACAGGTTATTAAAACCAGAAAGCTCTACAGAGGAGGAGTGATCTCTGTTCATAATAGTAATTAAATTCCTTTTTCTCTACCTCGAGGTAACATGGACCGGCACCATTATGAAACCTTTGAGAAGTTTGGCAACAACACTTTCCTGCTACACCTGGACAACGGGAGGGCGTGAGTATTTTTGGTGTGTTGGTGCGTGTCTCTATTAATGTACTCTTCTATAGTGGTTCCTGGCGTTAACTCCGGCTCTCATCCGATTGCAGATTCGGGCGTCACTCCAAAGATGAGCCTTCTATCCTCGCTCCTCTAGAACAGTGCTGCAGGTAAAAATAAGTACAAGAAACAAGAATGTATTTGGTTCATTATTTTCTTTGTGTCCTCTGCAGTTATTGACTTTGTTGTCTTCAGTTAAATTCAGATAGTTGGAATAGTATTCGAATTAGCTCAGTTGACGTTAATCCACTTTTGTGTTGTATTTTTTGCTTCAACTATGTTGTGAGAAAACATTCAGCCTGACTCACCTGATGTAGACTGCAGGTGTGAGCCTGTGATCGGCCAACTCTTTTAGTTTTTTTAACTACAACATGTTATCTGTCTTTCTCCCCGACTCCTCTCTATCTGGCTCTAGAATCCGGCGCACCACCTGGCTACGCCTGCGTCTGCTTTCTCTACCACAGTATCGTCTCAGTGACGTCATGAGGGCCTCGCTCTCCCATGATCCCCTTCACCGTGTGGCTCCACTGCTGTCAGAGCCCCACCTCGCCGCTCTCGACCGGCGCTTGAAAACTGTGCTGGAGACTGTAAGTCGGTGCCAAGAGAGAGATGATGATGTCATCTTCGATGACATGGCCTCCTTGAAAGACACAGTCACACCTGTTGGGTAGGAAAGTCTGTTAACTTTGTTATGTTGATGACGACATGTCACACTTGCACATGCAAAATGTTTTAAGCAGTTACATTAATGTCGTTAAAGTTTGAAGGATTTTGACAGTTTCTTGGCATAGTTGCAGTTCCAGTAAAACAGGTTGTATAAAAAGAACAAAACATGAGAAGGGAACCCTAAATTGTGAACACTAAACTTCCAGAAATGTTGGACTCTACAACATACATTCTCTGTAATGTAACGTTGTCCTAGGAAAGGGGCAAATGGTCCTTCATGTGATGGGAAGCAAAAATGGAATAGATTGCTGGTTTATAGACACTTGCATCATTTCCCAGGAAGTACTATATTGTATATATTATAATTATTGTCAAGGATAGATACAATATTAGATACCGAAGATGTGTGTAGTAAGGGAGAGGATTTGTGACTACATGTGTAAGGTGCAGGTTATTTCATCTTATAACAAACAATTACATATTAGTTTTGTTGTTTTATTTTGTCGTTCTGTGACAATAATACTTCTCCCCAACACTAACACTGACTTTCTAGAGCTGAATCGAGCTGTTTCAGAAGTGACTTACAGATAATGTCAGATGTGAATGTTTTAAGTAAATTCCTCGCTGTAATGCCCGTCATGCTATAAAGTAGATTTTTTCCAATGACAATATCTCTACTGTGAACAGTAAAAAGTGAAACTCTTCATTGTTCTCTTCCGAATTATTTTCACTATATTTGAAATATATTGTGCAGTTTGTTCTTTTGATATGTTTAAATAACTTGGCTATTGTCACATGAACATAAACTGTCTGATAAAAAGCCATTTGGAAAATGTTTATTGACACTAAAATAAATTTAGCAGTTTAACTTAATTATATTTTTAGTAATTAGAACTTTATAGATATCTGATGCTGGTGATATTAGTCAGAATTGTATTACGTTGATGATGATAAGTTCTCAGGATTTCTGCTACATGACAAATAATGAAAAGTATTTTTTTAGAAGGGTGAATGTTCTGTGGTTCAGCTGCAGTATGAAGTAAAAAAATCAGAAGTATGCAATAAATTTTGAATTGCACCTTCTGATTCTTTAATGATGAAGGCCAGAGAAGGTGATCCTATATTGTATTCACGTACTTGGTGTGTTCAAGGTATACAGTAGAGAGTCGTATATCGACTTTGAGAAATGTTCTCATCACTTTTGAAGTGTTTCTCAACAGGTTCTGGCTTAATGTATTTGCATCTAACTGTATATGTGTAAATAACATTTGCATTTTCTAAGGCAGTAGTTTGTTTGACCAAAGTTGAGGTTCCCCCTGTAGGTGTGAGTCTACGTCACAGCTAGTTGGGCAGCTGCTTGTCCTACTTCTCCTTTCCCTCCAGGGTTTCAATCAATAATTTACCTGGCCCGGTCATATCGATGGCACCTACTCCCTTTTTTTCTTCCCCTCGCTCGCTTGCTCGTTCTTTCCACGAAAACTGTTGATGACAAGCGGGTGAAAGAGCTCATTAACAAATGACAGAAGAAGGGAGACAGGGAGGAAAGCACTATCATTCTATCAGACAGGTGTTGTCGGTCTGTGGGACAACAGCAGGAGCAGAAGGACTTCAGTGAAGGTGACTTTCACTGTCTGAAGACGCCGATATACAAAGGTTGAGGAAAACTTCTTCAGAAGTCTGAATGGGAATACAGCGTCTTTACAGAAGTTTGTTCTGTCTCTGACGATTGTTGTTTTGAGGCTTTTTTTGTTCTTTGAGGCTCATATTGTGTTTGAAATTGGTCACCATGTCCGGAGCCACCAGTGACCAGCTGCACAGATCAACTTTATCTGTCTATGTGGTGAGTTTACTTTGTCCTCTTGTTTTCTACATTTGGAACTGCTGTTCAACTGTGTTCAGTGGTGTGTTTGTTTGTATTTCACTTTGTTTGTGTGTGTTTGTGTTTTACTGTAGAACCTGATGGAGCACTTCAATCCTGGCCTGCAGAAGCTCGTCGCTTTAGGAAACAGCTATGTCAAAGCCTTCCAAGGTGAGTGACCATGTGACTGACTGGTGGGTAGATTTTGTCATTGTTATTTTGATTCATTTTATTTTACACTTTTCACTTTTGATTGTCATATTACACATATGGTGTCATGTAATCTCCTGTTGGTGGAGCTATGAATAAAAGCTACATGCTGTAATATATAATCAAATGTTAATTATAGGGCCTAATACTGTAGGTGCTGGAGGGATTGTGCTGTTTTAGATCACAGACCTGTCTGTCACAATAGTATGAATCTCTTTCAGTTCTTATTTGTTGCGCTGAACGTTTTTACCTGTGTTTACCGAGTTTTAACTGCACCAGCTTGTCCAGTGACTGACCTTGTATTGGGCATTAGAGTTGCACAACAATGATATGTTCAGTATTAAGCCAAAATTAACTATATTCCTATTTATGTACACATAAAATATGTTACATTAAGTTTATATTTCAGCACTAATGACAAAATGAAGAACATTTTTTGCTCCAAACATGAGGCATCAGAGCTTGAACAGAACTTTTTGTATGTGTCACCCAGTATTTGCCTCGCTAATTTTCCTTGACTACGTTTCCCCAATCTTTATCGTGTGTTACGTTGGTAATTGGGTGAACAGCATGTATCATTAATGCACCTCTCTGCCTGATAAAACAAGACCAGGCTGTCGGTCACAAGCCAACGAGGCAGCGTGGTAAAACTACACCCACTGGCATGGGGCTATTCCTCGACCAAAATCACATATCACATGTCAGCGCTGCGAGGCTTCTGTTTGTAATGAATAGAGGCAGAAATTATTCAACCCAATTAGAAGTAGTTAGATTGACTTTTATGTCACTCCAAAGCTTATCAGTTAATGATGTTTGAAAAGCTTTTAGCTCATTGTGGGTTTTTTTGTGTGTGTGTGTGGGTGCCCATCAGCCTTAGCTGTTTGCAGCGAGGCGTACTTCAGCGCTGTGGCTAAGATGGGTGACCAGGCCCTTCACACGCTCTCATCCCGCTCTCTTGGTAAGTGTGTGTGTGTGTGTGTGATTGTATGTGAGATTGATTACTGAGTTTTTCTATTACAGGTTTCGCCCCTAATTTATTACATCAATTCAACAGAATTGTCCTCTAGAGATGGCCAAGTGCTCTATCAAGTTAATGTCAAGCCTTGTCACACTGTCGCATTACAGATTGTAAAGTACCACACACTCACTCAGTAACCTTATGATTACACCTTCCCACTTCTCCTCATCCTCTCGTATAAATATCTGTGTGTGCGCTCATGGCTGTGTGTGCGTGTGTGTGCACGTGCGCAGACGCCTGAGTGCATGCATGAGTGCATATTTTCCACAAGCTTCACTTTCACTCTGACCCCGGGGGCCGTGTGATAGCATTGTTAACGGTCATTAGCATTATGCTAACACATCCCTATTGAGATTGCGTGGGCTCGTACATCAGTGCTAGCACACAAATACACATGTGGCTCTACTAGTTTGGCTCACCGAGAAGGTCAGGGAGCCACAGCGTGACCAGGGAGCCTATTGAGTGACGGCCTGTAAATTATAGATGGGGACAGTCTTTCAGCTGCACTCAATTCATTAGCTCAACCACAGTCCATGACAATAGACAAGACCAGAGGCACCAATACCATAAAGGGCTTGGCTAACTTTCCACCAGTCCGGCTCGTTTGATCGAAACATAGATGACTTGAGTGGTGTTGAAATGTGTTAAAGTCATATATCAGATTACTGCCTCTCTTTTGTAATGGACGTAAGATCACACCAAATGAGTGGTAGATTTAAACATTTAACAAAAAAACTTTTTGACATGATATAACAAACAATATGACAATATATCACTATCTAACTATTTAACAATAGTTCAAAGCATCATAGACTTTTTTGAATGTTTTAAATTGTGACTGCAGATATTTGATACGTGCGTTGATCTATCTTTCAACAGGGGATGTCCTGATCCAGATATCAGAAACACAGAGGAGACTCACCGCAGAGATGGAAGGAGTGGTCAGTGCTTGTAGTCAGTCAGTAATCATGATATTTGATCTAAAACACAGGATCAGAAGTGCTGGTTAATTCTTAAAACAGAAAAAAACATTGAATAAATATGAACCACAGTTATTTCCCATGAGACAGGTTGGTCTTGCTGTTTTATTAAACCCAGTTGACTTTTAACAAAATCTTAACCACCTCATTCCAGGCGCTGATACTTTGCGTGAATTATTTGCATGACTCCCATCTCACTCTGTTGCTTTTCCATGGTAACAGGATGCTTAGTGATTTGTACAGCGTTTCATTCATTAATGAAGATCCAGGTTAGCGTCTTCATTGTGCAAATACTACTAATACTTTTATTATTGCTTTAACTACTTAGCTAATGCTTCTGAGACTAGAAAGTTCTGCCTGTGTGTTGGTTATTATAATGACACTTTGTTACTGACGCAAGTTCAGGTGAGCACCAGGACACTTGTGGATAGCATTGACACATCAGAGACATTTTGTTCCTGAATATGCTAAACTGCACAGCCACGGAAAAAAGCAGGTGATTCAATATTTCATATTTGGAAATAGACTTTTGAGTCCTTAATTAAGAAATCTGTGAAGGATTCTGATCTTTTGACTCGGTACAAATTAAATGACTAAAGCTGAGCTCTGCAGAAAGCTTCCAGGAGACATTTGCTTGCGTTTCCCTGCTTGTTGAAAAATTCATGGTGCTGCTCAAACCCCCGGGCCTGATTGCAGTTGCTTTCAGTGATGTGAATAAGAAAAAGGTGGCCTCTGATAAAATAGTTGATCTGGGGACGGGGCACATTTACATATAGATGCAGTCAAACAAAATAACCCGATAATGAAAAATTGTGTTTGAACAAAGGGAAGGTTTCAATAATGACTTAGCTACACCACAGGGACACGTGTTTTTCTTCCTGCTACAGTTTCGATGGTTCCAGATAGAGGTGTTGCAAGCCATGGAGAAGAATGTCAAGTTGGACGAGGAGTACATTGATGTGAGTTCACAAAAGGGAAAAGTATATATATTTTTCATTTCCACCCTACTGAGAACAAGTGGAGTAGAGGAGAATTTTAAAGAGCTCATTGAGCTATTTAGGTTCAGAACCTGTTTTACTGTAATGATTCAGCAGCTGTGATGTTAAACATACTCTGTGGATGTTCTGCATTTAATGATTTTGACAATTATTTGTGTTCTCTTCATTTTCTAAATTCATAAATATATTTGGCTCAATAGAAAGTGAAGAAAAGTAAAATAGTTTAAATCTTTGTAGAAATGTCTCTGTGTGAAGAAATTCAAGAAAACGTTTAAAAATCACATTAGAGCTTCTTAAATCAAGCGGTTTCCTGTGCCGCAGGGGAGCCGCAGAGTGTACGAGCTGGAGGTGAGAAACCAGGCAGAAGCTTTGGAGAAACAGCTCAGACGAGGAGCCTACAGAGACTCTCTGGTAGTTACACAAACACAAAAACACCGCACTGGTTCACACACATCGAGACCTGAGCACTCACACAGTCCAGCAGCAACACATCTGTACCACGTGTCATTTCTCATATGTATGTATGTGTGTGTTTTCAGGAGAACAGTGAGTACATGTTGTACCTGAGGCAAAGTCAGCAGGAGATTCTGAAGGAGGAGGAGAGGAGGTATCGCTTCTTAGCAGAGAAACACTGTGGCCTCACTCAGTCACTGCTCTTCCTTATAAACAAGGTATAAACACGTACACACTTAGTGAGCTAACTTTGGGCTTGACCCCAGCTTTTTGTTTTTATG
The DNA here is from genome assembly GCF_904848185.1 of Acanthopagrus latus. Taxonomy (NCBI): domain Eukaryota; kingdom Metazoa; phylum Chordata; class Actinopteri; order Spariformes; family Sparidae; genus Acanthopagrus; species Acanthopagrus latus. The sequence goes on along the minus strand of NC_051039.1, from coordinate 4,906,827 downwards.
AAGTTGGCTCAGTAGTAAGTAAGCAAATAATTCCACAAAACTGCAAACTAATGAGCAAAATCTACATGACGATGCATGAAAAACGTCTACCTACTGACTGATGGAGATTCCTTGTTTACATCAGAGGAAAATTAAACTACTCTGACTTAGATGTTGCACAGTATTATTCAGTCAAGTAGAGCTGATGGACAAACACAATTCTACAAAGAAAATGTGACTTTTTATAGTTACCGTTTGCAGATAAGCAACTGTTACTTCCTTTACAGATAGTTCATACTGTAAATAACACAGCATCTTTTTTCATAACATGATTATAATATATGAAAGGGCAGTTATGACCCAAAGGTTAGAGAAGTAAGCTTGAGACCAGAGTGTCATGAAAGGCAGCACTTATCTCTCCCTCATTTCCACCTCTTTGGTGCCCTTGAGCAAGGCCCTTATCTCCAGTGCTCAGTGGACAGCAGATCAGATTGTGATTGCTGAGCAGCTTCCAGGTACGAATGCGTGTAATTGTGTGAATGTGATGACGTTAAAAAGAGAGCATTGCTCTCAGCGAAACACCGCTGCATAAATTAAAGAAACCAAAAATAAAACAGGTGAAGGTTTGTGTAGCTGATGACAGATTCACCCATGTTATCATTGTTTTCTTTCAGCCACCATGGCCAAGACATTTTTATTCCGCCGCTCTGGTAGCATGTTGGTTGTTTTATGAAATTTATGTCTCAGTGACCACCATCTTAGTCAGTGTTCATTTTGTTGCTGCCTGATCATCTTGAGATTTTAATGAGGTGCTTGTGTCTCCCTCCTGTTTTCAGACGGGTGCGTCTCTTCAGCAAAAGGCTGATGGATGGAAGGAGAAGGTGAACGACACCAGAGGGTCCAGACCTCGAACTCCCACTCATTTGGACCAAGACGCGCAGGTACAGACGCATCACATGGTTCTGTCAATTATCTTGATCCAACGTGAGGATTGCACTCAGTCGATCAGCACATCTCGTGTTGTGTTGAAAAGACCATAAATTATCAAATAGGGGCCTTGAGCCCTCGTTTTATCAGTTTTCTGCTTTTTTAAATTTTATTCAGAAGAATTCCCTTTGATGAGCTTTGGCATCCCTGTGATTTTCACTTTGTTCTTGGTGTTCAAAGGCTTTTACTCTACCGTCATGGATATTGAATGTTATCAAATGCCACAGCTCAGCTATAAATTCTTTATATACGAAGATAATAATGCTTAGTTTTCACTGAGACTGTTAGATAGGTATTAATTTACCCATATATTTATTATTGATGTTGTAGTGGTGTTGAATTGCATCATATCGGGAAATGTTAGCATGATGTTAGATATTCTTTACATACATGTTTGTGTATGGTCGCACAGTCGCACAGAACTGAAGCTTAGATAGAATGACAAATGAATAGTAATTGAGTGGGAACAGCAGCCAGTTTACCTGTGTGTGTTGTTTGTGATCAGCTGCGAGGTTCAGTGAGCTCCCTGCTGCAGACTGTAGCCAGAGATGAAGACATGTCCTGGGCCAGGAGGGAGCAGCAGGCACTGGGCAGAGTGCCCTCTAGAGGTGAGAGGATGACTGTACTCGAATGTGACTGCAGTCTGATAACCAGTGAAGCCAAACAAAATCAGCTGTATTTTCCTCAGCAACATTCCATAAAAATAGAAACATGTGCTTTGTGCTGTCTGCTCTCCCCCCTCCAGCACCGTCTCCGCTCCCAAGCCGCTCTCGCTCCAGCTCCGTGGGGGAATCTCTGGGTCTGGGTGGAGGGAGAGCCATGAGAGCCCTGGTGTCTCACCCCTCCTCATCCAACCCCAAACTTCTGCCTTTCAACAGGGGAGAGACCGTCACCGTACTGGTCCAGGAGCCACGCAACGGCTGGCTGTATGGACGCACTGACAGCAGCCTGCGGTGGGTAGCTGGGACAGGAGGAGAATGTGCTTTTAAGCATTTGTTGCTTTTTATGACTGTCAGCAGGCAGAAGGAAATGCAGGAAATGTCTGCCGTTTTCTTATATGTATCTGTCTTGTCTCTTTCAGTCAGGGCTGGTTCCCTGCTGCGTATGTGGCCCCTATCGAGGATTTCTCCAACACTTTAGCAACAAGGTAGGAATATGTTGAACCCAGCGTATAAAGAGCACGTCACCTGGAAAAGTAGACGTACTTCTGTATATGGGTCAGCATAAGCAATGCTAAATGTTATCCAAATGTATTACACTTGTGCAGCACTCTTTTATTGCACAGAATGATTGTATTAATGCCTAAAATTCCTAAAAGATCCAATATGTGACCCCTCCCAGTGGTGGTTCTCTAAGAAGCCACAGTATGAACAATCTGCTGGACCCCACCGACACTTACACCGACCAGTCAGAGAACAAAAGCTACGGAGATGTCCCACCGCCAGCCACGCCCAACCGCAGAGCCTCTGTCGACTTCCGGCCGGTCTCTCCTCTCCCCGAGAAGAAGCTGGAGCCAGTCGTGGAGTCGAAGCCCGGCCAGACGAAGAGCTACAATGATCACCTGCCTCCACCTCCTCCCCCGCCGCCTCCTCCTCCCTCAAATCAGAATCTTAGAAGGGGCTCTGTAGATTTTCGCCCAATCTCTCCCCTCCCTGAGAGGAAGGGTGAGTCAGCATCTGATGCCCAGGTAGGTTTAATTCTGAAAAACATTTTCTGGATGGCATAAAGATCCAACTTCACTTGTTTTGGTTCTTCACACTGGCACATCTTCTTTTCTCAGGCATTATCACCTCATGGGCCTCCTGAAAATCCACTGTTTCCCAGGTAATTCTCTTAGTTTGTATTAACAGAAAAATAAGTTTCTATTCCTTGATGAATTCCAGTAACTTTTTCACATATTTCTAAAGAGACATGCCCCAAATCATAAATCATGTCTTGTCTTGCTATTTATCATCATCTGTTTTGGTGTGAGTTGCCGATTTTTGGAAATATCGGCCGTAGAGATGTCTTGATGGCTTGTGGTGATCCAGAAATCATGTCCTGCTTACTCATGATAGTCCGCAGGCCTTTTGTGAGCAGTTTCATAGAAAGAAGTGTGCAACCACTCATGGCGAGACATCCCTATGGCTGATAACTACAAAAGTGTAGTTGTGAAATGTGAACTGTAAGGATCATCTAGACAAACATAGGACGAACACTAATTAAACCCATAATTCATAGTCTCACTATCCACAGTCAAAATTTACCTTCTTCTAGCTTTAGTCTGCTGTTAGTTTCCCATCCTGGAGTGTGTGCATGTGTGTATCTGTTCATGTCAGGTATTCTGTTACATTTTTCGGCATCCTCTCGTTTCAGAGGCACAAACCCATTCGCCACCGTGAAGCTTCGCCCCACGACGACCAATGACAGATCCTCTCCTCGGATCCTCTGATCCTTCTGCGCATCACGCAGGCTGGGTTTGTGACCCAGATCTGCCAGATCAGGTTGTGGAGGCAGGATATACCTTTTTGTTTAAGGAAAATGTAATCACAGCTCTGAAATGTGATGGCGTTGAGCTGGAGGGACAGGGGAAGGTTAGGTGGACTTTTTGTACAGTGTTAGATTAAGTGAAGTATTTCTCATAACAAACATAAAAGTGAGACTGTAGTTCATCTAAATGATTTAGTATCAAAACAAATTTTAGCAGCTCTTTGTACAGTTTCAGAGTTTTTATAGATAGGCCTGTTTGTTTCTTATATAGAGATATCAAAGGATTATTTACACATTTATGGAAATATGCTAATTTGCTTTCTTGCCAAAAGTTGGATTAGAAGATAAATAGCACTCTTTTACATATCTGCAGCGTGTCGGTTTAGCATAAAGACTGGAAACAGGAGTAAACAGTTAGCCTGTGTCTGCCAACAGGTAACAAAATCCACCCACCAGCACATTTGCTGTAAAAACAGCAAGATTCCTTCTTTATCAAGGCTGCTACCTGCAACAACATATTTGTTATTGATCCTCATCTAATTCTTGGCAAGCAAAATGAACAGCCATATTTTTCAAAATGTCAAACTATCCCTTTAAGCTGTTGACAGCTTGTGATTATTTTATTAGCAAATGTGTCCCAAATAGGATTTTTGGGTTCATGTGAAACATAGGATGTCTGACGTGACATTGATAGCTTTCCTTGAAAGCCACAGCTTCTCATCTAGCGTTTGTAAATTTGTAATCCTCTTCATCCTCCTGTGATTGACATGTTTTGAAATGTGTTGTGCGTTGTTGTTTCGTGAGTTTAACATTTTGTGTCCGTTGTGAGTAAAATAAGTAAAGAGACAGTTATTACTCAAGTTTTCTTTATTATCATTTCTTTTCTCTCTTCACAGCTCGTCTTATATATCATTTTATCTACTACATCATCTGATCAGAGGCAGGGAGTGAGGAGGAGGAGATAGAGGAGGTGAGGTGAGGTGAGGCGAGGTGAGGTGAGGTGAGGGAAGGTGGATGAGGAAGAGGAGCGGGAGGAAAAGTGCACTGATGTGTGAACATCTAGAAGTAAAACCAATCAGACAAAATGCACAACCTGAAATACACAAAAGAAGGAAATAAAGATTCAAGAAGTCTTCATAACATCTACACCATCTACAGCACTAGTACCACCTGTTTTGAGACCACAAACTATCTTCATGAAATCATTTATAATGATTCTGAAACCCATACAGCATGTGCGATTAAATATATATATATATATATATATATATATATATATATATATATATATATATAAAAAATGACAAAATTAAAAATGAAACTGATGCCTGGATGTTCCTCCTCACGCTGACTCCCTGTTGGCCTGCGTCTGCAGTGTTTTGTAGCGAGCAGGCCTCGTCTGACTCCATGCGTGGGGTCTCCAGGAAGGTGAGAGGAGTTTGAAGGTTGCAGTTACAAAATATGAATGCAGGGATGAAGAGGAGGAGGAAGAAGAAGAGGGGGAATGTTCAGCTGCCCCCTACTCATGCACCAAGACCTCGAACTCTGAAAGAAAGAATGAAAACATTTGCACAGGTAATTAGACTTCCACTGACATACAGCTTACAGGTGAGGCTGGCAATGATTTATATTGTGTTCTATATATGTTGTCAACACATACGATGAAAAGACCAACATTTAATTGATTCTACTACGGATTGTCTGTGTAACCAGCTTGATGTGTCTCATTCCTCTGAGCCAAAGAACTTCAATTTTTCCCCCAAAATGTTGCCTTAAATACTCACTAAAGCTCCCAAGAGACAATGTTTGGTAACTCTGTTCTCCGTATTTTTGTATCAAACTAAAAGGCTCATTTTAAGGTAATGAAAACAGATCAATTCTCAGTTTCAGGCGATTATACACCAATGAAAACACAAGTATGAATATTATATTCCTTATCTGCCAAAAGGTCCCTCTAAATCCACCACGCTGGGATTTAAACACATCAATGAGCAACACATTGTAGTTTATTTTCAGTCAATACTGCATTCACACCCTGCTGCTCTCAAAACGGACAGATATGGATTTATTCACTCCCAGCTGTTTAAAGAAATGCTTGAAAATGAAACCCGATATTTAGATATCTGTTTTTAAAGACTTATGTAAAGTACAAACAGATGGCTTGAGGCAAAAGAGTCAAACAGTGATGAAAACAGATATATGCATTGTTAAAAAAAGAATAAAAAGTTTAACTGGTTTGTATTTCTGGTGCCGACCTTCCCTAACTCCTACTTTTCTTTTTTTTTTTTTTTTTTTGTCATCCTAAACTTCATTTTATTCCTCCGTTCTCTTACCGTCAATCCCGATCTTTCCATCTCCATCTTTGTCTGCGGCTTTGAGGAATGCTCTTGTCTCGTCGTCAGTCAGATCTCTGCCCTCCTGGGAAAAGCCCTTCAGTACGTACCTGAGGAGAGAACAATGTGTAGCAGAGAAGCATCACTGTAGGACAGTGCTGATGAGTTAACAAACACATGACATGGGCTTCCTACAGTCTGTCTGTTATTCAGGCCTGGCCTCCTTTCTGTGTGTTTTTGTGTGTTCCTCACTTGAGCTCTTCCTCCTCTATGAAGCCGCTACCGTCCACATCCAGAACCTTGAAGACCCTCTTGACGTTTTCAGCTGTCATGGCCTTCATTCCCACCATCTCGAAGAACTTTTTGGGGTCGAATGTTTCTGCTGCAAATGGCACGACAGAACCAATCAATCAAAGCCAACTGTCACCTAAATGTTAACCAGAAATCTGTTGAAAATGAAAATCAGCCTCAAGGGGATAAAATGGATTCTATCACAGGCAGGAACTGTGGATTTAAATTAGTAGCACAGACAGTTTGCAACATACTGGTTTGAAAATATATATATTTTTTAACAGTATCAGTCAGTATCCAAAACTAACTTTTGGAACTTTTGTTTGTCTGTTTCACGTGGACGGGGCGAGTGTTACGGACCTGCAAAGGCATCAAGAGCTTTCTTGATCTCCTCAGCTTTCAACAGATCTGTCATCGACATTTTGTCAGCTGGAGAGAGGGAAAGAGAGGGAGAAACGGAGGACAGAAAAAGGTGCAAAGTTAGAAATGAAAGGATACTATTTTAAACAGTTGAGTGCAGAGCTGAACTACAAACAGTGGAGGGATTGGTGCAAAAGCTAAAAGCCAAATTCAATCTGTTAAGAGACTTAAGTTGTACACATACAAACACAACCACATTATCCAACCGTTCACCTTTTACACATATACTTGACCCTCACAAGCTCACAAATCATACTTTTCTTTATTAACTTGAACCCTCTATTCCCCTAAAACAATATCTATTTGTAATCACATTTTCTTTTTGCCACGTTGCATCACACAATGCAGCCTCATACATTAAACATGTTAGCAGTTGCACATCTGACTTGAGGATTGCACCACTTGTTGTTTGGGCTGTTACTGGTCTTTGCTTCCAATACACAAGCAGGAAAATACCTTTTTTTTTGTTTTTAGGCAAACATTAGACATTTGACCAGACTTATGCTGTTTAGGATATTCGAACATTAGAGAAGAATAAATATAAAACACTACAAACATTACTCATGGATGGATTCAATTTATAAATATTACCAGTATGCAAACTTTGAGGTGATTTGCCTCTTTGTGTTTCTCGTTGTCAATATTTGTATGCAGCTCTATTCTAAATCAGGGTTTAAATAAGGTTGAATGAGTAAATTAATTTATTTTTCGGTGTTTACAGAGGAAAACTGGGCATGGAGTGTAAATATAAAGCTAGGAATGTATCTGCTAAGTCATGTTTCCCCAAAGGTGGATGGGATTTATGTGCTTCAGTTGCGCTGCAGTACTTTGTTTCTGACAATAGGTGTCAGAACTGAGCTGAAGGCTTTCAGGCTCCTTGTTTGTCTGTTTTGGAGAACTGGGAACACATGCTGAGCTGTCAAGACAGATGTTTGATGAATGTGTTTGTACCTATCAGAGATGTGTGTCTTCAGCAGCATAGTGCCTTCCTCGAGATAAAAGACTTAAAGAGCCTCAGCAGAGTAGTTTAGTCATCCTCCCTGCACTCCGCTGACCCCCATAAAAATATTATCCCTCCCTGAAGAATGGAGAGAACAGAGATATGTAACCATCCTTCCTTTTTCTGTCCGGTCTACTACTTCACACCCTTTCCTCCACCTGTCTTGTGCTCAGTATTTAACCAGAGAAGCCATTAAATGAGAATCTATTTGTGGTTTTTGAGATGTACAATAAAACAGAAAGCTGATTTCATCTTTTATCCATCAACAACAAACCTTGATGGATAGCTCTGGGATGACAGGTTGCTCCGGATCTTCATATCCTGCCAGTGTCATCAGACTTGAGCCCCATGTTAGACTTGAGTTTGCCGGTTCTTTTACAACAGCCTTGACACTGAGGTGTGCAGACGATAGCCGTGGTGAAAGAATCTGTCTCGTGATCAAAAGGCCGAAGCTTCTGACACCGTTGTGCAGCGAATGAGGTGCCCTTGAGCTCATCCCTCTCTCCTCAGGGTAGCTTAGAATGTGAAAAATTGCAATGCAGACACAACGACTGCTATCAGCCCCTGCAGTGAGCAAACATGAGCGCTGTGATGGATTATTGAGCTTAGATTTCTGCACCATCTATTCATCAGATGTCAGAATCTCTCCGCAGATTGAATGTCAGTTCTCGGCTCTTGAGTTTGTCGTTTGTACGCGACAGAAATAACACGTTAAGCCATCAGTTCTAGTTCTAGAGGCAGAAAATAAAAAAATAATGAATGATCCCAGCCAGCTTTGGTTGAGAACTCCAGCAAACTACATCGGCCGACAGCACAAAAAGATCTCCGCGAGTTGAAATTCTGGTGACAACGCAGTCAGCAGCGAGTCGAGGCCCAGCAAGTTGTTTTATTTATAGTGTATAATTTATTAAAACAGGCAGACTCATCGAGCATCTGGGGCCACAGCTAAAATAGTAACAACCATGGAGAACATCTAGAAAACTCATTATTATTACCTACAGTACTCAACTAAACACCTACTTATGGTGAGACACAGGCCAAGAAAACAACCATTAGAGCAACACCTGCTCCAACATTACCTTTAACTTGATTCAGAGAGATGTTTCCTTTTATTGTTTCGTATTGTCAGAAGTGATCAACATCAGACCAGACATTAGTAAGTGTCCCTTAAACAGAACCTTGTTTTTTAAGGGACTTAAAGTTGCTTTATGATAGAGAAGTGAGTGAGGTGTTTTTACTCTCATTTAAACGTCCCCACCACTTTTTAATCGGAAGATTTTGTCCCTATGACTTTTTAAAAGCAACACGAAAATGAAAATCTAAAAACCGGCTGGTGGACATGAATTAGTGCTTAACTGTTGCATTGTTCTTCTGACGTGGTGTTGAAGTTGTGGACGTGATGCTGATGACTTCTACGTCACCTTTACTGTGAGTTTTATGCTGAGTCTTCTTGGATATTTGACTCTGTAGATTGATTCTGTATTGACGCACTGTTACGCAACTCTTTCCCTGCTGTGATCCACTCGTTCTGATTTACACACAACATTGTCTAAAATCACACATGTTCATCTGAGCGCACCTCTTTTCAACACAGAGAGAGTGACGCCCCTGTGTAGTCGTGCAACAAGCTGGTGCCAGAGAAATATTTAACTCACACTTAAAACTCTCACACTGACTTTGGAAGTTGTCACAATACTTTAGCTTTCTTTACGTGGATTATGACTGCTGGTGCTGCCTGAGATTATTTTCTCTCAGCACTCTTCTGTCCTGTTTTTGCTGATATACTGTAAGTATTTCCCATTATTCCATTTAAGTCAAATGATGCTCTTTTATAACCCTGGCTGAACTCACATCCATGGTGTTTTTTTTCAGAGTCAGCTCAGTTTTCTAGCGGAGCTCTGACTCTGTTTTATCCAAAAGCACTCCTGCTGTACTCTCCACAGCTACAAAAATAATTTATCATCATGTTGCGTGCAGCTTAATTATTCATACAACCAGCAAAAGGTATTTTATTCAATTGCTGACTGTTTGCTTGTTCTAGATAAACTCCAGCAATTAATGAGTTTGATTTTCCTGCTCATGATGTTTTCAAATGACTGCTCTCTGCTACAACATTTAATGTTTTCTTGTCTTGTCTTACCTGACTGAGGGGATGGGTGAGTGCACCTGAGCTGAGACAGAGAACGAGGCTGGAGATGGAGGTAAGATGAAGTTAAGACTTTTATAGCTGCCTCCAAACACAGACTCTCTTACCCCACATTCCCACCTCTCTGTATTCTCTCTATTTTGAGAAAGGTAGGGTGGCTGTCGAGACATGACACAAACATCGTTGGCCCAGGAGTGTGATCGCTTTCTCTGCAGCCATAACAAATCACAAATTCACCGGCCTGCCCTCAGTCCACGTCTCCTCCCTGTTGACCCTCTTCCTCTTTTGTTTTCATCCTTTTGACTCTTATCTACCATCGTCTTGACGTTACGCAGCCTGTGTCTCTGATGCAGCCGCTGTACACTATGAATAAAATGTGATGTTTCTCTGCGTCGCTGGATCTGTAAACTGGCAACTGCTGAGAGATTTTTAGCTGGTGGTGGAGTCCTGCCCCCAAGTGGTCAAATAAACTCATGCAGCTTTGACAAGACTATCTTTTAAATCACAAAAAACAAACCCAAAGTTTATCACTGATTTCTTCACTCGTAAAAATCAGATTTCTTTCTGATTCTGTGTTTCTGATTCCCTCCTGAAGGAACACCTTACTCGAGTTGTTTGTATTCATCGCTCTCTCTTTTAAGCTAAAAGAACCTCTCCTCCTCACTTCCTCTCTTGCAGTATCTCTCCTTTAATCTCTTTTGCTCGAGCTCCGTCCATTACTCCCCTTATCGCTCCTTCCTGTCTCCACGCCTTCCACTCTCCTCCCTCCATATCAAACAACAAATTTGCTCCTCTTTCTCTGCATCCGTATCATCTCATGCCTCTTCCTTTTTATCACGAATCAATCTCTATCCTGTCAGGGCCTCGACAGCTTGTGTGACTCCTCGTCTCCTCCCATCTCCTTTTCTTATCTTTTGTTTTATCCCTCGCGTTAGTCAAGGCAAAGAGAGGAATTAATTTATGGTGGGTGCAAGAAAGAGAGATAGAAAGAGACACGTTGGCTGGTAGAGAGGCTGCAGTCAGCAACAAAAAGAGCCCGAGGCAGTCGACTCACTTTGTTGTGAGTAGTATTTTCTGATGATGTTAACGGGTTTAAAGCAAAATTCATCATGTCGAGACTTCAGTTCTTAAGCTTTGTGATCGACTTTTCCACATGAAGACATAATCTCTCAGAATCACAGTGCTGCACCTAAGAATTGATTTTACTCCAGCCCACTGTTTGGAGATTATTTGCCTGTCACACAATCCTGGAATAATGTTGTTCAACATTGTTACGCATGACAGATACTGTCTCCGTCCCTTCATGTCCTGTGTTGACCCTCTGCATTCTCAGCATCTTGCTCTCTTCCAGCTTTCTCCTCTCAGTCGAATTACGCCTCATCAGCACCGTCCAGCACTGTAGGAAGGACAATGGAGGGCAGGGCGAGGCGGTGAGGAAGACACACCGGGAGGGTTGGGAAAGGAAAATAGCAATAATTGAGGTGAGGCAGGTCGGGAGTTTGTCAAGGACAGGACAAGCTGAGAAATAATGGGGAGAATGAGAGAGTAACAATGTTATTAACACTGGAGGGAAGAGGAGAGGAAACAAAGTGTAGGGCAGAGGATCAGAAGTCTTTCGTTGTCTGTGTGATGATTGTTGTAAGTAGCTGAAGCAAAGACAGACAGACAGACAGACAGGATGCCTGCAATAAATAGACGCATGAACTGTGTGGCTGTACTGTGAGGACGGGACCAGAAGTCGAATACTAAACAGAAGTTATGACGTGTCGGAGCCTCTTGAGTTGTTTAAAGGAAACTTTGCTGAGCTGCACTGAGTAATGAAAAAATGCGACCACATTTGGATCGTATATAAAGATCGGGGTGTCAGTTTTGGACATTAAGGAGTTTGAAATCCTCAGTTCGTACACATTTTGCGTCGGTGACTTAACTACAATACCCCACACACCCTCATGAGTTTACTTCAGGCCAATATGTACAGTAGAGTGGGAGAAGGAAGCCCCGCTCTTTGCCAAATGTGCATGACTGCACTGCAGGCGCTGGTTATATTGGTATATTTAGTGCTAATGTTACGGCTGGTGTGTGTGGGCGTGTGTGGGAGATGGTGAGTTTTTAAAAGGAATGCACCAAGTTGTTGGCAGTTTGGCTTGTAACGCGGCCAAACTGTTAAATAATGAGAAGCCGAATCTGCCACATCTCCTCCGGTAGATTCCAGTTTGATTGTTTGACGAAGCGTCATCTCTGCAGTGAGAACATTAAGACATCATGTGTTTAAACTGAACCCCCCAAATCCTGGAAATAAACGCTTAATGTCATTTGCAGTCACAGCCGAATTCCTCCATGACGAGTGCACCTACATTTATAGTAATCATATTTTACTACCATAACGGTTAAAAGCCCCGTGAACCCTCACAGGAGTTTTCAGTTACTCTGATTGAAAAGACTTCTGCTCGGGTCAAAGTCGGGCAGATCTTTGCAGAGAGTTATGTGAATTCACCAAACACACTTCATCACTGGTAAGAATGACTAAGATTCATGTTTTCCCACCTGGACAAGTAAAGCAAAGCTCAAAGAGCAGAGGCGAGTCTGAATGTGCCATGACGGTCTACAGACGAGGTCTCATCAGGTCAGATAAGTGATTTTAGGTTATTATTTCGATTTATGACTACTTTTCATTTTGACTTTTGACATTTGACATTCGTTGCCAACCACACGAATGTCTGTCTCAACTGAAAACGTACCTGCACGCTTCACATAATAACACGCTTTCCTCAGAGTTACCCTCTTCCTCTTCCTCTTCCTCTTCTTCTTCTTCCTCTTGCTACAGATATTTCTTGCTCAAAAGTGTCGCCAGCTGTCAAATGCGTGTGCTTCGTGTTGGGGCAAGACTCTCGAGACACCTCGCGATTCAATTTCGATTCAAATGACTCGACACAATCACTAAATCGATTATCGATTCCTCTCGGTGCGTCTAAAACGTGATGTACGTTTTCTCGCTTGTGTGACAACTTGGCACTTTTATTTTGATCCATAATTAAAATACACAGACTCGTTTACTTTCCATCCTCACCAAAACTCAAGAAGTCGCCTTGGAGCGCGAACACGACGTGGTTCAGCCGTGAGCTCGTTGATATAAGATTACTGCATTAAGACACAATCTTCCAAGTGAGAGCGCGTCTAAGAACTTTGACATCTCGTCAGTAAATCTAAAACAATTAGATTTTAGCAAAACTTAAAGCACTGGATATCGAAATTTGGACAGAAAGCTCTTGAGCTGTATCACACGGATTATAGTCTCAGTCTGTCACTCAGGGCCTCGATTAACTCTGTGCTCAGGTTCACCTCTTCCTCTTTCCACTTCCCTTATGACGTCTCTATGGTAACCAGCTGACTTTCTGTCAGTCTCACTTCTTCTGTCTCTGTGTGTATTGTGTTCACATGCGTGTGTGTGTGTTTTTTTATTACCCATTCTTTCATCGGCAGGCGTTATACAGCTGACTTGTGTTTCAGAGTTTTTATTCCGAGGCTAGCATGCAGTAAACTATCTGCAACTCTCTCACACATATACACATTCCCAATCAACACATTCTCTCTCCTAAACACACACACACACACACACACACACACACACACACACACTACAGACTGGAGCAGCTGGACTGACCTTGACGATAAATACACCCTTGAAAAGTGTTTCTGCAATTCATGGCCGGCGATGGTCTGTGATATGAGCAGCGTTTCAAAGGATCCAACTCATGCAGAATTAAAATAGATATGGAGTCAATATGTGCTGCACACACACACACACACAAAACACACATACACTCTACGCAGCCTCACACTTTGTTGCACTCTCTTTTTCCTAACTCAGACAACTCAGTGTAACAAACAGAAGCAAATATTCACACCTACACAGTTTTCCCTCATACACACTCCTACATTCTCTCCTTCTATGTCTCTTTGCTCGTACTTGACTAAGTTTTTGACTCGGTTACCAAGTAACATCCGACAAAAAACATTTTTGTCAACGCTTTTATCCCAGCGCAAACAAGAAGTCGCTCTTGATACACGTGGAGAGCGCCTTCAGCACACCTCGTCTGATTTACTTAAGCTTGTAAGTGCTGTAGTTTCTTTTTCTCTCTGATCTTTGCCAGTCTGTGTCTTTAGTCAGCGATGAAACGGTTCAGGATAGTTACAGAGCAAACATCAGGCAGCTGCGGAAGATTAAAGTAGTTGTGGATTTTCTGTCTCTTGTTGGGAATCCCACCTGCAAGCCAGTCTAGATATTGTGCACAATAATTTTAAGTGACAGCCTGAAAGTGTTCAGAGAGACTGAAGCAGAACCGACATCTCACAGAGCGATCAGACGGATTCAAGCCGAGCAGAAACTTTAACACGATCAGACACCTGCATTTGATCTTGAGCCCGCGGGAAACTGTAGACCATAAATCAGAGTTATCTCTCTCTCTCCCTCTCTCTCACCCACACACACACACACACACACACACACACACACCTCCAGCATAGCAACAACTTTGCTGACATCTAGTGTTACACGTGTTTAATCGCCTCAGATTTGATGTCAGAACTGTTCCCAGATTTTTATCCCAGACTTTTCCCCCTCTCAGAGTCACCGGCCCTCACCTGTATTCACCTTTAATAGTCAACTTCAAAAGCAGTTTGAGAGGTCGACCAAATATTTGCGTAAGGCTGTGTGTTTCTTTTTCTACTTCAGGTGAGATAAGAAGTAGAAGGATGGACGGAACACACTGCAAGAAGAGAGCTGACTGAACAGGTGGAGGAGACACAGTGTGAAGGATAATGCACATGAAGATTTTGGTTTCAGATGTATATTTATCTCATCAGAAGCTTGATAACACTGTTTTTGTGGTTGCAATGTCAACACATGTATACATTCAGTTTGTGTTATTATTCCTGCCTTTTTCTAATATGCACTTAAACCTGCACTTACTTTAAAGAACAGCTGAGACATTAAGCAGCCATGTGTTACTTAGTTTTAGTGGTTTTTAATTTTAGTAAAACAACTGAAATTGAAGTTTGGTATCAGTTTTATTTAAAGCTGCTCTAATCAGTATTTTTGGATGAATAAGTAGTCGGTGATTATGTGTTACATGATGAACCCACAGAGGATTGTTACAGACTCTCCTGTTCCCCTTGTTTTTGGTTTTATGGCTTGTGAGTTTGCTTTATTGACCGATGATGGACTGATGATGCATCAGGACGGATTTTAGATCAACAAAAGCTCTGATAAACTATTTGTACGTTTCCCGAACAGCACCGAACACAAGACAACACTAGCAGCTGGTGCATTCGGACAGATGTTTTCCTCAGGTGTTGGTGGAAGAAAATCGTTACGTTGCCTGGATCTATGTGGCTTTTTTTCTCATTTCTTTCCATTCGCACTCACACACAGTCTCACACAACTGCCAGGTGTGTTACCTTGCGAGGCGCCGGCCTCATCATCAAGGTGTTGAGGTGAGATCGAACCGCCACCCCAGCCATTAGCAGACAACCTGCTCCACCTCCAGATGTGTCAGTGATGTCTTTACTGTTTGTTCTGCTGCCGCCAAGAAGAATCTCTCTGCATTTGTTTTTGCAGTTCAGATTTGCTTCTTACTCAGTGTAACTGAGTTAAAAATACATGTCCTGCTCATCGGACCCCGCCGTCTCTCTTGTGTGCTTCAGGTCTCGGATGGTGACCGACATTTAGCAGCTCTCTTTAAAGACCGAACTCACACGTGACCCGCAGGTGCAGAACTGGAGCAGCAGAGAGTTCAGAGAGTTTCAAGGTCCTGCGGTGTCGTTCCAACAGAGAGAAGAGATATCGAGAGTGGTGCTGTGAATGATTCACACATTCCTCCAGACAGGTACATGAATCAGAGTGTTTTGAGGAGACAAAACCACAGCCGACTACAGTAGTGATGGACACCTACAGTTGAATTTTTTTATTAAAAAAATGCAGAACGAAATGTTTCTAGGCGCCAACTGAAGTGATAAAACAGGTCTGCCTGTTCCTTTACTGTTATTTCATGTAGTGTTCTGCTTTGGATTTGGATGACTGTATTTCACATGAAAAACTGGAAAATGTTCATCTTGGTAAACAGATTCCGACAAAGTCAACACCTTAACAAAGTTTCTTCTGTGTTCCCTTTTTCTGTAAATGCACCACACTCTCGCTTTAAATCTGACTGTTTCTTTCTCTCGTTAGATCAGTTCGGCTGTTTCAACGCGTCCGTCATCCCAGTTGATTCATATTTGCAGCAGATCATGATAACAGCTTGTATTAGTCTTTAGCCAGCGCGCACGGTGACGGTGCAAGCTAATACCACGCTGAAGATCGAGCGCTCAAGCTGGAGCAAGGTTGTGCTTTTTGTTTACGTGACAGAAAACTAACAATCGTCCATTGTTCGCCGCAGTGTGGGAGGCTGGGAGAGGCTGCCAGTAGTCAACAATCTTGTTCACAGTGTTTACACTAATCAGTCAAATTGAATGTGGGAGTGATTTGGGATTGATGGTGCCTGTGTGCGCAGACTCTGGAGCAGTTACTTATTTACAGTCAGTGATTTCTTTTTTTTTTTGGTACAGAAAGAGAGAAAAAATAACAGTAAACATACAAAACTGGGTGCAAAATAACCGTCAATAAGACACTAAAACACTTATTTATATCTGTGACTTCTTCAGCTAAAATCAGAGCCACTGATCAACAGTATACTAGTGTTTACTGTGTATTGATACAAGACTGTGGGTAGGTTAGGTTTATTAACATATTCTCAATTTTTGGCATATGTACAGTAAGTAAGGTATATTAGCTCAAATATATCACGCTACAGCGTTTTTGCTGCTTGATACCAACGCAAAACTAGTACTTTTCTTATTTTCAGTCACTCATCTACTGTACAGGAGGAGTTTGTCTAATTTAGTCCAGTTTAAGGGTTTTTGGATACATGGGAGTTGCTTGAGACTGACATGCATAAGCAGCAAACCAACAATCATTCTTAATTAATTTGTAAATCACAGCACGACCTACTTTGGTTGTTTGATAAAATGCACGCCCCAACAAAATCAGTCTGGCGTCCTGGAATTATTGATTCTTTTCACACAGAGCTTCTCAAGTTATCTGGTAAAAACTTTTTCAATATCTTAAAGGTTTAGTTTTTGTCATTAATCTGATTATAGAAATCAGAGATTTGATGAGTGTTTGATTATGTCACCAAATATACAAAAGCAACTTTTTTAAACACATTTTTATCCTCTTTCCTTTGATGATTCCAGGTGATTCTGCAGCACTTTCTGACGGTGCAGAAGCATTTTTTTTGGTTTGACGTCTTACTCAGAAGTACTCACACACCCAGCGGTGAGAGTGTGCACGCACAAACACACACGCACCAGGAACATTTAAAAACCTCGATAAGTGTGATCACAGGTGACAGGAGGGCGGACTTCACCTGGTATGCAGGTTGCTGTTGTGCTGTTATGTGGACACACCCAGCAGAACGGGGAGATTTCCAACTCTGGCACCTTGTTTTGCTTTAAAATTCTTTTTAAATGCCCTCAGGCGCACAAAATGACACCTGCTGCCTCTGCCAAACCATACATGTTTGACAACCACACAAAAAGACACACACACACTGCCAATTTAAACACTAGACACCTGTCAACTCATGTTTTAAAGGCTGTGAACCTTTGATTCATGGCTGAATCACAGGTTGTACTCATAATCATTAATAGGAAGAGTTTTAAAGAGCTGGAACATTTCTCATTTAACTGGAGTAATTCAAATCATGTGGAGGAAATCTAAGTTGTTTTTAAGTTTTTGTTTCTGTTTCAGTCACTCACATTGTTTTGGGGGAAGCTGCAGATACTTCAGGTGTGGATACTTCAAAAGTGAAACCACGTTTTGTTTTTTTGTGATTTCGACGAAGTGACCCTTTAGAATACAACCCTACCTGTCTCCTGTCCACCTAACTCCAACTCATCTTCAGCCAGATCACCTAACAAGATGCGCTCCTCTACCTGCTGCTGCCGCCTGAACGTCACACCTGTCCGCCCCTGTGCGCCACCTGCATCCCGTCCAGGCCACGCCCCCCGTCCGGCACGGTCACTCGAACGCACCTTCGCCCGATCTGTTGTCTTTTTTTGAGGGGGGGGGAACTTTCGCTTCCTGTTGCTGTTTCCGCACAGACAGTTTCATAGCTGGGAGTCAGTGTGTGTGTGTGTGTGTGTGTGTGTGTGTGTGTGCAGCCGGCGGTGTGTGACTGGTTTCTCCCACTGAAACACTTCTTCTGTGAGAGGCGCTTCTTCTCTCCGCACAGACAGTTCAAGTTCCTCCTGCAGCTGAACACTGTGGCCGCCATCATGTCGCTGCCGCAGCAGCTACGGGACGAGAGGTGAGTGTGTCTCAGTCATAGTGAAAACAACGAAGAAGTCCAGTAAAGAGTTAATGAGTCTGCAGGCTGGCGCTCATTTATAGCGCTTAAAACTGGAACTGTGCAGCTGTGTTTTAGTGTCTATGTGCGTAGTGGAAATGTCACAACATGATACCAGGTTGTTGCATCTCACTTCGCGTTTTCTGTCGTGCTGTTATGTTCAGTCTGTCGGTATTGCTGCCACAGATGGAGCACATGCATTAAAATACAAGCAGCAGGGTTGTGTCACTGCGCAGCTGACGACCAGTGTGTAAAAAGTGGTTTCAATACAAGCAACAAGTAGATACAAATCAATACAGGTGAGGGATTAAAGGAACAGTTCGCACAAAAATGAAAACATTCAGTCGGTATCTACTCAGAGTAACGATGGGAAAGTCAGGTGAAGTTTCGAAACATTTCTGGTGCTTCATAGAGAAACAGCGATGCAGTGTTTCCCAGAACAGGTGAAGCAGATGGGGACTTGTTTTAAAGCGTAAAACAATAACAGCAAAAAAGAATAAAATGGCTCCACACAGCTCGGCTGACGAAATCAGAGTCTTCAGGAAGCCCCGACATCCTGAATCGATTTGAAAAGACGTAATTTACACCCTGGCTCAAGCTGAACTCCTCTCTGTAGTTGCTAAGCTAAGCGCTAGCACATTTGTCTTTTCAAATCAATTCAGGATCCCAAGACTTCTTGTAGATGTTTATGTAGATTATTCCGGACGAGCTGTGTGGAGCCATTTTATATTGTTTCTGTCTTAACGTTATGAAACTAGTCCTCGTCTGCTCCACTTATTCAGGAGAAAGCTGCAACACTGTTTCGCTGTGAAGCTCCAGAAAAGTTTTCTGGAGTACGAACTTTACACGGGCATGAGTAGATGATGATAGAGTCTTCATGTTTAGGTTGAACTTTTCCCTTTTTAAATGGATAAAATCTTTTCACCACATTATTTCTTTTACCCAGCGACTTTGATCAGCTGCCTCACAACATCGCTGTCAGCGCCACCATCGCCGACATCGAGGAGAAGAAAGGCTTCATCGACTACTTTGTAAGTTTTACAAAAATCAGCTGAGCCGAAGAGCTTTGACAGCAAAGACTACAAACCCGCCTCATGTTTGTGTTTTTTTTTTCCTCCCAGAGGTTTGTGATTGAGGTGAGGACTAAAGGAGGGAGCAAGTATCTCATCTACAGGAGGTACAGAGAATTCTTCAACCTCCACCAGATCCTCGAGTCCAAGTACTCTCCTGAGAACCCGGAGAAACCCGGTCCCAACACCTGCGTCCTGCCTACTCTTCCAGGTGAGTGAGATCGCAGCGCTGATAACTGCAGACATGTTACGTCAGAGGCGACAGGTTTCACATTGTTCAAATACAAGTCATTCATATCTGATTAGCAGCTTTCTCAAGTCTGTCTGGTACAGTGTGAGGGAAACTCTGAGGAAAACTATGTGAGCAGTCGACGTCTCTGATCTCCAGTTTTTGTTAAGTTGCAACCCTGGCAGGTGAATCTTGCCTCTGGCCACCATGCTGGACAAAATAATAAAGGTTCCTGAAGCTGGTTCTGATTTCGTCGCATGTCTTACTTTTAGTTAATGAGTTAAACGTTGCTCAGATTCTGCAGCAACACGATGTGATGTTATCCATCCGTGCACACACCCTTTCTGCTCGATTGCATCACTGTGCAGTGTTTCATGTGTGTTGAGCCTTCAGACTTCACAGAGGTTACAACCAAACTGGACAACCTGTTCTTATTTCATTTATTTCCACTTGTTCTGCTATAACACAGACAGAGTTTATTTGTGTTTAATTGCACTAATTCCATCATAATAAGTCAGTTTTCCTCATTTTTCTGGGTCGTTTTTTCCGTGTGTGATGAGCCGACAGTGCAGAATATTCCCATACAACCAGTTAAATCTACTGTATATGAAGCGTTGTGGCTGATAATACAGTAGGTTTTCATATTATTAGCTCCTACAACCTTTCACTGTCATGGTGGTACATTAAAGTACTCCAATACTATTACAACATAACAGCAAATGCCTCTCATCTTAATCATAGTCTCTCATCTTGCACCCTGTGGGCTGATGGCGGCCCTCGGCAACATTTTGCGCAGCCCAAAATGCAACATGAAACCCAGACGTTGTATTATTAATCCCTGACAGTAATTTCACTGTCGGTAGCCCATGTTAACTATGAACAAGTGTCAGTCAGGTCAGAAGTGACTGAATGAGAAACTAGTGGCACATCGTGAGTCACCAGAGATAGTAATGTTATCTGCAGCAACCGATTTTGGTGGACAGCTTTACAGTTTTAATGAGGAAGTGAGATTAAAGAGCCACCGTGGAAAAAATGACGCATGGTTGAGGAGATATTAGATTTCAACTCTTACTTTGTTGGACCTCGAGGAGCAGATTAAGTGAACTGCCTCATCTGGAAACAGGCAAATTCAGCAGTCGAGATATTTAACGTTGAATCCTGGTGTGAGATAAATCGCATATCCAAACCTGAACAGAATCACAGTTTTGTTCATTGTGATCCCTCCTTAGTATTTGTTCTGTTTCAGGCTTTGCGTTGCCAAACAAATCGTCCCTTTTTAGATGCTTCACTATCACGGAAAACTTTAATATTAATGGTGAGGAAAAGTGAGCGCAGTCAGCCGGGCTCCGGTTTCACAGCGATGACAGGGATTCTGCTGTGTCCGACAGAAAACAGGGGGAACATTGTACTTTTTACAGCGTCGTTTGTGCCTCGTCACGCTGTAACCTTCACCTCCACGTGCACGCTCGTTTCTGCTCCACTTCATGCATATGGAGAGGAACAGACTGGTTTTATGGCGACAGCTGGCTGAAATCTCCCTCCCTGTGGCTGGAAGAACTGAAACCCATCTGAACGCGGTTTTTAAAAAGCGAGGATGTGCTACATGTCTCGGACGTTTAGATCTTGTGTTGTGGCGAGAGAGAGTTGTGCTTTGCCCGATGAATTTAAAAAAAAACACAGTACTTTCAGGTTAAATCACAGAAGAGCAGAGAATAATGTTGTATTATTTTTCAGTTTCATGTGAACTCACTGAGTTAGATTCTATTCGAGCCACTTGGATATACTGAACAAAAAGCTCTTCGGGGAGATATCTGATGTCCAACTCCTACTCAGAATATTTATTCAGTAGAATTTAAATACTTTGTGAGGCAGCAGAAAAGGAGTAGAGAGGTTTTAATCTGAATTATTTACTGATCCTTACTTAAATTAACCTTTACATTGACTAGAAATGTCTCAAATTACAGCTTTAGCCCTACATTTGGCTCACGATATTGTTCACAGGCTTCTTTATCCAAATACTGAAGGTTGTGATCCAAAGCAAAGTTTTTAAGCTAAACCTGCTGATCCAAACTTTTGTCTCCCACTTCTGGCAGGGAAGATCTGCCGTACTCGACTTACTACTTGCTGTAGTCGACTTGGTCGCCACGATTAATCCCCCATTTAGTTCTGGCAATCCAGTCTTTGCTGGTTAACGTACAATGAATCAATACCAGTGCGCCACTGCAGAAAAGGAAATTAGAGATTTATCCAACAGTGAAAGTGTTAACTTGCATAGTGTGAAATTGTTTGGCAGGGACTTAAATGTAACAGAGAGTTATTTAAAGTCCCGCACTGAAGCTTCAGATTATAAGTGTCATGTGAATAAAAGTTTAATTGGGACCACTAGTGTCTGTGATACCCAGATTTGACGAAACGAGAGCAAAACCATCATCAGCAAACAATCCAAGATCAAGTCTGTTAGATTTGAACAAACAAAAACGCCGGAGTGAAGCTTCTTCCCTCACACATCATCTTTGGCGGAGGACAGATGCCATCTTGTGTAGCGAGCGCAGCACAAACCAGATAATTTAACAAGTTTGATTTTGGTCTGATGTCACGTTACTCACAAAAATGTACATTAGAGATAGTGACAGCTTTTGTAACGTGCCACCGGTGATGTCTGTCATCGTGAGAGTGACAGCTGGCTGAAAATGACAAGATAATCACAGATTTCTGCAGCAGAGTTTCGCGACTCTGTGTATTATAACAGCGTCTAAACTCGGAGTCAGTCGTGCCCGTTTTCGCTTCCACGCGCTCTCACTTTTCACTTGGATATGTGGTGAAACGCTCGCACCGCACGCTGTCGAACAGGAGCGCCGTGCTGCAGCACAATCAGGCTGAGGTGACCGAACACGGTGGAGCGCGGGCTTTATTTTAGCTGACACTGATCCATTAAGATATGGGAGGATATGATCCTCAGGATCTGCCAGAGACAAATGCAGTAAGGATTAAATGTTATCGTTATCATCTCTCCAAATGTCATTTTAATGAACTCAGTGAACTGAAGGGTATTTCTTCCCCTTAAAGGTTTTGAAATCGCTTTTGGAATAAAACCTTTAGATATGCCTGTAGCGGAGTGTCATGTCGTCAGGCTTAATGTCAGAAACTCTGCAGTGCCATCAGTCATCGCCGTGCCACGAGGTGTATATCCTGCAAGGTCAATGTTAAAGCTCATATCAGAGGGCTGTAATAAATAAGTGTAATCCACAGTGACATTCAGAATAGTCAGAAAAGAGCAGATGGATCGAAGGACAGATGAGAGCCACGGGGAAAATGTGAGCAAACAGCCATGTTGAAGGAGGAAAAGGTTTGGGAGAGATGAAAGAGAGACATTCGTACGTTCATCCACTGTGTAGGATAAACGTTTTAAGATGACAAGGAGTTGAGTCGCGTCAGGAGAATTAGGAACGGGAATGAAAGAGAGGGAAAAAATACCCACCCAACAGAGACGGCGTTTAATAATCTAAGCTAATGGAAAGTGCAAAGTCACTGGCCCATGCAAGTGAGCTGTTATTAAAGAAGATTAAGTGTGTGTGTGTGTGTGGGAAGCACCTGGACTGACCACAGCCAAACAGAAACTTCAAATTACAACCAGTCAGCAGCGCAGTAACGAGCGCCAGGCTGAGAACAGAAACCAGCTCATTTAATCTGCTAAATACAGACATTTACAACAGTTTGTCCCTGTGACGTTGATGCAGAGATTTATTTACTAGGGATTTTTGTGATGCTTTACTTCTGTAATCTTTCAGTTAAAGGTGAAACAGAAGTCTGCACACACATATTTTCACTTCGCAGCACAGATCCTGGCCTCGATCAGTCGCCGTGTTGCAGCGTGTCTGTGTTTGTCCTCTCGTCCTCATCTGCCTGGTGGCTCCGCTGTTATTCTGCAGCTCATTGTTTTCCCATAAGTCCGTCTTGTCTGGGAGCCGCCGTCAGTGTCTGCATTGATTATCGGTGGCTGGAAACCAACATATGCACCAATAAAGCCTGAAGGCTTTGAATGGGAAGCTCGGACCATCGATTTAGGAGCGATGAGGACAGATGGAGGTGTTTGTGTGTTTCGCGTGTGTGCGAAAGTGTATAAATTACTTATAGACGATGAGTCAGGTTACACTGCTCTGCTCTGTGATCACACTTAAGTCACATACAGATTTATTTCTGTTGGAGCCCGAGTGGCTTTAGTGTAGCTATCGACTGACGAAACACTAGATTTGGTTTAATGTTCAGTGTCAATGAGCAGTGAGCCAGAGATGAAGTTAATAACAATAATGTGATGCCAAACGTCTCCCGACTACAGTTGTGGAACGATAACACACCCAATCAGGTTAATCACAGGCTGGAGCTTTGTGGTTAAAGTAACAAACGTGTTGGCAGCAACAACAAACCACAAACGTTCATGAAGTGGATCAGGCGATTGATCGCGGAGTGTTTTGTTTTTCCTTCATGGTTTTATTTTGCTTGCGGTGGCAAAATCTCACCAGCAGAAACACTGAAACCCGTTCACGCACCCGCAGGCTGTTTTTATAGTGATAACCGAACATCACCGACTCGGTGCCGCTGATTAGGAGCCATATTATAACATCTCTGATGTAACTTCATCCGTTTTATCTGCACCTGTGCGGCTGGAGCTCTGCCAGAACCGAATCCAGTCCAAACCATTAAAAACGAGACCTGTGCTGTTCTCTGATCTCGTTACTGTTCTTCTCAGCTCCTCTCCGTCCTCCCCCGACTGCCTCCTTCCCCTTGATATTTGCCGTATGTGCTGTGAGCCAAGCAGGGGGTAAAGTTACAAATGTGTCTTATTCTTGGCATTTTCTTCCAGCCTGCTCTGAGGAGGAGAGCAGCGAGGGGTGTGTGTGTGTGTGTGTGTGTGTGTGTGTGTGTGTGTGTGTGTGTGTGTGTGTGTCGGGGAGTCTCAGTTGCAGTTGTAGAGATTCATTTCATGGTTAAAATGAAACGTAAAATGAGTTTTTAAGATGGTGGGTCATTCGTCTTTATCGTAATGTTTCTATAATGGCTCGCTCACTTCCCCTCGTTTTCATGGTTCAGGTCAGTATTCTTGCTTCGATCTCTCTGATCGTTGTCCTCTGACAGTCTAGCCTCTAGTATTCAGATCAGAGAGGACCTGAGCCGATGTAGTCATCTGTCTCGCCTTCAGTTATTACTGTGCACTCAAAACAATCAGCGAGAGCTTCGCCTGCCCTTAAAACAAAGCGAGGGGTTGTTCGGGATGTGGGCGACTCAGGGGAAGACCTGCAGACACTACTCGGGGCTGAAAAACATACTTCAACACCTCTGCCTGTTTTTTGAATTTTGAAGTGTTTCAATTTACAGTAAATATTTGACTAAAAAATGCTGAAAAGATAATGCAGTAATGCACGGAGAAGTTTTTTCGTGCACCACAGCTTAATGTGCATCTGTTATAATGTGTTTTTATTCAGAGTAACCCACTATAGAGGTATTAATTTCAGTCATATGTTGTAATATGTATAATTTAGACACACACCCAAGGCTGTTTCTCTCATTGCCACGTTCTATATTGGGAAAGTTCTACTTTTCGACAAACTCTGATTTAGCAGCTGCCACTGAGGAGTCTGCTGGATAATATTAGATCTGATGGGTTTAATTGCAGTGCCAGATCTCATCAGGATGGAAAGGGAATAAGAAAGACAGCAGGGAGAGGGGAGGGAGACGGAGAGGGGAGGATGGGTGATGGGTGACGGGTAGGAGCAAAGAAAAAATAGAAACGGATAAAGGTCTGATTTTCAAATCGAAGCTGTTTTATTAATTCAAATTAATGAGGAATATCCGGACGACAGGCTCTGTTTTGTTCCCTCTTTCTTTCCCTCTTCTCACTTTAGCTCTTATTTTCTTCCCATCATGCTAATTGAAACAAATCAAAACACGTTGTCCTCGCTCATCCTCTTGTTTCATCACAGGTTTAGCCTTCGGTGCCTCAACCTGTGATCTTAAAATAGAATAAAGAAACGAAAGCCGCGCTGAAATAGAGTCAAGGTCGGAGGAGCATTTCGTCCACCGAGGGCCCGGCAGATGGTTCGGAGACGAGCGGATGAGCGAGTGATTCATCAGTTAGTGAGTAAAGGAGTGAATCTGTGTCTGCGGCTGATGGAGTGAGTTATCATGCTCGAGAGCGAACGAGACAGGAGGAATTGAGAGAGGACAGAGGGCTGAATATTGTGGCTGAGGGTCATTAAGACTGTGCTAAATTTGATTTAACAGGAGTGTTAGATGGCCTTGGATGGATTGTTGAGGGGCCTGAATTAGAGCATTAGGAGTCTGTGTCTGCGCTGTGCTTCATAACGTTTGACTGGACCGGACTGTGGATGTGTTCACGCTCTCAAGAAGGGCTTCAGGTCTGAAGGGGCTGCAGATCAGGATTATTAGCAGTCTATGATACGTCTGTGTCCAAATGTTTTGGGTCCAAACTCTGTGTAGGTACCGCACAGAGGTAGACATGCCCTTTATCAGCTGTTTGTGTAGGAATACCTCCTCGCACAGCTCCAACAAGTTCATATCATGATCATTTAAGCCACTTATATGCAGTGACTTAATTCAGGGTCTGCATCCTTCGAAGGACCCGGTCTTTGCGGCCTTCGAAGGCGAGTCCTTCCGAGAGACCTTGTTAACCTCGTCAGCCGTTGTTAAACGGGGCGGTTTAGCCTTTGGAGCATTTCCTGGTTGCGTCACCAGATGTTTTACCCTTACGTCACGATTTCTGCCACCCAGATCCGCGAAAGTGACAACCTACGCCACGCGATATCGCCATCTTCTCTCTTTCTTCTCAAAGAATCTTGGGATATGTGAGGCCACAGAGGATAGTAGCTGTGCATCCTCCAAAAAGAGGGAAAAGAAGGAGCATTTGAAGGAGCCTTCAAATTGGGACAGCCTTCGCGCTGCATTGTGACGTAATTGGCCTTCAAATGCTCCTCTGAAGGATGCAGACGCTGAATTGAGACACAGCAATATTGTCCAGCACCTCGATACCATGTCTCTATCCCAATTACAGCTGCACAATCTCTGCCTCCCAATGAAGTCACCGGTTTTTTGTATAGTGAGAGGAAGTGCCGGTGTGTCGTCCATCTTTATAATCTTAAAACTGTTTCAGTGTTCACGTCGCATGCTAGTAGAGTCAGTCTTCCTTGTGTGCGGACTGTAAACGATCATATTCAGTGAGTGAAATTCTATAAATAGAATAAAATTACATCTCAGATTTAGTCGATTGAAACATCTGCTCACCTGGTCTGAGGCTCAGTGTGTGTGTGTGTGTGTGTGTGTGTGAGTGGTGCACATTCCACACACTGTGCTTCTATAAATACCATTTTACAGTGTGTGTGTGTGTGTGGGGGGGAATTACAGAGGCCTTGATTACACTGTACATCTGACCCCATTGTGATTGTGTTTCCTGCACCTTTCTAATTGTGATATGTGTTTCTGTGCAGGAAAAGTCTTCATGGGCAACAAGAGGGAGATTGCAGAGAGCAGGATCCCCGACCTGAACACGTACATGAAGGTGATCACGTCTAATTTTAATGCACGCTGCCGTCTTTTCTTTTCTGCAGAGGTTGCCGAGCTGTTGGCATGCTCGGCTTTCTTCTGCAGCGTGCGATGCAGGAGCCTACAACTTGGTGGGCTGAACAATGCTGTAGGTGGATAAGCACTGACTCGGATATTTCAGCAGGAGTTTGCAGATGGAGCCCAACATGTAGGCGTTGCTGCTCTCTTCTCTTTGCTCTGCCCTGTGCCCACATCACGTCTGACTGACTGTAGTTGTGGGACTTTTGACATGTTTCAGCGTTGCTCCATCGCTAAAAACACGATCAGGTTCTCTTTCTCCCACTCGCTCACTTCTCTTTTTTTTTTTTTTGCTTTACTCTTTTTTTTTTTTGCCCGCAACCTACGTGGTTCTCACTCTGCCACACTCTCTCGCCTTCGCTTGCCTTGCACTTGTAATCTTTCTCGCTTCATCTCCTCTGTTTCATCCACTCCTTGCACCCTTCTCTCTTTCAAATCTCCCACCACCCTACTTCTCCATATCCTCTTCCATCAAACTCCCACGCTCCCTCAAAACCCCTCTTCTCCTCCTCACACCTCTCCCACCATTCACCTTGACTTCCCTCCTTTTCCCTCTCTCCTCCGTCTCCACCCGGCTTCCTCTCAAACACTGCGTCATTACCTTCCGTTTCATTTCTCTTCCCTCTCTCTCTTGTTGTCCAACCCTTCTCCCATCTCTCTTGCCTCATTCTCCCTCTCTCTCTCTCTCCTCCCTCCCAGAGGTTGCTCGGCCTGCCAACGTGGTTTCTGGTCGACGAGGCTCTCAGGATGTTTTTCTACCAGACTGACCAGGACAGCCAGCATCAACCACGAGCCCTCAGGCGCCTCCGCCCACCTACCCGCAAAGTGTAAGCCCCTCCACACACGGTGCTAAAAGCGCTGAGAGAATGACTGGTATTACTACAAAGCATCTTTGCTGAATCCCCTGAGCAGCAGGCCAGATGTGACTAAATATGAATATATGAATATATTCACAACAGGCAGATTGTTTATCACGAGAGCTTCGAATCAGAGGAGACAATACTTCAGTTATACAAAGTGTTTGAGGGTGCAAAGGTGCAAGCCGCTGAAGCACCTGCATTAGTGATGATGAAGGGCAGTATTTGTTGCCATCGAGGGCTTGTTTCGTGCCCTAATTTATTTGCATACATTATTATGTGATTAAGAAATCCTGCAGGGTCTCCTGAGACCCTCCAAATGTGACCCTAGTCTGTGAAATATCGAAGGCTTTTTAATCACGGAGATGTAAAATTGCGTCCGCTATCTTTTAAATGGTACCACAATTAGTATCAATCTAGTGCCATTAGGCCTTTTTAAAGAGCCGTTTTCACCACTTGAAATAATGAATGAATTACATAAAGTTTTGAAATTGAAGTAGTCGGAGCAGATGGGGTTCAGGTTTTTGTTTGAATATGGAGGATAAGATCGAGGGAGGGCCCTTCAACAGCATGATGGGCCCCGAAAAAGAGGAAAAGGATGGAAAGCAAAAGCATAAACCTTGAAAAGTGTCGACTATTGAAATTCTGTTATAATTATACCGGTTACTTGAATGTTTTACTGTTCGAGTGTCAGCTTTCCTCTGCTAAAAAAGAGCACGAACAAAAAAAAAACGAAGCACAAATATATTCAACCAAACAAGTAAATCAATTAAGCCTCACAAACCAGAGAGATCTATGAACTAGGTATTAAAAAACTTTTAGCTCGTCGATCAGGCTTCTATCACTGAACTTCTGTGACTGGATGCTACGACACAAAAGAGAAAACTTTTATTTTTTTGGTGGGGATTGACTCAGATTTTTATCTCCACATTTTATCTAACAGCTCACTGCTTGAAGTTGTGTCTTTACTGATTAGACGCTCGGTCAAAGCAGCAGCTCTTCCTCCTTTTACAATAGTATCAAAGAATAGCAGCTAACAAAGCTCGTCTAATTGGGTGATAAACACGTTTTATGAAAGTGAAGATGATGAAGCAGTAAAACAAAGCAGATATCGGAATGTCTGAAGAAAACAATTCAGCTAGAAGCTACAAAAGTACCGAGAGCTGAACACACAGAGAGCCTTTTAAAAACGTCTCCTTCACAGACATACGCTTGGTTTGGGGGGTCGTTATGGTTTGGCCGCGGTCACGAGACGTCAGTGAAGCTCGTTTTGAGGCAGAGCAGACCGACTTTGGCCCCGATCTGAGAGTTGCCATCTCGGGTGCAGCTCGGCTCAACTTGGCTCGCTTAAACTGGTGATGGAAACATAAATGCACGGCTCGGGTTGACTTGGCAAAGCCAGATGCAGCGATGGAAAAGCTCCCCAGGGTGATATTAAGTCTGTTTATTGATTAGTGATATGAGTGGCATCAGCATCTAGAGATAGAGCCTCAGGTTCAACAGTATCCTGCAGCGTCATGGTAAAACCAGGACCTAAAAACAGAACAGTCACACCCTCAGCCCAGTGAAAAGGTGATGCAGCTGTGTGAAAAAGTTATACATATTTTATGTTGAATTAAAACGAGGCAGTCCTGAGTTATGACGTCCCATTTGGCAAATAAGTGCCGCCTTGATTTCCTCCCATCGTATCCGCGCCCGTCTCCCTCACATCATCAATAGACGCAGTTAAGTAGCGAGGAAAAGATGGAGGCTAGGATACATAAATTCGGCATTGAGAAAACTCCACAGAGACTTATTACCCTTTTTTATGGTCCACTTCCTCATTCATAACGGCCTCTCGGGCCTCTGATTGGCCCATATCCCCTTGGGCAGGATTACACCAGCAGGAGATGTGGTGAAGGTGGACTCTCTCAACAGGAAATGATGCAAATGTAATGCAAATCATTACTTCCCCTGTTCTTGCAGCCAACCTGCCTTTTTATTCATACGGACGTATGACTGGTTTGTGTGTGTTGGAACTTTATAAGGAACTGTGATATTTCCTCTTTTGAATGTTGCCTCATGTTTGTCTCTCCTTTTCCTTGAAACCAGATTTGTTTTGTCACAGAGTTCCAGTATTTTACAGATGACACTAAACTTTTAATGATGAGCTGTATTCAACCCCGGGGAGTTTCTTTAAACCATTTTGACTATATCTAGCATTTTCTGTGTCTAGATTTTAAATTTTAGACCTGATATTGGTCCGTTTGTACTCTTTTTAGTTGATTTCATGAAATACGTGAGAAGTAACGTACTAGTATTTAGCTGTGTTTACCGTCTTAGTTTAGCATTTTAGCATGCAAACATTTGTTAATCAGCTAGAACTGCAGGCGGTAACCAAAGTATTGAATGAATTGATATTTCGAGGATTAACAAAGTTATTACAATCAGTCCTGAAGGGAACAACAATGTCTACAATGTCTAAAGAGCGTCTTTATGCATCCGACAGTTGTTGAAACATTTGACAGTGAACCAACAACATGCTGCTGGAGGAAAGGGGACCGCCACAGTCAGGATTCATCCTCTGGGATACATCTGAGTCTGGACCACACTGATGGACCCGACCAACATTACCATTTCTGTAACTTTGCCGCTAGCCTGTCTAATAATAGCTACACTGATTGGTTCTGACAGGAACTATGATTAAAAGTCAAAACTTCAAATCAGTTCCCATGAAGTCAAAATCGATGTTCACCTCACCTATAGGCCGGTATGACGCCTGACAGAGGCAAATAAGTCTTCTTGTAGGTGTTTAAGAGTTTGTAATTTCCTGGAAAACAGTAAAAACAGCTGATAACTCATCCTGCACTTGGGGGGGGGGACTGGAGTGTCGGGGCCCAAACCTGTTGAGAAAACCACCTTGGTACTTTAGTCCCTGTTGTCAAGCTGCCGAACAAATTATTGGTCCTGCTCCGTGTGTGTTCAGTCAGCGTACCGTTAGCTCCGTGGCAGGAAGTCGTAACACACATTCAGCAGTATTAGCTACTGTAAATCAGTATACACGCAAAAAGTCTCTCCTTCATACCATCAAGACTCAATCCATCCTGCTGTTCATCACTCCTGCAGCATTTATGTTCACTTATATTCATCGTCTTTTCTCTGTATCTCTGTGTCTTTTAGGAAAACAGTCAAACCAAAGATGGACCTCTTCTCCTCCCCCAGGGCAGAAGTATGTGAACATACCACATTTTCTTTTTTTTTTCTTTTTTTTTTTATTGTTGTTGCTTTGGTTACAATCTCCGTGGCCACCCACAGAGCAACAACTTTTGAGTCAAACAACCACGCAGAATGCACTTCATCACCCCGAGAAATACCATGTGATCCTGTCAGCACCTTTGGCGTGACTGCAGCTCACACACACACACACACACACACACACACACACACAGAAAACTTCATCCTGTCCACTGCCTTGTTTGTGAGACTCTCATAAAAAAAAACACATACAAAAGAGACGAAA
Organism: Acanthopagrus latus; assembly: GCF_904848185.1. NCBI lineage: Eukaryota > Metazoa > Chordata > Actinopteri > Spariformes > Sparidae > Acanthopagrus > Acanthopagrus latus. The sequence continues at coordinate 4,875,471 of NC_051039.1, read as the reverse complement.
CACACAAACATATGGACTGATGTGACAAATCAATGAGGATGACTTCATTTATCAAACATCCGTCGCACTTTTTCCCCTCCCTCCTGTGACTCCGTTGACCTCATCAATAGTTCCCGCCTTGCTTCACTTCCTTCTCTTAATTTCTGCATCCATCTCTCCTCCCTCACCCTCTTCGCTTTCTCACCCCTCTCCCCACACTTCCCTTCAAACGACCCTTCAGTTCGGCCTTCTCTTCCTCTTTCCCCCTCGCTCTGTGTCTTCTCAAGGTTACGACCATCTCTCGTCCTTCTCCTCCTCCTCCTCTTCTCCTTTTCGCATCCACTCATTTTCATTCCGTTCACACCCTCCGCTCCCACACCATTAAAAAAAGAGGAAGGGAAGGCCGTGTTTTGTATTCTGTGGTCGTTTTAAGATGTGTGTTTGTGAAGTTGTGTAGCTGGTTGTGGTTTTTCAGGGAGTACAGTCACGGCAGAGGTTAAAGTGGTAACGACCTGCCAATTTAATCCTCCAAGGAGGCACAAACTGCCTTTTTTTATTCTTTGTAGAATCAGCACAATCCTAGACTGACCTCTGCACACACGTCAACAACACAAAAGTAACACTAACTTTAACCAGCACGACTACAAATACGCTAAACCACACGTCACAAACCGTAGTGCTCTCTTTGACTCGACGATATCTTCACAATAATGCCAGAATTCGACCTCTGCTGAGTTTTAACGCCTGTCAAAGTATCGGTCATGCGTTTATTTCCTCACAGTTGGATGACTGCGTTGGCCTTTTGTCAGTTATTAAGCAGAAATGAATCACCAGACTCTTGATCGTAAGACATTTGACTTCCCTCTGTGACCTGGCCTAGAATATATATTCTGGAACTGCTGTCCCAAAACCACCCAGTGCACAGTTCGCTTCAGAGGCCGAGCGTTTGCTTTTTTGTGCCTGCCTGAGGAACTAAAGCTGGCAACATCAGGTTTTGATAAGTGCTATAAAAATAAACTAACAATGACAATGTCTAATCCCCTGTTTTTGCCCTGACTGTTAATCTGACCATAATCCTGAACGAAGTCCAAACTGTCAGACAGCTTTCTGAAGAAGTGAGGAGCCGTCAAAGTGACCTCTCCTTCCAAACATGTCGTCATTCTTTACGTCGAAAACTCAAAGGCAGAGATACAAATATATGAGACAAACACACATGCACACGCTCAATTAACAAACACCATAAATGTCTATTTTTAAAACAAACCACTAGTGCATTGTAGTATCTGTTTGTAATGCTGTTTGTGTGGGAGTAATCATGTTGATAGTACTGGTGGATGAGAGCCATTACTTTACTGTGATCTTCTGTCGGTATACGTTGTGGTGTGAAGAAACATCGTGAGTTTTGTTACGCTTGTGCAAAACATCCACTCTTATGAAGTCATTTTTGTAATTCGGCCCATGCTGAGATATTTTTAGGAGGAAGGTGCCCACATATTCTATTTATTTAGTCCAGTTCTGATGATGCAACACAACATTTTTAGGAATACTCTGTTTGTGATCAAAAATGTCTTTTCATGCATGATGATTCTTTGTTAGGGTCTCTGATCGAGCCCCACCGTCTCTCCCACCGCAGTGTCCAGATGTATGTTTGTTCACTTTTGTTCACTTGCCAGTTCTCACGATTCGCACCGAAACTGCTTTATATTTTAAAAACAAGTTAGTGGCAGCGAGAGCACTTCTAACTCTGTCCGATCCAAATCTGCTCATGCAAGTGTCTCAGAAATCAAATCTCACTTGGAGACAGAAATACTCAAACTGAAGCTGCAGTAGTTAATTGCTCAGCTGACTGACAGAAGTACAGGCAACTATTTTGATAACTAATTAACTGTTTATGTCATTTTGCAAGCAAAACATGTAAAAATGTGAGAATGTATTGCTTTTGCATGGGCATTTTTCTTCACTCATAGTCGACTAAATATCTTCGGTTGGACGAAACACAGTCGTGGACTCTGAGAAACTGAGTTGGACTTTTTCTGATGCACCTAAAGTAAAACTCTCATCCTTTTTACTCTTTTAATCACTTAAACTGTGCTCTGGTTTGAGACCAGACATATAGTCCATTAAAGGCCGAACCCCCTGGTGGTCACTGAGCAAACAGCTGCAGGGAGATTGTCTATTTTCAGAGCAACTAATCACTGGGCCAAACAGTTAATTGATTCACTGAGAAAGTAGCAGATTAGCAGCTTAATTGGTAAAGAAATCAATCAATAGTTGCAGCAGTAATCCTTCCTGTAGTGGCAGATTTTGATCGAGGAATATGAAGCGTGTTAGAAAGCAGCTGTGTGTGTGTTTGTGTGTTTGATGCACCTTCTCTGTAAGTGGCTGTGTTTACGCCGCAGCTTATAATACGAGCACGTCTGCAGGTGAAGTGTGCGCACGCTTCTGCAGCTCTTGAACTCTCGTGTCCTTTACCCCCCCTCGCAAAAGCGTTTAACTTTTCCTCACCTTGCACTGCCCAGGAATAGGTACGGCTCTTTGACCACACACACACTTTTTTCTTTCTTTCTTTCTTTCTCTCTGTCTCTCTCTCTCCTGCCTCCCCTCTCTCCCACACACAAGTAAAACATTGGTGTACTCCACTCACGAAGCAGCAGCCAGCCTACTCAACATTTATTTTAGCCCTCTCTCTCTCTCTTTCTCTCGGAGAAAAAAAAAACAAAAAACGAGTGCTTCTCTGTGCGTTTGTGTGGTTTTGTGTTTGTCCTGCCGTGCAGGAAAGTGGCTGTTAAAGTCCGTCCAAACAATGATCAATGAGCTGGTCTGAGACTGATGGATAAGAGGGGAACACACACAGGCATTTGTCACAGTAGAGCCGGTGCAAGCATTAGCATTTACGCCACACAACACTTCACTCCACTCCACTTACTGTAGTATTAGCTCAGGCTTAGCCCCCGAACGGCCTGATGAGTAATTGTTGGTGGCTGTAGCACTGTGAGCTTCAAACAAGGTCAATGGGACAGGCTGCTCTCAGTTAGCAGGATTTTAACGGTTCACGAGCTGAAGGGCCGGTTTGTCTAATGTGACACGATTGGGGAGTGACAGACAAAGAAGCCGGAGTGGATCAGAGCGAGCGGCAGCGAGTGTGTTAGAGAGGCAGAAAGATGGAGCGCAAAAACACGTAAGAAAAACCCATAGAATTAGGAAATTGAAATTCAAGCAGGTGCTTATCGACCGAGGCGCGGCACGTCTTCCTTTTTGCAGTGAGAGCCATTAGAGCAGAAATTAGATCTATTTTAGATAAAAAACCTTCCTGAGCAAGAAAAGCTGATGCGCACGTACAGTTTGTACTTCACCTCACCACGAGGAAGGTATGACCATGAAACGAATGTTCACTTTTATCCGCGGTGTGAAGTGTTTTTCATGTTTTTGTTGCTGAAGGTTATGGTGCGCGTTCATGTGAACCACTGTGATGAAATAAGTTTAAATTTAGCAGGTTTGATACGAGATTTAAGAGCAGCAGTAAGTTGTTTTGTTTTGTTTTTTTTTAGTTTAAACACTGACTATAAAGATCGAGCTGATAGTTTCATGCATCAGCAGGTTAAGTGAGTCTTTGTGTGTGTTTCATCCAGTTAAACTGTGTTTAAACTGCTTAACTTCTCCATGACTATATTTTTTTTTATACAAACAAAACATCAAAAGGCTTTTCTAATGTAAAAGTTGAGTCACGCTGATGCAACTGCAGAGAATTACATATTAATCCTTCAGCTTTACTGAGGATTTATTCTCAGCGATTGATTGATAAGTCACTGGAAAGATAATTGAATAACTATTAAGATAATCCGTTAACTGTTTCAGTCTTTTTCAAAGCATCTACTGGCTCCAACTTCTCAGATGTCAAGTTCTGCAGCTTTTCATTGTCGTATCCAATAGTAAAGGAAGAGTCTTCAGGTTTTGGACCTAAATAATGTGTTATAGACGATTAGTGATTAGTCGAATATTTGCATGAATAATCAGCAGACTAATGGATGGATGAAAACAATCATTAGTTGCAGCCCTGGTTGTTGCTTACTGTTCAGTCTCCAAGCAAATGAACCGTTTGGTGCACTCTCACCACTCCCAGTAGCCTCGTGTGAAGCAGCAGCAGCAGCAGGAAGCTGCGTTCAGCAGAACAGCTCTGATGGACCTGCTGTATCCTGCCTGCTGAGCACAAAGAGACTAGCTGGACGGCCTTGTTGACCATTTAGCAGATAAACACCCAGATATTGTTTCCTCAGGAGTTGGTAAGGATCACATCAGAGCCTAAAGAAGAGTAAACGTTGGACTGACAGTCATGTTTGATGTGCTATGAATATAACAAAAGTCCTCCTGACCACAGATCAGATCTTCTAACCCCTGATGCAGCCGTGACCTGCACAGACACACACAGAGCTGATTTTTATCAGGATATTCACGCGTATGATCCTTCACTCCAGGCCCTCCAGGAAGTGGGCCATCTACTTAAAAAAAAATACACTTTCATTAAACGTCAGGGAGAGAGAGAGGAAAAAAAAAACAACCTAATTCTCATCTCCACCTCCCTATTGCCAGACTAACGAGATGAGGGTTTAACAAGCTCATTAAGGCGGGGTCGGCGCGAGTCTAATTGTACCGGATGATTGCTCCCGGGGCCGGCTGAACCCAAGGGTTGTGTGGCTACATTTAGAGGCTGGGGCCCTTTACTGGGCACAGGAGGTACACCAACATCAACCTGCTCTGGATTTATATTTAGCGCGAGGAGACGGAATGATCCGACTGTTTGCTTTGCATCACAAGCCAGATTATGAGAAGCGTTACGGTGGATGAGATTGTCTCTGCTCTGTCGATTCTGCTTTAAGTAAAGAAACTGGTGTCTTTGCGTCCTCTATGATAGATTTCATCCTGCACGATCATCGAGTAACATTGCGAAAAGGTGAATCACAGAGTCGAGCTCTTTCCTCTGTGATTCACGGGGCTTTTGTCTAAGAATCACGTTGTGTGTCGGTTCTGGTGCACAAATTGCAGCAGCAGATCTCAACATCTTGTGATAACTCTGTTTCAGTTCTCAGAATCGCTGCCCACATCTTCATGTTTTCTTGTCCAAACATAAGAGGATAATTTTTCCTTCTATACAAAGTACCTCTGCACACCAGAGAATGAAGAAATCGTTATGAATGCTCGAACAGGCATGCAGAGCCAGTAGGCGGCAAAGTGTAGAAAAAAACATTCCGAGCATATGTGGTGAACTTATTCTGTTTTAAATAAAACAACCCAGAACTGCAGAAAAAAACAATGAGTTGTGTCCACACAAAGTACCTCTTCATGCAGTCAGAACTTGGCGAGCATTGTTTCATGATGGACTCTGTGTCGGCAGTTAAACAGTTAAATCAGCTCAATTATTAAACCAAGTGAATGATTGTTATTTTTCCCCAAAGTCAGTCTTTCGGGACTTTATTTTATTTATCTCCGAGTTAAGTTATTTTTGCCAGCCAGATGCTCAGTGTTTGACTAAAAACTGTCCAACTGTCTGTCTCTGCGTGCAGCTTTTTTTTTAAAATAGCAACACAATCATCGGCGGTATTACCCACAGCGCTGAGTTGTTACTGCTAACTCATCAAGTCAACATCTTAATTAATTAGCGGAGACACGGAGGAAGAGAGGGAGGGGAAAAGAAAAGAAAAAAAACAAATTGGATGAAAGAAACAGAGGAGAGAAAACGACAAGTGGAAGTAAAAGGATGGAGAGGTGGAACAGTGACGGCGAGGAGATGGAGAGAGAGATGAAGAGACGTGCAAAGTGAGGGGGGAATTGCTTTGTCACATCATGTTTGGTGTTTGTGTTGGAGATAGTAGCTTATCGCCCGCAACACATTTTCACATCATCTATAAATTACAGCCAGCGGCGGGTCAACGCTATATTAAACCAGCGTCTGGAATAATGCATTGAAAATAGCAGCTCCGGATACAAAGTGTGTGTGTGTGTGTGTGTGTGTGTGTGTCCTCAGGGTCAGGGTAATCTCAGTGGATTGTTAATCCAGCCAGCTCCCTCACTCCCCAGCTTCATTAATCTGCCATCAGCCTCCGTCTCATTTTCTGAAGACACACACATACACACACACACACACACACACACACACACACACACACACACACACACACACACACACACACACACGAAAATTCAGTTTAAAAGTATTATCCTTAAGATTTTTGAATCGTCAGCCCCAGTTTTTCAGCGAGAGCCGCTTGATGTGTTCACTCTCGATACAGCAGTTTAAAAGTATTAAAGGCTGAGTCCGCCTTTTCTGCACAAAATGCAAATCGCGCACCTGTGACGCACAGCAGAGAGGATTCATGCAGGTACTGGATGTGATGTGAAAGACAAAAGGCTGATTCTCTGATGAGATAAATCCCCTCAGCCTGTGAGTTGAAGGATGCGCTGTGGAGTCGACCTTCCTCTGTTGAATTTCCTCTGTCAAGCTGTTCAAAGTGTGTTTGCTGCCCCCAGTGGTTGATTCATTCAAGCGGCGCACTCGCTGTTATCACTACAGAACTAAACTAGATTAGTAATCAGTAGAGCGCATACTGTATCTCCACCAAGGCCCAACAGCCATCCTTTAATTTTATCAAGCCTGATCTGATATCCAGCTGGAGGGTCTGCATCAGTTTGACTCTCTAGATAACCGCTACAACAATACACCAGATGTTTCCTTGCATCAAGATCCATACATTAGTTCCTGAGAGATGTATCTGGATCTGTACCAGCAGTTCATGGGATCTATTCTTGGCCGTGACCCGTCTTCCCTCCAAGTTTCATGGAAATCTGTTCAGTAGTTTCTGTCTAATCCTGCTGACAAACCAATGAATCAACACAAAGAGACACGGCTGAAAACATGACGAAGTTAATCAACCAGGATGAAATATTAAACCTGCTTTAAGAGGCAACAAGCTACAAACAAGCCGTGACATCATATTATCTCACCTTTTTAAAGTTGTGACAGCCAACATGTTAGCATTAGCATTTGTTTTTAGTCATATTCCCTCTCCTGTTAGCTCTGATTTGGTCTCAGCCAGCTCCAGAGTCTTCAGGTGCTACGTGCTCACTGTGGTCACCAGTCGGTCGTTAGCTTTGTCTCGTTGTTTTGTGCAGGGCAGGTGGATTTATTAGAGCTTTTGCTTCAAATAGTGGTGACAAAACAGTACAGCAGGCTGCACAAAAGACAGAAATTAGTTAAATGAGTGAAAAATCTGAACCGTAGAGTCCGTGATAATCTGTGGATTGATTACTAGGAGCCACATCGCATCACTCGAGCTGTAATTACTTTTATATTTATTGATGTTTTATCTCTTCTGCACTCACATCGTCACTCGCTCACCGTCCTGTGAGGATTATCACACAGCCGCCTGCTACGAAACATGAAAACAGCAGCGATCTACCAGCCCTCTGCAGCGCTGCACCTCTGTTTAACTTTCACTTTTCTTCTTTCCTCCTCTTCCTCCTCCTCCTCCGCCTCCTCTTCCTCTTCTTCCTCCTCCTCCTCCTCCTCCTCCTCCTCCTCTTCTTCACCTCCCTCCCACTGCTTTAACCGCTCCTCGTTCTTTTTTCGTCTCCCGATTCTCCAACTCTTGTCTAGTTTGAGCGTCTCTTGTGATTGCTCTCCAACTGTGGCGGTAATTCCCTCCGCAATTTCTCAGTCCGACATTAATAATCTTCTTTCCTGCTTTCTGTCTTTCATGTGTTAGAAGAGGTTATTGTCGGTTGTGCGTGTACTTGTGTGTGGTTGCGTATTTGCAAAAAAGCCTGTGTTTGTGTGTGTTTGTGCGAGTAATAGGCTACTTTATCCTCCGTCTGTTCGAGGAGTCTCTTTGCAGCAGGACAGAAAAAGAAGGTTTAAAGCATCAGTAATGACTCTACTGACTTCTGCTTAAAATGCAAATTCAACTCTGGCAGAAGCTTTTTATTCCAGACGCACCGATGCTAACCAGCACGGTCGAGCATCCTACCCCTCACACTCCCACACACACACTCACACACACACACACACGCACACACTCACTCCCACAAACACACACACACACCCTTGCTTTGCAGCGTGGCATCTCCTCAGGCTGTAACACTTCTTTTTTTTTTTTTTTTGCAAAACTCCTCGTCCATGCTTTTTTACTTCGCCGCCCACGGACGCGCACTCGCACAAAAAAACTCTTTTCACACTCTCGCACAGATGCAACAATACTCGGCTGTTCCTCACCAGAACACTGTGCTCAGATAAACAGACAGAAGGGCTGCTGACTGTTCTTCAGTTCATCAGTCAGTCAGGGGTGATTGACACTTTCTGATGACTTCAAGCTAAAATGCTCAACATTGGCTGGTTTCAGCTTCTTAAATGTGGAGATTGGCTCCACTTCTCTGTTTTTAAATCATTAAAAATTTAACATCTTTGGGATTTTGGACAACACAGAACGTTTGAAGACATCTATGTGTGTAATAGTGATGGGCATCTTTTTACTATTTTACTATTTACCAGAAATAATGTGCATAATTGATGATAATGAAATAATCATTAGTTGCAGTTCTGACACAGACACTTTCAGAGACTTATAATAAATTCACCAGTGCTGTCAGACACTAAACGAAACACACTGCGAGGATGTTTGGTGCACACAAACACGCAGACAGATCAGCAGCAGCACCAAACGCTTGAAACGATGCTGCTCTGTCATCCCTTTCTTTCTCACCGTCTCACTTTCCTTCTCTCTCTCTGTTTCACTCTCACACGAACACAAACCCATCTCAAGGTTTCACTCCTTTTACTGTCAGTTCCCCGTCTTCCCAACAACTTGGATCGATTGATTCGCTCTCATCGTCTCTCGCATCCCCTCACTTTCTGTTTCTCAAAAAACAAACGCATCCACACACACACACACACAGATCTGCTCACACTCGCTCTAATTTGCCCACGAGCCTTAACTTCATCAAACTGAGAGAAATAAAGCCTTTGTCGTCTCTTTCCATCTGTTTCTCTCACTTTTACATCCTCGCACGTTGTTCGCTGTCAGCAAAAAAAAGTGTGTGAAGTCTTACCTGTCCGCTCTCACCGTCTCTTCTCTCTTGGTGTTGAGTGTGTCCGTCTCTCTCCTCTCTCCTTCCTCTCTCCACTCACTGACTTGTATATGTGTGTGTGTGTGTGTGGTTTCCCTTTGTGTGTGTGTGTGTTTGCGTGTGTGTCCCAGGCGATGTTTGACTTTCGCGGCAACGGCAAGGCGGAGTTGAACCTGAAGAGGGGAGAGGTGATCTTCCTGCTGCAACGAGTCAACGCCGACTGGCTGGAGGTAAGTACAGAAAGAGAGAGGGAGAGGGAGTGAGGGGAGAGAGTGAGAGAGAGAGAGGGGGGGGGAGGGAGGGAAAGAGTGGGAGAGTGGAAGGCAGAGATAGATGGAGTGAGTGGAGGTGGAGGGGGAGAGGAGACTGGAGCCAAGAAGAAAGAAAAGAAGAGGAAAAAATGGAAAGAGAGAAGGAGGTTTCTTGATTGGGAAGGTGAAGGGGAGGACTGAGGAGGAAGACTGAGAGAGGAAAGAGAAGAGCGATGGAGGAAAGACACAGTGAGATGGCGAGAAAGGGAGAAATTGTAAGGGGAGGATGGAGAGAGAAAAAGTGAGCTGAAGAGTGAAGGGATGAATTCATAGAAACTGAATGAAAAAGGAAATGAGGAGATTTTGTTGCCACCTCATTGAGTGAACTGCACCTTTTTGACATTTCCTCCAAAAGTATATGGCCAAAGATAACTTAAGTGGAGGTTGGACAAAATACCAATACAGGAATATAATGTATCGCTTCCTCTTGAAATTATATGTGTTAGAGCCCAGACACATTAAACCAACGCCAAATAACTGGAGGCGATAAAGACTGACTGTTGTGTCGCCTATGTCATGGCCAAAAAGCTGCACTTGAACGCACCGCAAAGATTACAGCCTACCGTGGACTAGCTTGGACGTTTTGCGCCTGTGTGAGAGGAAACGCCTCTCCATACCACCAGGTGGAGGTAGTCTAGTCTGAAGTTGTCATTCCAAAAAAGGGAAACCAGAAGACCCAACATAAAGCAACATTTGACCGCACCTCTGTTGCTAATACAGCCACTCTGTGAGATTATCTGTTTATATTCTCGTGCACTGATATCCTTCGATGAACTGCCAATCAGAGTGATTCTCTAGACTCTCTAGCCGCCAGTTCTACATGTCCGAAAAGCCACAGATAAAGACTGACAAGTGCCAACGGAACGTGAGAAACCGCAACAACTTGTGTCCCTCACCAACGGCCTCGACACCGGCCGACTGCCGAGCGCCCACTTTTTGTTCATTGATTCATCTCAGCTGTAAAATGCAGGGAATGAATGCATAGATATTGCTTATTTCATGATATGTCGTTGATGATTGTCTTGAAAGGTATTAAACATCGCTAAACAATCGTGTTTCGATGCTGTTGTTATCCTGGACAACGTATAGTGATTGTAACGTATCATGAGTTACTGAGTTGCCTGCATGACATCATATTTGTTATCTGTCCATGTCTGCAACATACGGCACTGACTAAAGAAATCATTCCCCCACTTTGGTGAAAATGGACCTCACTGGTCTGCACAGAGTCACCGATAGGAAGACCTGGAACGTTGTGAGCCAGTTTTGTTCGTTCCCAGTCGTGCCTGATCTCTGCGATGTTGCTTAATGTGGACAAATCCCTGCAGCCAGGTCCCAAAATCTTGCAGGTGAAGGTTATTATAGCAGCAGATGAATCTATATGCTCTATTTAATGATCTGATTTAGTTTAATTCTATGTATTTTGTCGGGCATCTCTGCCTTGCGGAATCTTTAAAGTACACAAAACAGCCCCCTCACACGTTGCAACAGTTGGGAAGTTAATTACAGAATAAAATACAACTAAAAATAGTCTTAACACTTCTGTTATCCCCGCATGGCAGCAAGCTGAGCACAGTGACCACAGAGCATCTCGCCGGGTGCGATTGGAGTCACCCTGCTCCAGTTTCCTTCAGAGGAACAATTACTTAACGAACAAAATGTCCTGAATACGAACCGCAACTTTCACGTGTGAGTCGTCCAAAAACCAGGATGTGGGACATTTTAATTAGCTGCTGAACATTAAAAAAAAAACAAAAAAAACTCAACTCTGGAACGCTGGCGGTGGCGCGGCAGCGGCAAATAGTTGTCACCGAAAAAAAAAATTCTGCTTCATCACAGAGTACTTGAAGAAAGAAAGGTCAGGAAACATGTTGAGCACAAAAAAGAAAAAAAAAAAAAACGTGCAAGGTGTTGAGATGGAGTGTGAGAGAGAGAGAGAGAAACAGGGAGTGGGTGAGCGGCTGAGTGGGAGAGAGAGAGAGAGAGAGAGAATCAACATGGAGGAGGAGGCCGGTGCACTTATCCTGCCCCTAGCCTTCCAGAGAGATCCAAAAAATCGTAACAGAAAAGGGCTGATAATAATAACCTTACACAACACTGCAGAACACTACCCTGTTGTTCTTTTCTGGCAACCCGGCATCCATGATAGGATGAAGCTTTTTGTATTTTTTTTGGGGTGGGGGGGCGAGGTTAATGTAACACTTAAAACTTGTGAAAAGTTGACTGAGTGCCTTTATAATTTAGTCAGCGGACAGAGCGGCTGTGGGTGGAAAACGTGACAAATCCAACTGGCAGACTGGTGCATCAAGGTAAACGTTTCAAACACACCAGTGGAGAGACACCTGAACAGTTTGAGGAGAGAATGTTTTGTACAGTATGTGAGGAGCAGCTTCCATTCTCTGTGGCCAAAAAGAAAAAAAAAAAAAAACAAGAATTAATAGGATTAATTTAAGATCAGAGTTTTATTAGAATGATGAATTATGTGTAACCTCACGTAGAAATGAGAAACTCTGCTGCAGCTTCTCGCTGGGTTCAGACGGTCATAGTCATCGGATATTATCTGATAACGATTCAGCCTCCGGGGGGCAACAGCCGACGTTTCGGTGGAGCCACACGTGGACTCTGCACACCTGTCATTGTTTACAGTCCGACCAGCAATCTTTGTAGCCGTGGGATTTATCCGATGGCAGTTTAAGTTCACGTCTGTAAACAGATATCACAGATAACTAATAAAAAGCTGAACGGTTGCAGCTGGAAGACAGCTGATGGTTTCTAAGATTACATGAGCTGTTTACCTGCATTCAACCATAACCTGCTCGCACATGATTGGTCCATACAACTCGGATTACAAACGTACACCAGACACTTCTGATAGACCGAATCACTGTTGTGCTGAGAGTTATCTCCAGGTAGAAAAGTGGCTGTATTTGCATCATAGACATAATGTGAAATCCAAAAACTTGTTTATTTCTGGGGGTTTTTTCAGCCGTGACTCTAAATTGTGAAGATACATATTTAAACACGGTGGTCGAACCTATCTGACGTTTCTGTTGTGGTTCGTTCTTGTACTTTATAGCTTTCCTGCCGTCTTCTACAAAACAGCGACGTGTTATGCTAACAGCTGTAGTCTGTGAATTAAGCCTCCAAACTAACGTGCTGAATGTGTTGTTATTAATAAGATATGACAGTGTAGAATATGCATTTTACACACACTTAACATAGATGATAGATAACATCATGAAAGAATAAACTATATGTAAGCCGATATGCAATGTATGCAATAATTCAGCAGTTTTTGCATTTATATGATATCCGTTTATAGACATTCTTTCCTTTGCGCCGTAAGCAGAAAAACAAAGTGGGAGAACAAAGTTGTATTCGGATCTCCTTACACCAAACAAACACTGTAACTATTAATATTACACTTTATCATTTCCTAGGAGCGCTAATTAGCTACATGTTCTACACGCTCGCCCTGAGAGGCTGCCAAATAACAGACAGACTCCCTCTCCCATCGCTGCACTGAGCACAGAGAGCGAGCTGCAGCGAGGTGTTAATGCAGAGAACGGTTTTATAAGAAAACAAAAAAAAAAAAAACGTGTGCACAGATCGTTCATCCATTTGGCCTTAAAAGGGAAGCCCACTGATTTTTTTTTTTTACATAACGTACACCGATGGGTTATGAGCGGTAATACAGAAAAAACCAGTTGAATAATGTGTTTTATGGCTCCGGAGTGACATCATCCGAGTCATGCTGGCTTGTGCTGGATGGAGATGGAATACAGATCTGTTACAAAACTGGAGGAGCTAAAGAAAATGTACATTATTGATGGAATTATGGGAAATGTAGGAGCCAAAAAAACGGGACACGTTCTGCATTAAACACAATTCTTCGTAAACAAAAGTTTGTTATTCTGATTGTGCAACTTAAATCTTAAAACGTGTCTCCATCAACAAAATTATTTACCAGATGCTTAAAATAATTGATTATAGTGTCTTAATAGCAAGTAGGCTAAGTGTCCAGCAGCTCAGCATAGATTGGAAATGATCATTTATGTCTCCTGATCACGTGGATCTTTGCACATGAAGCTGTTGCCTGGTGCTGCACACACACACACACACACTTGTTCATCAGCAGGGGTGTAGTAAAAGGGCCGTGTGGTTGTGTTGAGTGCTTGTAACATCAGCAGGATATTATGAACAGGCTAATTAGTCTGTGAAACTTCTCTCCAGATACACGTCCATGCTGCTTCCCTGCGTTCTTTAAATCATCAGCCCATCTCATCACATCAGTCCCTCGTCGCTCCGTCATCTGGGACGCCGCTCATTTGCTATTTCTCATCATCTCCTTATCCTTCCTCCTCTTCTCTTCTCTTCAGGGCACGGTGAACAATCAGACGGGCATTTTCCCACAATCCTTTGTGAAGATCATCAAGCCCCTCCCAGACAGCGACACAGAAGGCGAGGGTGAAGGTCCCACCTACAGCTGCCTGCGCTGCTTCCTGCTCACCCCCTCTGGAGTCGACACTAGGTCGGTTTAGAAGACTGTGTGTGTGTGTGTGTGTGTGTGTGTGTGTGTGTGTGTGTGTGTGTGTGTGTGTGTGGGAATCAGTGTGTCACTGACGAGTTCACAGGATGTGTTGTGTAATTTGTAAACAAAAATAGAAACGAAGAACAACTTGTAATGACACCTTAAATCTTGAGAGGTGAGAATTGTTTGGGGTCTCAGCTTATGACAATATCTGCTCATAATTTAGTTTTGGCTTACTGCTAGAATAGATTTACAGGCTCCTAGTGATTAAAAAAAAAAGAAATGCATCAGTTTCCTCATACTGTCCAGTGGTACAGTACTGAAACGCTCTGGTTTGAATACCCAGCTTCTCTCCTCTGATTGGTCGGCTCACACACACCTGATCCAGCACCGCTGACAACAACAGAGCAGCTGTGTTAAATCAACTCTTCAGTGCCAAACTAGCTGCGAGGCATAAATTATGCAAATGCGTGACACTGTGACATAGTGTGATGTCACAAAGTCACACAGAATTAAAGGTGCGACTTCAGACGAGACATATTTAAACCACTGAAGAAAAGGATAAAAAGTTAACAGTCCTGGTGTTTACCGGTGGGAACATCACGTGTGGTTAATTACTACAGCTCACAGAACTCCAGCTGCAGCGGTCTTTGTCGTTTCAATAAAGAAGCCAGGAAATAATTGGCCGCGGTAGGAAGGAGCTTGTTACCTCGCTGAGAAGGTGGAGGTGTGCAGCCTGCAGCTCTTTATCCAACAGTTCAGTCTGGCTGCTCCTTCTCGTTCCAATACTTCCTCGGACCATAACTCCCCTGCAGTGTATTTTAAACTGAGCTGCTTTCAAAAAATGGCCACTGTGAAATGCTTTAAATGTATACAATATTATGCAATCTTCAGCTGTCAGAGGTCCGTCACTTGAAACAAAGCATAGAGAAGAGAGTCCGGTGCAGAGCCAGAGCTTCTGAAGGAGCAAACCCTCGGTGTCACATTGGACGGATGATCGAGTGCAATACTTTGAATCTTGGGCCGCGATGCGTCAGGCTCCATCACCGTCCTGTCACCTTCGGTGGGAGACAGTGACTCAACGGACAGTTATTTGAATTCTGTGATCGTCGCTTGTAAATACGAATTTTAACTCAGCTTCAAGTTTTCCTATTTCCCTCTGACAGAGACGTGTGTGTGCAGGAGGACCTCACCATCCAGCCCACATACAAAGAGCTCCTGTCTCGTATGAGGTAGGTGTGCATTCAGTTCTAGACCTTTGCCATCCCTTTTTTTTATTTTAGTCGACCTGCAGCCAATTTTCTTTTCTTTTTTTTTTTTTCAAGGGAGAAACAAAAGATGTGATGGATATCGTGTTATGTTTCAGCGCTTTGCGTTTCCTGTTTTTATTTCATTTACACTCATGTGGGAAACGGTGATTAAGAGAAATGCGAGGATCAGATTTGTGGGTGTTGAGAGCCGACTGTTGTTTCGCTGTCGAAGGAGAAGTGATTGTAGGCCACCTCACACCTGCGAGAGAATTACAACACCTTCCCAAAAAATGTGATAATTGAAGATAAAGCTGACGTATCTGACGAAGGCTTGAAGTGAAGGCGGTGAAGCGTGTTGCAATTACCCTGTTTTTGCATTAAAACCTTCAGATCTTCACATCATGATCACATTAGCGGTTTTATGTAAGCCTTTTTTTTTTTTTTTTTTTTCCCCTGTTTCCTACTTCCTCTTCTTTGTGTCGCTGAATTACATCTCTGAAAAAAGTACAAATTGACCGGTAATGTTTGACCTCGTCTTTTGTAAAGCATTTGTAAAGTGTTTTATGAAGCCGATTTTCATAAATTAGACTTTCAAAGATGGTGATTTAAATCGCAAATTAAAGCATCCTGTTCTCAAATCCGTGCACAGCAGAGCAGATTTCCATATCTAGTGTTTTTTTTTTTTTTTGTCCTGGAGATGTGCTGCTGAACTCAAGGTGATTGCTGACCTTTCGCCGCCACACTTTCAGCATTTCACTCCCTCAGTAATCTTTTTTTCGGTGTTGATTCCAGAACAAACAAGGATGAGTAAAAGTCCATTAATTCGCCAACCTGCCCTCAGGGGCAGCATATTTAGCCACCGTGCGCAGCAAACTTGCAAATTGCCACTTGCCAATCATCACCGTTCGTCAAATTAGTTCCTGCGGGACCTCTGACTCCCTCCCATCCCCTCCCCACTGCACCACCATCACCAGATGCATATGCTCATTACACTATCATATCTGTTCTTCTCCGCCTTTTACCCTTTCATTCTCCCTCTCCCTCTATCTCTCATTATCTGGTAATTTAGATAGGTGAGCGCCGTGGTGATTAGCCCTCCCCATTCATAATCAGTTCATTTCTTCCGCTTATCTGCTCATTATTGTTTTTCTGTGTTCAGGCCTATTGTGCCCTGGAGTAGGATGGATGAGACTCCTGGTCTTGAGTTTTAATATGGCTTGGCACTGATAAAGGGATGGAGGGGGGGGAGGAGAAGGATGGAGGAGAAGGAGTAGTGGAGGTATGAGGGAGAGGACTGCATCATTCAGAACAGCAGAGAGGAAGACGGTGGAGGAGTCTGAAAATAATAATCAACTGAATGAAAACATAGCTCGCCTCGAATATGAATGAGTAAAAGCAGTTGAAATTGATAAGCTGTCGTGTCACATCACATCACACTAACTTGTGATTATTACAGAAGTTTCTTCTTCTTGTGTTGTTATTATTATTATTATTATTATTATTGTGTCTCAGTATTCAGGCAGAGAGAGACGTAAACAATGCTGCCGCTGGTGATACAACTGATTTTTTTTTTTCTTTTTTAATATTCAGAAGGTGTTAATTGTGATTTCTCGACAAGATTCATGGTGGAGAAATGCATGTCCTTTAAAAAAAAACGGTCTTGTCATTGCTGCTGGCAGGAAGTGACTTTGGATACGTCTCCTTCATCAGATGTGTCACTTCATCACGCTGTGCCTCCAGCGCTCCTATAGAGAAACACATAAACTGTAACTCTGCTTCTCTCTCTGTTATTTTCTTCTCCTTCGTTCTCTCTTATTAATTCTCCACACAAACATAACTACAAGTGAATATAGAGAAGGCGGTGCAGTTGTCAAACTTCCTATCTGCACTCATTCCCCCGTTTCCTTATTGTCCAGCACATGTTTTTCTTGGTGATAACTTTCACAGCCAGAAATTTTAATTAAGCTGTAATATATCAACAAAAGGCCCCGCGGGGGCAGTCAGTTCCTGCCCCGGAAACACGGAGCAACGGTTTCTTATAATGTCGTCATTAAATATCTTTATGGCTTTTTAACATTAAAGTAAACAACCACTCCAATACAAGTAACATTTAAAAGCTTTTTTTTTTTTTACACAGAGCGGACGGAAAAGAGCCCACACACAGTCACAGTACAGTGATGATAATGAAAATACAAAAACCTAATTAAAAGCAGTGTTGAATGGGTCTTTTGAAAGCCACGTTGACTGTTTCCATGTGTTTTGGACCGTGTCGGCAGTCGTTACGTGTCACTTCCTGTCTCCGATATGTGGCGTTAGAGAACGTTTCAGGTTCAAGTTAATTTCACGTTATGTACACTCAAGTTACAAACACTTCCTCTTTCGTGGCGAATGATGACGCATACCCACAAAAACACCCTTGATCATGTTATTTCCTGTTGTCACTATGACTGTAAGTGATTATGGGCGTGTAAATGTGTTTAGTCCAGGACTCTGATCAAGTGTGAAGTTGGGGGCAGATTCAACAGAAACTTCTTGTCTCTTCAGGAAGCATCATATCCGCTGCGCTGTCACGGCCGCGCCCTTCAACAAAAACTCAGGCTTTTAATGACTTTACTTCTCTTCTTTACCGCTCTACATGTAAAGATATTGATATATTATCAATAACACATTGAAAGCTACATTTATTCTGGTCTCTCGTGCCTTTTTATATCTGTTATTAAAACATGATGTGTTTTGCTTCAGCTCTCATGTCACACAAAGGAACTTAAACCTGTTTTGATTTACTTTTGAACATATCAGCATCAATATTCAGGAAATCCTTCAGTCTTGGCGGCAGTGTTTTTTTGCTTTAAACCTGAATCTGACTGCTGTGTTGTATAGGACTATATGTATGTCCTCGTGTCTCTTCAGGAACGTCTTCAAGGTGGACGACATCGCCTTGAACTACCGCGACCCCGAGGGCGACCTCATCCGTATCCTGGACGACGAGGACATCCAGCTGATGATCGAGGAGAGCAGAGGTCAGCGGGCCAAAGTCAAGAGACCCGTCAATCAGTTTCCATGGGAACTGCACGTGACGTTGGCTTCTGACCTTTCTGTTTACAATGTGGAGGCCTGAGAGGGTGAAAATCGAGGGAGGTGGTGAAAATATTTAGTGTTATTCTGTCAGAACAATGAACTTAAACCAGGAGCGTGTTGTTGCTGATGATGTGTGGTTTGTTCTAATTACTGTCCAATTACATCCCTCCTATTTCACTTAACGGCCGACACATTAAACTTTTTAAATAAACTTATTTAATCACATTTTCTCTCATTCGCGTACTTCAGTTTCTTTCCTGTTGGGATTTGTTGGTATCTGTTCGTGTAAACGCTGGAGCACCCAGCCTGGTGCCGCTGTGTTAGCCTGATTAGCTCGGGGGGGGGAAGAAAACCTGGAGCTGCAGTGAGTCTCACACATGTAAAGATGTCAGGGATCTCTGGAGTTTAGTGAATGTCAAACATGACAAAAAATCCAGAGGTGAACTTGAAGACGTGGAGCTGAATCTGACAGATAAATACATTTGAGTATACGCACACAGTTTCACTATACAGGGCTACAACAGAAGCTTCTTAACTACGACGATTTTATGCTTTTTTTCTCTTTTATGACTGTTTGAATCTCACAAAAACAATTTGACTGCATCACCTTTGGATTCTTTGGACGATGGTGGCAACATTTCTAGCATCTTACAGACTACAAGTGAAATAATTATCAGCAACAGCAACAAAACCCCCCCAAAAAGTATTAACAATGAAAGTCTGTGGTAAATATTAGTCATTTAAAAAAGTCATTTTACTTTTCCAGGAGCTTGTGAACATTTCCAACAGTCCTCTTCAGAGTATGTTTGTATGGGCTTTTGACAAATCACTGACTAGATGGGGGTTGTATGTGATGGGATACAGTAGAAAGCTCAAATATTACAAATAATTAGCTCAATAATTTACCAGCGATGTTAGAGAATGACTTGTTTGTTGCAAACATATTATCACTTCCATGACTTTTCCACCGTTTTGTCAGTGGATCCTCATAATATCCACAAATAATCAGCATCCTTTCCAAACAAACATGCTTTAAAATACCCTGTCAACTAATTAACTACAGATATTTAGTTGATTTAGTACTTAAGAGGCAAATCACAACTTAGAATTGAACTCTTCGGTCCGTGCTCTCGCTCTCACCCTGCGTTCACATTGTATCCACGTGTCTGCTCTTCATTCACACTCGCCTCAGGAAATTCAAATACTGTAGCGCCTTTTGCTGGCAGGACAGTTTTCTCCTCATCTCTAATGCAAAGTTATTCCCCTCATATTCCTTCTTTAACAGCCGCTCCCAGGCGATGTGGAAGTTATGCATCTTTTAAACGCTGCTTATCGCACCGCAGGCGCGCTGACACTCGCCCAGACTGAAGTGTAAACACTCTTATTCCGTCGAGCGTTCAGGTGTGAGTTTCTCCTCCTCTTTATTCAGCATTATTGGAGAAATGACACAACCTGAAGGGGACATGTGTTCGTAGACTCGTCTTTTTTATTCTGACAGTTTATTGCCAGTTTCAGGGAAAGTGTCCAGAGCATCAGTTATTATGGAACAGTGAAAACGATCCCTGGACGCACGCTGGTGGTGTAAATGGTGATTTTCCAGGTGTTAATGGGTTTGTTGGTGATGATCTGCTTCCCATGACGCTCAGCACATTAACCCGCATGTCACTGACATAATGCAGACCAACATCATTTCAATTCGCTCTCGCTCAGATGTTGATGCATCCCGTCGGTAGCAGAAAGCGCCTGGAAACAGCAAGCGAGTGGACGCTGCGTACACAAACACACTCCATTTAAATTAAAGTACAGGTGGAATTAAATGGATAAAGAGGAGGAGTTTGTCTGTGTGATTTGAACACATTACTCTGTTTCCAATTACATTTATTGCCTTTTTCATCTCTAAAGAGCGCGCGTGAGATTTGCCTTGTTTCCAGTGGCTGTCGAGCGCTGTGACAATGGCGTGACCTTTGCGGCGCCGGAGTAAAATAAACGCACGCCACACGCCACCGCCATGGTCTTAACTTTGCTTTCACGTTTTCCACTTACATTTAGCGGGCACATTCAAGGGCGCAGTTTACTGATGGACGGTGTGGCGGCTCACAGTTGTTGTTGAGGGGCTTTTTGAGAATTGGTATTAATCTCCTTCTATAGGTTAAGCTTTTAAGGCTTAATTTCAGAGTGATGTTTAATAAACATTACAATCAGAACCATAAATAATAACTTTAAGAGGCGCCATGATTGGAAATGCTCCACACACTCTGCTGCTGAAAGTGTTTGTCGATGTCTAAATACAGGTTAGGTAGTGTGAAGAGCAAGAGAGTCCAAGCAGAGTGGAGGTGTTATATATTTAGTGTTACTGCTATGAAGACAAATGTCACCTGACAATGGACCACTCTCCTCAGAAGTTAATGGAAATGATTGGTTTATCACCTGCACGCAGTTTAAAAATGTGAAGTTGTCTTATTTGTACGCAGATTGATAAGATTAGGTTGTTAAAAGTTGTGAAATACGACATAAATTGGAGGACAGTTAAGGTGTGATGCTCCTAAAGTTTTGCTCCATATTGAAGTTGAAAAAGGAGCCTCATATAAGAAACAATGGAGTCCATTCATTCGCATTCGGAGATCGATACTTCTTGACTGGCAGGACGGCGGCGAGTGGAACAAGCATCTGCTAACGTGAGTTGTTCAAAAACTTTCTTTTTAGTGAACTCTGTGTACACAAACAATGTTCTCAGTGCTGGTGTTCATGTGTAGAGACCCTGGTGATGCTACCAGCAAAGTTTCATGTTGTGTCGAGTCTTCTTACTGTTTTAAACATTAAGATTTTGATGCTATCGTAAAAGTGCCCGTAGCACTCCCACTGAAAATGAGTTTGACCCGAGAACGGAAATATGGTCAATCTTAAAAGTGGCTCTTACCGCATCATTATGCTTTTAAACGAAGGTTTGACTTGGGTAAATTCACAAAGAGACCCTAGGTTGTATTTTGGCGAGAGTTTTGTTTTAACAACAAGGATTCGAAGATTCAGAGTCTTGATACAATCTTGCATCCTGTTGAAGGGATAATTAAACATTTTTCCACTTTGATGCTTCCTCCCACATTCCACAGACATGCAGGTTTGGTTAATTCATCACTCTGAAACTGGGTGAAGGCAACTTCTTTGTCTATATGTCAACCCTGTGATGAACTGGCGACCTGTCCTGGGTGCAGCCCGGCACTCAGCCCAGTGTCAGCTGGGATCGACTCTGCGCCTGCGTTTCCTCTTTCCATCTGCAGTAACTCTTGGACCAAATATCAATAAGTTTATTAACTAAAATGTTCAACTACTTCTTTAAAGTCAGGAAAGTCGCTTTCATTCCCGACATGTCAAACACCAACTCGTCAGATTTTGATGCTTTTAGGACGGCGAGTTGGAAATAAGACTCAAAAGTGTCCCTTTTTTAAAAGTTCAATTTTAATTGGTAGATAAACCTCCCGAACTGCCAAATTACAGCACATCATGTCATATCAGTATTTAAATAAGTGCCTACATCACCGGCCAAGGAGGCTTTGAACCTGAAGACGTCAGCTAGGCTAACTTGCTAATCCAGATATCCGTATGAGTGCATTTTATAAATAACCGCAGACTGTTTGTCAAACTGTTCTGAGAAACAAAACTTGGAGTGAAGCTGGAGCACGGGATCTTCTGGGATTAACAAACCCTTAAATCAAATTTTAAACTGCAAGAGCACCAGTTTTGTTTTTTTGTTTTTTTTTGTGAAACTCGAGGAATGATTAATCTTATTACTGAGAGCGACGGCATCGTCATCTGGAGAACATTTTGTCCCTGAATGCCTGTATATCTCTCTGTCAGTCCGACCCGGCCCATCTGTCTGTGACATTTTGTCACTTTCACGCCCTGGATCTCTCTCAGTTTGTCATCCTCAGTCTCTCTGTGCCTCATACCAGCCATCAGAGAGAGAGAGAGAGAGAAAAAGGGCAGACTCTATCTAAAGTCGCATGTTCTCCAGTCAACCTTTTGCCCAGAATTTAATTATCGGCATTCGTCTTTGCTGCCACGGCGGCCTGTTGTAGCTACATCTAATTAAGCTCATAATGAATGTCATTAGGGCCAAAGTCATGTCGGCCCTGCGAACTCGCCGCTGCACCATGAACCAGCGATGAAACGTGGGCCACATGCTCGAGGAGGAGGTAGTCGGAAACAAAAGGAGCCAAATTATTATTTTGTATTTTGAAATGAGTCTCTGTGTACTGTAACGTGTGAATGGCAGCCCAATCTTGGCAGTTCTGTGAGTTTGCAAAGTCAGCAGGACTCAAGTTAATTAAAGTAAATCCTTCACTAATGTAAAGTAGAGAGATGGCTGCTCTGGTAATGTGACATTTAGTTCACTAATGAGACTAATGAGAATGTCTTTAATCTCGCAGGTAGGGATAATAATGATAATGATAATTGCCACATGTTTTTGTGGCGACCAGAACTGTCTATTTTAAGCCAAACCGTCATGTTTTCCTAAACCTAACCGAGTGTTTTCTGCATGTAAACTTTAACAGAGTATAAGCACAGAATAATTCTTTTGACTGGGTTCATTGATGGTTCACACATATCACAGATCAGGCAAGATCAGTAGAAAGTGCAATGAGTTAATTTTTTATTCAGTATCAAGGCAACACAAGGAAACTAAAGCACAGTGGAACATCAGGAACGAAAAAAAACAAAAAACCCAACAGCAGGCTGGTGGGAGTACAACAGATGACTCGACGAAGAGCAAACTAAAGACTGAACTTAAATACAAACTAAAGTAACGAGGGGATGACGTGCAGGCGGAGCGAGGCGGAGAAACACAGGTGACGAGTGGCAGAACACCAGGAACAAAAATCAGACTAGAGAGGAGCACAAGGACACAGGAGGGAAACAGAAAAACACACTGCGTCTGCTGAGTTCACGCTCGGCCTCGTTGGACAGCTACGGTCTGGATGAAGCGGCTACATGCTGGACTCCGATGCAGACGAGAGGACTCTTCAGGTGAGTTCAGCAGGCAGTTAACCTTCCTCTAATGTTCTAGGCTAATAGTCGGCAGCAGGGGACGGCTGACAAACACCTCTGAGGGGAAGCTGAGGCAGGAAATGAAAAGCGGACAGCAGGTCGAGCTGCAGCTCAGGAGAAAGAAGAAAAAAAAAACGGCACTCTGAGACGCGTGTGTGCAGCAGATACTGGGTTTCACGTCAAAGTGATTGAAATGGTGCCTTGAATCTGCGGTCGTTCACCTTCCTGAGTGACTGGTGGTGAAACAGACGAACGAAACAGACTCGGCCTAAATTTACCTTCATGTGGTTGGTGGATGGTGTTAATTTCCCCTCACTCGTTCCCACGTGTGCCTCCTTTTTTTCCCTCCCTGACCTTCCTCTCACCTTCTCTTCTTCTGTCTCCCAGTTGCCGACTGTACTATAAATCTTCACTCACCGGGAAATAACACTTTCCCACAGTAGAATAGCACAAGAGGTGGTTTAACCACATCCTGATAAGTTACTGCTCCAGCTGTCTTTCACCGCAGTTGTTTTGGGAGATTGCTTTTTATATAAAATCACATTACTCTACGATCCAAATTGCTTTTGGAAAGCGACTTCGCAGTGAGGAGGGTATATCCATTTAAAGTTTGCTGATAAGGTAAATTGGGCCATAAGTTTTTTTTTTCTCATGTGACTTCTTAAAATAGTTTCCGTAGAGGGTGAGCTACACTTTCCTTTTCCGACAGCGTGCATGTGACCTCTGCCGCGGCCCTACAGTCCCCTTTTTTTTTTATCAGAATCAGTGTTTTCTCAGTAGATACCAGCCTGATACATGTGTTATCCCCTGAGAATCAGAATGAACAATTCATTGCAAAGAAAACAAGTGGATTTGTCGCTTTTTTTGGGGGGGGATCTTTACCAAAAATGTGATTACAGAAACAGTTTTAATATCAATTTGTGCTTCAACCCTTGTTTGCGTTCTTGAGTTTGACACTTTATTTGCCAACACGCTCGCTTATTAGGCACTTTTACAGTGTCGACGCAGCAGTTTTACTCGTCAGGATCACTGAGACCTCTGAAAACACTTCTGTAATGAAGCTCAGTCAGGAAAACTGTTCTTCTGCAAGCTTGGGCATCCCGTCCTGTCACTCACTCCTCTCTGATGCACGCTCACTCAGCTGTTCACGTCGGTCCACCTCCGCCTCCCCCATCACGGCCCTTTGCAGACTTCTCCAGCTTCATTATTTCATCTGCCTATCGGTCTCGGCAGAGTCATCAGCCACCGCCGGTGTCTGGACTCTGTGGGGGGATTAATCTTCCCCGCCGCTCACTACGGACGCCCCTCCATCACAAACAAGACGAGACTCAATTATCATGTATCATCCACTGTGATAAACACTGTCTTTACCTCGCTCACTCGTCTCTGCTGATTGAAAAGCCTTCTCTTGTCCTGGAGGAGCTTCCTAAAGCTCGTAGCTGGAGACAAAGCCTGCGATGCAAGCTTGAAAGTGTGCAGCTTGAAACACGTGGTTATTCCCTGGTCAGGGAGGATCTAAAAAAAAAAAAAGAGGAGATGCTACTGAGCTGCATTTTGGCAGCTGTAGGATCCAGTTCTTGATGCTGAAAACCAAACTAGGGACCTGAAGTCAGCTTATGCAACACTGATTCAAACCATTATGTGTTTAATTTGCCTCTCTCAAGCTCCCTCGCCTTTATGAACGTGCATCACTTAAAGACTGGAGTGTCACTTTAAGATCTGCTGCAAAAGAAAGTAGGTTGTTCGGCATTTTTTGTCCAAAAGGCAGTTGAAGGGAAATGTGTTGATGAACAGAGACACAAGTGTCTGTCAGAGAGAGAGAGAGAGAGAGAGAGAGAGAGACATGATGCAACCTTTGGACCTTTTCCTTCTTCCATACAAGTCATGCATGATGTTTCACTTGTTTTCACACAATGAGCAGGATGGAAGTGGTTCTATGAAAAAGAAAGAAAGAAAGAAAGTTTAAATCCTGCTTCAGTTTCGGCCTCTGCACTTCTGGTTCATTGCAGCACGACCACAGTCCTACTTTTGTTTCTCCAGTTTGGGTGTTTTTGCTCCGTACAGCCTCATTTCTGTCTTACACTCGTATGCACTGAGTTATGTGCACAGCTGCTGGCGTTGAATTTTGATCTTTTCTCTCACGTGTAGGAGTCTCAGTAAATGTGTCAGAAGATGACCCTCTCTCCTCTTCATCCATCAGCGGTAGAGCTGTGGAGTGCTGCCACTCGTTGGTCTTCAGTGGGCACTGCAGACTTTTAATTGCCGCAGTAACCATTTCACAATTCACACTTTACAGGATCGTATGTTGGGGAGAATTCGCGGGTTACAGCAGCAGCAGCACAGTGTTTTGTTGTAATGCAGCTCATAAAAGGCTGTTTTTCACCTGCCAAAGGGCGATTACAGCTCCTACTGTGTGACTGCATCATATTCACTTGATTTCACTCTTGATGGGTATATTTGACAGATGATAACCAATCCAGTCCTTTTTACCTCTTGAAATACCTTTTAAAGGGCCAATACAACCATTAAAAAGGCAGTATTTCACCTGCCAAAGGGTGATTACAGCTCCTACCTTGTGACTGAAAGGTCTTTTCTGCATCAAAATTACTTGATTTCACTCTTGTTGGTTATATTTGACAGATTATAGCCCACTCGCTCCTTTTTTACCTGTTGAAGTACCTTTAAAGGGCCAATACAACCATTAAAAAGGCTGTATTTCACCTGCCAAAATGTGATTACAGCTCCTACCATAGATTTTGAACCTTTTATTTATCCAAAGTTAAGCTTTATGTTTTGTAAATGTGTGTATTTTTGATTAGAAATGTTCTTATTTGCATATTCAAACATAACATTAAATACTAAATTGTGATATATTGTGCATGTTGTGATACACACTCCGGCTGGTAAGAGATGGATCTGTACGTCTGCTCCTGGTGTTCAGTGATGAGTTCAGTCCATCTTTATCTCATTCTGATGGTACCAGAACCCAAAGTTCTGACTTCCTGCTCAATGTGTCTCTGCTGGTACAGTGAAGATAAAAAAAACAAACAAACAAAAAAAAGTTAAAGTTCCAGTGTGTAAGATACTTGATTTTTGAGAGCCATTCCCAACTCATCAGGTATCAAAGTTCCCAGGTCGTCAGATACTGATGCTTTGGGTCGGTGGGTCGGGTCGTCCACCAACCCAAGGCATCAGTATCTGAGAAGTTGAGACTCAGCTAGCAAGTATCTGATAAATTAGCACATTAAGGAGATTTTTCCTCTCACAAGAAACAAACTTAAATATTTGTATATAGTTTGTATTAATTGTTTATGTCACGAGAAACTTCTGGATGACCAAATGGAGCCTGTTGGTGCGTTCGGCTTCACTCTGAGCAGCACTTCTTTTCTATCAGTGTCGAGGTTTTCAATGTCAAGACCCTTTTTATTAGATTTGAAATTGGTACTTATGGTCAACAATAATGAAGACTGAGACTGACCAGCAACAACAACAACAAGTCATTCAAAAAAAGTGAAGAATTACCTGATTGGAGAGATGAATTGAGGAAGTAATCAGACCTGAGATGAACCAACAAAACATAAAAATATAAGTAGAACAGCTGTTGAAGTTTGGATGCTTCAGCTCCTCTCCACAGGGAGGCGCTGTTGATCCACTCGGTGCAGTTTCCAGTAGCATGAATGCTGCAGAGGCACAGTGTGTCTTCATCAACATAATCATCATCATCCAGGTTGTCAGCATCAGGACCGTCACCACCGTCAACATCAGCGGCTTCCTGCAGATTAGATTCTCAGAGAAGAAAACAGAATTACCCTCCGCCGCTCTCTGCGCCGCTTTATTTGTATTTCCAGCAGAAATAATGTTACAGCACATGATTCCTGTGCTATTAATAACTTGTTTAAAGTGTTCGGAGTGATTCAAACCTATTCTAGTTTTGACCTTCTTCCAGGTTTTGGATTAAAACCCTTTTTTTTTTAAATGTCACAAATGAAAAATGTATGTGATTGGCACCATTTTGCAGAAGCACGACTGGCTTAAACTGCAAAACCCTGCAGGGAGAGAGGAGGAGAGAGGGGAGTCTTCACGGCAACAACAACAAAAAGACTGGTCGATACTGTCATCTCCGTTTAGGCCTGCAGGGTTTTTCTTTCTTTTTTTTTTTTGAACAGATAGGCAGGAAGAGGAGGAGAAAGAGAGGGCAAACAAAATAAGTGGAGACGGACCAGTGAGCAGCACTCACAGAGAAAATGTTCAAACAGGGCGGCTGGAGTCACACAGATGGCCAGACACACACAGAAGGTCAATTATGAAGCTGTGGAGGAGGCAGAGACTGCTGGGAGTCTGTTGTCCAGAACTTGGCCTGAGATGTTGGTGTGAGGACGGTGTGTGTGTGTGTGTGTGTGTCGGTGTCAGGCGGTGTGTGTTTTTTTTATCTCCACCCGAATCTTAAATCAGTCTCTCTCTCTCTGAGATATGAAAGAGGGGAGAGACACGTTGGTAAGAGATGGAGACAGGTGGGTGGAGAGGGAAAGAGAAAAAAAAATCAAGCGAGAGGTCGAGAAGAGGAGGGAGGGTTTAAAAAAAAAAAAAAAAAGCAGCCGGGGACTTTTGATGTACAGGACAACAATAATAAAAAAGAGGCAGCAGCGGGAGATTTACAGTAACAAATCTGTTTTCCTGGATTACAGTAAGCCGGGCAAATTGTTTATTTTCTGTGCGAGTGACGGAGCTGCTGGGGATTTTTTTTTTTTTTTTTTAGGAAAAAGATCAAAGATCAGCAAAAAAAATAAGCCAAAAATATTTGAAGGCTAACATCCTGGAAAAGTCTCTCCTGTTGTTGTTGATGTTGTGAACCTGCAGAATATCACATAATCACAGTTTACCTAAAAGAAACCAACATTAATAAATCTGGCTCATTACTGTTGTTTTAGGTTAGAGTGTTTTGGTTTAGTCTGGTTTAACACCACATTTCCTCCAAACTGTGTTGCTTCCTGCTGGGATATTGTCGTCTTCCTGGCTTTTATCATCGTCCCTCTGAACTTTTTTTTTTCTTTTTGTTTTGGTCAAATGACTCACTAATGTCTCCAATTCACTTTTTTTCCTCCCCAAAGACGACGACACACACATGCCAGAATGTGTCAGCCTGAAATAAACAGATTACTAGAGTTTATTATCTGAAGACGTGTTGATTTGGACTGATTACAAAATGCCTCATAAAATATTTAGTTGACACTGTGACATGGTACAAACTGTATGAATTGGCTGAGACGTGAGTGATTTCCTCTTAACATCTACCACAGCAAGAATTTAACATCTTTGGCTCTGTTGTGCAGAAGAAACAGTCCCCTTGTTTTGTGTGGTAATGCAGTCGGGCAGATATTTAACCTTAAAGCGACTTTATTTTTGTGGGAAAGTATGTGTGAGACGGTGGAGATGCTGCGGAGGCTGGTAACAGGGAAAACAAATTCCTCTCCAAAGGGCGGCGTATTGAATTCCTTTCCTCGGTACCCTTATTCCCAACAGGACGACTGAGGATGATTCAGCTGCTCGTTTCTTGTGATGCGAGTTTAACATGAGTTGTGGTTATTTGGTTTTTCATGTTTGAGCTCCAACATTTTGAGATTTTGCGCTCAGAAAGTTTGTAGTTCCCCATTTTGGGATGTACTTGTTCTGTGAATGCCGATTGTAAAATTGCTGGAATACGTACTGAGGAAGCGTTTACTCGCCTGAAATGTCCGTCTGGAAATACTAAATAGTCAAATTGGAGTGCCGTCCTCATCTTTCTGTTTGTATTATTGAGGAAATTAGGGATTTAACACCTCGTCTATAGGGTGTCATCGTGAATTCAACATGTTGTGTCGTGTGTTTCTTGGAAACGAGGTTGAAATCTGGGCTGGATTTGGAACAACTTTGACTGTTGATCTTATTACATTAAAAAGTTACTACAAATGATGATGTTTGAAAAGATACTCTTGAAGGAGAATCAAGATATCTTAGCTCTGTATTATAACAGACATGTAGAATCTTATTTGGTAGAAATCGATATATTAAATTGTATTTTTCACTTCTGTTAGTTTAACTTTGCTCCATAGGAACTTGGGTAGAGAAAATCTATATCAACTCCAAACTGGTCCTGATGGTCAGCGGACGTTTATGTGTGAGAATGGAGGAATGTGAAGCGACTTGTGCACCACTTTGGATAAAATGCAGACATTTACATTTTCTTTAAAAGTCTTTAAATCACAACAGAGAGACAGACGCTCGTCATCTGTCCTCTCAGACATCAAACGTCTATTTTTGGAGACGTAACAGAGACAAATTTGGAGGCAGAGTTCAAAGGTAAGAAGCGGAAATTATGTGAGAGAAACGCACCCTATAAACACACACACACACACACACACACACACACACACACACACACACACACACACACACACACACACGCGCGCCTCCTCACCTCCACAGGATCTGTAGTATAAACTGTCTGTCCAATCTACTGACAAACAGGAACACACACACACACACACACGCCAAATTTCTTTGTCACACACATGAATATAAACTGTTATCATCGCCGCATACCGTCACTGTCATCAGAATAACCGCGCCAGAAATATCCAACACACACACACACACACACTCTGGATGGTGTTCAGACATGGGTGTGGGTGTGTCAGTCTCCTGTTCACCGCCACACAGAATAGGCCATTGTTAACCTTAACTGACAGAGAAAGGAAAACTGTTAGGAAAAGTCCCTCAGAATTAAACACACACACACACACACACACTCTCTGTACAGTCGTGAAGTGGAAAGAATTTGCTCGTAAAGTTTGTGAAATTATCTCTGTGTTTCATTGTTCTGATCTGCTTCATCTTTTAGTGTTTCGTCCACATCCAGACTTAATGGTGCTTCGACTGGTGTGTGTGTGTGTGTGTGTGTGTGTGTGTGTGTGTGTGTTTTCTTGACATCCATCATTCTTATCATGCTTCCATTTATTTTTTTTTTGTTCATTCTTGTCTGTCTCCTAGTCTCCGTGAGCCATTTTTGTCTCCACTATTGTCTCCGTCTGACTCGCTCTCTCTCTCTCTCTGCCGGCTTCTTTCTAATTCCCGTTATCTTTCCTCCGTTTCCTCCTCGGTCCTCCGCTCCTTCTGCTGCGCTGGCATCTGAAACAAAGGGGGGGAAAAAAATGAAAGCCTTTGTACTTCAGTTACTTTGTATTTGATGTCAGAGCGGAAGCTTTTTCATGACGGTCCAAACTGTAATTAGGGTTTGCCCATACAAAGAGCTGCTGCCCTTGATGGGCCTTGTGTGGATATACTACTGAAGGACTCACACCTCCAGTGTTGTTTGGGGGGGCGGGTCAGAATCTGGGCCCCCTGACCGAGATGTGTTTGAGTTGGTTTCTGTGGTTTTGCCTCACAGTGACACAGCTGAATCTAAAGCTTCTTTTATCGGGCCGTGATGGAGCTCTTTGGTGTGTAAACTGTCATGTAGTGACTGACGTAGCCGCGAATTTCTCAGATGATGAAAACCAAAACTGTCATGATTTCACGTCTTTGTGTTGTGTCTTATGTTTTGTTTCCTCGTCCTCTTGAGTCCTTTCAGTGTCTCCTGTGTTTTCCCCTCTTGTGCATGTTTGTCTCCCTCTATCTGCCACTGTTGTTTCCTCTGTGATTCCCCTCCATCATCTCACCTGCTGCTCCAGCTCACCTGTTCCTCGTCTCATCATCAGTATCTGTGTATTTAGCCTCTGCTCTCCCGCTTGTCTTGTCTTGTCAGTTTGTTGCTTCTGTCTGGTGTTGTGTGATGTCTCCCTCGAGTTCCTTGTGTCTCCAGCTCGCTTTGTGTTCCTCCTTATCCTGCCTCCTGTTCTGATCTGCCTTTGGGTCCATCTTTAGTTTTCCCCTTCAAACCCGTGACACAAATAAGACCCAAAGTGCTTTACATGAACTAAGAATATTTGATAAAATTAGAGAGAAAACACAAGGAAAAAAAAAGAGCAAGAAGAAAAGAACAGCATAAATAATTCATGGTCAACATGACTTATTGTCAACAAAGCATCTACACTGTGCTGCACACTTTAACTATCTTTACATTGTTATTTGATAACCAGAAGTTCCACATGATGATGTTGAGGAAACCCTTTGGTCATAAAAATAATCACATCGTCAGCATAGAATCGGATTTTCCGTGAGGGATAGAAGTGATTCTGCAGCAATAATGTTTTTGAAAGTAATTTCACAGATTACTTTACTAGCTTCAGTTCCAATGGTGAAGATGACAACATTCAACTTTTTGCTAAACTTTAGAGTATCATAGTACTGGATGAAACAAATTCATTGTTTTTATATTCGATTTATGTATGGGACAAAATATTTATTTGGCAGTTTAAAACTGCAAGTATATGCAACCCAATAATCAGAATAAGTGTTGGTAATGTATGTTTCCCTTGCACCCATCATGCCCAGGGCCGACCTAAGAAGCCTGTGGGGGCAGTGTTATGATCTGGGGTTGCTGTAGTTGGTCAGGTTTAGGTTCAGCAACGTTGTGTTCCCTAAAAAAGATGTCATCTGACCACCTGAATGTAATGAATGATCAGGTTTTTCTATCAGAGGATTTTGTCTTCCCTAAATTCCTAGTTTAGGGCCTCTTGGATGAAGTAAAACTATTCTACAAGCCTTGACACAGTTGTTTTTTTTTTAGTTTTCACTTCTATGCTACTGTGGGCCTTCATGCACAGATGCCCAACAGATCTGAGCCTGTAAATGCCTCCCCTGTAACAACGTAACTTTGACCTTTCACTGTCACTTCTACTTGACCTTAAATTCAAACCCACCCTCCTCTCAGCTCAGTTTGCAGAGTCAGAGGTTCACTTTACACCTGGATCACACAGACTAATGCTTTACATAAACGGCTTTGATTACGTCATATGACATCTGACCTTGACTCACAGGCCGGCGACAACGACAATTGTATGGTGCAACTGTCCTATATGTGTCTGGCTATTTAGCTTCAGTCCTATATCATCATGATCATGCCAGGATTACTGTGTCCCAGTGGCTGAATCATGTAGCAGATGTGAGAAAACTACCACTGTAATTTAAAGTTGTATGCTTCCTATACATCCTGGAATTTAAAGAAAACACCTTATATTATCAACAGAATGTGAAGAAACAGTGTTGATGTTATGTCAACGTCTGTGTTTTGTTTGTTATTACAGAGATATCTACTGAAGTTAACATGTCAACCAGCTAGCCCAAACCCGTCCTGTCTAATTATACTACTCTGCACTGAGAGGAGCGTAACTGTCTCGTTAACTCATCATAAAACACGCTTCATTGAATCCCAACTTAAATATCGGTCTATCAGCTATGACTCCCTCCATTATCCAAGGTCGTGTTCCAGGTTCACTGCTGTCAGCTAATGGGACGTAGCTCCATGGCTAACTGAGCTAGCAGCAGCTAGTAACTACAGTCAAAGATGGCTAGCAAAGATAATAGAAACCAGAAGTTGCAGTCCACTATAGTTTTGGAGCTACCTTTGAATTCTGGCCATATCTTACATGTTGCACCTTAGATTGTGTTGACTTCAGTGAAATACTATTCACCTCCATCACATCTGAGTGGCAGCTGAACTCTCCAGGACAAATGAATTCAGAAACTTTCAGTGTGGCTCGATACCACTCACCGAGGTTTTACATCTCCACAAGCTCTTTTTTTTTTATGATGCAAAGCGAGGAACAGAAGCCCCTGGCTGTCTGAAAGGTAGTAAAACACTTTTAAAAGTCTAAAATACTGCAATTCAGCAGCCTGGTTTGCAAAGGTTTCCTTGAGAAGCTCATCCAGCCTCCAGTTCGCCCCTTTCCGTCACTCGACAGACTATTTTCTGTCTTTTATCTGCGAGCTCTTTAACCGTTACGGTTCAGTGAGGAGGCTCTCCACTCTCACCTTTCTGTGTGTTTTGTGTTGTGTCTTTTCCCTTCAGCCCTCAGACTCGTGCAGCTGTGCTTGCACCACATTAACATTTCCACTTAAAGAGGCGATAGATGCAGGTTAAGATGCTGGTGTGTTTGTGTGTGTGTGTGCACCCGCATACACACAAGAATAAAGACTAAAGGAGAAAAAGGAGCTCCGCTTTCACTTTCCAAACATCCTGACGAGCGAAACAGATACGCTCATCTTCAGTGATACCCTCAGTGTGTGTGTGTAAAGGAAAGAAGTATCCAAAGTGCATTCATCCCCTATCAACAGCTTGACTTGATGGGCCAAGGATCCTCTTTCACACACAAACCACTTCCACTACCGCCACAGCTTTTAACACTTTAAATAGGACTCAGTGACACGTAGGCCCTGCATACACACAGCCGACAAACATGGTTTTATTTTACAGCAGAACCGGATCTTGAGAGTGTATGGAAAGTCATTTTTCATCAGAGAGATTGAATTTTTGGCATTGCTCTCCCAAACCTTTGATTTACACTCAGATTCACAGTCAGATCTGCAGCTCTCAGACTGTAGAAGTGAAGAAACAGAGGTACAATCTCACGTCAGTCTGTGTTTCAGGCTGCCCGTCTTCAGGTACAGAAAAAAAAATAAACGCAGCGGGTCCGACAGGCTCTGCTGACACTTCCCACTGTGAGCTGCTTGTGGGCAGGTTAATCACGCTGTCACTGCAAACACAGTTTACTGCTTTCTCCCGTGGCTGCCGCAGTTTAGAGACCACAGATGGTTGAGAAGACTGCAGCTAATTGGAGTTTCAGCCATCAAGAATTTAAGCTGCAATTACCAAAGTCTGTCAGGTCCATACCTAAAAGAATGAATATATTGATTGCTAATTTCTCCCGAAATGACACATGCAGTATAACATTGGAAAGACAACAAGCACACCTTTGTCATCACACGGTTAACTTTAGCAAAGTGTCACAGCTTGGTTGTGTTTTGGGCAACAAACCTACTTGGTTACATTCAAGACAAGATCGTGGTTTAAGTGAAAATAAGCACGTCAATGTGAAGAGGTTACAGTTTTAACATCTGTTTGGTGTGTTTTTAATAGACATTCTGAAGTTAGCATGTTACCAGCGAGCCTCGGCTCATCCCGGTCCAAAGTTCCTGTGTTGGCGACGTAAACGCAAACACTCCTCTGGTGCTCTGAATCCTCAGTCAGTCCTGCTAGCTGCAAGGCTAACTGAGCTAACTGGCAAACCATGTCCTTTGCCAAGGAATATCTACTATGGCCACTAGAGGTAGCCGCCTAACAATAAATCTAAATATGTGTGGTAATAAGCCGGTCAGGAGTGAGCGTTCAGTGCACCAAGACTTTCTCCTTCGAGTTTCCTTTACCACCTGAGATCCTGTTGAACCTCTCAGGGAAAATCACTGAGCTGTTGTAATCCTAAAGAGCTGCAGATGAGGCGGACAGACAGCAGCTGTGATGGTCGGTTGGCGTCATCCTGAAGGCTCCTCCATCTTTGATTTGCTTTGTTTTCCATTAAGGCGTCCCAGTTAGTCCATTTATGAAACTGTGTTGACAAAAGCACGGGCGGATGATCCTCACAAAGGCGATCCTGCCAACACATGAAGGCAGTTAGTTTGACAGTTTTTCAAAGATAGACCGTCTGCGTCCCGCCTCCTTTTCTTTACTCCGAGCAGACACAGAGTAGACAAAACGGTGTCGTCTTAGCTTTCGATGGAACACAGCAGCCCAGTGAGACGTAGAGAATATTTTGTCCTCTTTTTTTCCTGAAAGACCCTCAGTAGTGGAAACAGCTGTTTCGCCTTGTAAGAGCTGTTTTTCCGTCACAAGATACAACAGATCTTTGTTTCCTCTGCAGAAACAGCAGATCCACTGAGCTGCAGTCAATACACTGTGTACTGTTCCACTCAGCTTCTGAACATATTTAGTTTTAAAGTCCAATAGTGACGTGAAACATTAGAACAGAGGGAGAAAATGACAGACAAATATCGTATTGCTTATGTAAACAGAGTCGTGTCAGTCATCGGCAGCACACCGAGGGTTGTGTTCTCCGTAACGGAGAAGTTTTACTCATTATTTGTGCGGCTCACATGCTCAAACCTGAAGGCCGGGGCGCTCTACTGCACAAGATCCTGTGGCAGATATTAGACGGCAAGAACACTTAAAAAGAAAACCAGCAGTGGGGCAACAAGGGAGCGTCGTATTCTCGAATTAACAAACTGGGTTGCTAAACATCCGTACTGCATTTCTATCCTCAAAATGTGCACCTGCTTCTCTTCAGGGTTATTATCCATCCATCCATCCATTTTCTGAAAGCACTTTCAGGGTCATGGGGGGGCTGAAGCCGATCCCAGCTGACGTTCAGCGACAGCAGAGTGCATCCTGGATAAGTCGCCAGTTCAACACAGGGCTGACATATAGGGACAAACAACCATTTAGCTCACAATCCCACCCAGGGAACATTTAGAGTAACCGATTAAGCTAACATTCACATGTCTGTGGATTGTGGGAGGAAGCCGGAGTACCTGAGAGAATCCAGCCTTGTTTTGAAGGTTATTGTCCATGATATGCTGTCTTATATCAGACTGTGTTCAAATACTAAACAAGTTGATATTTAGTTACAAAATCAAAGGTGGAATATGGAGGAATTTCAGTTGAGGACTTCTGAGACTGACTGTCAGGTTCCTTTAAATGACAGACTGTCTGCACAAACTGTGACTCTGCCTGCTGTGCTCAGCTTATGAAAAAAAATGAATAACTAGAGATCTGTATCTCCTCTTGTCTCCACTGTCACTTAGAGCAGCACAAAGCTGTCCTCAGGTCGGTTTTTTTCGGAGGTTAAGACAGCGAGGACGAACTGCCACCATCCCCCCAGTTTACATCCAGCTGGGGAACTTGTCCAGGTCTCTCTGTGATCTCTGTACTATCAGCGATCTAATCAGGGCATAAAGATTTAGATAAAAGAAATCTCACGCTCGTGTCCTTACATGTGTGATACATCTTGCACATGCTAATACAAAATGAGCTCTACAGCACCTCTAGTGGCCAGAAACTCCACCGGCTCCCTTTAGTGCGCGGAGCGAACGATCAATATCCATCTCATCTTGATTCTGCAGCACCGTATGACCGACGGTTCAGACCTACAGTCACTCACACCGACTCCACCCAGCTTCTTCCATCAGCTACTGTGTTATAAGTTCATGTCTCCTACATCTACTGCAGCCAGGAAGAAGAGCTTCAAAGCTGTTTCTGATGCTCTCAATGAGTCCCACCATCTGTAGTGTGTGTGTGTGTGTGTGTGTGTGTGTGTGTGT
Organism: Acanthopagrus latus; assembly: GCF_904848185.1. Taxonomy (NCBI): domain Eukaryota; kingdom Metazoa; phylum Chordata; class Actinopteri; order Spariformes; family Sparidae; genus Acanthopagrus; species Acanthopagrus latus. The sequence continues at coordinate 4,838,878 of NC_051039.1, read as the reverse complement.
GTGTGTTTGTGTATGCATGCATGTGTGTGACTCTACTGTCTTTGATGTGTACAGTATAGGTCTGTGCATGTCTCTGTGCTGCTCCGTCTCTCTTTCTCCACTGACATCTGGACGGGTGTGAAACAGCTGTCCCCCTTGGGATTTATAGCTCCACACAGACACAGACACAGACACACACACACGCACACATGCACACACACACACACACACACAGTACTTCCCCATGTAACCCCTCATCCCTTATCTTTCCATAACATCCCACCTCATGCTACACCACCCCTCCCTAACCCGTCCTCCACCTCGCTCAACCTTTTTTTTTTTGTTAGAGAGGATCATTCGGACATCTTTTCACTGTGTGTGTGCGTGTGTGTGTGTATTTCTTTCTCTGTAGTTTGGCAGTTTGGTGCATGTTCATGTATGTAATTGCATCACTCCTTTTTATGTCAGTCTGCAGGAACATGCATGCGGGCCGACATATTTCCATGTGTGTTTTAGAGCTCGTGCGCTCCCAATGGCGAACATTCCTCCGCCTCTGATCTTCCACTCTTCTCCTCCTTTCATCCCTCCCTTTTCTCTCCTCCTCTTCTCATCCTCCTCGGGGCAGCCATTCATAATCAGGATCATTCTGGAAGAAAAAGAGTCTGTTGGAGGGGAAAAAACACCCCTTTCTTTCATCTTTTGCCCTTTTCTCCCTCTTGCCATTTGGACTAAAATCTGCTTCAGTAAAATCCTGCAGAATGATTTATGGGATGAAACTGGCTCGCCATCTTCATGGATTCTGTGTGATGCTCACAGTGTGTGTGTGTGTGTGTGTACTCAGATATCCCAGAACTGAAATATGAAACAGGAAAAAAACTAAATTGTGATATTCAAGAAGTAAATCACAGTTTATTTGTAATAGGATGCCATTACGAATAAAGCACTGTTAGTTTCGGGCATATTTCAAATGTTAAATATTTCCCAAGTCTAATAGTTGTGCTGTAAATAACATAAGATGGATAAATGAAATTAGATTAGATGCAGCCTCAGCGGCCAGCAGTTTATTTGGTGCAGCTCTCTCGTATCTTGTGCGCTGCGAGAAGCGTGAATTTGTCTGGACACGGATCCAACGAGATGCCAGATGCAAAATGAAAGCATCTCTGCTAATTGGACAGCTGCACAGCCTTGCTGTAAAAAAACCCATTCCACCACGTCCCACGGATGCTAAATGCTGTTGGGATCCTGGCACAGTAAGAAATCAGTGAAATAAAAGCAATTAAACTGCAATAAAAGTTGCTGCGAAACATTTGGAGACTGAACTTTTTCTCAACCTGCTGTGTTATCAAGTCAAGTCAAATTCAATTGTGCTGTAAAGTCTAAAATTGCAAATTTGCCTTGTGTTAAAAAAAACATTTAAATGATGTTTAAACTAAAATTAAAGACAGAATGTGAAGAAATAACACTAGATGTAACGTCAAAGATGTTCATGAGGCCACCATGTTGCAGAGATATCTACTGAAGCACATCCTGCATTCAAATACCACTTCGTACCTCAAGAGGTGACAGTCCAGGTGTTTAGCTAACATCCAGAGGTTAAACGATGCCGGGCTGATAATGACCTGACCTCCATCTCGTTGTGTGTCTGAATGTCCGTCTTTCCCAGAGTCATAGTCTTGGTCAGAGCTGCTGGACAGTAAATCACCTCCCTGCCAGGTGAGCAGTCACTCTGTTGCTGTCTCTTACTCGTGGTAAACCCTCAAAAACGGCATGAAAAGATGACAGCTGCTGGGACATGCTAGCTGCTATGGCTAGCACTTCTGTTACGCTGACTGATGCCACACACCGCGGCAATGCAATACATAACTTGTTGGAATGTAGCCTACATTTTGTGTAAAGGCGGAGGGGTTAACCTGACAAATTGCGTGTGCTTGTCTGCATCCGTTCATATAATAGCCTCATCTGTATGTGCTAAACTCTTTATTTCATGATTTATGTGAACAAAGTGTACCAGGGGAGAGAAAGCAAGACGGAGACAGAAACAGACTAATTGGAAACAGTACTTGCTTGTGTGTCTTTGTGTGTGTGTGTGTGTGTGTGTGGTTCATGCCTGATGGACTGCAGCTCCCATTATAGCCCCAGAGCAGTGATTAGACTTGTCTGTGAGCTGATTAATATTCTCCAGAGACGCCGGGCGAGGTGAGGGAAACGATTATGGGATGGACAGATAATGGAAAGATAATGCCCCCATGGATCACACTGTCAGAACAGAGGGAGACGGAGAGCGGGGGAGGAGGAGGAGGAGGAGAGAGGGATGCAGGTACGGAGGAGAGGAACTTTGTTTTAAAGTGCTCAGTACGGGATTAAGAGAGAGGGATACAGGTCGGCAGGAGGGCGATTAAGGGAGAAAAGACAATATGGCTGACGTGTGTGAAAAGGCAGATTTTACATGAGCCATGAACATGTTCAACACCTTCAGGATGAACCGGACAGCTGACCGAGACAAACTTCATCACACAACATCAGTGGCCGACCTCACCGATGAACAACTGACTGACTTTTCTATTTTCACTTATATTTTGTAGACTTTTTGAAGATAGGGAACATTTTAGGACTAAACCTTAACTTTCCCAAGATGCTAATCTACAGAAGAGAAGAGTTGTTGAAAGCTTTTATTCTGAAAGTGTGGAATGCTTCTACGATATGAATGCCACGTTTACATATCTGGCCTCTGAACTGCTGACGCTCCACATCTCAGACTCCACTTCTTTTCCCACAAAACTGTGCAGGGAAACATTAACAGACTGATTGAAAAATGTACCTTTTGAGAGAACATCACTTCATCATAATCATCATGATATCAACATGAGCAACGTCAAAGCATTACAAATCTTATCTTGAACTCTGTGTTTTATGTATGATCTGTTATATACTGTGTCTCAATTCAGGGTCTGCATCCTTCAGAGGAGCATTGAAGGCCAATTACGTCACAATGCTGCGTGAAGGCTGTCCCAATCTGAAGGCTCCTCCAGATGCTCCTTCTTTTTCCCTCCTTTTGGAGGACGCACCACTACTATCCTTCGTGGCCCAAAAAAGAAGAGAGAAAGAGAGAAAATGGCGACATCGCGTGCCATAAATCATCATTTTCGTGGGCCTGGGCAGCAGAAATTGTGAGGTAAGGGTAAAACATCTGGTGATGCAACCAGGAAATGCTCCAAAGACTAGACCGTCACATTTAACAACGGCTGACGAGGTTAACAAGGTCTCTCTGAAGGACTCGCCTTCAAAGACCTCAAAGGCCGAGTCCTTCGAAGGATGCAGACCCTGAACTGAGACAGAGCAAATGTCTGTTTTGTTTACCTTATTTTCTTTTGTCCTTGTTTGTTAAGCAGTTTTTGTCATGTCATCTTGTTTTAAAATGTACAATAGAAATCAATTTTGACACGATTTGACCAACAATCAGCTTTTAATCAGTGGTCATTATAAAAGCAAACATTATAAATGATGTCTATTACAGATATTGGAAGACGAGGAAACAATAAAATACATTAAAAATAGATTAATAAGTAAATATACATAAAACAAAACATCCAACCAAGTCATATGTCCAGGCTTAATGGAGCCTCTAGGAATATATTTTGTCTTTTCTAGGTGGAGAAACTGCAACAACATCTCAAGAGTCTTTTTTTCTTTTTTAGCTCTTTCGTAACATTTATGATATTGTTTGTTCTTGGCAGCTTCGGATGATTCTGTCCACGGTTTTGTTTCTGCACTAAAGACTCCAGGCGACGCTTTCCACTTGTTTTCACTCGTCAGGAATTTATTTCCTCCGTCACAGCTAAAGCATATTACATGAGAAAAAACTCCCGGAGGTTAAACTGGGCTCACGAAACTGATCTGAGATCTGATGTCGTGAATAAACAATTTTCAAGTCATCACATACGATGCACAGATTCATTTTTAGAAGAAATTTTCAGAAATATGATCTTTTTCAACACGGTAATGCCAATGATTTTAGAATGAGATATTCTACAGTGATACATGGGAGTCATGCTCGGGTGTTCACATTGTTTTAGCCATGCGTTGCAGTAAAATATGAAGATGGAAGGTAGAAGAAAACTTGAAAGAGAAGCCGAGGACAGAGAAGGAGTCAGGAGAGTGAGAGGAAAGAATATGAAACAGGTCGAGAGGAGACAAGAGAAGAGCGAAATCATGAAAGACAAGGAGTGGATGGAAAGACAAGGAGACAAAAGAGGTACAAATCTAGAAGAGGACTGTAAAAGAGGGATGCAGATGAAGGAAAGGGGAGATGGCTCCGAGAGAGGGGGAGGATAAGAGCTGAGAGAGGGAGGGGGGAGGAAGCGCAGCAGCAGAGGAGTAAATCCAGCCAGTGTTCGGCCCGGCATAATCTATGCCAACATAATAACGTCACTCACAAGCTGACAAACAGCAAGGCTGAGAGGGCAGAGAGAGGAGGGGAGGAAGAGCGATGGAGTGAGACCGAGGAGGAGGAAGAGGAGGAGGAGGAGGAGGAGGAGGAGACGACGGCGGCACTGAGAGAAAAAGTAGAGAGGCTTTACGAGGAAGAGGGCAGCTTTCTGGAAGATCAGCATGTCGCTCGTCTTACGGGTCACTGTTCAGACCCGCCGTTAAAATCTGCTCCCGGACGATCCGATCGCAGCCAAACGTCTAAAAATACAGGTGTAAATGCATCAAAGACGTACTGAGAATCTGATCACCCAAACCACAGTGTCAGAAACACACTTTGTAGAGAACACATGCGAGTTCCCTGGAAAGACTGGACCGTACGAGCAGAGACGAGTACTTGAGGTGTGATCGAACAAGTTGCGGGGGACGAGCTCACCTTGTGCAGGGGAAGATAAAGTCCGATTAACGTTCTGAGATAGCCGCACAGGAACGCTCAGAACTGTTAATGGGGTGGAAGCAAAAATCCAATCTCGAGTCGTCACGGCCGTTTGAGAAGCAAAGCTGATGCTGCGAATCGCCCGCAGTCTTCTCAGAACAGGGTGTGTAATCAAATGGTGATCAATTTGCTCTGGTGTTACAATGCCGGGTCTGTAACGGTTCAGTACAGGGTTTTAAAAAAGTTCCCAAAAGTCATACCGTGATAAAAGTGAAGATATTTTGTCGGTAGAGCAGCAGTTTCCCCTCATCAGAATTGGAATTGTCATTGCATATTTGTGAAATGTAACTTCTGGGAGGCAGAACTTAATCTACGACCTTTTCCAAAACAAAGCTTGATGTTCTTTTGCAGAATTGATTCATCAAAACAATAATTTGTGGCCGTTCCTCATCAGAAGCACGGTCCTATAGCTGGTAAGTGCGAGCGGACCCATATCTACATTTAATGTTAGGTTGCAGCCTCTAGTGGCCGTCGTTATTATTACAACAGCAATGGAGGAAGTCAGGTGATGAGGTATAAATACAGACAAAGTTCACAGGAGACCGCTGTTTGTGTCCTGCATCAAACCAAAACACGGGACGCTATTAATGCATTAATTAAACATAATAATTGTTTGTTTATTGTTTATCATCTTCAATGCATTCGTCTTATTCACCAAGACAAACTCCTCGTCGGTGTTAAATCCTTCTTGGTAATAATTCTGATTCTGATTCTGACCTTTAAAGGTGCGATATGCAGTTTTGGGGACAAAAAAATATATTAATTAGGTTATGATACAAACTCAGAAATAATCATTAGATGTATTTCATACAAATAAGTCGTTCTCGAGGGTAATTAGGTCCCCAGAATACAGTTTAACATGTAGCAACACAGAAGAGTCCTGCAAATATAAACAAAGTTAAACAGTATGAATTAGTGTTGTTGTTTGATGACAGATTGTATATTAATTTATTCAGCCATGAAAATCAACGAGTGAAGATTTTTCCTATCTCGTAAAACGCTTCTTCAGAACTACATCATGCAGCTTAAATGTTAATTATCAGGGCAAAGTCCCTGAAAATGTGAAAGTTAAGTAAGTAAGCAAAGTTAAAATCATTTTTCTTTATGTAATGGTTCGTCTACCACTAAATGATCTATTAGTATAACCGACCACCTAATTAATTCCTTTCTTCCAAAATGAAATGAATCCTCTTCATGGCAGAGGGCACTAACGTCAGCGGACACTTATTTTTAACTGACACATGGTCGTTGGTCTGTTTGTGTTTTGGGGTTATTATTGCTACGAGACAGGAATGACATTCCTGCTGCGACTGTTTCTGCAGATACGCGCGTATTCGCCCATATCCGACATAACTGCCTTTTTCTTTCCACGGCTTCATAATTGACCTTTTGTGTGTGTCTAGCCATCTGTGTGACTCCAGCCCTCCAGTTTGAACATTTGTGTCTTTTTGGTGAGACTGTGTGCTGCTCATTGTTCTCTCTCTCTCTCTCTCTCTCTCTCTCTCTCTGGTTCTGGCCGTCGCTCCATCACTGGAGTAAGGACACGCTGGAATTCGAGGCACGCGGTTTTGTACTTCCTGTATTTTTCCTCGTGTTGCTAAGGTAGCACTTCCCGTCCCGGGAGCTGGAAAACACTGCTTGGATGCAAAATACACACACACACACACACACACGCCCACTCTGTAGGAGAACATATACTGTGGCAGTGCGCCTGTTAATGTACCTTGGCAGTAAACTGAAACTAGCATGCAGATGCTATAGCATAAGTCTTTCTCTCCCACCTGTAGACGATCCCTCCCACCTATAAACCATAGAGATGTCGACACTGGGGTTCTGCCAATGTGCAAGCAAAAATAAATAAAAATCAGGCTAATGCAAAACACTATCTGACCTTTTAATCAGGTTAAAGTCCTTATAGAAGAAAAGGCGTCTTTATTCTCAGCACTACTGGTGTTTCAGTTAGCTTAAGTTTTTCCTTTGTTCCCTGTCTGACACTTGCAAGATGCCACAGCTGAACTAAAATAAATCAATAAATAAATAAATGTTGTGATGCTTCATCCAGGCATATTCCAAAACTGGCGGGCTGCCTTAGACCCAGTTTGCGCTACCTTCATTGCACCAAATAGCAAGAAAAGTTGGCTGCTAGCTGGTGAAGAAAAACGGAACATTTAGCGGCTGAAGACCAAGATTTTATATTCAGGAGTAGTTTTAATAATAATGCTAATGTTGTTGTGTCTGTTGGACATGTTGTGTATATATATATTGTCTCAGATGATGGATATTGTTATACAGTATGTTGATATGGCATAAATATGGATTTTTCCTGGTTTTAAAGGCTTCATTACAGTAAACAGATATCATTTTCTGAACTTACCACACTGTTATGTTTATTCTAATACTTGCTCTTATCCACTTAGTCATTATATCCACATTACTCATAATTATTCATCAAAAGTCTTGATATTTTGTATAACTACAAAAAGCCGTCCCTACAATATTGTTGTGAGGCATTTGGTCAAAAATATCATGATATCTGATTTTGTCGTCCCGTCCCAACATTTATGAAGTGATTTCAAGATATCAGGATATTCAAAAGATTATTTAATCTTGTTTTTTTTTTTATTGTACTGCTCTATTTTATTTTACTTAATCTTCAGACTAGCTGTGGGACTAGTAGCAGCAGCAGAAGCAGCAGTAGTTTTTTTTTCTCTCCCTCCTTCCTTCTCAACAGTCACACCAGGTTTTGTGACCCCGACTCGATCACAATGGGAGGCTGAAATACGGTCCTGCTGTCACTTTGTCAGATTCTCTCTGTCTCTCTCCGGCCCTGACAGCCTGTGACAGTACGGAGGGGGACACACACACACACACACACACAAAGTCGCACACAGACTCACATTCTTTCAGTCTTAGTCACTTGCCCACAGAAAATGCCATTGTCAACATCCAGAGAAACAGACCGAGGGGGGCCGGAGGGAGGTGGAGGGGGGTGGTACTGCTGCTGTTAGGGGGGTAAAAGAAAGAGAGGATGTTGAGTGTTGACTTGTGACTTTTTGAAAAGGCTGTTGTCGTGTTTCTCAGCTGTCAGCAGCGGAGACGGGCACAGAGACAACAACTGAAAGGGAGAAGGACCGATAAGTCTGCTGGTGAGCTGTTAAACAGCTGATGTCTGTTTGAAGTGAGGTGGTTTTTTTGTGAGATGGAAACATTCACTCTGACCTGTGAAGTGTTTTCCCATAATTTGGTGGAAGTATTCGTATGATTAAAAGGGTTCAAGCACTGTGTTTAAGTACCATTCTATTTTTTACTTCTCTTGAGTATTTCCATTTTATGCTACTCCAGTATAATTCAGAGGGTAGTAATCCACTGGAGCTTTAGGTGACAATTTTAATGCATGACTTTTACTTTTATCAAGTGCTTTAAATGGGCTGGTACTGATCAGTACGCTACATCATATTTTTCGGTGTACCGTAGTTCTCACAAGCTGCTAAATTTCATGTTAATCTCTTGATTAGATTTTGTGTAATCAACAAACAACCTTGTCAGAGTTAAACATTTCACTAATTTAAAGATTTTTAGGATACTGACACCAACATTTTTACCTCGTCCTCGCGTCTGACTGACGTTTTTTGTAATCTCCGCACAGTAGAGTCTCTCATTTCAAGTCAAGAAATCTATTTCCAGGACAACATTTATTTATTTGACAGGTCGATCTTTGTCTTGCATCACCGTGTGTGTGTGTGTGTGTGTATCCCATTAATGTTTATGTGTGTGTGTTTGGGATATTGGGCGTGTGTGAAAACACAGATACCTGACTTCTTACATAAGCTAAAGCCTTCGAGGCTGCGGCACACCTCCGCTCTCAAAGTTTCCACTGCACTGACCTCACACTGATGATATGCAGGCACATGTATGCACGCACACAGACACAAAGATACACACACACACACACACACACACACACACACACACACATGCAAATACGGTGCACGGTGCGCTAACATTCATGCAAACACGTACGTAGACATTAGGGATGCACACACACAGATACAAACAGGCGTTTGACTTAGAAAATGCAACATTCAAATACTTAGTTTTTGTACACACATATACACACTCTCTCTGTATCGAGCTGCAGCGGCTTGTTTTTTTAGGATCTGGGTGTAATTTCACGTGTCTAATGGAGTGTGACTCGATCGCTGATGGATTAACTAACTGGACGTGCTGATTCAGCACTGAGCGCTCTTTAATCAAAAAGAGAACAGACTCACGCAGAAAATGGGACACACCACATGCACACGCACACACATACACACACACACACACACACGTCCAATAAGGAAAGAATATGACAAGGCAACTGAGCTGCAGCGTGATGACCACTGGGCCAGCGAGGACAACAGCGGATTATAGAGTGACAGAGTGTGAGTTAGAGAGAGATCAGGGTCATTGCAGAGTGAGAGAGCTGAGTATTAGACACGACTGACAACAAAACTTGAAACAGTGACGAGCAGGTGACTGGGTTTGAAAAAGAGGGGAAGAGACTGAATGTAAGGACCTCTGATTAAAGTGCAAACAGAAAATAAGAAAATATTTGTTCTGTATTTTCTGTATTGGTCCAGTTTGTTTGGCAGCAGGTCATGAAGACACAGTGAGTAAACAGGCCAGTCTCAAACTGAGTACGTCTGTTTGTTTCCTCGAATCTCAAAGTGGAGGAAAAGGGACTTCTGAGGAATAAAAATCATAATTGAGTTTGGAAGGTTGGTAGCCTGGTTGAACTGAAAATACAGGTTTATCAGGGTATTTTCTAGTTAAGCATCAAGTTATCGTTATGATTTTTTAAAGGGTCTAACACTGATTTTGCAATCAAAATGCAGAATGGTAACAAACTAATCAGGTCTGAATAGATTTCCCTCCGTGTCTGCTCATCCATGGACAAATGTAGTAACCTCTGGTGTGCAGTGGTGATGTGGGGGCAGTATAGCAGCGACGTCGGTAAACCTTTCAGATGAGCAGCGTGGCAGCAAAAGAGTGATCAAGGCCCTGAGAGGATGCAAAGGATGCATGCATGTCAAGTGAGAACAGAGTGCTGAGTGAACTCAAAATCGACTGCCTGCAGGGATGTTGGGGTTGGAGTTCAGGCCCCAGATGTGTTGGATTGGGGTTGGAATCTTGGTTCTGGTCAAGCCCAGTCTGACTCTGTGTAAGCCTTTTTCCAGCTAGCAACAATCACGTTGAAAATGGTAACTTAATGTAACAGTAGCCTGGTCGCTAACAGTCTGAATGTAGCCGCTCTTTTGCAGGAGATTCAGCCGTTTTAATGCCAGGTCGCAGTTCACCACATGCACGACAAGTTCAAGCAGCAGTATTTTGCAGGGATACCCTGGCTGCATCCTGGGTTAAGCCCCGCCCAGGATGAATTTGATTAGCTTAAAAACAAAAAAAAGAGAGCGCTTTTCGTTAGAATGAGAATCAGTTGATGAATATTGTCTAAAAATATCACTGGATGTTGCAGTGTTTGCCAATTTCATTGATTCAGTGACATGTTACAGTTTTGATGATTAACCTTTGTATTTTTCTTTTTTTAAAATTGATAATATTTATTATTATTTTTCAGATTTTCAGGTTTTTAAAATAGACATTCACAAAAATAGAAGGCCAATTTCTATAGAAAGACGAGGAACCACATTAACTTGGGGTTACTTTCGGGTATTTAGTCATAAAAGATTTTCAATGGTGAGACTTCTGCACAACAAACCATCAGGAAAAGTGTGTGTGTGTGTGTGTGTGTGTGTGTGTGTGTGTGTGTGTGTGTGTGTGCATGATTTGAGGATGTGAGTACATGCAAAATTTTGCAACATGAGTGCCACATTACAACACATCCCCCAGAAACCAGAGTCAAATATAGTTCTGGTTAGAAAGAAAGAGCAGTTCCTCTTTCAGTGTTGCTTCCCTCCATGCGTTCATGTGAAGCACAAGTGCAGAGCAGCATGCTGGGAAGAGAGAGAGAAAAAAAAAAGAGGGAATATAGGAGGAAAAAAAAATGGATCTTAGCACTTGTATGCGAACAAAAGGACGGTGAGAGGGTTGGACGAGCATGCACTTCTCGTTTCACTTCTGTAAACCTTACTGAATATCTGGAAATGAGCTAATGGCTATAGTTACCGTAACCAAGAGCCCTGGGACAAATAAACTCCCTCCGAAAATACTTCTTGCTGTCCTGGGGATCTGCTGGCTCAGGTGGCACTCCAGCTTTTCTTTTTTTTTTTTTTTTTTTTCCAAGGACTGAAATCAGGGTTAATGAACAACTGACTTAGGGTCCCAGAGCAAGTAAAGTCTCTAGGAGTATTTTCAGACCAAGCAAGAGGGTTTTGGTCAGAACCCTGTTCAGACCCGGTGAACTGAGCTACCGACGGAGAAACGTTAATTTCCCCGCGGACACAAAACATGAGTCATTATGACACTTTGTTCAAGCGTGGACATTATATAGACGGGTGAAAATAAAATCCTTACATGATGGCATTCAGCCAAGTGTGGAAATGTATTAAGAAAGTGTAACTCCTGTTTGTGGGAGGGAGAATTGATTCTCTCTCTCTCTCTCTATTGATTATCTCTCTCTCTCACACACACACAGTCCAGTAATTATGACTTCAGCTCGCTGTAAGATAATAACAGGAAATTGTGCAGGATGATGTGCGGGAAGACTGAGTACGATGCTATTGTGTGCGGAGCGAGGATGATGACAAATATGGAACAGCGGCCGAGCTGGACGACTTTGTATGTGCTGCCTCTGTACTTCTGTTTTTGGGAAGACTTTGTATTTTGACAATTTTTCAGGAGTGAAGTCATTTTGGGCGTTCGCGGGAATTCTTGATGGGCGTAGACTCGGTGTAGGGTAAAGGTTAGGGTTGGATTTGTGTATGCTCATCTGATCTTTGTCGCAGGAGTAGCTGAGTTGTCACTTGAGCTGGATGTCTTTTAATTGTAATATTGTGTCATTAAATGATTTATATTCAAAACGCTGAAAAATTTGCAGATAACTTTTAGGTTGCTTACAAATTCTTGTTACTTGTCTTACACTCAGCAACGTGAAACTTTGCTTGAAACCAGCTTTGACAAGACTTCATTAAACACTCGACTCGCACTTATCCCCAAAGCAATCTCGATTTCTTTGGCGTGAGTTGTAGAGTTTGGAAGATGTCGGCCGTCGAGATGACACAACAGCTGTGTCTCTGTCTATATCTTGAGTAGACAACACTTCATATCACATCACTTTATAATGATATCCACAATCTATATATAGTCTCATACCATGTAATTATACAATACTGATTTATTTCCCACCTCTAATATTGGGTATTTTTTAAAATTTTTATGGTCAACTGTCCCTTTAAAGGCATGGAAATTCCTCCCTGCAGTCAAATCCAGCGTTTCAGATAGTGTTCGGAATATGTTTAGGTTTGTCTTTGTGTCTGTTGGTGTAAAACTTGCAATTGTCTGTTCAGAATAATGTGCACAGGGGCGTGGATGTCTGTGTGTGTGTGTGTGTGTGTGTGTGTCCTGCAACAGAGACCGGACTGAGGACAAAGCGTAAGGGGTTTAGACAAGGCCGCACATGGAGCCACAACACCCCCACAGCAAATAGCAGGGAGACCAAACTACTCGCCCTGCCCATACAAACACACTCTCACCACATGACAACACTATTGTGGCAGAAGGTCGGCTGTGTGTGTGTGTGTGTGTGTGTGTGTGTGTGTGTGTGTGTGTGTGTGTGTGTTGTTGGTGGGGCGGGTCGGTCATCTGGGTTTCCTCCAGGGAGCGAAACAAACGGAGTGAGGGAGATTCACTTCCCCATCGGGACAGACAGTTAATATTGACACAGTCTGTCACAATAAGAGGCAGACGGAGCCAAAAAGTTCTGACCCGCCAGGACGAAAAGGTTTCCTGAAAGTCTTCTCGACACATAAACTAAATCTGAGTCCATGTGACGTTCTTATCACAAGATGGGCTTTCCTTGTAATTGGGAAACAAATTAGTTAACAACCCATATCTATGTTTAAGTCGGACCAAAATGCAGTTTTGAGCTCACTCTTTTATTTCTAATTGTTATCAGAGGGAATATAGCAACAGTTTTTACAGCTGTATGCTGATGACACCCACCTGTTGTTGCCCCAAAAAACCTGACGGCCTGAAAACATAAACATCTACAAAATACTCCGGGGTTTTTGGAGACTGTGGAAATTAAGGACCCTGTCAGATGCAAAGACAAAATCGGCATCTTTGCTTTGAATTCTAAACATAACACCGTTTGGCTGGTTCAGTTCAGCATCTATCAAATTATTCAGGGTCATTGCAATAATTTAACTGAGCTGAATCTTTTATTTTATACTGTTGAAATAATAAAATGCACCTCACTGATGCCAACATTTTTACTTTCTGTGTCACTTTATTCCTTCCTTACACTGGATTCTACTTGTTTTGGAATTGATTGTATTCTATTGACTTTAATAAAATGAATATTTAACGAAATCGCGTCTTGTTTCATTGCAAATTGCATAAAAAAACTAGGGCTAATTCAGCCCTTTGGTGTAGCGTCTGCTGATGCTCTGAAACAATGTATGTGGGGCATGTGATTATTTGAGTTACTCATCTTTTACTTTTTTTTTGTTTTTTACTTTCAAAAATTCAAATATCTACAGTCTGATTCAGATTAAATTTAGAGAATATCAGAGAATATCTTTCGTGGCACTGTTAATCTAAATAGACTGTAAACAAACAAGTGTAAACCTTTGATTTGTGATTTGATTTGATTTGCTTTGCAACCAGAGCCATCTTGTTGTTTTTTTTTCTGCCATGTCTTGGCTTGGAGGATGGAACCAGGGAGAATATCCTGATTGGATCCGACTGAGAAGCTCCTGAGGAACTTATCAATCACAAGGTATCTAAAGCAAACCCTGCTGACCATAATCCACAAACCGAATGTCAGCAGAAGTAGGGTCATTTTCTCATAAGCTTACATACAGTTTGACTTCTTCTTGAAACCACTGGAGTCGCCCCCTGCTGGCCATTAGACAGAATGCAGCTTGAAGGCGCATCCACATTGGCTTCAGACCTTGACAGTCATCCATATTTTATACAGTCAGTGATACAAACTGACTTCTTGATGTCACTTGTATTTCAAAAACATTTTTTTTTTCAAACCGCCATTTAAACTTCGGATTATTATGATGACTCTCCAGGAATGTGTGTGTGCGTTATATGAAAACAATGCGAGTGAGATGATGACACAGAACAAGGTGTGTGTGTGTGTGTGTGTGTGTGTTTATATTGTAAGTGCACGTTCAGCACGAGTCAGCTTGTAGTGAGTCACTCCCCCCTCAGGTGAGAGGGGAAGACATATCACACACACACACATAAACACAAACACACACATCGGTGATTCAGGATGGCGTGTCTGTGTGTGTGTGAATGTAATCTGTCTGCATGCGTGTAAGCGCCTGTGTGTGCGTGTTGATCTGCTAAAACTGTGACCCCTCCACTGAGTGTGTGTGTGTGTGTGTCTTGTCAGGTGCACGTCAAATGTGGGCGGTCCGACCGCACTGTTTACACACGACGCCATGGTGTGACCTCGGAGGTTGCCGGTGGCCGTGATTGGCTGCCAGCTACCAGCTCATTAAACCGCTCACATGGGGACACAGTGCCAGCAGACACACTCTCCATTTGTTTCACAACACACGGACACAGTCGCACACACTCGTCAGAGGGGCACCGCAGGTATGGCAGGCGGCCACGTGCAGCACACACACACACACACACACACACACATCACAGTTCGTCAGTAGCAGAAGGTCTGTCTGGCCTCGGTGACCCGACTGAACCTTGGCTCACCCTCATTGGTTCATTACACCACACGTCCTCGCACCTAGATGCCTATTGGCTGGTGGAGCGAGCCTCAGGGTCATGACTTACAGGAGGAGAGCAGAGGAGAAGAATATGAGATGGAAAAATTTGAATGGATGCGAATAAAGGAGCCAGAAGAAGAAAAATAGAAGGAGAGACAAAATAATTACAACAAGGAAGATATGTGAGGAAAGGAGAAGGAAAAAGATGCAAGCTGCTTTAAAGTGGAAATTGGAGAAGAAAAAAAAAAAAAAAACAACTTTAGAGGAACTAGAAAAAACGGACTTGATTTCATCTTGATGACTATGAATTTTTCACACAGTCCAATGGGTTTCTGAAAGAGTGTTGTCAGCAAAACTAGTCAGAGAATTTTCTCAACGCACAAAAGAGCATCTCATGACAGGAGAGAGAGAAGAAGAAGAAACGGCCAACGACTGTTATATTATAATCCCTGTTTATTGTAACACAGGACTTATTTTCATTCCTGTCACTAATAACACAGTTATAAGTGAACTGACCCCGAGAACATGGCGACATTGTTGACTTGTTAAAAACCGTTATCAAAACTGAGAAATATGACCGTCAGAGCTACAAAAATGGATCCCAAACTCGAACAAACTGAAATGACCCTTTAAGCAAAGATACATTTTATAGGTTACAGGTGATGTAACTGGTGTCTGATTTTTAACATCAAGATGTGGAGAAGTTCTGTCAGAATTAGCACAAACTTAGAGGTGAAAGACGTACTTATTTACAGGTGTAGATTTAGTGGAATGGCCCTTTATACAGTACCAGAGTGAGATGTTTATGTTGGCAGTGCACGGTCTGTTGTGCAGCGCTGAATGAAGCGCGGAGGACAGGTAACAGAGTATTTCTGCAGTGTTTGTGAATAATTTACATTATTTGATTATTATTATTGATGCATGAACGTGTGCATGTCTCTGATGTTACGGCATTATCTTCAGAACAAACGTCTGAGTAGTTTTCTGGGTGCAATTCTTCTTCTTATCATATCTAAACCTTTGATTATACATATCCACATATCTTTTGATTATGTTTGTTATTGTTTATCTGAATCTGCAATATGACTATCGACTTGAGTAAGAATAGCTTTATTTTTATGCAATATAATGTAGTAAAGATGATGATTTAAGTTGTAGAAACGTACGATATCTACTAGCAAGTTGATGCTTCCTGGACCGTACAGTTGTTGTTTCCATCCAACCTGCTTGCACATATTCATATTTGGAGCTCCAGCTCTGGCTGCATGTCCTCGAGATACTTCCCAATTTCTGCTCCATCTGTGTTTAAAGTGGTTGTTTGAGTGACTGAGCGTTAAAAATGGGGCATTGACGGCGCTGACGAGGAGGTCGGCACGTGGCATGGCAACCTTCCTCTGTCATCAGCCTGTGAATGTGCGAACTTGGCAAGTGTTGTAAAGCACATTGAAAAACAGATGAGGTGATTGGACGATGAGGTGAATCTGAATGGACTGACGGTCTCTCAACCCTCCAGTTTTCTTGAGAAACGAACAAACGATCACCTCTTCTGCATCGTCTTCTTCTCCCTGTGATTCTTCCTCTTTTGTCACTGGTACAACTTTGTGTTAGCGTTTATAATTGAGAAGTTTATTGGTGCCATCTATGTCACTGTGACTCATAACGACGCCCTCTGGCACCACTTGTGATGCTTCTAAAAATAGTTACGGCACAATTACAGTATTGAAAACGGTGACGTTTTCTCCAAGTCCAACTATCTCTACGCTGAAACACATGAATCTCACCAAAGTCGCAGCTTTGGCGACAACAGTGACTTGGATCTTACAATATCCAGGCAGCTTTCAAGTGTGTGTCGCTGTGTGTGTTTGTGTGTTTATGTACCTCGACGCCTGGTAAAGTACACGCTGAGTCATCATTCTTAAAGAAGAGAATTCGCTGACTGAATTAGCTTTGCAGGGGGAAACCCAGTTACACAACAGAATGACATTTAAACGGCCTCTCTTTCTTAAATTATCTTTCATACCGGCCTGTCCTGCACCCTCTACTTCATCGTATTTACTTTTTATAGCCTGATTCATTTATCAAAACTTACTCACATACATTTTTCTGTCACTGTTTTTTTTTTTTTCTCCTTCCCACTCGGCTGTGATGTTTCAGCTCCCTCCACGTCTAACTGGGCCTTTACCCCCTCATTCTCCCTCTCCCTCTCTCGCCGTCCATCTTCTGTCCATTCCTGGTCTGACACCCCGCCCTCCCTCGTCTCTCTTTCACCATACGATACTTCTCTGTTGACGTGTCCGTCAGCGAGTTCCTATAGCAACCGGACATTTCTGCTGACCCCTGCCTTGGTTCGCGTGACAGAGCTGCAGGACGTTCAGTCGCAGGGCAAAGATTAGGAGAGGGGTCTACTGTATGAGTGCGTGTGCACGGCTAAACATACATGCACGCACACTTTACATGCACATGCACTCATATGCATGCATTCATCATTTAGTCACACATATACACACTGATATCTGAAAGTAGATGACTGCAAACAAGCTGTATATTCGTTGAATATTTTTATTTTTTATTAAAAATAACATTCATAACAGTAACAGTTGTACAACCAATAATTATAATCTGAACCATGTCGGCAACAATAATTACACTTGAGAACTGGAGGACTTCACATCCTCCTTCTTTTTTTTTTTTTTTAAATAAGTTAAGAAATAAAGTTTTTCTTTTCTTTCCCCAGAAATCATTTCTTTAGAAGCATTTATACATACAGTGTTGGCTATAACTGGCTCACAGCGATCTCTAAAAGCCAGGTCTTTAAGACTTGCTTTAATGTGGATATTCATAGCATGTTATCTAGGCAGGCATTTGGTTGTTATTCCATTTTGATCTGGCAGTAGTACAAAAATGAGCAGGTTATCGATATTTTTTTTCCAGTACATTAAGCTACAGTACACGGTAGAGCACTTCTCTAGTCGACGTAGTATGATCAGTGTATGGCTACTCCAGTGTTAATAAAGTTAGACTCAGACATTTGTAGGACAACAGCAATGTTTGGCATTGAGGCCTGAGCTGCACTCTCCAGGTTCCAGTTATTGTCCCAGTGTAGAAATCCAGTTCTCCACGTCTCCGGTTTCATCTCGAGCTCCACGTTTAGCCCCAAATTATGACCTCTTAGTCCGACTTACAGTCAAGTTCTCCATTTGAGGACCAATCAGTCGTCAAGTCAAAAGTGTTCAAGCAGCCAATCAATGGCTGCAAACTGCGAGGAGAGACCAGCGGTCAAAGCCTTCGGGCATCTCATAGGCCTCCATCGATCCATGTTAATGGGATTATGTGGTTCATACGAATTAATTCCAGTGTTTAGTGTGACAAATATCCTCCCTTTCAAGGAGTTCATAAGATTGCACTTTTATTATATCCATGAAGCTGGACGCTCTGCGGCAGCTCTGGAGCGGTGAAGGTGACTTTGTTGGTGGAAACAGCAGCAGTGTCCGTCACCTCTGTTGATTCCTCAGCATCCGTCACCCGACATCCATGAATCCAATGTTTCTCTTCTCTCCATATTCCTTTGGTGCAACGTGTCAGGCCAAAAGCGTTTGGTTTGCTTTACCGCTTCCTGTCGGGGGGGGGGAAAATCCTTTGTCTTATTACACAGTCCAGATAGAATGATTTAATGACACATACTGTCAGATACATCCCAGAGAAAACAAATAAACCTGGAGGGTAAATATCTGTGTATCTGTATCTTTGTGAAGCTGCTGTTTACTTTTTCACTGTCCAGGTCAACAGAGGCTGGTGTTTTCAGAGTTTGGTGACATTTTTATTGAGCTCAGTCTCACTCAGGTAATAAAAGATCTCATTATGCCCTCGGGCTCGTTCTCTCACCTGCAGCTCTACATGATCATGGCTCTGATGGCTGATTTGCTGATGCGTTTGCGGTGCTTCCTCCTGCGGCGGGGCGAGGCTGGTCGGAACGGGGCCCGGCGGGCTGAGGGCGACAAGGGGGCCACGGTGGAGAGGGCTGGAAGACAAGCGGGAGAAGGTAGAGGACACGGTGAATACAAAAAGTCGACACCAAACATTTTGTTCTGATCTTTCAACACAGCTCACGACTTTCATAAACATGACTGAAGATTGAAATCTGAAAAATGGTGTCAAAGATGGAAGACAGTCGCATACTTGTTACTAACATTTCAACACGTCACACTTTTGAGTACCTTGATGAAGACCGTCAAGTCAAAAGGTTGTGTGCACTGATATGAATATAATTCTTCCTTTCTCGAGTACTTTTACTAACGAAACTTGGGAAAACAAGTCATGCTGGTGTGTCTTTGTCTCCCAACTTGGGTAACAAATCAGCAAAACACTTAGTTGAATTCATTTGGAATGCATGACGAAACAACATGTCTTTGTCATTTAGGTGCGAGACACGATTCTGTCACTGGGGGATCATAAACAAACATAGAAAAAGGTTTAGTTTCATCTTGTTTCAGTGGCCGTATATAGCAGCAGTGGAGAATAAACACATGGCGTGTTGCTCCTGTGAGGGGCTCTAACTGCGCTCTG
Source organism: Acanthopagrus latus (assembly GCF_904848185.1). Taxonomy (NCBI): domain Eukaryota; kingdom Metazoa; phylum Chordata; class Actinopteri; order Spariformes; family Sparidae; genus Acanthopagrus; species Acanthopagrus latus. Next base: position 4,819,513 of record NC_051039.1, on the reverse strand, counting down.
AAGGACGGCTGATAACCTTGAAGTCTACGTAACACAGCGTGTGACCGCCTGCAGGTTCGAGTCCAGCATGAAGCGGTGGGAACAGCGGGGCTCTCAGGGGGTCGAGGAAGAATAGCAGGACACATGTGGCTGTGTTGTTTAGTCATACGTGTCCAGTGGGCTGCTTCCTGCCTGGGAAACTCTCCCACTGATTCTCTCTTACGTTAGAAGCTAAGATTTTCAGGACACGCTCCAGAACCGAGACCACTTCTTCTCCCATTAGATTCGACAAGGACGGCGATGCTAACAAACGTGTCACGCAGAAGCAACAGTCGTCCACTGTCAGTGCAAACAAAGACACTTTCCGTCTTACTTTCTTAAAGGGCCACTCCATCAATTTCACTCGTATAGATTACTTTTCTTGTCATTCGGAGGACTGTATGTATGATGGGTCACGCAGCTCTAAGAAGCAGCTCTCATAAATAACCCTGATGATGTCACAGTTATGTCATCAGGGTAATTGAAGCCTGCGTCAGCATGCTCCTCAGATCGTCACATTTCCCATGTTAGAAAGTCTTTCTGGATGCTACAAAGATCTTTTAAACAAAATGTTTGAAGGTGTTTTGAAGTTTGAAGTTTTATATTCGGCTACAAAGTCATTTCGCTTTTCCTGCTGCACCAGTATGTTCCATAAAAAAAACTAAATAATGTCGCTTTACCTGACTTGTTATCCTGGTTAATGCAAATAAATAACTTGTCTAACTAATCTAGGTCTAGGTCAATGAATGCATCACATTGAGTTTAACATATTTGTGCACACCTGAGTTGAAACAGATGTGTTTTGCAAATCAGGTAGCGTCTCCTGAATGATGTTATTGATTTGCATGATGGGAAATGTAGGACCTAGTGTTTTTTGGACCTTATCTTTTCTATTTATAAAGATTACTGCAGATAGGACTGCAGTATCTTGGGGGAGTGAATTTCCTTTTTCGAGAAAAAAATGCCTCAGGACTTCCTTGAGACTCAGACCTAATGACTCGAGTCAGATGTCTGCTTCTGAGTCAGCGGTGCGATGCTGAAGTCCTGGACTGCTCCTCTCACAACTTGCGTGCAGATAACAGGAAATATACATTTGGGGAAATCAACCATGTGACCTTTAAATCCGGCTTTCATCCACTCTATCACACATCATCACGCAGCTGAGCAGTACCTGTTTTAAATGTGGTCGGTTTTGGTCTTTGCTGAGGAGGATGCGGATGAAGTTGACTCTCTCGATCCAGTTCCTTCTGTACCGTCTCCAGAATTTTCTGTCTCCTCTCCTCCTGTGTTAAATGACCGTCCCCGCTGGTCACTTTAGAGTCTTTATCCTTCCCCTGATTGGCCAGCTCCGCCATGGCCGTGTCCCCACTATTCCCACTCTCCTCCCTCTCGTTCCCTTCTTTCCGACTGGCTGTTGCAGTCTCAGTCTGTCTGTGATTTGTGACCTCCGTATTTTTTTGGCTGGTCACCGAGTCTTTCTGAATGGTGGTCAGAGGAGGGGTGGGGTTTTGTTCCAATGTTGGCAGCTGGGTTGGGCTGCCGGGCGGGGAGGCGCTGTCCGACTGGGGAGCGTTGAGCCGATATTGTGTCCTCAGCTCTTGGTCCTCCGCTGCTCCATGGTTGTACTGCTGCGGGTAATGCGGCTGATGGTGATACTGATACTGCTGCTGGTGCTGCTGCTGTCTTTGCTGATGCTGTAACAGCTGCTGCTGCCTCTGCATGTGATCTGGATGGTGCACATCCCCGCCGCTGTTTGCTACGTGCGCGCTGCTTTCCTCCTTGCTCCCATCATACCCGCTCCCGTGCCCCACCTGCTGCGTACTTCCCATGACGCTATGCTCTGCCCTCGCCTCAGACGGCCAGCTGCTGACCGGCCCAAGCACCCCAACCACCGGCTGATGCACCCCTGGCTGCACGTGTGTGGGCGCCTGATGAACCCTGGGCTGCGTCCAGTGCACCAGCTGGGTGTAGCTGCCCTGCTGCCACTGCCTCGCCACCGGCTCGCGCTCCTCGGTGTGGTAGCGCTGCTGGTTGTGCTTCAGGTTGTCGAGGCGATGCAGGTCGGCCTTGGAGGCCTGAGTCTTTGGTGGAGCAGGGTGGACGGGACGGGGGAGGGCCAGGGGAAGGTGGGAGGATGGCGGAGGCTGCTGCGGTGGAGCTGGGTTGGGGTTGCTCGTGCTGGAGGAGCGAGTGACGGGAACAGACGAGGAGGAGGAAGAGGAGGACGGCGAGGACGAGGACGATGTGGGAGGTTGGCACCTGCAGCTGACGTGATCCTCCACTGATATGATGGCTTTGTCATAATGTGCTTTCCTGTTTATATACTGGATCTTTATCACCTGGAAAAGAGGAAGAAAGAACCAAAACATTAGCACAACAAATCTGACACACATGAAGCTTTAATGAAGTCTGGGGTCCGGAAAGAAGATCTCCAATGCATGAATCTGTTTCTTTAATTACTCTTAACTGAACATACTGTCGCTGTATGTACCAGGAGGCGAGTTTCAACCTGCAGCAGGTGAATGTGATTGACTGAAGTCGTTTCCATGAAATTTGGTGGCGTCATGCCAAAACTTTTAGTCGCCTTCTGAGGAAGTAAAGGCTGAATTACTTGTTCCTAAAGCAACACCAGCTTTTAATGTTTAAACAAGACTGAATCAAGAGTGTTGAAGCTTCTGAGACTGTGTTGCTTTGACCTGACCTCAGATGGCATCACTGATTTGAAATTTGTTTGCAGAGTTACAGTACAGTGCTCAGCTGCTCAGAGCCGGCCAGCTCTCGGGTGCAGAGCCAGACGTGCTGGAGGAATAAACACCCACGATTACTTTGAAAACTTTCTGGGACAAAAAATAGGATTCATCTCCACTCCACTATGGAGTTGAGCTCCATTGTATTTGTACTGTAAGAGTGACTGCTGACTGGAGCTGGAGGGGTATTATCATCGTATCTTGGGGCCTCTGGTGATTCCAACCCATAGTAAATACTCAACTTGTCGTCTGACAGTGATGGCTGTGGACAGCTCTTCCACATTTAGCCACCTATGGGAACTATTACCAGCATTTGGCCTTCGGTACAGCAAAAGCTATTTTAAATCACAAATTCATTCTTTCATGGCAGCTGTGTACCTGCAGGTATCTGCTGGAGGTGACGGTGGGGACACACTGCAGCACCCGGGTGTTACAGCAGCCCGAACATCTCTGCACCTCCACACAGGGCGGCCATAACAGGAAGTTGGCGTTGCGGCGATCCAGCATCGACCTCGTCACCTCCATCACCTCCGTCCGGACTTTGCACGCCGCCTGCTGGGCCGGCTGCGCCTCTACTGATGGGAGGAAGAGAAGGAAGAGAGTGTTGAGAGATGGATGGTAGAAATAGATTCATCGAATCAGAATAAAATGAGGACAGGGAGCGGAAACTTACCGAGACTTCTAGTATATCGGCCATGGGTGTGGTTTGTGAGAATATCGTGCTCATCTTCTTCTTCTACTACAGAAAGAGACGGGGGAGGAGGGGAGGTTGGAGAGGGGAGAGAATGAGACAAAACACAAACAGAGAGTCAAAAAGAGTCAACGTAATACTTTCCAGCTTTAATCTGAAAACCAGGCAACACTGAGGCTGCGCTTTCACAAGCGACGAGAGAAATCTGGAAAGCAGGCGATGTGAAGCTTTGAGGGGCAGTTTTTAGCAAAACTCATTGTTCACCGCACACAGGAAGCCATTTTTTTCCTCCTCCCCGCTAAAACAATTAGGCTATTTTCTGCCGCAATTTGTCCTCGCGCTGTCAAGAATACTGTTGAGGAGAGATATGAGTTGTTAAATATAGCTCGTGTGCAGATCTGTGAGTGTGTATGTGTGTGTTTGCACTCTCACATATGTCGTCATTTCATACTGTAGCCCCCCCGCAAGTCCTAATTATATCCCTGGTGTAGATTGCGTTTGGTCACTGTGTGTGTGTGTGTACGTGCAACACACAGATGCATGAGGTGTTATTTGGTTGCCTGTTAGCCCTCGTTAGCTGCCTGGTGCAGAAAGAGAACAGTTTCTGATTGTTCTCAGGAGCTACTTTCTAATTTTATCTGAGAATGTATCTGTGTCTGAATGTTACGTGAGACCGACTCCTTTCTTCCTCTTTCATTTATTAGCATGTGACCCGTCTCATTCCGAAATCAACACACTGGTTCCGCAGAGTTTGACGCTGGCCGCAAATTAAATCAGACGTTTTCCAGTCTTGTGCTCAAAGTTTATGTCGTCATGTTTTTTTAATTTGCATAGTGAGAGGATGACAAAAGTGATCAAATAGATTAAATGGTGAATGATGAAAAAAAGTTAACTACTAGAAACTACAAATTGAGAAGAGAAAAACAAGAGTCACAGCCGCGCTAGCTGCTCTGTGCGGCTGCATGTTTAACGCTAACATGTCCATGCTAAGCTGCTAATGTTTATCATGTTCACTGTCTTATTTTAGCATGTTAGCATGCTAACATTTCTCAAAAAGCACTTAACAAAAGGTGTCATCATTTTTGCAGGTATCTGGATGTAAACTATAGTGCAAAGTCAAATTTTGATTGATCCAATGATGGTGCTAAATCGTGATGACCCCGTTTGATTTGTCCCAAATCCTGACAAATATCTGTAAAATGTAAAAAAAAAAAAAATTAAAAAAAAAAAAATCCCAGTGTCCCAGTTTTCTCCACAATTTCTGATTTGTCTGTATGTCAGGCGAACAATGAAGGTGTTGTTGTTGCTGGCCTATGAGTCATCGGCGAGCTTCAGAGGCTAAGCTAACGGTTAGCTATCATGCCAAACGTAACGCCAGTCTTTTCCAAAGAGCTCTGGGACGATTACTATTTCCTTCCGGATGTGCCCGACAACGCAAGTAAGTGCTGGATGACTTGTCCCCCATCCTGCTGAAAATGACTATAGCACGCAGTACAGCTAAAGGTCGTGATTTGAGGATTTGAAACGAATGCTACATGAAAAGTTAAGGGAGTAACAAGTGTGTGTGTGTGCCATGTGTCAGTGCAGCCAATAGTGGTTCAGACAAAACCACTGAGGTCAACCTCACAGTTTCACTAGAGGTCATTAGGTCTCATCCTCTGGGGAGCAATGAACACCTGCACCAAATATCATGGCAATCCATTGAATTGGTGTTGTGATATTTCAGTGTAAACTTCAGCGGTGAAACGACCCACTGACATTTTCATCCCCAAACTTGATAAAACTTCCAACACTCACAGGACTCAGAAAAAAAAAAAGTTTATTTTTGATAAAAACATACTCTGAGTCACTTCCTCGTGCCCTGTTTCTGAGCATCCTTCCCTCTGTTGGTTCCTCTCTGTGGTCGCTGTTATGTCACTGTGTTATTTATGCATTATGGAATGATCAAAGGACCATCTATTAATATATGTATGTGTGACTGGGCTCCTCAGAAAGATGACTTTAATGAATTTTTTAATCACCCGCCGAGCTGCGTGCGCATGTGTCTGACTTTGTGTTTGTTTGGACTCAGTTTGGGGAGGTGGTGGAGGCGTAGAGAGGAGGAGGGCCGGCGGCGGCGGTGGCGGTGGTGGTCTCTCTCCGGCGAACACAAACATCCATATTTCAAAATCTGGAGAGGAATTCGGAGAAGGAGAACAATGTGGTGACCTTGTGCTGCACGTTCTTTCCTCTGTGTTTCGGTTTGCTCAACACACACCAAGGTCACAGTTACTCGCTCTCTCTCTTTTGTTCCTAGCTCTCTCTCTCTCTCTCTCTCTCTCTCTCTCGCTCGTCGAGCTGGTTCATCATCCCGGCTGCTGTCGCGGGTAAATATTGCCTTAACATGGTGCTTGGCATGTACTCTAATATTCTCCCCTGCTGCATTCCGATCTCTTCAGGCCTCTGTAGACACACCCACACACTTACCTCCTCCACGTCTGTGTTATTAATGTGTGTGTGTGTGTGTGTGTGTGTGTGTGTGTGTGTGCGTGGTGGTCATTAGTACCTATTGCATTGGTTTCCTGCTGCAGCAGCAGCTTCAGGTCGTCCACAGAGGAGATGGGAGAGTTCCTCACCAGGTCGACCAGCGACGCAGGGAGCGGATCACCCTGTGGAGACAAAACAGCCGTCATGCATTTTTTTTTTTTTTTTTTACCGTTACCCTGGAAACAACTGTTGTTGTGAGGTATGCCAGTGAAGTTTAGGGTGTTATTAGAGCGAGCAGATTCAGTGGCTGTGTCTGAACGCAGGGGCTGACCCCTTTAAATCTTAATGTCTGGGACGAATACATCAGGACGGGATATAACCAACGGACAATGTCTTTTGAAGCTGTTGTTTGATGAGGAGTTCAGTTCATAAACTCGTATTTTCACTTATGAAGTATTATGACCATTGACACCATTGTGTATATACACTGAGGCAGTCAATGAACGTATACCCTGATGTATAAATAGCAGTAAAAGTACATACTGTTGCATGCAGTATGCATAAAGTTGGGACATACTCCTTCGTCATGACAGTGTATTGCAGCCTCAGCGTGAAGTTGTGGGGGTGCAGACAGCGCCGTCATCTAGCAGTGCAGCGTTTGTTATTCTGTCTAATGAGCTGTGAGCTGTTTATGATCTCTCGGCTCTGTATAAATTTGCTTGACACACCACTGATACATGTGACGTATCCCCCGCTGTGCAGAGGATTGTGTGTTTTATAGCTGGCTTGCAAACTGCAAAATGCGACTGGATGTTAAAGGCCTGGTTTGTTTTGATAACTTTTAACCCTGCCAACTAATTTTGTTAACCAAAAAGTTTGTAGGATCGGACAGAAATGGAGCAACAGCACAAGGAAAAAAATGCAAAAGTCACCAATTTTTCTTCCTTTCATTCACTTTTTGTCTATAAAAAAATCTAAATGTGTGTGGGAGAGAGTAAGTTGAGAGACCTGCAGAGAAAAAGGGCTGCTGTGTAATATCTCATTCCTCCATCTCCAGTCAACACTTGCTCCAGTTTCACTTCCTCCTGCAGAGGAAACGATGGCTGATTGGTGTTTGTTGCTGCTGTTGTCACTCTCTCCCTGTCTGTTTACCCACAAACACCGCTGTTGCTCCCGCTGTAGCACAGGAAATTAGCCTCCCTCTCTCTCTCTCTCTCTCTCTCTCTCTCTCTCTCTCTCTCTCTCTCAGTTTAACATTTCTGACATCAGACAAAAATCATCATCTCGCGGCGAATCCGACAATTTCAAAGAACAAAAACTTGTCCGGCAGCTTTTATTGTGATTTACTCCAAAATCTGTTATTTCTCAAACACGATTATGCAAGATTCTTAATTCTCGGCGGAGATAAGAAGAGGAACGCGTCGTTGAATAAACTTTTAATGACTACCTTGGCGCGGCTTCATTATGGATTCAGCGTGGCTTGGTTTGTTTTTTTTAAGAGAAAGGCTCATGTGGTTTCTTTGGCGAGATCAAAGGCAGATTACTGAGGCTTCTGTGTCACATTTTGCTTTGGTTGGCAGTAAGCTGACACCATCTCAGAGCCGTCGGAGGCTCGTTTGATAGAGTCACATGCCAGAAAGATGCCAAAACAAATTAGGGAGTGTAAAGAATGTGAGAGGGGAAATATTTTGGGCAACGCTCCGCGACGCCAGGAGACAGGAAAAAGTGAAGACGTTCATCTTTTCTTTTACTGCAAAATTTATGACGATGGATATAAAGATGTTTACGGTATCTTAGTAAAGAGTAAACATCTGGGCTGTTTAATGATGTAGGCAGCGCTCACTCTCCAAAGATGGAGATGAAACAGCCAGTCAGGAGGATTGACTCGATTTCTGGAACTCATGAATGAAAAATGTCCCCACGCGGTAGAAGCTCCCATTGGTTTTGACTGATATTCTCTGATTTACCAACTTGAATCACCGAGTTATCATTAACATCACCAGCAGCATCGGTCCGAGTGCTTTCTCTAATCTAATAACGTATTCTGGTACCTGGTTGTGATTCATTCGACCGTGTTAACCCAAGAAAAACAGTCCCGCCGCCAACTTTCATCCAGTCCTTCCACTCAAACACAAGCCAGGTTTCTCCTGACACTCAGCCCCGCTCTGATAAGACAGAACGTAGTTGCTGTTTATCTACAATGAGTTGTGCTGCAGATTAACCTCACTCGGTCTCTGTGTAGCCACCCATTAGAGCTAATGTTATCACTTCAGAGGTCAAATTAATTATACAGGACATGCGATACAAGTAAGGTTAAGTAAATGTTGCACGGCGATGACGCGGTCTGCCAAAAACTCTGTTAAATGGCCGCTCGTGAGGAATGAATTTCCAATTAATCGGAAAGAGAAAATACAACAGTGGCGCCACAAAATATTGCAGAAGAAGAGGATGCAACAAGCGGACTCAACGGAGGGAAAATGAACGATGTTTGTGTTTCAGGAATTTTAATGCCGCCACAAAGATCCGCCGCAGTTTTTCAGCAGCTCGGACGTTGCGGTCGGACGATCCATTACACCACGATTGTATTTTTCACATTTTGTTTTTATCGATACACCAAGTTTTCCACTTCAGCTACGCATAAAGACTTTTTTTGTGATGACGAATATATTCGTAGTGAGCTGCAGTGGTAGTGCCAGTTACCAAGCGCTCTTCAAGGACAACAAAAACATGAGTGTGCAGCTCATGCACAATATTGATGGGCAGTAAAAAGGAATCCGAGACTCTCTGATGATGATATTCTGATAATTGTCCATATAATGGATAAACCAGCGTGTTGCGACTCAGATTCCCTGTCAGACTACCTATCAATACTCCTGACTCTCCATACAAGTCAGCAGGACAGACATCAACTTATTTCTGGGGATTTGCAATCCATTGTAGATAAAAATATGAAGACTGACACTCTGATAATGAAACATAAACATGCATTCTTGCGTTTAAACAAGTCAAAACCAGTCAAATAGATGGAACGTGCAATCTTACGAGGCGTAAAATCAGAAAAGAATGATATTTCTAAAGGTATCATTTGATTGTTGTCCATATTTTGGTCTAAAATGATCTAAAATGACTTCTGGACTTGAAAACCGTCTTTTCATCATCGTTTTCTGTCCGTCACTCGGTTCATTTTTCATTGAGCTTTCTCCTTCTCCCTCCTGCTCTCCTCCCTCCCTCCCTCTTTCTGTCTGTCTGCTTTGTGGGCGGCGGTGGCTCAGGACACCTGGATGACTTTCACGAGCCATTGACTGACCTAGTTAAGCAAACACACACACACACACACACACACACTCGCCCCCTCTTTTCCAGTTCACATACAGATGCTTAACCACTTAGCTGTCCGCCCAATTTGTCCCAAGACCCACACACACACACACACACACACGGTTTTCACTCTGCAACAAGCTATCATTACAGTCACCGTGTTAATCACCAACAGACACACATGCATGTACAAATACACACACACGGAAATTAGAGAGTGGAATATACAGACGGGAAATAGTTTCTCACATGGACAAACAACAAGCTGCTGGTTTATAAAAAGGCTGAGAATTGGACAACAAGCTAATAATAGTGGTTTGAGCAGAAGAGCTAAATTACCAAGAATGGCTCTGACGCCAAGTTCCTCATTTGCCATCTAACACACACACAGACACACACACACACACACACACACACAAAAATAGGCCTCTCTTGTTGTTTCGACTCTCCGTGAAGCCTCATGAATGCCTCCGCTGCTCGTCGTTGTTACGGAAAGTTCGGCATTTTTCATATCTTACGCCGCATGAGCGTGTGTGTTGCTAAGCTCTCGGGGTCGAGAGGACTGTCTGGTAGGATGTCATGATCTACAGGCAGGTCACACACACACACACACACACACTCTTGTGAAAACACACACTGCATGGGGGCCTTGAAGAAAAAGCCTGGAAGGCAAAAGAGATTGTATGGAATGTTTGAGGAGAAAGGTGAAGTGTAATGGAATGTAATTATGGGGCCAGCTGACTGCACACACACACACACACACACACACACACACACACACACACACACACACACACACAGTCATACATATACAAACATGTTATCAAAAGGGGACAAAGATTAGGCGAAGTAAACAAACACACATGCAAACACAGCGAATCCAAGTGTGTGTTGAGTGACTCACAATCACACCGTGCTGTCACAACACACGTCTTCTTTTATCAGAGATGTGGCGGACGGCCAACATACTGTCGCACAAACTTGACAGACTCGATGGGTACTCCCTTTCTTTCTCCCTCTCTCCCACACACACACACACACACACACACACACACACACACACACACACACACTCCCCGCCCTCCTCGGCTGCAGAGATGAGGGTGCAGATGATGGATGGAAAGACGACAGAGGAGAGGAACAGAAACGAGGGGAGGAGGAGAGAAGATGAGGATGATCACAGAGGAGGAGGAGGAGGAGGAGGAGGAGGAGGAGGAGGAGGAGGAGGAGGGGGAAGAGGAGGAGGAGGAGGAGGAGGAGGAGGAAGAGGAGGAGGAAGAGGAGCAGGGCAGTAAACCTCTCTGCACAGTGTGTCACTGAGACACAAGAGAGGCTCGAAAAACCACCAGAATATGAATTTCCACCATACATGTATTCACACTTTTGATAACAGATTAATCACATTTAAGTGTATTTTCATGCAGGAGTTCCAAACTCTCATCACTGTAAGATGAATATCTGAATATCTTTGACTTGTGGATGAAACAAAACAGGCAATCTGATCTGACCTCACGTGGTCATGATCAGCATTTCTCACTATTTTCTGCCTTTTTTTTATAAACAAAACCGATTAACTGGTTGATAAAGAAACTACAGCCGGGCAATAATAGAGAATGAGTTCATAAATACTGAATGATGATGAAATACCTCGATATTCTTATTGAAACAGGATATTAAGGACATTAGATGTTTGATCAATAATCATGAGTAATGTGGATGTCATGACTAAGTGGGTAAAGGCTGATATCGGAAGTAGAGCCTGATCGATAAACATCGGTTGGCGATATTAGAGGTTTATATTTGTCTATCACAGATGTCGGTGTCATCATGAAAGCTTCCTTTTTAAAGATGCTTAAGCAGATAAAAGATGTCCAAGATCCAAAATGTAACATGATATAAAGTATCATCTCACTCATAATGATAAATAATATCGATATAAGATATAAGAAGAAACTGATCAGCTGATTGACTGACGGTAGAGACGATCGCTCTGTGCAGAATCCTTCAACACAAAAAAGTCGTCCTACGAGAACAACCGGGCCAGTGTCCGCCTCAGACTTCCTCTTAACTCGACTGAATTCCAGTCCAATCTTTCAAACTGATTCAATATCAAAATGAGCCCAAAAGAACTCAATGAATACAGGCTATTTAGAGTGAATAGTTAGCATTCCAGGCTAGCTGATATTGTTCGCCGCATGCCTTTTAACGGCTATAAAGTTAAAAAAAAGGGTTTTCATTGTGTAGCGGCCGCGACCAAGTGTTCGAGTCTGCAGCCTGCAGCATCTTACTGCTTGATTTAAGTTGGTCTAAACTGATTTGCAATGTTTTCTGTGAGTTTTAATGAGTTAATATTATCTTTACTGTAATCTGTTGATACATAAAGTGTCAAATAAGTCAGAAGTTCTGTAAATTCCAGCTGTTAAGTTTAATTTTGGGGAATTTATTTGCATTGAGTGAAACATTTTATCTCATCTTTTGTTACCTTTTTTACCAAGTGATTTTCTACCTTTTTTAAAGATATGTAACTAAATAACAAACCACATCCTACTTTTATCATTTGTTACTTTTATGTCCAGTATCTTGAGCCGTCCGCAGGACTCTCTGACTAGATTTTCCCTCTAATGCTGCAGCACACGGGGCTTACCAACAAATACTCTTATGCACCACTGCGCTTTTCTATCTGACACACACGCACGCACAGAGGCACAACCCCCCCCCCACTGCACACACACACACACACACACACACACACTGAAACACAAGCACATATGTCCACCAACACATACGCAGAAACACCCAGATGTGTGCACACACAAATACACACACACGCAGGGCACACAGCGTCCATGAAATCCCTGGCAGATTAGTTGTTGTTCTTATGTAAAATGGATCAAGCTGGGCAGCCGCAAATCATCCGAGCTCGCCCGCAGAGACAATAGTCAGACAGCAACCTGTTCAAAAGCCACCAATCAGCTGTGTGTGTGTGTGTGTGTGTGTGTGTGTGTGTGTGTGTGTGTGTGTGTGCATGTGTCACTGTGAGCGTGTGTTGATGAAACAATTTTCATTTGAACATCAGACACGGTGAAAGAAATGAGGTCTGACCTGATGTGTGAGCTGCTGCCGTGTGTTTGTAGCTCCAGTTCTGTTTAAATGGATTGAGAAATGAACCGTAGCAACCCTCAGTGTGTGTGTGTGTGTGTGTGTGTGTGTGTGTGTGTGTGTGTGTGTGTGTGTGTGTGTGTGTGTGTGTGTGTGTGTGTGTTTGTTTGTAAATGCATTGTGTAAGCAGTGAAGCCTTGATTGGATTGTTCATGGACAACAGCTGCACAGTTAACGATATTTCATAAATTACGATAATGTCGTCTGGATGTACTTATTACGTCAACCTCAGTGAACCTGTAGTGATTCTGCTGAGTAATCTGTGTGTGTGTGTGTGTGTGTGTGTGTGTGTGTGTGTGTGTGAGACTGTGCAAATTATCAAGTCTTTTCCATAGAAAACACATGTGGCAGAACTAAGATGTCTCCATTTTTTTTCCACCCCTGGACTAAACATTGTGACAGGAAGAGGATTAAAGTGTCACAGAGTCTCAGTCGGTGCTGCTCAGGTCACATGTCAGGTCAGCGTTTGTTTTAATACAGAAATATGTCTGACGTCCAAAAGATGTCAGCTGCAGTTTAGCACAAGCGCGCACATGAGGTCGGGGACACTTAATAGTTTCCGTGATTACGCTGGAGACGGCAGGAACTAACTCCACCAAGTGTCCTCGTGCAAAGCATTCAGTTTCTGCCAGCTGCAGCGTGATGAGAGTCGAGTGACTGAAGCATCATATTTGCAATGTGTGGACTGTAATCCAGTTCTCCAATCACTGCTTCAGGATGTGACGCCTCTGATGAAGCGATTATGTCAGATTCATACGTCGGTGGTGAGAGATTCGAGCATGACAAAGCAAGAAAAAGACCAAAGACTCCAACGAAGCAAAGATTCTCACCTCGCAGGAACAACAGGTTTAGAAAGAGTCCATCCTCACGCCAAGAGCAGCAGCATCAAACACTCGTGTTAGATCATACCCACAGATCACACCCCGTCTCTTACCCGCAGTCTGTCTGTTTCTTTGAGCTGAAAGTTATCTTCATCTAGACTTAATCATGTGGTGTTTGTGGCCGAACCTTTAAGTAGACCTTGTGTTTTTGGGCTAGAGGTCATCTGACAGCTCCTCCACATGACCGACAGCTGATGGAGACGGGACACGATCTAACGAGGGCGGCAGGATTCTTAAGACACTTCACCACCTTGTGTCAATCTCTTGAGTTTTTTTTAAAGAGGTTAATGCTGCAGGGTTTTCATTGGCATGACACAATAAGACGCTCAGGGAAGTGTCGACCGATTTTAGCCGTGTAAAAGATACTCAGGTGGAGTTTCCGAATCGCTCTCTGGTCACCTGAAAGTTTCTGTTTCCTCCCTGAGCAGGTGTCTGACAGCACGAGCTGCACTGAAAGGCTTGTGGATGGATTTATGGCTCTTCCTTGCAACACTTCAGGAGAATCCCTGTCGTGACACAAGAAAAAGGAGCTGCAGAGATAAAACAGAGCCCTCATATGACACGAGCTGCAGAGTCACAGAGGGAGATGTACAGGCTGTCACACACACACAAACACACTCCAACTCATTGTTTTTTGCCCTGCGGTTAAACTGTTACACAAAACATCCACAGAAGCACCTCGGGGGGGGGGATGATCTCTGTCAAACACTCCTTGCGAGCGAAGGAAATTCTCCCCAAGTCTAAGATATCGCCGTGTTCGTCCCATGACTGTCACTGTCGATGTGACGTATCTGAGTCACAACGTGAACTCACAACCTTTTTTTTTTTTCTTTCTCCCCCTCTGTTTTCCTGTTATGTTCTTCGGGAAATCAATCTTCCACCGCTTCCTCTACAGAACCCCCCCCCCCCCAGGCAAAGACGCGTAAGACAACAACACTCTGAGAGAATCTGGGTGTGAAGTTGATGGTGGATCTTTTTTTGGTCTCTATCAGTGTGTTTCACCATCTCTGACATCTTCCTTCCAACTTGAGCAGTGGTGTAACATTAGTGGAGGCTCAGAGCACCTTCTCATCATGGAGACACAAACATGTGAGGCTGCAAATCAGAACTGACTGAATTTGCCATCACACTCACTTAAAAGAACATGAAAATTGGATATGGAACAATAATTTTTTTGCCTCCTTGATCACCACATTTATTATCAACCACTATATCTGTAAAAATCTCCCATCTATAAACTGTCAATCATGCATTTTTAAATCCATGTGTTACTTCCTCCTTCCTCCCTCATAGAGGTCATAATGTTCACCGGCACATTCCCAGGTCTTACCTCAGCGCTTCCGAGCCGCACACGGGCCGCTGAGAGCGCAGCCAGCAGCAGCAGCAGGACCCAGGACCTCATGTTGCCGCCCAGCCTGAGGAGCCGCAAGCGACCGGCTGGACATTTAGCACCTCGGCGTCCAATCCCCCGGCCGCACCGAGCCTCCGTCCCAGCGTCGTCGTGTGCTGGCCGCTGCTGGTGCGAGGCGCGCACTGATAAATATCCTCAGATGTGTCAGTGCTTATAAGCGCAACGCTCGTCCAAGTGTTCGCTCACGGTGACTCACGCTCAGGCTAGACGTCTGACTGCGTCCACGCCGCTGGTTTTGAAAAACTCACACAAGAGGGGGAGAGAGACGTCAAGGGTGCAGTGGGACAGGTGCGTAATGCACGGTGTTGAGGTGCACGTCAGGCTACAGTCCCTATGATATCAGTCTGCAGTCCCAGTAAAGCCCCACTGAGATCCCAAGAATGTCTCCAAATGTGTGATTAAAAAATAAAAAAAAGACAGATTCGTCAACATGCGCCAACGTGCTCGATGCGTCCACTTGAACTCCAGTCCCAAAATGATCAGATTACGAGCTCCTGTTCCAGTAACTCTGATACGTGCTGTGAGAATAACGCAGCATTCTCCCTGTGAGTGAAGCGCCGCATCTCCAAAGGTCCGTGCGTAAAAGTTGGTACACCGTGGTCTGGCGCGTTCGTGCGTAATTCTCTGGACGCTCCGCTGCAAAAGTCAGATTATTCTCCTCCCCGGCGCGATTCACCTGGCTGCAGATAGCCTGTCTGTCTTATCTAAGCGTGTCTCTTATCAGCAGCTCCTCCCTGTGCATATCTCAGTCTGACTCCCTCTGCTCTCCTGGTTCTGCTCAGCTCAGCGGGTCCTGGATCAGGATGTTCTCGCCTCTCGCGCTTCTCCTCTCTGGTTGCCTCTTGAGCTGTGGGCAGCTTTTCCACACAGTGACAGGGCCTCCCTCCTGAAGTTTAACACGTCAAGTCAGACGGATGGTAGACGGATCGGACCGGAAACCGGGTGATTTTCTTTTCAAAATAAGAGGATAGACTGGAATTTGCATGGAAATGTCACAATCTCTGCTCTGAAATTTGCAAGAACAGACAAAAAAAATTAAATGAATAAATAGGAAATGAGGAAATAAATCTGATTTTACAAGTTAAGACAACTGAAGTCAAGAGAACCAACAGTACTGACTACACCTAAGTGACAAAAGTTGAAGTGATTTGTTGAAATGAAAAAATAAAACGAAGGCAAAATGAATCAAGAAAAAAAGACATTGTATAAAAAAAGATACTACATGACAATATAAAGCTGTGTGAATCTTATAATTCTGTGACTGACACTGACTCACTGCTCTGAATGAAAATATTACGGATGGAAAGGAAACACTCATTCATTGCCTCCTGCTCCTATAATCATATCTCTTCTCTGATTATTTTTATTTTATATTTCTATTCTGACAATGATTTTTGACCATGTGGCATGCGATTAAAAGGTTTATTTTGAAAGTTTCATACCGGAAGTCTCAGGTCTCCGGTGGCTGACGACTTGACTCTGGTCCTTGAATGTGTGCCAGGGCCCCCCTGTCCTCTCCTCCTGAAGGTTTACCACCTCCTTATTAGGAGCAAGGAGACCTGAGCGCCCATGGGTGCTCTTAAAGGGGAAGTGTGAAGCCATGAGACGGATTATTGACTCTTATCTTCATTACAGTAACAGAAAATGTCATGTGAAGAGTCAAATTATGTTTTTTTTTTCCTTTTTCTCCAGTGAAAATAAGGTAATTTTTAGACTGTGATGAAAAAACAATCAGCAGAAAATGTTTTTAAAAATGAGATTCAGTTGAGTTTGAGTTTAATTTCTCTTATCTAATCTATTTGAATTCTATACACTTATCATTTATTTTCTTAATTCCCTCATTTATTTGCACTCATTTCTCTCCTCTTGCTGCTTAAACTGTAACACCTGAAACCCCCCTCAGTGGGATTAATAAGGGATTATGTTATTTCAGCCTCTAAAGAGTGATTTAAAGGTAGTGAGGTCACCTTTCTGTTTACGATTGAGTCGAGGATTGCACCTTTTTTAGAAAACGATGATGTCACCGTAACTGCAGCGATGACATCACCAGAGAGGCTCCTATATTGGATTATGATACTAAAGAAGAATATTAAGAACTTTCGAGGCAGAGAGGATATCAGTTCTGAGAATGCATTTGGGTTTTTTTTTTTCTTTTTCCTTTTCTCTCCTGTTTTCACTTCCTCTAATGTGAAATGCATGAAGAGCATTACATCATCAGTAATTCCAGCTAAGTTATGAGTCAGTTCTGGGGCAAATGGTTTATCAGAAAAAAACAAAACAAAACAAAACAAAAAAAAAAACACTGGAGTTTGTTGTAATCTGCCTGGATTATTGTTTGGACTTTAGGGTGGGAGAGGTTGGCAAACAGAAACACAAAAAGACTTGATGACTTTATTTCACTGCTGTTTGAGTTGTGCAGACAAGCTCAGCTCCGTCTCCCAGTCACAAAATGATTTGTTTTAAATTCATTTGCCTCTTAAAACACATTAGAACAGTGTTACGTGATGGTGTGAACTTTATCTAATCAAAGAAAAGCCAAAATGTGCAACATTTTTTTCACTTTCTTATGTTGTGATGTGAAACAAAGACACATTTAAGGCCTCGTTCATGTGTCACGTGTCACCTCGAAATCCAAGATATCTGCTTGGCAAATCAACTGTATAACACACAGTTCATCAGCGCTAATGTCTCACTTGTGCCTCATTAAATCGGCTCTCACAAACATTTCTGTCGGACTTCTACTCGTGGAGATGTTGCTGTGCGGTTTGTGGGAGCAAAACCCTGCGAGATGTCAAATCAGCGGTTAACAATCTCTAACTCGGCCAGAACCGGTTTTCAACTTGTCGTATTGGAACTCAGACAACTTTGGTGCGATGCCGCTCCAGCCTGCCAGTATAAACAGGAAGCCTTGTTGCAAAACATACTGTTAATGATTTTTACTTTTACGTCCTCATTACTTAATTACTTTATGTTTCTGCTGTATACGTTACAGCTCGTTGGGGCTCATCTCACTGATGCACTGATCAGGAGGACGTTGGAGTCTTCATCCTCTGGGAAGTTTTCCAAAACGTCTTAATGCTGCTTGAATAAAAGGCCAAAAACGAGCTGACATGCAACATTTGAAGAAATAACCCGTGCACGTGTGGACGGAGCCGAAGCCATGTGATGATACTCCGCTTTGTGGACATGACAACCAGCAACAGAGCTTGTTTCACTGAGTGTTACCGGATGAATATGCAAATAGAGATTCTCCGCATGGCTGCTTCTCCACTCAGTGTCTTAATGTAATAACTCGACATCACGACAGGCTGATTCTTATCATGTCGGTTTCGTGACTGCGCTCGGGCAGAATTTGGATTTTGCAAAGGGAACAACTGGCGTTGTGCTCAGATGGCCGGATAACAGCGTCAGTGCTTTGCGTGTCTAAGAGACGGTATTGTTGGACTTTCCGGAAGTTCTCGTGCCATTCAAATAGCTCTTTCGTAGAGCATTTTATCTGCAACATCTCAAAGGTTTGATTCAAATGAAGCTTTTCTAGGAAAATGGGGGAGGGAATATGACTTTACACGTTAGTCTCACACGAGTGACCTACTGTGGCTTTACTTTGCGTCCCATGAGGAGGTTTTGTCTTGAAGCAGGGAACGTTTTGGAAAGTAAGGCTGCGAGTGTTTTTCAGTAAGCTCCGTGTTTCATTTCAGGGTCACGGCTCGACGGGTCGACGTGGAAGCCGGAGGTCACGCTAGATTCTTCCTCTCCTGCACAGGGAAGACAGAGGAAGGAGACATCCCCTGTGCAGGCTATTCCTGGACCACACACACACACACACACACACACACACACACACACACACACACACACACACGTAGTCATGCACCAATGTGACCTTTTACCTTCATGTACAGTGTACGGACTGATTGACAGACTCTGAGGACACACTGCTGTCACCTCAGCTCATCTCAATAATGACTGCTGAGTTCATGTACAGTGTGTGTGTGTGTGTGTGTGTGTTTGACAACTTGAAAGGGTATCAGGTTTACAGTATTGCCCGCTGTCAGCCCTCGATGTGCAACATGGAATTCCCAGTATGTCCTAGAGGACGGAGGTGTACTGTACGGGTGTGTGTGTGTGTGTGTGTGTGTGTGTGTTCAATGTTGTTGATTTAAGTACTCAAATTTGTTTGAACGGGCTTGATTAAAATGATTTGTGAGTTAATCATTTCTGAGCGATATTAGATGTTCAGGGATTCTCATGAGTCATGTTTTATTTGTGACCCATAGAAAAAAATAATCAGATGAAAAGTTTTGATGTAAAGAATTAACAGGAAGACTTTTTTTTTTTGTTTGTTTGTTTTTTGAGGGCCACATTTGGCCTCGAGGCTGTTTGCCTACCACCGACGTTAGCCTTTATGTCAGTGCCTGTCAAACGACGCATATGAAAGGAATGCATTGTAGATCGCCTGCATGTTAAACAAATACAAGCCTGAAAGCAATAAGAACCTGTGAACAGCTGAAGTACAGGACGTGGTCATTACAGCCGACGTCTGGTGGAAGCCAGCTAACTAAATCACCACAATCAACACACATACAGCTGAATGACAACAGCTGCGGTGTGTGTTCAGCTCAGCTGGCATCATAGAGAAAGTAAAGCGGCGACTAAAGGTTGTCTGACTTCCACTGGCACACAGCTCGACCCCTAATGAACCGACTTACGTCATTGTTTTGGGAAAGCTCTGTTTACCCTGCACACACTCAAACACCCACTTGCAGTTTCAAGATTTACTCAGACTGGAGGGTTTTTTTTGGGAAGCAGCTCAGTTCTGGGGAAAGAAAAATGTTTTAGTGTGAAAAGAAGCACGAAGTAGAAGTTTAACCCTGAAGTGGACGCACTCCTCTTCGTACTGTAAGTCTGTTCAGATCAGACAGACAGATGTTTGTTTAAATGTGTTTCATACTCACCTAATCTCAGAAGCTTTATTGAATTTACAGCAACAAAGACACGTTTTTTCCTCCGACCAGACAACCGACACAGCAGCAATCAAAGGAGGCCTCACATTTAGTTAAAAGAGTCGAGAGCGGCGTTATATTGGGTTAGCTGAAGTCAGACTGTCTGTTTCGGTCCCTTTTGAAGGCTGCGTCTTCCCAATCATTTTTAATTTATTCCGTTTTGTCTCCTCTCCTTTTCACCCTCCTCTCCGATTCACTGCCCCTCTTTAGAAATCTTTGCTGGGCGCATGTGTGTGTGTGTGTGTGTGTGTGTGTGTGTGTGTGTGTGTGTGTGTGTGTGAGAGTGTTAATTAACTTCCTGTCCAATATCCTGATCTAATTAATAGAGTGAATTTTCTTTCCTCCTCTCCTCCTGCCAACTTCCTCCGTCAGCGCAGCCAGTTGCAGGATGAGGCAAACAGCCGCTGCTGCTCCCCCCCCTCAGCCAGAGTTCAGCCTCGGGTCACGAGCTCAACACACGACCTCCGCCACGTATTCTGCCGCCGTCTGAATCGGGGGAGCGTGTTAGATCTGCCGTGGATCCTTCGAGCAAAGATAAATCCCACAGGATCGATGGCAGAGAACCTTTGGTTTCGGCTGCTGGGTTTATTTATTTACACTCCACCACCCGCTTCAGAGAAACAGCGATCATTATAGAGAATTATACTTTGTCTGCACGTGGCGGGTGAATCTGAGGCCGGTGATGTCATGACTGACGAAAACATGGGGAAAACTGCCCTGCAATGAAAGATCATGCAGTCACTGATCAGCAAAACAAAATAAGGAACAATAACTAGACTTCTTGCTTAAAAAGATTTAAAAAAGTAAAGTTTTATACAGATACATTTGATGCTCGTCACCAAGACAGATTCGTGTTTATCCAGGCTTAAAATTAAAGTATAAACTATTCATGTGAGGATGAAATGACACTGCAGTGACATTTAGCTGATCTCTGAATGGAGAATTACATGTTTTCACTTCATCTTCATTGGGAAATCAGGAAAAAACAAAACAAAACAGCAGTTTGGAAGATTTCAAGACGCGAAATATCTTCTCACTGAAACTCAGACTAATGAAATTCTTTGACCGCCACCAGCTGCAGAACGCAGACACACCCACCGCCGCTTCAGCGTCCGGAGACACAAACAGTGAACAGGCAGTGACTGGGACACACTTGGCCTTTACAGTGAAAGGGTAATACATTCATGATGGAGTGTGTGATTAAATGAGGAGCTGGACAATGACCATATCATTTCATTTAGACCCGCTGCAGCTGCACGTAGCGGAAACTCTTGATCATGTCAGAGAGGGACGACGCTGACTGACGTGGCGTTGGTTCGGTCGGTGAAGTGAGCTGTACGCTTTTTGTAATCCACCGACTAACACGGCCGCTGGAAACACTAATTGAGGTAAACAATGGGTCCAGGAATAGTAAAGTACAAGTATAAGAAACTTTGCCAAAATGTGAGTATGAGTAATACCTGGAGGTGTTTCCCTTCCTGGTCTGGATTTAGATTTTTTTAACACAGTCTCGTTGTGTTTTTTTGGCCGTCATATTGTGTCTGAACTGGTGTTAATCAAACACAGTGTGTGAGCCGGAAAAACACGGCTGCCCGTTTGGCATTGTTGTGGCTCTGTGAGTCACTTCACAGTTTCTTTCTCAAAGAACCGCTTTGATGAGATGGCGAGCGAGTGAGGAGAGGACGGGGCACTGAGTCAAGGGGAAGGCGTGAGGGAGGAAAAGGGGGAGGGAGGAGAAGGAGGATGGGGGGAGGATGCTGAGGGCAGAATCACAGCCGTATTGTTGTGTGTTTTCCCACCGTCAACAGCAGAGGAAGTGGAACCGGGCAGCTAAATATACAAAACAGCACAATGAGGCAGCGAGCGTGCAGCAGCTGTGGAACATGGCTGTCACCAGGTTCAGGAGTGTGAAGCACCGAGGCCCGCCTCTTTATTTATACAGGAGGAGCTGACCGCGAGGAGACACGCTGCCGTTCAGATACGCTCACACATCCAGACGGTCGACACGGGCTCACACACAGACACACACACCTCAGAGCGTCTCAGCACAACCTGCAGTCCATCAGGGTCGGGATGAATCAACAGCTGGACGAGATTTAGTCAAGTGGAAAGTGCTTTGAAATATCACCTAAATATTACATGTTATTATGGTAAATCTAAAATTAAACTAAAACCCAAAACTAAGTGTGTGTTTCTCTGTTAACTAAGTAAAAAAAGGTGTAAGGGTCACATGGACGACTTCCTCGTCAACATTGTTGTTTCTGACACTTTTAATAAAACAGAAATTAAAAAAAAGAGAATAAAGGGGGAAAAAAAGCCTAAAATTACATTGTTTTCTCACCAAAACAACTCAAATATAATAAAGATATCCAAGAAAAGTTTGTTAATTTGTCTAATTTTTCAAGAGAACAAGTGTTGCTTCCCTTCACAAGTGTTTGTGTTGTTATGTTGACACTGACAACTGACAAATTTCCCCCACATGATCATCATCAACAACTCAAACTGAAACTAGATATTTTTAACTAAACCCTAAAAAAACCCCCGACTGAAATGAGGAACCCATTTTGGAAAATTTATCTGAAACTAAATGGAATTGAAAGCAAAACTTAAAAACAAAATTAACTTCAGCGCTATAATAATATTACTGCCCCATGATTCACAAACTGGAGGAGGCAGCAGTGGACGGAGTAGAAAAGTGCACCAGCGCTCAGAAGGTCGTGATGAGGTTTAAGTGAAACACTTCTCCAGCGTTCAGGGCATAGACAGACATCCTAAAGAAACATCACATACATACACAATTTATATCTGTCCTGTACAAAAGCCCTGAAGAAGGGAGGATTTATTTTGTTTTACTCCCCTTTACCTCCCTTTACATCTCCCCTCCCCTTAAGGGCTTCTATAATCCTGACCTTTCTCATTTCACAAAAAGAAATTTCACACAGGAAGATTTTTTTACTCTTCTCAAGGCATGAAAAAAAGATTCCACTCTTGGAGAAAAAATAAATAAATGCACTCGGACCAAAACATGAAAACAAAGAGAGAAAGATATAGACAAACATCCACACACAAGCTGTATCCGTCCTGTACTGAAGCCCTGAGGGGCCAAAGAGAATTTACTTATTTTTTTTATGCTCCTTTAAAAAAAAGATTTTTTTTTTTTTTAATGTTACAAAAAAAAACCTTATGGTTCTGTCATTTTACTTTGAAAACTGTCTTGTGTCTTTGTCCTCTGAATTGCAGATATACAGCAAGACATTTTTTGATACTATTTAATTCCTTACATTTTCAGACACATTTGAAAACTGTCAAAAAATTATCACATTAGAGATTTTATGTCCTAAAATGTCACTGGTTGTAAATCGCTTTGAAGAAATGACTCAGCCAAAACATTTGGTGAAAGGATGCCATGCAGCAGGAAAGGTCTGGACTTCATGTACTCAGCTGCTGACATTACATAGTGCTGGAATATTATGTGTGTGTGTGTGTGTGTGTGTGTGTGTGTGTGTGTGTGTGTGTGTGTGTCCGGTTCCCCCCCCCCCGGTCCAGGTCATGTGGGAATTGGCCCTCTTGGTCAGGGGAAAAAACAGGAAGAAATGCAGCAGACATTTTTTCCTCATTACCGTGGCAACAGCGGATGCAGTTGTGATGTTGTTGTGACTTTATATGGACCTGTGCAGCAGCATGACTCGATTAGTGATAAGCACATGAGAGCAGCGTGACCGCACAACATCGTCTTCATCTGGACTGACGTATATGAAGGACACTTTTATCCATCATCTGTCATTTTCCAGCGCGGGAGGCTGAGCGTCACCACCACTATCATCATCATCATCATCATCTCCATCCCAGCCACATCCTCCTTCATCACCTTTTTATTATCCTCCGCTGCTCTTCCTACGTTTCCATATCGTAATCTCTCCTCCTCTTCCTCTTGTGCTTCACTTCCTGCAGCATGTTCAAACGATAATTTGACAGCTATAATTTTCCCGTTCATCCATCTATACCATCACTCTTGCCAGTGTTTTGGCCTTTTTATGAAATCATTCAAGGTCAGCTGCTGGATCTTACGATAACTTCTCAGATGTGTCGTCCTTTTTCTCCCTCCCTGTTCCTTGTGACAACTAAAACAGTCGTGCTGTTTCTAAAGCCGCCCACCCGCTGACCAAACTGCTCTCAGCGGGATGATCGGCCGACGCCAGCTGTGACTCTCCTCGCTGCTGATGTTTCCACTGCGTTGGGCTAATGAGAGACTGTGCTGATCCTCTTAACACAAGTTGCGTCTGTGATAATCACACATGTATATTTACTTTGTTCTCAGTGTGCTTCTTCTTCCTGGGCTGTGAAAAGATGGAGATTTTATGTGTGTCAGCGAATGTCCCCTAACCTTCAACGCCGCCTCCCCCACTCAGCCACATTAACAGGATAAATACAAGGATGTGAAATGAAGGCAGTGGTCTTAAATGCATGCAAGTGTGTGCGTTTGAGGAGACGTAATTGCCAGGCTGACCTTTTTATATATAAGAAGAAGAAGAGGAAGGATGAAATGATGAGACGAGACAGTCTGCAGAGTGCAGACGAAGAGCCTGAGCAAGCAAGACGGGCGGCAAATATCAATAAAGTGGAAGCTTTTATACCAGATGGAGTGAAAGATGGAAGCTCGTTTCTTCCTCCTGGGACTTGTTTTTATCCATTTTCAGCAGCAAATGGACGGAGCAGAGTGACGGATGTCAGGGTTGTTTGTTGTACGTGCTGACCTGTGTCTCTGGTCTCTGGTCTTAGTTTACCAGGTACCTTGATGCAGATCCAACACAGAAACTGAGAGACTCTCATTTGATTCGGATCACCTTGAAATCATAATCAGTAATGTGAGAAATAACCAGTCAGGGACGCAGACGGTGAAATTGTTTAAAAGCAGAATGGCTGGAGGCCAAAATGAGGAGTGTTGGCAGGAATGAGCAATGAGAAAGAATATTATATTTATGCAAAGCAGTTTGTTAATGTGGGGGTATAGCTCAATGGTAGAGCATTTGACTGCAGATCAAGAGGTCCCCAGTTCAAATCTGGGTGCCCCCTTCCTTCTTTTCTTCTCATTTTACATGGTTACCATCAATAAAATACAGAAAATACATTTTCCTTTGTGTATTTATCACTTGAGAGCTGGTGGAAAATATGTATATATTAATATTATCTTATTATAAATATATTGCCAGGATAATCTTTCCGATTACCAAAAATATTTCAAGAAAAAAAAAATTACACATTTTTTTCCCCCTGATAAACCAAATATTCACTAGAAAAACTAGGTTTTGCTGTATGTGGGGGTATAGCTCAGTGGTAGAGCATTTGACTGCAGATCAAGAGGTCCCCAGTTCAAATCTGGGTGCCCCCTTCAGTCCTTTTGTTCTTTAAAAGCCCTTTTCCCTGGTCGGGAAGTGACAGCTTTTGATATTTCGGCGTGAGTTCTGAGCTGTGCTGACTGGGCCAGCTGTGTCCACAGAATCACCAGTGAACAGCTCCTCCGTGAACAGCTCCTCCATGAACGTCCACTCACATCCATACATACGCTGAGCCTCTTACAAACGCTTACAGGATCTCAGATTGTCCAGCAGGAGTCAAATCAAGGACTTCTCAAAGATTGTCAAACATCGTATCAATGTATGACTCATGGACATGGATTTAGCTGCTGGAGTATAGCTCAGTGGCTGAGCATTCATCTGCAATACAAAGAGGTCCTATTTTTCAGTATTCACTGCCAGTTTAAAAGTGTAAGGAGTTACACATGCTATACTTAAAAAGTGGCCTTCCACTGAGCTATACAGCCAGATCAGCGCATCAACGTTTTTTTGATGGTAACCATGTAAAATTTAACAAATGGAGTAAGACTACAGGTGACTGTAGCTCTAAATGTTGTATCATAGATGACATGTTTCAGTCTCTCTGTACTGTAGGTGTGTGCTGGTCTTTCTGCTTTAGGAGAGTGTTTGAATTAAAGGCTAATCAGGGGGCACCCAGAGTTGAACTGGGGACCTCTTGATCTGCAGTCAAACGCTCTACCACTGAGCTATACCCCCACATAGGAACTTAAAAATTGACCGACAATGTATTGACTTCACATCCTCCACATGATTAAACTCACTTGCAATGGGTTTCAACTCTAAAACAGTTTTGCTTACCTACACACACCCAAATAGTTTTTTTGGCAGCTTGAAGGTGGAGATGAAAGGTAAACACACACCCATCGTCAGTATAGAGGAACTTTGCAGTCAGTTTCATCTGAATGAGCAAAGAAAACATTCCAGCGCTCAAAGTTGTTGCCACCAAGAAGAGTTCAGGACTCTCATGTCAGCGTCTCAAGACTGTTGGAAGAGAAGAAGAAAAAAAAAAAAAAAAAGCGACTCTGACAGCAAATATGTGTGTGAGCAAGACAGACGTTTGACTTCTGACCTCCTTCAGTGTCTCATAACATCTGACATGAAAGAGGAAAAGGACCTGACACACATTAGGAAGGCAGCAACTCCCACCGCCGCCCACATCTGCAAACACCAGCGCGTATGAGACACGCGCGTAAATCACCAACAACAAAACAGACGGAGCGCCGGGAGCATCTTTCATGAGCTCGGCTAATATTTAAACGCTTACGAGAACGGAGGAGGGAGAACAACGGAGTCCGATGCATGAAGCACTGCAGGGGAAACTGACTAAGTGTGTTGTGTTGTGTTAAACAGCTTACAGGGCGAGTGTGGGAGTGACAGTCTGGTGTTAATGCTCATGAGTCTGGTTAATGAGGTGAAGGCGGATGCTCGCTGCTGTTACAGAGCGTTAGAGAATCATGCCGCGCAGAGATTTGAACTCATTTTACAAGAGAAGACAATACAGTACAACACTGGACTATTACACATGTTTTAATACAATGCAGAGGTTTATTTGCTCGGGCTATAAAAAGATTTGATGTACTGAGTTGCAAGTAAATTAAATGCACTCCGACACACGATTCAGTACGATACACCAGGATGGAAGCAAAGCCTATTTGGACATACGGAGCTCAAAAATACAGATAAAAACAGGTCAAACATTCCTCAGCAGTGAAGCATGGGAAGAAAAAATGCTCCACCAGTGGTTTGCCTATTAGTCTTTGGACTTGGATTCATGAGATAGCCTCCGTCCTGTGATCTGAGTGTATGTGGGGGGAAGGTCTAAGTAGTTTATAGGTAATTTAGTGTGCAGCAGTGTGTGCAGTCTAAAGTGGATTAAACCAGGTAGTCATCAAAATAAGAAGAGAATCTGTGTTATTGGTCAGATTTGGGGTTTCGGTAGGAACTCTTGCAGCTTTTTGACACTGCTGGCATGTGAATGAGAATCTCTGCAGCCGACTGTTTCCATCATTATGTTTAAGTTTCACAATAAAGATACCATTTGTCAGAAAATATGATTTTTATGTCTCATTCCCAACTCGCAAGATAATGACGCTCTTGGTTTCCCAACTTGTTAAAAACAGATGCTGTATGATTGCAGGGATGAGTTGGCAAACTAAGAGCGTCTTTATCTGACAAGTTAGGAATGAAACTAAAAAATCTACTTTTCTTACAAATTGCTCTTTCAAAAAAGACTGCAAAGACTTTACAAAGAAGTCTTTACGTTCACTTGAAGTGATTTTTGCCTCTGTTGTAGAAGAGTTGATGCACTCAATGTGGGACGGAAACATCTTTCCCAAATGAGTTCTGACACACTGAGCAATTAGCGTTTTCTTGACCTTTTTTCCTTTTTGAGACATTTGACCTTGAATTCGTTCACCCCAGTTCCCTCCAGGGTGATCACAGTGGCAGGTGTGAAGTAAAACTAACGAAAGGAAAACAAAGATCCAGATATTTAGCTGCTGAATTTGGAATAATGTTGTCATCAAGGCTGAGCGTTGACCCACTGGACCAGTGATCCAGTGATCATGGTTTCTGTGGCTCCATACGTTAACGTGTTACAGCTTTACATGCAGCTCCAGTTGAAAGGCAGCACAACAGCTCTGTTGAAATGACCTTCACCGACATGCCTCTGGTCCCAGCCTGCTGTAACAGGTGTATACAGTATGTAAGTATGTGAGTCATTACCATGAAAACAAACAGTGTTTGGCTCTGCTTGGTTACGCCGCAACATGACAGCGTCGTATTTCCAAGCAGTTTTTAAAGCCTGCATTCCTCCCCACCTCTCAGCTCGCCTTCGCCTCGTCTGTTAAAGTGCGGGTGGCTCGGCTCACAGGTGTAGCGCTTTTATCACACACACACAAGCACACACACACACACACAGGCAAAACATGCACACAGCTCACCACACTTTGATCTGAGGGGTGGTGCGTTCAATCGGTGGGAATTTCCCCTCGTATTGCTATAGGATGGTCCCCTTCCTCCAAGTCTTCCAAGTCCTCTGAAGCCTCACGAGGGTCGCCCCTCGGCGCTGGAAGTCTTGCGCTCTCAATCCTCCCGTTGTTTCGTAGCCTTGTGATCCTTTCACAACCGGGCCACCGAGCGCTCTCCATAGGTCTCCTATAAGGTCTCGGTGTCAAACATCAAACGGCTCCTTCATGCACTTTCATAACACGTTCACTGTGCTGCTGACAAGAGCTTATAGGAAGAAGGAAAGTTGCCGAGTGTGAATGAGGGTCCTTGTCTTCCTCCTCCATCTTTCAAGGGACCAATTAAGAGTAAAGGAGAAAGAGATAAAGATGTAATGATTGAGACTTTCATCAGAGTGTGAAGCAATGTTGACCTACCCTGTCTGGAAATTAGCGTAGCGAAGCTTTGACAGCGTTTTCCGTTGTAAAAACAAATGATGGCCTTGAAACAGGGAAGCACCTCCTTCACCCGGGCCCTCCACCTCTCTGCTCCCCTCGGGGGAAATGTTTAAATTTTCTGCTCCGGTTCTCGCTCACTCAAAAGTGAACCGGAGGCAACAACAAACTAAGATGTATGCCATAGTCACACTGAGATTTGTGCCTATAAGATTTGTGCTAAAAAACAGGTGATTGACTCTTTCCTCACTGCCTGGAGACGAGTTTGCCTTTCTGTTTTTTTTCGACTTAACAAACACTCTGGAAAACAGGGAACAGACTTTAAAACACTTAATCCACATTATTTTTTTTTAATGGAAGGATCTTGCTTCCTTTGTATCTCTGTTGAGACTGATGTGCACTGCTGGTCTTTTTCAGATGCATTGCCCGTCTGTTCGATGTTCACTGTGCGCTCCTTGAATGGAGACATGGCAACGTCCCTAACTTCAACGTACGTCACTGCATCGTGCCAGAAAAGGGGCAAATATTAGCATCGCTGCCGATCAGTGACATGTGACTGCTGAGTCATTAAACATGGGAATGATGCCAATGTTGCCATCTCACCACTGAA
This sequence comes from Acanthopagrus latus, assembly GCF_904848185.1. Lineage (NCBI taxonomy): Eukaryota > Metazoa > Chordata > Actinopteri > Spariformes > Sparidae > Acanthopagrus > Acanthopagrus latus. The sequence goes on along the minus strand of NC_051039.1, from coordinate 4,790,433 downwards.
GTATTTTTTTCAGTCCAGTGTGACAGATCCAGATAAATAAATCCCCATTTTTCGTCATTTCGGAGTGTCCAGCTGCACCGGCTTCCCCTTTGTAAAATGAATTAGATCTGACAAATGTAGAACTGTGATCCAGTTTTTAAAAGCACAGTTTTGGTTTGTGATCTTGTTAAACTTTGTTACTTATTCACAGAAAAATATGTGTGTTTGTGCAAAGACAGATGTAGGAAATCGAGCCCCATATCTGCACCAAATTTAGATCCTGTTAAACATCGTAGCAGAAATGTGTGTAGTGAGAATCAGGGTTAAGTGTTAAGGTATTAAGGTGACGGGGTGTGAGGGAAATGTCACTGTTGCAATCTCTGCATGTACAGCCGAGAAACTGTACATCCATCTGATAAATTGCTGCAGGTTTCTTTCCTCTCACAGCTGAAAATAAACACGCACCGCACGTTGAGAGATCTGAAATAACTCAAAACTTTCCTGCACCTGTGTCTCCCGCCCCTGTGACTCCAGCAGTTAACCTTTCGAGATGAACGACTTTTCAGTGAGGCACGACCACAGCTCTTTCCTGCTGGGGGTTTGTTTTTTTCCCGCCACGAGGGCAAACAGACGAAAACGACCTCGGACCCAGCTTCTTAATTTTGGAACGATGCGTCACAAGTGACACAGAGAGCGCACAGAATGGATTAAATGATGAACGCTCACACACACGTACGCTATACCAGCGAGGCTTGACGAGCACGTACGGGCAGACGTAAATACACATATCACACATCCTCGAAGGGAAAGCCACTTCCCTAAAACTTGCCATCTGGGGAAGTTTTGGTGGTTTTTTAGTCTGTGCAAATTTGCACAGTTGCGGTTTTTACAGCGCCGCTAAGAAAAGTCTGTACGGGACATGTGGAGCGGGGGGGGGAAATGCGTCAGCAGAGGAGGAATACTAACCTCTCAGGACAAACTCATCCTTTCACACACAGACTCCAGTATATTGGGTCAGACTCCAGTGTATTAGGCCTTATGGGTGTATGACCTCCGTATAGTCGGGGTCATTGTCTGGCTATTTTGTGAGTCAAAACTGGAGACACAGGTTAACATTCAAAAATATGCAATGCTCTTTATGAACTGAATGCTGAGACCTAAGGAGCGGCTCGGTTGAGAGTTAGCAAACATTGGTTTCCTCTCACGTCTTTGCTGTAAACATCAGTATGGTTATTTCACTTCATTTTGTGATTTAGTTGCATAAGCATGTACTGCTTCTCCGAAAAACATGTCGGCTACTGTGTTTGGTTACAATCCATATTTTGAAATTAGTGTTTGAAATGATTTAATCCCCCTTAGTTGGAGGGCTCTTATGGTTCCTGGAAAGAAAGGAAGGATTAAAAAAAAAAAAAAAAAAGGGTCAGAACTGCAGGGGGCCAGGTGAGGTGGGTTAATAAAAGATGTAAGAGGGTGAGACAGAGGGATGGAGAGAGGGAGAGGGAGAAGGGAAACAAGAGAGAGGCTGAAGGAGAAAATGACTCTGAGGTTAAACTATTTCTGGAATGCACCTTCGCTTAAAGTCTAACCAGGCAAAACACACACACACACACACACACACACACGGTGACAACCTGACCCGTTTCTACGGTATGTGATAAGGTAATAGGGGCATTGGGTTTCCACTCTTTCTCCAGAAACACTATCTGATTTAGGGGACTTCCTGCTCTCTCTGCCCCCTCCTCCCCTCATTCTTTGATATTAATACTTCATGGTGCGTGCTGTTTCATGTGTGTGTACTCATGCCAGAAACCATACACCTTATAAATGTCAATCCAGCAGTCGGGTGTGTACAGTAGGAGTATTTCTATGACTGCATCAGTGCGTTTCTTCCTTTCTTCTGCTTCTTCGTGGTGCACGATACACATGACACTTTTTACATTAACTCAAGTTACATGATGTTATGTTTATAGGGTGTCTTATAATGCCACGAGCTGTAATTGGTTTGGTCCAATACACGTGTAGGTGGGCAGTAAAAATAGCCGTGCAGGCAGTAAAGCTGCTGCATGGATGAGGTCTATTATAAGATCTGGAGGATGTTGCCCATTCAGCCCAATAAATGTAAAATAAGTGTTTTTACAGCTCACCCCACTCGAGTTCCCAGTTATCCCACACTTTACTAGGGCTGACCTGAATGCCTCACAGCTTCAAAGTTCTACTGCTGCCATCATAATCGAATTCAAATGCTTTGGGTTGTTTCGTTTTCTTGAAGAGGAAGGACACATTTGCTCGGTAGCACCTAAAAACAATTGATAAAGAGTAAGATATGTAGCTCCTCTGTGGCGTCAGAAAGTCATCCTAGCGACGAAGCTTTTGTGCTGCAACAGCTAATTTAGCCACTCGCTCGCTAGTTTTGCTAGCTTAACTAGATCCACTCCTTTCGACGATGAAGGGCGTTATCGTTAATGTTATTGTCAGAGCTGCGGATTAGTCGCCAGATATGGAAATGACGAGGATTAGCTTGTTTTATTTTTTTTAAATTAGCTTTTTGGAAAAAACGGAACATTGTGCTTTATACTGATGTATCATCTTAGACTCACCCTCAAGAATTTGAGAATTCCAATTTCACTTCAACTCTGTTGTTGTGTTTACTTTTCTTAATGTGTGTGTGTGTGTGTGTGCACGTGTGTGTGCATGATGCTGGATGCTGGATTGACTTCCACCCCCCCGCCGCTGTCACATCCACTGTCCTCACTGCTTCCTGTTTACACGAGACGACTTCCTCGGACGCACCCGACAGCCGCAGACCTGTCTTCTCTCCCTGCAGATAAGTCCATAAACAATACCAGCGGTGGATGAATGAAGCAGCGCTGCCCTCTTTTCTGCTCCTTTGTCCCTCTGAAGGAATCGATCAATGGCGGAGAGTAATAGCAGGAAGCTGAAAGTATAAGCGGCTCAAATGGCCAAATTTTCTTTCATCTCTCTCCCCTTTCAAGATGGTTTAGTGTGCGATACACATTAACACACACACACACACACACACACACACAGTGAAACACCATTTTCTAGGAGTTCTCTAATGTCCTGCCATGCAGGTGTGTGCTAATCTTCTAAATCCAATAATAATGGCAATCCTGATCTTCATACGATCCCATGAGATCAATGGAGCAGCTGTTGTGCGCGTGTATGGATTAACACACAGGTACACATGAGTACAGTACACATAATGTACTTTATACTGTATCACTAACAGTCAGTCCAGTAACAGTTTGGGGGAGCGTTTCTCCCCCAGTCTCAAATCATTTGGATTATGCAATTCAGTTGAGCTGGAAACACATGGAAGTACAGTTAATCTTTGTGTGGCTCTTATCTTTTTACCATTAACATGCTCCTCTCCCTCCTGGCAGCAGGTTTGGACAAGCCTCAACCTCCAATTCATCTTCCATTTTCTTGACTGTTTTTGGCCTACGGGATGAATTATTAGTTTGAGATGGTTGACTGGAGGGTCAGTCTTACTTTATGACCAAGACTACGAAGTCAGCCTCAAATGCTCTTTATTTTAAGTGCTATTTGGGTCAGTACTGTTACACTAAACATGCTTATTTATTTGTTACAGGAAAACTGCGTCAGTTATGTACAATAGGTCAAAGATGAACCACAAACTCAGATGGATGTTAAGACTGTTTGGGCCATTTTTTGTTTTGGTTTGTTGGTGGTTGGTTGATCGGTAGGTTGGTTTTGTTGGTCATTGATTGGTTTATGGGTTGGTTGATTGGTGATTGGTTGGTGGTTTGGTTGGTTTGTTGGTTGTTGGGTTGTTTGGTTTGTTGGTTGTTGGGTTGGTTGGTTTGTTGGTGGATGGTTGGTTGACTTTGGATCTTGATGAAAAAAATCGTTTTGGTGGCTGGTAACTATGTACAAGCCAAGAGGGGGACTGTTGGGCCTTGGCGGAGGAACCAAATCTGCTGAGTGCCAGAGCCTTTGTTATCCTATCTTCAAAATAATGTTGTTTTAAACCAGTTTGGTCATTATGTGAATTAACAACGTCGCCACATTCAAACTCAAAAGCAACCCCATCCTGGATCGCACCATTTCTCTCCCTGGATCTTAATGGAGACAATTTCCTGTGCTTCTCCTATTGTGACCTCACAAAGTAATGTGAATATTTAATGCTTTAATTAAAAGCACAATGCCATGAGCAAGGTGAAATAGAACAAGAACAAGAACACTAGGGGCGTTTTTCACTGAATCCTTCAATGTCACAGTCATTAAAGTTACAAGGATATTTTTTCCCTGCAAGTATCAATTATGATCAGATGAACACACACATATACCTTGGAAACTATGGATTTCCATCAGAAGAGTAAAGCAATATGTCGCTTTTTCCCAAAGAGCACACACACACACACACACACACACATACACACACTGGTGTTTAATGGCCCATTGTAGCTTATGGAAAAGACTATTCTAACAAAACAGATGGGGGGAATTTACAGCACTGAGACAATGGAAGAAAATAAGGGATTCAAAGGGACTGACCTCACTAACTCAACCCGTGAGAAGTGTGTGAAAGGGGGAGAGGAGGAGGAGGAGGAGGAGGAGGAGGAGGAGAGGAACACTGGAAAAGAGATAGTTAAAAGAATGACATCATATGTCTAGCAGGATAATTTGATAATTCCTTTAATTGGATTGCAGAGGTTGAGGTTAAGGAACATGACTGGTTTTGTGAATTATGCGAGGAGGGAGGATAGAGATTGAAGAGGAGGGAGAAAGGGAGAGAGTGGAGTGGGAGAGCCAGGAGAAGGCAGGAAGAGGGAAGGAAAGGAGGGAAGAAGAGGAAAGGAAGAAAGGAGAGGAGACAAAAAAAAGAAGTAAGTGTAGGAAATGGAGGATTAAAGTGGGAATGAGTAAGTATGGAGGAAGGATTGAGGAGCGCTTGGTAGAAAGAAGGAAAGAAGTTAGGAGAGGAGGAGAGGTAAGGAGAGGAGGAAAGAAGGAGGGTGAGATTGGGGAAAGTCCAAGTTCCTTATAAAACCACGGTTGAGAAAGTAACACGCAGCTCTTTCATCCCCGACTCGGTGTGTAGAAGAGCGCATGTAGCTCTGTAGCTCTGTAGCTGCATGCCTGGTGTGACGTGAGTGTGTGTGTCTGATCGCAGCCCGCGGACATGACTGAGCGAGTGACTAATTGTGCTGTCTGCTCGCCATAAACACACACACATTCACACACACGTTCACACACACACACCGAGATTATGCAATCATTATCAGGATAATCTCCTTGGCCCGGTATTTTTTTTTTTTTTCCCCCTCCAGAGGATGAATATCGACACGTCTAGATTACTCTCTCGTCTGGAAATCCTTCACTCTGCTTACCTAATCCCTGACCCCATCTTACATTACACCATCCATCCATCCATCCATCCATCCATCCATCCATCCATGCATCCACCTCTCACTCCATTCCCATGGTCACCCAGCACAGATTAACTAATCCCAACACTTCCTGGAAAAGTTTCTATTTCTACCAACCATCAGTGAGCATGTTTGGTATGAATCCAAATTACATTACATTAGGATTTGGTCATTTTTAATGTTTTAAAAACCTTTCCCCACTCGTTGGATACAATCTACACCACATTAACCACCAAGTGCTTGTGAAAAAGGCCTTTGGGTTCTTTTCTTTTTTTCACAAGCTGGTGACCAACATGACTAAACTGCCGCTGACCTCCAAGGCCAGAATTTGAGGAAGCTATCTTCCAGCTAACGCCATTTCATTCACTACTTCTCTAGTGAAAATAAAAACCCAACACTGTGGTTTGCCATCAGTCACTTTGATTCTGTGGCCTAAACCACTGTCACTGTGTTTTTTAAACTGTTCTTCTGTGTGCCTTTTCTTCTTTATAGCAGACTTTTTGGTTGTCATAATAAGAAAAATACACATTTAACTGATAACATTAATGATGTTCGATTTAAGTGTCCCAGTAAGTCGTGACAGTGAGTCACTGTGGATATTAGGAACCTGAAACTGAAGCCCCTTAATGGAGTTCAGCCTTCACACCTGTGCTTTTCCTATAGTGACTCGTCTCTGCTCGGTTGCCAGAATCCTCAAATTATGGATATGTTCAAATTTGCACGTCATGTGTCTCATATCATTCCCACATTACATGCATATTAGTTGACTTGTCATGACTCATGTCAGGAGGTGGAGAAGATACAGGAGGCATGGGTGAGTCGGATGCCAAGCCAGAGACCACTGTTCAGGATGGTGTTTCATCATGTGAAGCACTTTTAAAACACTGAACATTTTATTGAGATGTCGGGAAGATTTTTCCAGCTGTGTTTACCCTGACCAGGTTTTGAACTGAACCTAAATAAATCTAAAGGTGCAACATAATGAAATATAAATTGAACATATCTGTGGTTTGTGTCTTCAGTGAAAAAGGCCTTAATCGCTCGATTTCTGGTGAAGATCTGCCACTGCCATCACCAGCTTTGTAGCGTTAACTTCACTGGTATTTGTTTTAGTTTGTTCTGTTAACATTTAGTTAATTTGCTTTGTGTGTATTTCTGATTTTGAAGATACATATTGTCTAGAAATCATTGAAAGAAGCTGCTAAAAGTGATACTTCTGATTGACCTGTGAATCAAAGAAAGAAAGAAAGAAAGATTTTCCTTTAATCTGTGGTAACGTTCAAAGTGGTATATGCTGAAATTACCTCCTCTTGTTGTGGTCTTATAGTATACAGTATTATAGTCTAATGCACTTTGATGTTTCTGTTTGCTGTAGCAGGAGCTCCTCCTTTATGGGGATCATTAAAGTTTCGTCTTACCTCTAATGTCGTGAATAAAAGCTTTTGGAAAAAAGTTTATGTAGTTTGGTGTGGTGGCCAAAGTCCCTGCTGTTTGATGTCTTATTATCATTCCTCACACAAGCGCAGATATGGACCAAAAAGTAATATCCGCTGCTCTTCATCCCTGAAGGAACAGGGTGATCTGTGACACACACACACACACACACACACACACACGCATGGACCATAGCCTTCAGATGAAGATTTAACCTCTTCCTCTCCACCTGCTTCCTCCCTCCTGTCTGTTTGTTCAATTTTTGCAAATCCAGCCTGTTCCCCTTCCACCTTTGCTTTATAATCTTTTATTGTGTGTTCATGTCAGCACACATTTTATGAACACACAATACACACTACACAGATACTTTAGTGCTCTTGCCATTAACTGTACTTTAGATTTACAGAAGATAAAACACGCACAGGCAAATGCAGAGAACTCTCAGCTGACGTTATTGTCTTTTCTTTCATGTGTCAGCGATGTTTATGATCGCTAGCAGCATGTTCACCTCCACAAACTCTCTGCATGTCTGTGTGTGTGTGTGTGTGTGTGTGTGTGTGTGTGTGTGTGTGTGTGTGTGTGTGCTCACTGAGGTGTGCCGGATGAAAATGGAGTGTCAGCCACAGTTCAGGTAGCGCTGCAACACAGAGCAACAAGTGAAAATCAAAACATGGGCAGCTGGTACCGCACACGGAGCTGAGCGTTTACTGTGGACGAGTGAGTGCAGACAAATGCAAAGTGAAAGGGAGGACAGATGAGGCTGATATGAGGAGGTGACAGACAGGGCAGGAGAGATCAAGAGGGAGAAGAAGAGTTCATGGCTGCCGTGAGCAGAATGCATGTTCATATTTTCTAGTTGAAGAGATGCACGATTACATGAATCGCCTACTGCTGTCTAAATGTCTAAATCATTCAACATTTAAAGCAATGTACTAAATTTTTGCAAAACTTCCCGTATAGTTGTTTCACACCTCTCTCATGAAATTTGTATTTTGCTGCACTGATTTCCCACCAGATAAATAAAGTATCTACCTGTCTGCCCTAAAACCCTCCGGCTGCTCACAAAGGTTTCCTGTATCCAGCTTTTAATTTGAAACATCTGCAGGAAATGCTGAGTTTCATCATCAAGGGACAGTTTTTAGTTTATGTGCCATGCAGCACAAACTGGCTGTTATATGAGACTCAGTGAATACTGGCTTGTATTTAAGTATTTACATGATGAATGAATGTGAGCTCAGCTGTTGCTTTCGACTTGGTGGCTCATATTCAAACAGCACAGTTCACTTCACTGGCAGCATTTATTTATTGACAAGACTTGACTCTAAAATGTTTCTCACTATGAATAATAAAAGTGTTTCAGACAGTTTAAGACTGATTTATCACACTGAAACACAACACAATAATCTGTTTCCGCTGGCTTCACTGTGATATTGGCCATTACAAACGAACGAAGGAATCCAGTTTGTTGTCTGCTTGAAGGACTTGAATGACACGAGATAAAAGGATGGAAGTTAAAAGAAGGGGTCGGAGAAAAGAAAGACAGCTGAATGTTTTTGACCGGAGGGAAACATGCGTCTTGTGTCTGCAGGTCATGGAAAAATCAAACTCTCTCCGAGGTCGTGACCCAGGCAAACATGAACGTCTGAAGCTTGCTTCACACTCTACATCTGGCGGATTTGTTCTCGTAAATCTCTTCCCCTCACACACTCAGACACACACTCACTCCAACACACTCAGACACTCGCGCTCTCTCACACACTCCCTCCATCCATCGTGGCCTTTCATGTATCAATGGCTCCATTGATAGGCTTGCGTGAGTCTCTCTGGGTGGATCCTGCTTTTGGGGTTTATCCCTCCATCAGACATCCTGACCCTTAGTTTCCACACAAGTACACATGCACGTGTAATCATGCCGGATACAAAAATGTTGTTAAATCTATCAAGATAAACGAATAAACTGTATTTTGTGTGGTCGTTTTAGCCGATTAGGTGGCGTGAGGTGAATTTCCGACACAAGATGTTGTGCAAATATAAAAAAGTAACAAATACTGGACAGATTAAAACTGGACGTCTGAAACGAAGCAATGATACAGGAAGGGATTATTAGGTTTAGCTAATTATGTGGCACTGGGCTCTGAATGTTTGCATGCACTAAATTATATGTTTTTTCCTTGGAATAACTTTAATTTTAATAGGAATTCATATGTTTACAGATCTTGCGCAGAAATGTTTTGTAATTGTTTCAGTGGATCACCAGAGCCAGCTGCAGTGAAAGTGGCTACAATGGTTTTGCTTGTGCACAACTTCGACTGTCAAAGTTACTTCCACTAGAAGTTCTTGTTTTTGTGACTGACGGGCTCAGATTGTAAGATCCTGATATGGAGAGGATCCTTAGAGATCGACCTTTTTGTTTAAAGAGAAGAATTCTGTGTGTTTGACCAGAAACAGCCACTATATCGCTCTTGCTGAATCCACCAGACTCCATTTACTTTTTACTTTTACTTTGCAGGACACGGGAGTTGTTTGCTCTACCGCTGCCTCGAATCGGTTCGCATGTTGGCTTCTGAGGAGAAAGACTTTCAGTAAAAGTAGGTCGTAAGATGACATGGAAATAGAAAGACATTGTTCCCTGACCTGATGCTTTGTGGAGGGCTGGTCCAGAGCCAAGGAGCCAGTATACAATAGCACCATCACCCTTAGTGACGGGAGACTCTTGAACAGCTGAAAGGACCAGAGCTGCCAGATCTGAGTAATCTTTCAGGACAGCAGGCGCTACTTTTAATCTTTACTGTAAAAGACACTGGGAACCATGGAGAGACAAGATCACTCTCTTACCCAAACATAAAAGTCACGTTTATTTATCAGATGCTGCCCACTTTCTGAATAAAAAAAACACAATGCTGTTGTGTGATCCAGTTTCAGACAGGAGACGGGCAGAGCTCCAGACATGAGCTCACAGGGAGACTCCCTTTGGTGTGGTGTGGTGGGGTGAGTGAGGGGGGGAGGGAGGGAGGGAGGGATGAAGATTTGTGGTGTCTGCAGCACCCAGGTGGGGATGCACGGTTTTTTGAAATGTGTACAGCACGGTACCTGCAAACAAATGCTCAGGAGCATTCCCACCCACATTTATGCATGCACACACTTGCACGTGTGCATTCATCCTTTAGAAAATGCTTAATGAGCGCACACACAACTTACTGGCACACACAAAGGAACAGTGTGCGATTGAAAAGGAGGACGTGATATTGGAAGGTTGATGGTTCTAATCCCCCCCAGAAAGTGGAGCAGAGCAGTGGATGACGAGTATCCACCGCTTCGCTCGAAGACAAAAGCCTTAAGAAAGGCACTAAATCCTGTCGGACTGTGGTTTTACCTGGCAGAGTGCAGCTTACCTGCTCCCTCGGGTCATTACTGTGGATAAAGAAATATGCCTTAGTCAGCTTTTCTGGTGAAATAAAACACACACACACACACACACTCAAACACACACACACTCAAACATCAGACTTATCATGTCACATTTTCCCTTCGTATCGTCTAAACTCACATTTTTACAACCCACTGTTCCCCTCAATACGTCTAAATCACTGTCTGTGTGTACGTCTTGATGTGGCTGTATCCATCGTTACACACTATTCGGCCGTCTTACTATTTATAGACTAAAACATTCTTAGTATGATGTGTCACTTATTCACAGCATGTCATTATCTGCAGTGATTGACAGGGTTGCACCAGCACCAGCCCATTTCAATCCTTCCAAAAAGTGTTTGTTAATGGTTAAAATGTCCTTGTAACCCCTTAAACTGCTAATTTTGTGCAAATGAGACTGTGTTAGCATTAATAACAGCATTATAACAACATTAATTGACAGATTATAATGCATTTATAAGCACTTATGAGATACTTGATAGCACAATATAGACAGCTAATCAAGTGCTTATGAGCTCGTTTCGTATATATATTTGTATTACAAACACATTTAATAAGTTGAATAAACTTGTGTTTTATGTCCTGACCTGATCTTAACTAACTTTATAGGGTTTAATACCTACATTATGATGCATTGTATTAACTATTCAATGCAGAACTTTCTTCCTATACTGCTTAAATGAGACACATCCTTTTATTTTATTTCAGGGCTTGTCATATTTTGTATTAACATTTTTAATGAAATCATCATTTTTGTCAATAAGTTCCACGTCCTCATGTACTGGTTGAATGAGACACACCTCTTTTTATTGGGATTAAGTAACATTTTTGTCAATAGGTTCCAAAATATGTTTACATTACATGATATATATTCATATTAACCTATTATTCAAACTCTACTTAAACCCTCCATCCCAGCATCTAACATCTGTCTTTCAAACTTACTGTTAATGTTTCCGTTAAACCTCCCTCAAATTTAATAATAATACTCCAGAAACCCAGATAAGCTTCCCAACAAACCCACTTATCTCTCATGACTTAATGATTAACTGGAAACACGTCGGCTCAATTAACAACAGCAACAACAACAACAACAACAGGGATCTTATCAGTTCAGATCAGATTAAAAAGAAAATGGAATTTCAGTTGAAACAAAATAGGACTTTTATTGTATTAGTAGGGGAACCACACGCTGTGACTCCCCACTCTTTATCTAATTTGTCACAAATCACTCAACAGGCTTCCTCCTGGTTGCTAACAGATTTACAAAATGCACACACAGACCAACATGCTGTTCGTTTGTTGGAAGGATCATCAGCTGCGTTTCAACAGAGCTGTCATCTCTCTCATCCAACCCAGAGGGAGCAATCACCTCAAACCGACCAATCAGGAGGCCCGACCTGTTTCTACACACATAAACACACACTCATTGAGGTGAAGAGGGGGGTCATCATAACACTAGCTTTATATTTAGTGACAATGAGATATGATGACCGAAATGAGCCACCCGCTGGCTGATTCTCCTCTCACAGGCAAGTGGAACAACACTGAGGTGAGGTGCACTCACCTACCGGTCCACTCATCCTCAGGACAATCTGAGGAAGTGGAGATGATGTTGTGTGACGCCGCTGGACCGAAACGAAAAACAACACAGAGCTCCTTTTAAGGAGTCTTTCCGCTGGATGCCTGAAACCCCCCCCCACCTCCACATCCCACCTTCCCGTGCCTCTGCTCCTTCTCCCACTCCTTCTCTGTCCACTACCTGTGATGTCACTGATAAAGAATTCCCCACCGGTGAGACCGCAGGGAGGCTTTAGTTAATAAGTGACAACATGTGACGGGGACTTACTGGCCCCTGTACCGCTCACAAACACAGCCGGGAACAGTGTCTCATTCTCACACATAATAAAGTCACATAACTGTGTAATGTCTGATATTTTATGTCTGTTTGTCCCACAAGCTAATTTAACTCCATAGCCATAAAATCCACATGGCGGCGGCGCAAACAAGTTGTAAACACAACACTGGCATATTATCACTTCATAAACTTGTTATGGAGGACGTTTTAGAATAAATTGCGTATTTGCACATTAGGCAGACACAACTGGAGTCCTGTTTCTGGCCACCTTATGAATTTGAGATAAAATACTTAACATTTCTGCTTTGAAACTGACTAGACCTTCGTGATATATTTTCTTAATACCAAATGTTCAATTCAAGGTAAAGGCAGGTTCATTTGGTCACCCGTTGCTGTAACTTGGTGAGTCAGAGATGTGAGGAAAGAAGAAAGTTGTAGCCTGTCCCCGACAGAAAATCGAGCATATATGTCTTAAGTAAACCCAAATTTACCTTTATTGTTCGGGTGGCAAACTCTAGCGGCTGTAGTAATCACTTTAGCTCCAAAGAGAGGAAAAGTAGTGTAATGAGTGAAAAGTCTGTATGGTTTTGGAGGAGGTCGGGGTTTGGACCTTCACACAGGACTTTCATTCAGGAGGCAGTTGTTTGTGTCTAAAAAGGAAACCAGGAGTCAACAGTGAGTTATTTAAACTAACGTAGTGAAGTAACATCACGTACGTTTGGTAACATAAGTCTCTAAGGTAACATAGACAGTGTTTTCCTGAACCTAGCTGAGTAATCTTCCTGCCTAAACCTAATAAAAACGTGTCGCTGTTGCGCTGACAATCGACCTATTCAGTCATTTAGCTACGAGGATGTGTTGTAAAGCAAAACGATGATCTGTGGAACTGAACATTTACAGTCACTTCAGCCTTTGTTTGACCTAAAGCAAATACAGATTTACTGTATGTCTGCACAGGATGATAACACAAGTCACACGGCCTCTGTGGCATTACGACAGACCACATGTGCGGGTCTGTTACCATAATACCCTCGCTCTCTTACAGACAGCTCTGACTCACCTTGATGACATCACCGCAGTGACATCAGTGTCAGACTGGGAGCGGATTAACCCCGCAGTACGCTGCATGTCACACTGATCTCGGGGTAGCTTAAGCGTGACCACGCGGGGCGACTGTGTGTGTGTGTGTGTGTGTGTGTGTGTGTGTGTGTGTGTGTGTGTGTGTGTGGCTGGGAAGATTAAAAATGTGTGCCACGCTGCTGGTGATGTCATGTTGAGCCCGGATCATGACCCATATTGCAAATGATCCCTCTTTCTTGCAATGTAAACTCTTTTTCTTGTGGTCTTCTCCTTAATTAACGATATCAAAAACTATATGTTAAAGGAGCAATTAACAAATTATTTTCCATAGTCCAGATATGTGAGACAAACTCACTTTGGCATTGATGAACTGAGATCATCAGCAGTTTGCACACAGTGTTTAGAAATGATAGCGAAAGAAAAACTGTATGTGTCCCATTACACAACATGCGGTCAACACATTCATTAGGAATATTTCCTTGAACAAAGTTCCAATAAAAACAGTTCCAAGAAAAGTCAACAGTCATTGGGGCAAAGTGAAAGAGCTCAGTGATTCAGGTGAAACATCTCTTATACATGAACTGTGCTGCTGAGAACTGCATGTTTGCTTCTATGGAAGGAAGATCTATCCTGTTTATGCACATTCCATAAATTGCAGAGGTCATTCTGTGTCATCTTCCTGCAGGAAAACAGATTCGAGGCTGGAAATGCCGCTCGGATTTCTCATGAAGGACTTTACGTTAGGGTGTTGTTTGGAACAAAAGACGGAGCAGCTGTCAACATGGCCACTTCATCGACAATTAGGTGGAAGTTTCTTTATTTCCTCTATTAGGGAAACCCCGCTGACTTCATACCACGTTCAGCATCTTGGTGAGGACGGGTCACGTCGGGTTTAAAGTAGTTTTTGCAAGTCATGTATTACATATTGTTGTCATAGCAATGTATCATCACGTCTGTTTTTTATTGTTTTTACTATTACCCTAATTACTGTCCCACCCTCTCGCATTTATATGACAGTTAAAACTAATAACCTCATGAAACATCAGAGGGAAAATCATTTTTAGCTGATCTTCGCACAACCTTGCAGTTGGAGCCTGTGGTCAGGGAGGCGTTGTCGTCTTAAAAGTGCCAAAATCACTAATTAGAAGGCGCTCTAAACTCCTATTCTTTTCTCCAGCCAGATTATTCCTGCAGGGTGAAGTTGCAGAAGCCCTCAGCAGGGCACTTGGTTGTCGTGGCTGTATTCTCTCTGCTGAATCACAGTGTAAACACTCGTCAGGTGGTAACCGTAGATGTCTGGACTCCGGCCCAGATTTACCCATCTAAATTTAAGCTTCTCACCAGACTTGGGTCATAAAATATTTAGTGAGCGTGACCTAGAATAAATGAAGCAAAGCCTTCAGGCAGACAGCCAGGTCAGGCAGACCGTGAGCTCGACTGCGACACTCAGACGACAAGCTCAATCTACCTGTAGACGGTGAGATGAAAGCTATGTCCCACTTCCACGCTACTTGCTAATGCTAATTCCATGCAGGTATTAAAAAAAACTAGGACCCCGACACTTACTATCAAAAAAAAAGTTAGGAACTTATGCATACTAATTCTTTGTGATGTTTGCACATGCTCACAGCTGAAAAACAGTCAGGAGATCAGGAAACGGAAAAAAAAGTTATTAAAATGTTGGTTTATCTGTCTCTCTGTGGGAGGTTTAAAGGAGTACCATGCGGTCTCACTGCACAGTCGCACTTTGATTGATTTTTCTTTGGCACACAAATCTGTCATCCCACTTCACTCCCTGTCACCTTGAGTATATTTATATCATGTATCCAATAGTAATAGAATAGCGTTTCCCTCAACAGCACTAAGATTCTCGGTGGTTCTGTGAGACTGAACATCGGCACGGCATTGTTTTTAAGAAAATGCTGATGTGTGAATGTGTACATACTCACAATGACAATGGTGAGAGGCTGATGTTAAAGCGATAGTTTGGGTCTTTTGATGTGGGGAATTATGAGGTATTAATCTGTATAGTCAGTGTATTACCTGCAGCAGATGTACGTCAAAAATTGTACGAAAAGATTGTTAATGTTTGGTTTCGCACATGAAACAAACCACAGTGTCTCAGCTACAGGTCGCTCTGTATGCTACGATGGGTGGGACATCATATATTGCAGCGGATTGGCTTACTTTGGAGCAGAGTCATTTTCATTAAGTCTTGGCACGCTTTAGAGTTTACAAGACCAGGCCCCGACATAAATGAATGGGAGAGAGCTTCACTTCACTCTCGATAGTCACTGTGACATAAAAACTGCATGTACAGAATAACCAGTCATAAAGACACAGTTAAAAAGTAAGTTAAACTTATTTTACAGCTTTTACAGCATTTCATATTCAAAGATAAATAATCTGTTACACTAGACCTGGATGAATTAACCTCCTTGTTCATTTAGGAGCAAAACAAACATCCAGGTCTTATCAGATTCATCATGTGTAAATAAAAGTTATCCTGTGTAAATAATCAGCATTACATAATGTTACACCTCCGTAGTGTACACACTTGTAGTACAGTGTGTGCTTATGTCTGCATGGTGGATTAATCGTGTGCTTGCCTATCAGGCCTTGATAAGAGCTTGCTGGTTATGACTCAGACAGTGTGTGTGTTGTGTGTGTGTGTGTCTGTGCATGTGGGCAGTGTGTGTCACCGTCTGAAAGGTGTGCCCCCACATCTGTTTCAAGATTTCACTCTCTCTTACCCTCATCATTGTTCCCAAAGTGTGCCCCCATCTCGCCTCCTTCTCCGTGTCCCTTGTACCCACCCGTCCCTCTGTCACCCTGTCAAAAAACAAACATCCCCCGCCCCCCGACACACACACACACACACACACACACACATACACACACATTTCACTCTCTCTCTATTTTTGATCGCATTCCAACCCAGTGACTTCAGGCCAGAAATGGGAAAGCTTGTGTGCATGTGTGCCCATGACGTCAGCTGTTTGTTTGCACACTGTGGTTGTGTCTGGGGCACCAGCTTGGTAGATAAGCAGGGTGGGAGTCCAGTGTGTGTGTATGTGTGTGTGTGTGTGTGTGTGTGTGTGTGTGTGTGTGTGTGTGTGTGTGTGTGTGTGTGTGTGTGTGTGTGTGTGTTGAAGAGAGAGAAGAGGAGGGAAATGCCCGACATGAAAGAGCACATAAAAAATCTCCTGTTGAAAGTCAGTGGAATTGGCCTCAGGAGTGATGAGCTTGTCAACTTTATAGACTCTTCATTGTTGAGCATCTGATGATTGAGTGTATTCCTACGTCTCTGTCTCTCCCTCTCCCTCACCCCAGCTGCAGGAAACTGCTGCATAATGATAACAGACTCAGAGACAATGGGTTCAACGGGCGTAAATACACACGCACCAACACACACACACGTTGGTGGACAATGCGTACACACACATTGTGCTGGTGAAGCCCGGGGGTCAGAGGTTCTGCCTGTGCTGCTGATAGTCTCCAGACCTTCTGAAATTATTTATCAAATATGGAACAATCCGGACATACCAGACGCATTTCAGAGCTCCTTTTTTTTTCTTTTCCCTAAAATGACCCGTCTGAATAAAGAATTATCCCTCTCCCTCCTTCCCTCCCCCTGCCTGGACCTTGTCTGCCCAGTGATAAGGTCAGATTGGGTTTATTTTGGGATGCTTGCAATACAGCGAAGAGTACCAAAGCCCTGAGGGTTTCCTTTAAAAGCATTTTGTCATGTTTTGGGGGAGATTCGGTCCCTCACATGAGGGGAGCAGACGAAAAAACCCAGTCTCACTTTCTGAGAGGTTTGACCTTAACTGGTTGTGTTACCTGCTACCTGGAGTCACTTTCTCTCGTCAGCCAATATAAAAATATAAGAAAAGTTTTTATATACATCAAATAACGAACCTGTGCAGTGTCTCAGAGTCTCATGGTACAATTTACTCTTTATATCATCATACAATATCATAAACATCTGTAGCTTATATGTGAATTCCTACAACAATAAACACAAAGGTAACATTACTGCATTCATGCAAGGATGCACATGTGTAATGTAACAAGGTGAACGTGGGTCATGACAGTAAATAATCTGCGAGGAGACATACATCCTAAAATTTATTCTCCTCATCCTCATTTGATGTTATGAGGTAACAAAGGTAATATAAAGGTAATAAAAGTGTCAGTTAAGGTAATGATTATGTAAACTGATCATTTGCTTTGCTCTCAGGCCAGTGTTTATTTCAAGGCTTAATATTTAACTTGTCATCTAAACTTGTCATCTTTGTACTAATAATTCATTATATAGTAATGATATTTCTTTGGAGATAATCATTGTTCTGCTTCATATCATACTTGATCTTTGGTTTACTGGAAGTTGCTGGTGGTGGCTTAATAACTCTCACATCCTGCCCTGGTGTTTCAATGGATTTTCCCTTTGAGGGGAAATGAGGTGACCGTCTAAGATCTCATATGATTCTCTCTATTCTCTATTCTCTCTATCTCTCTAAGACTTCTCTGAGTAAGACTTTGGACTTATAAGCAGCTTCAAAAAACTATTTCTGCTGGAGTCACTGTGATTATGTAATTTGAATGATGAGATTCATGACAGACAGGAAGGTAATACTTTGACACTCCTGCTTTGACGGTGGTCCTAAACATCAAAATGCCAATTTAATTGGTTGAAGACCTTTTATACCTTGTAACAGTCCTGTTTTGGCTGTTGGGGACATATTTTCCACGGCCAGGTGGCTCCACTGTGTGTCAGCACGCCTGAATTGCAGTTTAAAGGAATAATTTCAAAAAGTGGCCCATGCATTACCACCAGAGGGCGCCCTGTGATTTGTTATTGCTGGAGACTGTGACATGGACCACGAGAACGAAACCGGAAACAGTTTAAAAGTGTACAACATCATCCCTATGGTCGTGTACAGAGCCGAAAATAAATAAATAAAACAATTTAAAAGGGGACTCTCTTTCATTTACTACTTCCTGATGAAAATATCTTTTTGATCCTAATGAATAATCTCATATAATTTAAACAAGGAAAATGATGATTTGGCTCTATTATATTATAATAACATAAGAAGAAGAAGTAGTAGTAGAAGAAGAAGACGAAGAAGAAGATGATGCAGAAGAAGAAAAAGTGCTCATCTACAAATAAATACAGTATTAATGGGACACAAAATATCAATTTTATGTTACATTTGCTGTCTAACAGCTTCGAAACGTCATGCAGAACTTTTATTTTGTAAATCACAACCGGAAGCTCCCTCTTCTTCTTCGTCTTGCTAGCTTGACTCCGCTAACTGTCAACATTTGTAACGGCGGAGCCTCCGAGCTGTCACAACACGCGTCAGTCCGTCTCTCTGCCAGCAGAGCCACTCAGCTCCAGTTCACGCACCGGAGATCCGTTACTTATAATATAGTTTGTATTTTGGAGGACTTTGTCGGAGTTTACCGGAGTGGAGACGTTTGTCTAAACGGAGGGCTGAAGAGAGGATTATCGTTTCCCGACAGAGAACTTGACAGTTAACCGCCTGGCTGTTGGTTGTTGGTTGTCGTGGTGTGCGACAGACCTCCTCACAACATAACGAGGTAAGTTGAGGACTTGGAGTGAAAAACACCAGCCCCTTCTCAAGTCTGTTGTTTCACTAACTTATCTGTTAGATATTTAGTTGTTGTGTCTCCTTGTACAGTTTGCATGTGTGCTGCTTCGGGATGCTCTTGTCAGTTGATGAAACGCTGCAGTGATGGAGTGCTGATTACTCGTGTGTGTAACTGAAGGCGTAAGCTAGTTACATGCCACATTAGCTTACTTAAAAAAAAAGGTGCTATACCGTTGATTACATAATTAGGCAGCTAAAAATCCGTGTTATATAGCTTCAACTAGCCATTGTTACTGTGCAGACGGATTTTTGTATATTTAAAAAGCTGGTTTAGCCACGTTCCTGGCTACTAAAATAACCTAACTACTAGCTAACAGTGGTGGGATGTAACTAAGTGACGCTAGCTGGTCAAGTGCGTATCACCAAAGTAACTTCCGACTCACATAACGGTTCCCTTACTCAAACGTAGCTGCGTACCAATTTGAGGTACTGGTGCATTTTATTTTTTATTTCCACTTTATATAACTTTATTAATGTACCCCACTACACTTGTACACCAAATATTGTGTTTTTTATTTAATTGTAGTTTCCCACTATATTTATTTTAGCTGTTTTAGTCACTGGTTACTTTGCAGAGGCAGATTATTCATTAAAACCTAATCAGTAATGATATATTTTTGTTGTTGAAGCTACCCTGCAGTATTGAAAGTAGTTACAATGAGGTCCACCTTCACCAGCTGCAACATTAATGAGGCTCACACATGACAGCATCAATATTTACAATACAGCAAGATAATAATGTCATGGTTGTCTTGCTTTGCAGAGAAACACCAGCAATACTAGATATAAATCAGCTAATATATATATATTGTTATTACAAGTTAAATTACCTAGGAGTATATAATAGTCATAAGAAAAAAGCCCCAGCTGCAACATGACACATGTCAATGCATCACCAATCCTACACTATCTTAGTATTCTGAAATGTACTTAAGTAAAGCTTTGAAAGCAGGACTTTTAGGAGTGACCATGTATTTCTAGACTGTAGTTTGCTACCTGAAGATCTCAATACTTTTTCCACTACTTACAGATGAAACATGATTGAGGTAATCCGTGTAAAAAATGCAGGTGTAAAGGTCCTTGATATTCCTGCTGAACTCAGTATGTACATAATAGGCTTTATTTGATTATTTATTTTTCACCTCATATCATCACAGTGCAGTATTTTTACTGCACGGACCACGTGATGTCTGTCAAAAGCAAAACAAGACCATGTTGTGTCATAGGTGCATGTTGTAGTATTACCTGTTGCAACTACCATGTAACCAATCTCTTAATTGCTGTAACTTCTGAGTATAGGGTAGAATAATCAAACCCATTCTGCAGTTTAGATGCATAGGTACAGGGATCCTAATGGAGATCTAGGGACCATCAGGGCTCTTTTAGGAGCTTCAGATGGAGTCTAACTCTTGTGAAGTGTGGACTGGCCTGTCTTAGTCTAAACTGGATGCATGGGATTTGTCTTTAGGGTGTTTGGGCTATATTATTAGATTAAATAATAACATTACCACATGATTGATAATACCAGAGTTAGCTTACAGCTCATTTTCATTGGCAGGATTTTTTTCATTTAGCAACTTAAAGCATTTTTTTTAATGTTGCAGTCATGTTCATTGTTTTCCACTGAACTATAGTGGAATGTAGTTATTACAAACATATTCTGATATGCTGTTCTGTTAGCCATCGTACAAAATTAATGTTACTTTGAAAAAAATCAACAACAAAAATGTTAGTGATCCAACTATGAATGACAGCAGCTAGGAGAGTACTTACATAGAACATTAGTTTTGAGCAGGTTCAGTGGGCATTTTGCCTGCCTGAGATTCTCGTCTTTAGACAGCTGAGCGGCACAGATAACAATGACTCTACAGCTTTTAGAACTCCTTTCCAGAGTATTTCAGGCTTGTTCATGTTCACCAAACCCTTGTGTAACTCGGCGTATCCGGCTTGGGTGAGAGACCGAGAGAATGCTCCGTAAGCATCTGGTTCACATTGATATAAACAGACCTTATTAGGTAGCTGCTCAGCCAAATGACTTTAGTTTGTATTTTCCTCCTCTACTTTGCAAAGACCTCGGGGTAATTTGTCTAAAGCCCGCACACACAGATGACTCATCTCCTCTGTATGTCTGAGTCATATTTCACTGGCACTGTCCTAAAGTTAGCCACAGTATTCAACGGTCTGCCAGTCTCATGTTGGATTGATGAGGACTGATTCTCTGCATTCCTCTCCTTGCCCACACCTACCCACAGTTTTTTTCTTCCCTCAGTCTTCCATGCCTCTTCTTTTTCTCTCTTTTTTCCACTCATTGAGAAAACTCTAAATCCCTTGCTGGCTTGTAAACGTACAAGAGCATTTTACACATTTTCCCTCCTGTGATTTCAGGCAAACATTCCTCACACATGCTCCCGTTTCACCTCAACTCCCCTTCGGTATTTTGTCCCTTTGTCCACCCCTTTTTTTTCTGTCATCTTTGTTGTGCCGCCTGTCTTTCTCTCCACTCTCCCAGTGCCTTTGTCCCTATCTGCTCTAGCTCTTTCTGTCTTTTCTGTCATCACCTCTCTGCTATTGTCATTTTTCCTCCTTTGTCCGTGCCCTGCTGTCAGTGTCAGTGGTCAGTGTACTGGACCAGTTAAAGTGCCCCGCCCTGCCCAGCCCTGAGCACACGCCACCACTGCATCCCGACCTCTGCTCACTCAGATTTAGATACAGTACAGAGTTCTGCCTGTGGTTTGCTCTCCTCACATCCATGTATGTGTGTGTTTGTGTATTCAGTGTTTACAATTTAAACACTTGTTAAGTTAGTGGAGTGGGACAAACAACCTGCATTAAGCAGTGCTCATACTCCCCAAACCATTCAAATTCCATTTTTTATACAATCATTTATTTCCCTTAAATCCTGTAAGGGGATGTGAGAGACCAAAGTGGCGACTGAGGCAGCACACTGGTGTTCAGAAGGCAGTTTCACTCTTGAGTTTTGCTTCTTATTCACTTTCTGTGGGCAGACAGCCGACAATTCCTGGTACAAGTTTCATTGAACAAATCATCTTAAAGAGATCTTATCTTATCTTATCTTATCTTAGCTGCAGCGCTGTCAATCCATGTAGATTGTTTTGGTTTGTGTTTTAGAGGTATCTGCCCTTTCTCCAACATAATTGAACTGGATGGCACTCAGCTCAAGGCACCAAAAAAGTCCATTTGAGCTCAAAAGCAGCAAGATATCATGACTCAGTTACTCAAGATAATCCACAGACCTTGTTGGAGATGTTTCATGTAAGAACTATTTTCCTTTTTAACACCGTCCAATCCAAGTAAGAAATTAGCATTTTAAAACATCTGCCAGTCACTGACAGAGAAATGTTCAAATTCACTAGCTACTCAGTATATAATTTGGTCCTTAAATCTGCCAGCCACTGTTGTTAAAAAATCATCCCTCTACTTATGGATGAAAGGCTAGCTAAGCTCACTATTCAGCAGAGGAGACCATT
The DNA here is from genome assembly GCF_904848185.1 of Acanthopagrus latus. Classification (NCBI taxonomy): domain Eukaryota; kingdom Metazoa; phylum Chordata; class Actinopteri; order Spariformes; family Sparidae; genus Acanthopagrus; species Acanthopagrus latus. The sequence goes on along the minus strand of NC_051039.1, from coordinate 4,768,070 downwards.
AATGTTTACATCCTGCACTCATTTCCCCAGTGGAAACTCACGGTAGTGCAGCCAGCAGCCCCAATAGCATTTCTCAGGTAGACCAACATTAAGAATGCTCAATTCCTTCAAGAGAATCACTGCAAATGTAGCTGTAATGTCACATGATTTAAAATTTTTGCCATTTGTGAACCCAGCTCTGAATGAACAGCACCGATTTCCACTGAAACAGGTCTCCCTGTACTAGAAGGAAGTCGTCCCGTCTCACTTGCCAATTCATGACTTTACAGAGCATCTACATACACATGGAGGAATCAAACCTCAAGGACAAATTGAATAAAATGCAATGCAAGTGTGACCAAGGTCTGCGGTCCTTTGGTGGAGGAACAAGCCTTCTGAAACTGAAATTCAAAGGCTCTTGAAATCTTCCCAAGGCTTTTGAAGGTAAAATGTAATGTAGCTTTAAGATCAAGAGGCTGGAATAATTATTTAGAAAGATGATGGATGGAAAGATGGAAGGTACAGAAACACGTAGGATGGGATCAAACGTGTCTACAGTATGTTAGTAAGATAACTGGTCAACGAGGAGGTAAAGGGAGAGAAAGAAGAAGGGGAAAAAGAAAACAAGGAGAATGGCTTTGTGCAGGGTGCCCTCTGCTTTAATAAGGAGGGGGTTGGTATGTTCAGGAGGGGAAATGTGCTGATCTCAGCTGCACTGAGATGCCGTTTAAAGTGGAAGGGAGGATTTGAAGGAATTATCAGACAAACTGCTCCTTTCTCTCTACAGTCTTAGCTAAAGCCTCTCACCGTGCCAGGAAGAAAGAAATGCTAATTGTGTGAAACCGAGGCATCAGTACAGACTGTTGCCGTGGTGTCCAAATATTTGTGACCCAGGCTACTGTTTGTTTGTTGTTTTGAGCCTAAGACAGCTTTTAAAGCATGTTGTAATAAAAATATATTGTGTTCTCAGTTCTTAGCAGTATTTCTGAGATCAGAGGTTTGTGTGATAGCAGTATTGATAACTCCCCTCTCGCAGTTTAGTAGCCACATCCTCGTTTTTATTCTTTGTTTAATCAAACATGCTAAAGGAAATTAAAGAGTTAAATCCCTTGTCACTGCCCTCTTTAACATTGGCTGCTGGTAAAGGCTTGAGCTGCAGCAATTCAGCAAATTATAGAAGAAAGAAAATTAATTGCTGGCTAACTTAAACGGATTCATTGTGTACTGTGATTTTTCAAGCAAAAACATATGAAGATCTCTTTAGGTTAATTGATATCTGAATGTAGTTTCAGTGTCTTTGATAAAGGAATTTCTGATTCTGCCATTGCCCTTTTCACAGGATGAGCATAAAAGCGTAAATTGCAAAATAAAAACACAAAAACGAATTTACATAAACAGCCTTGTGTTTGGAAATACACGATGGGGACAATAAATAATATGTCACAATAAACAAATAAGATGCTCAAATTCACAGCTGAACAACGGTTATCAACGTTCCAATGCAGCATTTTTGTCCTTTAACCTATGAACAACTTGCTGGAGTAAAATGATTCTCAAGCAATGAGACAGGTGGTGACATATGCAGCTGCATGGTTCAAGAAAGAACTTTGAAATGTAAGTCCTCACTTAGAGATTGTCTGCAGCTGCTGCAGGAAAGTCCCCTCCAGTTTGACGGTGTGTTGTCCTTATTTACATAAATAGTGAAGACCTGTCTGCTGCAACCACAGCAACAGACTGCTGCCAGGCGTGGTGTGATGTTGCTATTGTTGCCTGTTTACAGCAGCGACAGTTAGATGATGTTCTGATCGCTTTTCAGTCTCTCAACCCAACACTACAAATCCCCCAGCTGCATGCCAGGAACCAGTGGAGGAAATGAAAATTAAAGAGGAGGATTTTGACAATCAGTGCTTTAATGTTGAGCATGAGTAGTGAGGACGGCTTCCGTGGAAAAACACTGGAGTTGTGCATGAGTGTTGACTGATGAAGATAATCAAATTCAGCTTAATTAAACTTTGCATGTAACGCCCTTTTTGGGAGGAGAGGTTTCTGTGTGCGTGTGTGTGCTTTCACACCGACTTCCTGTGTCTATCTGTTAAGTACGAGCAGCCACAGCTTCCCTTTCTGTCATCGTCTGCCGCTCTTTTCTGTAGTGCGGGTTATTAGTTACTGCTCTGCTGTGATCCGGTCCCCAGCTAATGATATCAGAGGGCTAATTCAAACCATAAGCAGGTTGGTTCTTATGAGACCACAAGTCTCTTTTAATAGAGAGGAAGCACAATAGGATGCAGGGCAGACTGTAAAGTTACGAGACAGGATTGCGAGGCAGATTCTAAAGGTTAGCGAGGTTTTTTGATGCCTTGGAGGTAAAGAAATGGAGATGTGGTTGTCACAGAGCAGAAGAACACTCAGTGGAGTGGGAAGACTAACATTTAGCACTTTTAAAACTGAGTTACTTCCAATAGGGCTGGACGATATATCCTGATATGAGACTATATATCATCTTAGATGTTGTGTATCATTATATTGTGATATGGCTTAAGTGTTGTCTTTTCCTGGTTTTAAAGGCTGCTTTCCAGTCATGCGATGTCATTTTCTGAACTTGCCAGACTGCTCTACCTGCCTTTTCCCACTTAGTCATTACATCCACATTACTGATTGTTTATTAAAAATCTCATTGTGTTCATACTTTGTCACAGTAGCTGTAGTCATCCCTACGATACTGTTGCAGCACCAGTATCAAGGTGTATCAAAAACTGTGATATTTTTCTTTTCCGTTTTTTCCTAAAACTAATGTGAAAAGTTTCTTTGCCACAGGAGCTGCCACAGCAAACAGAGTAGAGCTCATGAGGTGTGGTTTGTGCTAATCGTCTGCACTGTAAGAACACATTGGACCAATCAGACTGCTTATCTTAAGATGCCTGTTGCATAATGATTGTGATGGCAGCAATGCTGAAAGTTAAACCGGCCGATGCTTTCCAACAATCATGAGTGCAGCTGAGTTCAGATCTGCACTCTAGACATCTACATCACCTGCTGTTGCACCGTAATCAGAGTTTTCTTCTCTTTAAGTATGGTGGGACAGTTAAGGTACGCTGCTTTTGTACATGTTTTGTCAATCTGTGGTTTTGTACTATATGTTGTCTGAATGTATCTGTGCTGTAGCATACTAAGAGTCGGCCTTTGCTCTTTGAGCTTGTGTTTTCAAATGTTTGTGTGTTTTGGTGTTTTATTTGTGCTCCGTGAGTCTCAGTGAGTGTTTCAGCGGCTGGCGGCTCCTGTAGATTAGCTGGATTACAGACCGCTAAGATTAACCAAGAGAGCATCTGTCAGCGACTTTCTGTTAGTGTTACTAACACTACTGCTACAGCACCACTACTATTACTTCTACTGCATTTTTAATGTACTGGGAACAACTTTACTGCTACTAACTCCTGTCCTCCTAACTGCATCTGCTTCTACCACCGCTGCTACTGATGCGTTTTTTAGTAGTAATGGATACTGCATCTTCCGCACTACCACATGTACTCCCATGATTCACTGCTGGTTTACCTACTGCTGCCACAGCCAAAATATAACCACTCACTGGCACACAAGAGTTGTTGATACGGCATCTATTTGTACTGTGTGAGAGGGCTTGAACAGCATCATTCAGGGTTTCTTGCATTGTATTGTAGTTGCTAGAGAAAACATCTGCTCACATCTGAAGAAATGTTTACACTTGTATAAAACATGTTCAGTTGTGGAGAAACCCGTCAGTTAAAAGAATCATTTTATTATTATTATTATTATTATGCTTATTTACAGTTTGCATTCTCATATGATGATGGGTATCCAACTTTTTAACTACTTTCATTATCAGTCAGAAATACAAAAAAATTACTGATAATAGTCAATATTTAGTTGAAGTTCTTTCAGTAATTGATTGAATAAGGTTATTGTCAAGGAATGACTGATTTTTGCGTAGGGCTGGGTAATTAGTTACATTTTCCACCAATTATGTAAACAAGATAATTGAGATAATCGAGCCATTGTTAGTGAAAACCCAGTTTAGCCAGCAGCTGCTTGGATTTTGATGCACATTAACCTGTGTTTTTTTACGGTAATAGTGCTTGGAGAGGACAAAAAAGATGTGAGCCGCATTTCAACAGTCATTTCTCCATATAAATATGAAATTACAAAACACAACATATGTTCAGTAAATCCTAATATTTATTATATTGTATTATCATTAAATATTGAGCATATCGATGGACACTTTTTAATTTAAAGTTCAGTAAATGATGTATCTAAAATCACTGGGTTATCATTCGAAATTATAATCACGGTGTGTGGTGCTGTACTGACCACCCTCTGCCAGCAAGTACTAAGAAGCTATGAAACATATTGATAAACCACGTCTCATTCTTTGTCTCTCTCTGTCTTTCAGTCATGTCTCGTAGGAGTTCTCGCCTGGTGTCCGGCGGCTACTATAATTCAGACGACGAATCTGATTCAAGTAGCGTGACAAACATTTCCTATCGTGAAAACCCCGTCAAGTATGTAACTCTTAACTCTGCATGTGTGTGCTCATGTGTCAGCTCTAGTTTGAAAAAGCAATGTTAAACAATCTTGTCCTTTGTCCCTCACCACCTCCCCGTCCTGTTTATGTGTGCTGCGTTATTTATTATTGTCAGGGTTTTCAAGAAGAAGGCTGGGGCCCGGAAGGCTGGCTCTCGTACCCCCAGCAGAGCCAATAGCAATGCCAGTTCTCCCAGCAACGAGACACCAATCACTTCAGGTCAGTATGATGGGGATTGGGGATATTTTTGTATTTGAAAGCATTTCAGAGCAGTGTTGAAGCAAAAAACTAAAACTAATGACTCACTGGGAATAAAAAACAGATTGTTAATAATTATTTAATTATTCACAACTGACTGCTCCCTTTTGTGTCTCCCGTCTGCCTCTCAGGTCTGACTCCCTCTCCCTTGAGCAGTCAGACCCAGACGACCATGAGGACAGTACCTTACCTTCCCACTGTGGCCACCCCTCGGCCTGCTCTGACCCCGTCATCCAGCCGGAGCCAGACGCCCACACTTGGCCCCTCGGTCCCTCCAGAGAAGTGCCCCGTCGCTGGGCCCTGCAGCTCCAGCAGATCAGTATTACACCACAGACCCAATTACAAAGAGCCGACTCAGAGCAGCGTGGACAGCTCGGGGTACTCGTCCTCTGAGGGCCCTCAGAGGAAGCCGACGGCCGCCAGTACCGATAGGATCCATGGTAACAGTGTCGCTCCCGGTGCTGGATACAGAAGCAGAATGAGCAGTGCCTTCTCTAGCCTGATGAGTGAGTATGAAGTGTGTGTTTATTTGTGTGTGTGTGTGTGTCTCTGCATGCCTATGTGATGATCTCATTGATTCATTTGTTTTGTGCAGACTCAGTTTCATTGATGGCCGCCGCAGCACAGTCAAAAATAGGTATGCTGCTGATGTACATCATTAAGTTTGTCTGATTGTATATCTGCATATGTGTTCATTATGTGCACATTTGTGCTTGTTTTTCTAGCTTTGTTAAGAAGATTTGAGCATTATGTGTCCACATTCCCGTGTGTGTATACAGCTTTCACATGCCACTGGGTTTATGCTGTTTTCACAATTACTGCATGTGATTCAGCTCCAGCTTTTTAAAATCCCCTTCTCCTCTCATCCCTGCAGCTAATACTTCATTGAGCAGTCACATGAAGAAAGCCTGTGTTCTGTTTCTCCTCCTCCTCTTCTTACTTCTGTGTAAGTGACATAAACATTCAACAGACTCGTGTTTGCATGTCGTCTGGTAGGTTTTTCAGTCATAACTGAAGTTGCCCGAAGTGTTTTGTTAACGTATGCTTTTCCTTAAATACTGAAGACTTTCTGTCTTTTTTTCTTTTCATTAAGGGTGTTGTTTACTTTTGTGTATGTTTTTTAAAAACCTTCCTGAAGACATTGTATATGAGTGGCACTCAGGGTTTTCCCAAGGTGGTAGGGTCTGCCCCAAAAGGTGTATGTTTGAATTAGACACAGCTCTGCTTGGTCTCCTCGGTGTGTCTGTGGTGAGCTTTTTCCTCACACACCCCGCCTCATTGTGGCCGAATGAGTCACAGTAAATGTCAGTCATTACAAGTCTCGCGTGTCAGGGCCTTTGATCATAGGTGATGTTTGCTTGGTGCAGACTGCATCTCTCTTTCTAAGTGCTGTTCTTTAAGGCAGCGCTCCTCCTGTTTTCTCCAGGTGTTTGGTTCCTCCTTCCTTTGTTGACCTCACTCTTCTCCCGCATGACTGTCAAAAAGACCCCGTCACAGAGTCAACCAGTTATCCCTGCCACTCCTCCTAAACTCAACATCATGCATCCTGCACCTGTGGTGGTAGGGCAGATCATCTTTGTGTGTGTGTGTGTGTGTGTGTGTGTGTGTGTGTGTGTGTGTGTGTGTGTGTGTGGGTTAAATAAAATGTTTCTCACATGGTGTTTGTTATGGAGAACACCTATTTTTATGGTCGTTGGCAAGACAATTTGGGGGTCTTTTTTGTTACATCTATGTACTCGGGAGTGATTTTGTTTTTGTTTTTGTTTTTTCCCCACAAGGATCCAGCTGTTGTGTCTGCTGCTGTAGAAGCAAAGATGCAGCACGTTATGGTAAGTAGAGTTGGGGTAGATCTGATCCAATATCTGTCGTGTTTTCTATTCGCTATGTCGACATATTTACAAATTTGGGTTTCAGACCGAGATCAAAATGTTAAAAAGTGGATTGGATCATTGGCAAATTAAAGATATGAGAAAATTCTAGAGTGTGATGTGTAAGCGCCACCAGCTTCAAAAATGAAGCCTGCTCAATATAACAAAATATTAATAGTGATTAAAGGAAGAGGCTAAAATAACTGAGGCCTCACGCTTCCTTTTTCATCAGTGTAACATGTGTCTGTTTGTTGCAGGCGGAGCTGCAGCTGAAACAGCAGGAGCTGCAGCTGAGGCAGGATCACCTTCTCACTCAGGTGAGGGAATTTTCTCACCTTCTTTCCCTCTTATAGTTAACAGTATCGCTCTGTGTGTGGTGAGAGTCGTTCCTGGTGAGACCAGTGTGGAAGCCAGACAGGGAGCAACAACGGGGTCAAAACCCAGCTGTGCTAGAGTGACATCCAGTGGTGGTAATATGGACCTGCACAGAAATACAGGAAGAGAGTTTCTGCATGGTTTTGTTGCCTTCTTGCTTGGTCTTATATAACTTGTGGCTACACTGTAAGTGAAAGCATCCTCCACTTCTCTGACTTGCTGTTGCAAATATCAAATGCATAATTTCTGACTTAAATGTATTTTGTAACTGATAAATGTTTGAAATTTAAGTCTGTTTCACTTCACTTTTGTATGAGGGTGACACGAGGGCCATCTATTGTTCACTTCCCATCAGTTATGTAGTGTTTAATTTGACCTGTGACTCCTTCAGACACCGTGCCTCGTTCACCTCAGAGCCTCTGCAGTGATTTGAGCCACACTCACCTCACCTAACACTGCCAAACACTTCTCCTCCAGTCCACTAATGACTGACCCGGTCATATCGTTCTCTCTCAGATGAAGGAGGGACTGCAGCTGGAGATGCAGGACATGAAAGCCCGGCTCGAGGTTGTGGACTCGGACAGTCGTTTGCGCCTGGAGCAGGAGCTGGCCGGTTTTGACAGACAGCTGGTGGACTACCAGACAGACAGCCACTCTGCTGCTGCCAGCCTCAGCCTCAGGATCCAAGCTTTAGAGGCCCAGAATGCTAAGGTAACATTTTTGTTATTAAGAACATATTTTGTTTGTGTCCTGATCTGCTCTCTTGAATTTGAAAGATGACTGTTTCTTGTAGCTGTCCCAGGAGTGGTCTTCCTTCCAGCTGAGGCCTCCTCCAACCCCCTGTCCTGATACGAGCAACACCCCCGACCACAACCATCTCACCCCAGAGCTCCAGCAGGCCATGGAGAAGTGGCTCTCTGACCGTATCAGGGTGGGTGAAGTGAAAGAAACTGTGGAGAACTTTCAAGACCAATTTTTGAATCTAAAACCTACATTAATGTAATCCCAGTACAAATTCCTGATCTGATGTCACACGTATGTTCTGTATGTGGATGTGAATCAGGAGCAGGATGCGATCAGGCTGGCCGACAAAGGAAGCTGCTCAGACTGTGGTCGTCCCATGGCGGACAAAATGGCCGACTTTGCACTGGAGACTCAAGGTTGGGAAATATATTTGGATATTTAAAATGATGGGAAATCAAGTTTTAAAAAAAGATGATCATTTATGTTAATAAAGTAGCATCAGACTCTTATTTTGTGCTGTCTGTATGTGTGCAGGTGCCAGTGTGATCAGTACCAGGTGTTCAGAGACATATCGGATTCGCTCAGCATGTGTGACCCTGTTTGGATTCCCTCTGTGGTACCCTTCTGAAAGCCCACGCACTGTTATCCAGGTATTATCAAGCTCTCTCTGTCTCCCCGAACAACTTATCATCCATTACCTTCCACCCACCCCTATCTTCTTTTTTTGTCTTTACTCCTCAGCTTCTGTTTCCATCTCGCTCTCTCAATATTTCTTGGTATGAAAAAGAGTTTGTATTACTCAGTCAGACACCAACAGCTTTCTCTCCTCCTTCCCTACCAGGGCTACCCGTTGCTGCTCCCAGGGAAATGCTGGGCGTTTCACGGCGTCCAGGGGACTCTTGTGATCTCTCTGTCTCACCCCATCACGATAACTCATGTGACGCTGGACCACCTGCCGCGCTACAACTCCCCCACCGGCCGCATTGACTCTGCCCCCAAAGACTTTGAAGTCTATGTGAGTGATCACAGTTTAAAGATGAGAGTCCTCGACTGATGAATGTTGTGCATGGTCTCTACTCTAGAATATTCTGATCTAGCATTAATAGCAAACACAAACGTCACTGCCTGAACCCTTCTTAAATGACAGGTACAATCAAAAGTTTGAATCATATTTTTATCAAATTATAACAATTTAAAACTATGTTTAGCAGTACAACTAAAACTGCTGACAAAGTTTGGATTTGGCATTTATGTCATTATTTATGTCATTTATTATAATGATCTTTGAAATCAATCAAGCTCAGGATGAACATTTTAGCTAATGAGGGTGGGAGGCAGCCTGTAGTCTGCTTAATGGAGATGCATTTCACAGTTGTTATTAAAAATAGAAGTTTGCAACCTTTTTTGAAGACAGTGTGACTAAATCTTATAACTAGGAGCACCAGTGTGATTTGCAAATATCCCCCAGGGATTTCTTTTTTTTTTTTTAATCGTCACCATACGTCATGTGAAACACCAGGAGCAGCGTTTCCACTGGTAACATTTTGTTATGGCTGCCTCAGTGATAAAACAAAATCACTAAAGAAGCCTGTGCCTGGAGTCGGGCAGTATTTGACCCATGAACATCATTATCACCGTTCTGACGGATGTGTTTTTTTTCTCTCCCAGGGGATGAAAGATGACACAGAAGAAGGAACACTGCTGGGCACATTCACTTACGATGAAAATGGAGAGTCAACGCAGACCTTTAAGCTGCCGGTGAGCAGAAACAGACAAACATGAATAGAACTTAATGTGACTATACTCTGTGCTGTAATAATAACTCGAGGCTAGCTTGAGCTTTTGTTGCTCTCATGTGCTTGCAGAGCCGTTTGACAACTCCTGTTTTCTCCTGTCTCATGCAGAAGCCCAGTGACATGGTGTATCGATTCGTGGAGCTGCGTGTCCTCAGTAACTGGGGTCATGTGGAATATACGTGTCTTTACCGCTTCCGTGTGCATGGACGAATGTCCTCCACATGAGACAAGAGACGCACTGACTGCAACGTAACGACTCTTTCCGCCATATCAGAACGTTTATCAGCAGTGGACACTATATAAAGTGAAAACTCTTATGTGGTGGTCTGAGGCGTGTTCAGGGCCAAATGCTACTGAAAAATGTTAAGTGTTGAGTCGTGTCACTCCTGTGTGACAGCTGGTGTGGTTGTGTTTGTGGATTGCTTAATGTTACAGTGACAGAAATCATAGAAGTTTTTGTGCACAATTTAAGGTACACACTTGGATTTGAATCAATGTACAGAATGAAGTGTAAGATAGGTGTCTAAAAACCAAAAATCTAGCTGGTAAAACCACCCGGGAGCATAAAGTTCTGGAAACTTTGTCCTTACAGTCACACGAGAGTTTCACAGAATAATTATTAACTTGTGTTTTTATTAATTACTGCTTTTTGTCAGATTGTTTCCACATCCATAGGTCATAAGATGGCATTTCTTTGAGTTTGAATGCTCTTTACTCTGACAATTAAAAGAAAAGACAGTGTTTTTGAATCAACTTTACTGACCCTGGTTGCAAGCCTGCACTCATACACAATGAAGTGACGTTAATGAAGTTACAGACATTTATTTTTCATTTAATATATTTACGATACATCTAGTTTATGAAGCTCCCACACACATGAGTGTCTTGTTATCTAAAACAGCTGTTACTCCACTTTTGAACAGGACGCTTGTGATTTTTGGCTGTTGCTGACGTGACTGTTGGGATGTACCATCCTATGAACTATAGGTAGAAATTCCAAAGAGTGCAGCAGTGAATGTTATTTAAATCAGTGTTGTTTATTATTAGTGAGTTCAGTCTGACTTAATAATTCTTTCAAAAGATCAAATATGCAGCTTTGTAAAGTTTTTCTCTTTGAGCAAATTTGACCTTGTCATCTTTGATTTCATAACCGGTACTTGAAAACTTGAAAAACCTCTTTTTGTAACCTCTTTGAAAGACGTCACGATGACGTCATGACATCTGTGCTTCTATTTTTTTTCTTGTACATTACACTTCAGTTTTATATGAGCTCCACAGCCAGGAACGAAAAAAGTGTTATTTATTTGTAAAATGAGAATATAAACTCATGTTTCATGTCTTTTTTTATACTTTCCAACATGCTAAACTCTGCAACCATCAAGTTTACCATTCAACAAAAAAGATAGACTACCTGTTCATTAGAGCTGGGTGATAAATATTGATATTAAATCTTTATTGTGATCTGAGACTGTACATCATCTTCGAGTTTGGACATTGTTGTATTGTGAAATGGCTATAGGTGTTTTCTTTTCCTGGTTTTAAAGGCAGCATTACAGTAAAGTGATTACACTTTTCTTTTTTTACTTACTGTGACTCTTCTTGCCTTAATCCACTTATTATAGCCACATTATTCATGATTAATAATACAAAATCTCATTCTGTTAATATTTTCTGCAGTGACCAAAACTCAACCCTTCAATTTTGTCGATATTGAAGGACTTAGTAAAAAAATATGGTGATATTTGATTTGTCTCACAGTCCTCAAACTATCAAGATATATATTGTTTTGCAATGTTATTTTGAGGCTGTGTTTCCCAGCCGCAGTGTTCATAACAAATATCGTTTGGACTGCACGTGTCATAACTGTGTGCAACGTGTCATTCAGTCGTCTCTAATGTAATCATTTGTTTTGTTTGTTGTACAGTACAGGTAGAGAAGGAGATGGTGGAGAAAATATCAGATACTTGTTCTTATTATGAAGTGCACTAGAGGTGAATTCAGGTCAAATCAATAATTTTTTGCTCTTTACCTCCGTTGAATATGTCCGAGTCTTAAAGAGAACTGAGGAAAAGAAGAGTTAGAGAAGCTTTTTTACAACACATACACACATTAGTGAAGATTAGATTATATTTTTAACTTTTTTGTGTGGTGTGGGGTGGATATAAATTATTTTGATATGATTTGTGAAGGGTGTTTACATTTATAATCTTGATGTACTGCTTTTTTTTTGTATTTAAACTGATGATAATTATAGGTAATGCAAGGACTTTGAATATGTTTCTCTTCATTTCTCACCTTTATTTAATACGTCAAATGCAAACATGATTGGCTTTTTAGAGACCGACGATGCCAAATGTGTGTGATTATACACAGTGTGATGTACATTGTCAAAGAGGAGGAAGTTGTTTTCACATTAGAAAGCTGCTGAACAGCCTGTACAGTCCGGATGCTTCTACGTGTATCTTGGTGTTGACTTGCTCTTTCCTGAAAACACATCGCAGACAGAGTGTTTCTTTTGGATTCTTGTTATTGTAAAGCTCATGAAGAAACACAGAGAACAATTTATAAGGGTTAATTATGAAGAGATTCTTGATTTAAAGACAGCCTGAAACAATGAATTCAGACTTTTATCACCATGTTCACAATTGTTTTCTCTTCATTAAACAGACTCGTGTGTCAGACACTCCCCGAGCTGTCCTCCAGAGTATTCTGACACTCAATGCCTAATTGTAAAGCCAAAGTTTGTCTGATTAATTGAATAAAACATTGGAATATATTCTTGTCGCAGCATTTATTGGTTAAAAAAAATGTTCTGATGTTGCTTGTAGGCTTTTTGGGGCAGAAACCAGCTTATTGGAGAGCAGAGAAATTATGTCATAGTAAAAGAAACCAACACATCCAGCTGTTTATTTTATTGTTTCATTATACTTTCTGTTATAGTTACCTATTAGCTCATCAGCATTTATCATCAGATGTACTTTTACTATTACAGTAAGACAGAAAATACAGAAACAGTACAGAAAAAGACCAATAGAGAAACAGATTTAAAAAAAAGTTCAGGAGTTTCAGGTTTTTATTACGTACAAGAACTGCAAGACAAACAGTAACTACCACTTCATTGTTGCGTCATCAAACTCTATATAAAGTAACAACAATATCCAATATAACATTAAATGTTGAAGTGTTGTTATCCCACAATCCAGGTTACAGCAGCCTCATTACAGAAATGTCCTAAATCAGAAAACCGAATCTTGAGGTTGAGGATGATATTGACTGATTATTGGTATTACAAAAATATGTTTCCAAAGTTTTATAAGTGGAATAGACTCTGTCCTTTATTCAAAATAACTGTTAAAACACGGAAGCATCACTGTTGTTAGGTCTGAAGATTGAACGGTGAAATATTACGATTGAAACTGAAAGGCTACTATGTCTTGCCACTTGTCAGCCATCTTGGCAATGTCCCCGGCACGTAGAGATTTTCCAGTCAAATCTGATTTTTAAAAAAATGCTTAAATAGTTTGGTGACTGCAGCTACACCAAATTGGGTCAAACCTTTCCAAATTTCATGATGCTTGACTACTTTAATAATGCCCCAGGAAACTTGTGGATAGTTTGGATGTCTTAACGTAAGATATAGGACACAGGACGCAGCCATGAGTTAAGGAAACTGCTTCTGGAATAGGAGAGTAGGAGTCGTACTATCTTTGAAACTACAGTTCAGACAGCAGTACAGGACAAGTAGTAAGGAAATGTTTCCGTCATGAGGCCCCAGGTCTTCCCTCGCTGCTCTAAACTGTTGCCCCAGCTTTTTCCTCGGCGGTGGAGCCACAGTGACATCTCATCCTGGACAGCCGTTTGGTTCGGACCAGATAACTCAGAGGCTGGAGGACACTGCCCATGGAGAGGATCATGTAGGTGACACTGGTGAGGACTGAGAAGGGACTAAAAAATCTCGGACCGAACTCCCTCAGCAGGTACTCGGTGAATGAAGGGAGGTAGTGGAAGTTGACTAGCACGAACGCTGTCATCACTATCTTGAACGCTCGCTTTTTCATCGGATGGACCTCCTTCCTGTTTGGCCCCGACTGGCGGAGGGACTTGAGAATCAGGATGTTGCAGGTTGATATGATGACTATGATGCAGAACAGGAGCGTCATTAT